>NC_065584.1:68578606-69198606 GCF_024542745.1 Macaca thibetana thibetana
ATAAAATATTTCACATAGATCAAAGATTTTTTTGTTTTCAGTGAGGATGTGTGTTTACCACGTGTTGGGGGTGGGTACAGTGAGTTCTCTATTCAAGTAAGATTGGAAGCTGGCTCAGAGCTCATCCAGTCCAGTCTCCCACAGGTATAGAAGTGCCCTGATAAAATCTCAGAGCTAACTGTCCAGTCAAGATTTGCATAACTCCAGAAATGGGGCTTTTACTACCCCTCGGAGTAGCCCATTCTGCTGTTGGGCACCTCCAATGGTCGGCATTTTCCTTCCAGCAGCCTCTTTCTTGGGTTGGGGGGTGGGCAGATACTGTCACTCCAGCCTGACCCTCAGGACAACAGAGGCAGCTGGGTTGGGAACAGAGGCAGAAAAAGCCATAAGTTAAATCCAAGAATGAACAGAGACACGGCAGGATGGGCAGGGACATTCCTGGGGTGCCAGCAGTCTCTAGCTTGATCCAGGAGGCACTGGGGAGGAGGTTGCTGATGGCAAGATTCTAGGCCGGAGGTGACTCAGAAGGCCGGGTTGTCAATGGCCCTCTAATCCCCGGTATATTCTTCAGGCCTGAAGCCGTAGTGAGGGGGTGGCTCTGTGGAAGTTGGGCCCCAGGTAGGCTTCAGAATCACCTCACTGTAGGAGGGTGGGGGCGCAGAGAGGGATGCTCTGACCCTCTCTAGGGGGATGATGGAGGGCAGTTCCCGGGGTCCCCGGCAATCCGTCAGGGCATCTGGGTCTGGGTCTCTGCAGCTGGGACAGTAGTGCTTAGCCAGTCACAGATGCACAAGAGGGGCAGGATGATCAGGAACATGATGATGAAGATCCTCAAGGGGCCAGGGAAGAACACATTTTCCTAGCAGCAGCTGTTGCCACAGCATTTGAATCCTTTGGGGCAGGCGAAGGAGAGACCACATTTGGCTGCAACCTTTTGGGGGCCAGCGAGCAGGATGAGCAGCAAGGTGGTCATGAGGCCGGGGACCCCAGACATTTTTTCTTTTTTTTTTTTTGAGATGGAGTCTTGCCCAGGCTGGAGTCCAGTGGCACGATCATGGCTCACTGCAACCTCCACGCCTCCCTGGTTCAAGTCATTCTCCTGCCTCAACCTCCCAAGTGGCTGGGATTACTGGTGCATGCCACTATGCCTAATTTTTGTATTTGTAGTAGAGACAGGGTTCACGATGCTGGCCAGACTGGTCTCGAACTCCTGACCTCAAGTGAGCCACCCGCCTTGGCCTCCCAAGGTGCTGGGTATACAGGCGTGAGCCACCGCACCCGGCCAGATATTTTTCTTTTTTTTTTGTAAAGTCTCAGCCTGGGCGACATCGGGAGACCCCATCGCTACAGAAAACAAAAAATTAGCTGGGCATGGTGTCATGTGTCTGTGGTCCCAGCTACTCAGGAGGCTGAGACAGGAGGATCACCTGAGCCCAAGAGGTCAAGGCTGCAGTGAGCCGAGATTGTGCCACTGCACTCCAGCCTAGATGACAGAGCAAGACCCTGTCTCAAAAACAAAACAAAACAAGAGTCCGGTCAATTTTCTCAGTTTTTCTCAAGGAAGACATATAGGAAACAGCATGAGGAGATACAAATTGACACAAGCACAGGTTTATTTTGTCCACTTCCAGGGTGCCTACCCATGCTGGGTTTGCCTCACTCGGATAAGAATAGCCATTCAAGAACAACCAAGGTAAAACCAGCCACATTCTTTCATATTCCAAATTGCCAGCGCCTCCTCTAAAACTTAAGTTCTGCTTCTAAAATAGTGTATGCCAACATAGGGGAGGGAGTGGGAATGGGAGTGGATTTGAAGTCTCAAAATAACCAATATGATTTGGGGATTTTGGAAAATCATACTACTCACAAGCAAAATAAGCACGGTCTTAATATTCCCTGCTCTATAATCTTAAATATCAAAAAGCAGAAAAATTATATGTCTACAGTGATGGCTGGAAACAGTTGATACTTATATAGTATCAGACCGCAGTGGTCTCAGTGCTCCCCTCACATGGAAGTGAGGAGAGTGTAGTGCAGTGGAGGGTGAAGATTACACTTAGGTCACATTGCTAATGCTGACTTACTGCAGTGGAAGCACTGGAAGACTCCACCGTTGTTCACACAGTGAGGTTTCTGAAAAGGGAGTTTGCCACCTTATGAACCAGAGTTTCTTTACTTTTGAATACAAGAGAAACCATTGTTTCCTACAAATCTGATAAACTACCAAAACTAATCAAGCTGCATGATACATTTTGTTTACCAAATGGCCAACACTGAGTGATGGTGTTATGATATATGGAAATCCACCAACAGTTACAGAATATAAAACTTCCTTAATGGCAAATATGGATACTTAAGGAGGTTACACAAAGCAGGAGTTAATACAGCATTATCCCCACAGTGTGTATTTATCAAGGTAATTCATTAGCTAAGATTGCAAATAACCCATAAATCTCAATGGCTTAACACAATGAAAGTTTGTTTCTTATTCACACTGCAGTCTGATGTGAACTGTCCTTTAAGCAACTAACCAGTAGCGAAACCATCCGGAAGTTGAGTTATCCAAGGTCACCATGGCAGGCAAAGAGAACTAAAGAACTCAGTTAAAAACTAGGCCTAGCTGGGGACCCGGTGGCTCACGCCTGTAATCCCAGCACTTTGGGAGGCCAAGGTGGGCGGATCACTTGACGTCAGGAGTTGGAGACCGGCCTGGCCAAGGCGGCGAAACCCCGTCTCTACAAAAAATGCAGAAGTTAGCCGGGCGTGGTGGCATGTGCCTGTAATCCCAGCTAGTTGAGAGGCTGAGGCATGAGAATGGCTTGAACCTGGGAGAAGGAGGTTGCAGTGAGCCGAGATTGCGCCACTACTCTCCAGTCTGGGGACACAGAGGGAGACCTTGTCTCAAAAAAAAAAAAAAAAAAAAAAAAAGACCAGGCCTGGAACCCGGAAGTGGTGTATAATTTATATTACTCCTGTTTCCTTTTTTTTTTTTCCAAATAAGGAGTCTCGCTCTGTCACCCAGGCTGCAGTGCAGTTGTGCCATCTTGGTTCACTGCAACCTTCTCCTCCCGGTTCAAATGATTCTGCTGCCCGAGTAGCTGGGATTACAGGTGCGTGCCACCACACCCAGCTAATTATCTTTGTGTTTTTAGTAGAGACAATGTTTCGCCACCTTGGCCAGGCTGGTGTCGAACTCCTGAGTCTCAAGTGATCCCCCCGCCTCAGCCTCCCAAAGTGCTGGGATCGCAGGAGTCAGCCACTGCACCCAGCCTCTTCTGTTTACTTTTGTTGGCCAGAAATAATTTCGTGCTTCCACTTAATTGCAAATTGGGAGACACTGGGCGCGGTGGCTCACGCCTGTAATCCCAGCACTTTGGCAGGAGGATTACTTGAGGTCAGGAGTTTGAGACCAGTCCGACCAAAATGGTGAAACCCCATGTCTACTAAAAATACAAAAATTAGCAGAGCGTGATGGCAGGCGCCTGTAATCCCACCTACTCAGGAAGCGGAGGCACGAGAATTGCTTGAACCCAGGAAGGGGAGGTTGCAGTGAGCCAAAACGGCACCACCGCACTCTATCCTGGGCAATAGAGCAAGATTCCATCTCAAAAAACTAAATAAGGCTGGGAGCGGAGGCTCAGGCCTGTAATCCCAGCACTTTGAGAGGCGGAGGAGGGCGGATCACCTGAGGTCAGAGTTCAAGACCAATATAGCCAACATGGAGAAACCCGGTCTCTACTAAAAATACAAAATGGGCCGGGCGCGGTGGCTCAAGCCTGTAATCCCAGCACTTTGGGAGGCCGAGACGGGCAGATCACGAGGTCAGGAGATCAAGACCATCCTGGCTAACACAGTGAAACCCCGTCTCTACTAAAAAATACAAAAAACTAGCCGGGCGAGGTGGCGGGCGCCTGTAGTCCCAGCTACTGGGGAGGATGAGGCAGGAGAATGGCGCAAACCCGGGAGGCGGAGCTTGCAATGAGCTGAGATCCGGCCACTGCACTCCAGCCTGGGCGACAGCCTGAGACTCCGTCTCAAAAAAAAAAAAAAAAATGAGCCGGGTGTGGTGGCGCATGCCTATAATCCCAGCTATTTGGGTGGCTGAGGCAGGAGAATCGCTTGAATCCCAGAGGCGGAGGTTGTGGTGAGCAGAGATGCCGCGCCATTGCACTCCAGCCTGGGCAACAAGAGCGAAACTCCGTCTCAAAATAAATAAATAAATAAATAAATAAAATTAAAATTAAAATTGAGAAGAGAGGAGGAAATTTTCATCTTCCTGTCTGCCCAGGAATAATGACAACACAGTTCTGCTTCTGGCACAGAGGAAGAGCGTCTCAGATCCCAAAATTCCCCAACAAGGACATGGACCTCTCGGTGATACCCCAACAAAGCGTGAATTCAGCCACGCTCATGAAACTTTCTTTGCCATTCTCAGTGGGGCATGTTTCAACATCCTCTCCCCTACTCTCACCTGATTATTGTTCTAATGTGAACTAATTTTTCATTCTTATTTTCAATTGAGTGTATGGGTCGGGGTTTAAAAACATTCAACATCCAAACCTATGGAAACAAGGAAAATGAAACAACCTGAAATCGTAAAGATTTATGACAGATACAATGATGTTCCCTTAAGCTGCCCAGCTAATAAAGGGATACCTAACAAAGAAGTTAATCTGTATTAGGTCCTACAGAGAAACAGAAACCAACGGGATGTGTGCATGTATGTGTGTGTCTATATATATGTGTGTGTATATATATATGAAGAGACTTATTTTTTAAAAATTTTGTTTGTGTCAATTGTGCCTCTAGGTATGAGAAGAGATTTGTTGTAGGGAATTGGTTCATGTAATTACGGAGGCTAAGAAGTCCCAGTATTCTCAAATCAGCAAGCTGGAGATTGGGGAGAGCCAATGTGTGTTTATTTGGGTGGCTTGGAGACGTGGTAGATAGAGTTTTTATTATAAGGAGGAAAGTCTTCTGAGACACCTTTTGGCACCCGTGCTGGCAACTGCTCACCTGACTTCCACAAGGGAGTCAGCCCTGAAAGATAAACCATGTGGCTGAGCAAGGACTTTTTTTTTTTTTTTTAACTTTTTGTTATAAACATTTTCAAACACAAGCAAAAATATAGAAATGTGATGCATAGAATGATATAATGAGCTTGATGTATCCATCATTCAGCTTCAACAATGACCAGTATTTTGTCATTCTTATTTCGCTTATTTCCTCCATTCAGTCTTTTCCAAGGGCTAGATGTTAAAGCAAATCCCAAATGTTATGTAATTCCAGCCATGTACATTTAGACTGTAATTCTAACAGATGAGGACTTTTTGTAAAACATAGATACAATAGTGTTAACACATTTTTAAAAAGTAACAATCCCTTATTTAACAATTTAACAATTCCTTAAGAATTTAAATTTTAATTTTTAAATTTAAATTTAGAGCCAGGCATGGTGGCTCACGTCTGTAATCCTAGCACTTTGGGAGGCTGAGGTGGGTGGATCACCTGAGGTCAGGAGTTTGAGATCAGCCTGGCTAATGTGGTGAAACCCGGTTTCTACTAAAAATATAAAAAAATTAGCTGGGCGTGGTGGCACATGCCTGTAATCTCAGCTACTTGGGAGGCTGAGGCAGGAGAATCACTTGAATCTGGGAGGCTGAGGTTGCAGTGAGCTGAGATTGTGCCATTGCACTCCAGCTTGGGCAACAAGAACGCAACTCTGTCTCAAAAAATAAATTTAAAAAAAATAAATTTAGGATTTTAATTTTTTTAATTTAAATTTAAAATTTAACAATTCCTTCAAATTCCTAGACTGTGTATAATTTTCCCAGTTGTCTCAAAAATATCCTTGTACAGTTGATTTGTTTAAACAGTACTAAAAACAAGTAAAACAAGATCCAGATATTGCATTTGGTTGATATTTACATGTTTCTTAAGTGTCTTTAAATCTGTAATAGTTCTTTCTTCTCCCTCCACCCTTTTTTCTTTTCTTTTCTTTCTTATTTTTTTTTTTTTTTTTTTTTGGTTGTTCCTAGCAGTTTTATTTTTAATAGCCAAAAACTAGGAAAAAACTCAAATGTCTACCAATAGGTAAATGGATAAGCAAACTGTGGTATAGCTATACAGTGAAATACTACTCAGCAATAAAAAGAATAAGTATGCTACAGCATGAATAAATCTCAAAATTCTCAAGTGAAGAAGTCAGACAAAATAGAGTACACATATTGCATGATTCCATTTATGTAAATTTCTAGGAAATCTAAAGCAACGTATAGTGGCCAAAAGCAGATCAGTGATCACCTTGAATTGGAGTGGGGAAGCAGTGTGGAGGGGAGGGGAGACAGAAGTGGGGGAAATGTGGAGAAGGGTGTGGAGGGGAGGGGAGACAGAAGTGGGGGAAATGTGGGGAAGGGTGTGGAGGGGAGGGGAGACAGAAG
Source organism: Macaca thibetana thibetana (assembly GCF_024542745.1). Classification (NCBI taxonomy): domain Eukaryota; kingdom Metazoa; phylum Chordata; class Mammalia; order Primates; family Cercopithecidae; genus Macaca; species Macaca thibetana. Next base: position 68,585,047 of record NC_065584.1, read on the forward strand.
TGGGGGAAATGTGGGGAAGGGTGGAATAGAGGGATTATAAGGGTCATTAAAGGATTGGGGGATGATGGGTATGTTCTTTATCTTGATCGTGGTGCCCCTTTTTATTCAATTTCATTTGTTGAAGAACCTGGGACATTTGCCCTATAGAATTTGCCACATTCTGAATTTGACTGATTGCATCCTTGTGTTGTCATTAACATGTTTTTCTATCCTCCATCCTTATTTTTTCATAAACTATTAAGTCTTAGAAGCTCAATTAGGTTGAGATTCAACTTCAGGGACAATATATGATGCTGGGTACTTGCTACTGCATCACATTAAAAAGTGCATAATATCTGGTTCTAAACTTTTAGTGGAGTTAAGATTGATTAATAGATTTATGCATTTGCAAAGTAATCTGCCCATTGTAAAGTTCCCCATCAACCTATCACCTAATGGTTTCAACAGCCAATGGATGTTTTCTGCCTAAATTTATTAATTAGGAGCTCCAGAATGATATCTTTCTAATACTTTCTTTTATTTTATTTATTTTTTGAGACAGGGTCTTGCTCTGTCATCCAGGCTGGAGTAAGTGCTGTGATCACAGATCACTGCAGCCTCAACTTCCTGGCCTCCAGTCATCCTCCCACCTCAGCTTCCCAAGTAGCTGTGGCCACAGGTGTGTGCCACCATGCCCAGCTAATTTTTTATTATGGGATTTTCGCCATGTTATCCCAGCTGGTCTCAAACTCCTGATCTCAAGCAATCCACTTTCCTTGGCCTCCCAAAATTTTGGGATTACAGGCATGAGCCACCGTGCCTGGCCATATCTTTCTAATACTATCATCCCTTCTACATTTACCAGTTGTATTTATTTCATCAGTAAGATTATTTCCTCACCTATATCTTGGTTACTCTGAAATATAGTTCATATGGGAAAGGAAGGTACTTAATTCTCCTCCTTTATCAATTTTCAGAATTAGTTGATATCCTAGAAACCTCTAAAGATGACTTTTTGTTTGCAGAACACATGGATTTGTATATGTGTTATGTTTTAATACATTGCAGATATTTTTTTTTGAGGTCCAAATTGTCCTAAATTTGGCTAGTGTGAACTCCTCTAAGTTAATCCCTGTGTCCATACAATCCCAATAATTGTACTAGCACCCTTGCTTGTGGTATATGTGTGTGTGTGTGTATATATGTGTGTGTGTATATATGTGTGTGTGTGTGTGTGTGTATATATACACACACCGTAGTTTCTTTATCCACTTGTTGATTGATGGGCAATTTGGTTGGTTCCACGATTTTGCAATTGTGAATTGTGCTGCTATAAACATGCATGTGCAAATATCTTTTTCTATTAGTGACTTTCTTTCCTCTGGGTAGATACCCATTAGTGGGATTGCTGGATCAAATGGTAGTTCTATTATTAGTTCTTTAAGGAATCTCCACACTGTTTTCCACAATGGCTAGACTAGTTTACATTCTCACCAGCAGCGTAGACATGTTCCCTGATCCCCGCATCCACACCAACATCTACCGTTTCTTGATTTTTTTATCATGGCCATTCTTACAGGAGTCAGGTGGCATCACGTTGTGGTTTTGATTTGCATTTCCCTGATCATTAGTGATGTTGAGCGTTTTTTCATATGTTTGTTGGCCATTTGCATATTATGTTGGCTTTGAGTTTGTCATAGATGGTTTTTATTACGTCTTTTGAGAATAGTCTATTCATGTCCTTAGCCCATTTTTTGATGCAATTGTTTTTTTTCTTACTGATTTGAGTTTGTTGTAGATTCTGGTTATTAGTCTTTTGTCAGATGTAGAGATTGTGAAGATTTTCTCCCACTCTCTGGGTTGTATGTTTATTCTGATGACTGTTCTGTTTGCTGTGTAAAAGCTCTTTAGTTTAATTACATCCCAGCTATTTCCCTTTGTTTTTATTGCATTTCCTTTTGTGCTTTTGGTCATGAAATCCTTGCCTAAACCAATGTCTACAAGGGTTTTTCCAATGTCATCTTCTAGAATTTTTATAGTTTCAGGTTTTAGGTTTAAGCCCTTAATCCATCTTGAGTTGATTTTTGTATAAGGTGAGAGATAAGGATCCATTTTCATTCTCAGACATGTGGCTAACCAATTATCCCAGCACCATTTGTTGAACAGGGTGTCCTTTCCCTACTTTATGTTTTTGTGTGCTTTGTCGAAGATCAGTTGGCTATAAGTATTTGGGTTTATTTCTGGGTTCTCTATTCTGTTCCATTGGTCTATGTGCCTATTTTTGTACCAGTACCACACTGTTTTGGTGACAATAACCTTATAGTATAGTTTGAAATCAGTTGTGTGATGCCTCCAGATTTGTTATTTTTGCTTAGTCTTGCTTTGGCTATGCGGACTCTTTTTTGGTTCCATATGAATTTTAGAATTGTTTTTTCTAACTCTGTGAAGAATGATGGTGGTATTTTAACAGGGATTGTGTTGAATTCGTAAATTGCTTTTGGTAGTATGGTCATTTTTACAATATTTATTCTACCCATCCATGAGCATGGGACATGTTTCCATTTGTTTGTGTTGTCTATGATTTATTTCAGCAGTGTTTTGTTTCCCTTGTAGAGGACTTTCGACTCATTTGTTAGGTATATCTTATTTTATTTTTCTTTTTTTGCAGCCATTCTAAAGGAGTGAGTTCTTTTTTTTTTTTTTTTTTCTTTGAAACAGAGTCCCGCTCTGTCGCCCAGGCTGGAGTGCAGTGGCTGGATCTCAGCTCACTGCAAGCTCTGCCTCCCGGGTTCACGCCATTCTCCTGCCTCAGCCTCCGGAGTAGCTGGGACTACAGGCGTCTGTCACCATGCCCGGCTAGTTTTTTGTATTTTTTTAGTAGAGAGGGGGTTTCACCATGTTAGCCAGGATGGTCTCGATCTACTGACCTCGTGATCTGCCCATCTCGGCCTCCCAAAGTGCTGGGATTACAGGCTTGAGCCACTGCGCCCGGCCAGGGGTGAGTTCTTGATTTGACTTTCCACTTGGTTGCTGTTGGTGTATAGAAGAGCTGCTAATTTGTGTACATTAATCTCATATCCGGAAACTTTGCTGAATTCTTCTATCAGTTCTAGGAGTTTTCTGGAAGACTCCTTGGGGTTTGCAAGGTCAAAGATCATATTGTCAGCAAACAGGGACAATTTGACTTCCTCTTTACCAATTTGGATGCCCTTTATTTCTTTCTCTTGTCTGATTGCTCTGGCTAGGACTTCTAGTACTGTATTGGAGAGGAGTGGTGAGAGTGAGCATCCTTGTCTTGTTCCCATTCTTAGAGGGAATACTTTAAACTTTTCCCCATTCAGTATTATGTTGGTTGTGGGTATGTCATAGATGGCTTTTATTACATTAAGGTATGTCCCTTGTATGCTGATTTTGCTGAGGGTTTTAATCATAAAGGGATTCTGGATTTTGTCAAATGCTTTTTCTGCATGTATTGAGATGATCATGTGATTTTTGTTTTTAATTATGTTTATGTGGTGTATCACATTTGTTGACTTGCATATGTTAAACCATCCCTGCATCCCTGGTAAGAAACCCACTTGATTATAGTGGATTATCTTTTTTATGTGTTGTTGGATTCAGTTAGCTAGTATTTTGTTAAAGATTTTAGCATCGGCCGGGCGCGGTGGCTCAAGCCTGTAATCCCAGCACTTTGGGAGGCCGAGACGGGCGGATCACAAGGTCAGGAGATCGAGACCATCCTGGCTAACACAGTGAAACCCCGTCTCTACTAAAAAAATACAAAAAACTAGCCGGGCGAGGTGGCGGGCGCCTGTAGTCCCAGCTACTCCGGAGGCTGAGGCAGGAGAATGGCGTAAACCCGGGAGGCGGAGCTTGCAGTGAGCTGAAATCCGGCCACTGCACTCCAGCCTGGGTGACAGAGCGAGACTCCGTCTCAAAAAAAAAAAAAAAAAAAAAAAAGATTTTAGCATCTATGTTCATCAAGGTTATCAGTCTGTAGTTTTCTTTTTTGATTATGTCCTTTCCTGATTTTGGTATTAGGGTGATGCTGGCTTCATAGAATGAACTAGGGAAGGTTCCTTCTTTCTCTATCTTGTGGAATAGTGTCAACAGGATTGGTACCAATTCTTCTTTGAATATCTGGTAGAATTCTGCTGTGAATTCATCTGGTCCTGAACTTTTTCTTTGTTGGTAATTATTAAATTACCATTTCAATCTTGCTGCTTGTTATTGGTCTGTTCAGGACATCTAATTCTTCCTGATTTAAGCTAGGAGGGTTGTACTTTTCCAGGAATTTATCCATCTTTTCTAGGTTTTCTAGTTTACGTGTGTAAAGGTGTTCATAGTAGCCTTGAATGCTCTTTTGTATTTTAGTGGTGTACATTGTAATATCTCCTGTTTCATTTCTTAATGAGGTTATTTGGTGGATTTTCTCTCTTTTCTTGGTTAAGCTTGTTAACACTCTATCAATTTTATTTATCTTTTCTTTTTTTTTTTTTTGAGACGGAGTCTCGTTTTGTGGCCCAGGCTGGAGTGCAGTGGCCGGATCTCAGCTCACTGCAAGCTCCGCCTCCCGGGTTTACGCCATTCTCCTGCCTCAGCCTCTCGAGTAGCTGGGACTACAGGCACCCGCCACCTCGCCCGGCTAGTTTTTTTGTATTTTTTAGTAGAGACGGGGTTTCACCGTGTTAGCCAGGATGGTCTCGATCTCCTGACCTCGTGATCTGCCCGTCTCGGCCTCCCAAAGTGCTGGGATTACAGGCTTGAGCCACCGCGCCCGGCCTTATTTATCTTTTCAAATAACCAGTTTTTTGTTTCATTTAGCTTTTGCAATTTTTTTGTTTCAATTTCATTTAGTTCTACTCTGATCTTGATTATTTCCTTTCTTCTGCTGGGTTTGGGTTTGGTTTGTTCTTGTTTCTCTAGTTCCTTGAGGTATGACCTTAGAATGTCAGTTTGTGCTCATTCAGTCTTTTTGATGTAAGCATTTAGGGCTATGAACTTTCCTCTTAGCACTGCCTTTGCTGTATCCCAGAGGTTTTGATAGGTTGTATCATTATTGTCACTCAGTTTGAAGAATTTTTTAATTTCCATCTTGATTTCATTTTTGACCCAATGCTCGTTCAGGAGCAGGTTATTTAATTCCCATGTATTTGCATGGTTTTGAAGGTTCCTTTTAGAGATGATTTCCAGTTTTATTCCACCGTGGTCTGAAAGAGTGCTTGATATAATTTCAATTTCTTAAATTTATTGAGGCTCATTTTATGGCCTATCATATGGTCTATCTTGGAGAAAGTTCCATGTGCTGTTGAATAGAATGTGTATTCTCTGATTGTTGGATGAAATGTTCTATATATATCTGATCAGTCCATTTGTTCCAAGGTATAGTTTAAATTCACTGTTTCTTTGTTGACTTTCTGTCTTGATGACCCATCTAGTGCTGTCAGTGGAGTACTGAAGTCCTCCACTATTATTGTGTTGCTGTCTATCTCATTTCTTAGGTCTATTAATAATTGTTTTATAAATTTGGGAGTTCCACTGTTAGGTGCATATATGTTTAGGATTGTGATATTTTCCTTTTGGACAAGGCCTTTTACCATTATATAATGTCCCTCTTTGTCTCTTTTAACTGCTATTGCTTTAAAGTTTGTTTTGTCTGACGTAAGAATAGCTACCCCTGCTTGCTTTGGGTGTCCACTTGCAAGAAATCCCTTTTTCCATCCCTTTACTCTAAGTTTATGTGAGTCCTTATGTGTTAGGTGAGTCTACTAAAGGCAGCAGATGGTTGGTGAGTTCTCATCCATTCTGCAGTTCTATATCTTTTAAGTGGAGCATTTAGGCCATTTACATTCAATGTTAATATTGAAATGTGAGGTACCATTGCATTCATTGTGCTGTTTGTTGCCTGTGTACCTTGGGTTTTTTGGTATTGGTTTTTGCTTTTTAACTTGTATTTTTGTTTTATAGGTCCTGTGTGATTTGTGCTTTAAAGAGGTTGTGTTTTGATGTGTTTCCAGGATTTGTTTTAAGATTTTTTTTTTTTTTTTTTTTTTTTTTTTTGAGACAGAGTTTCAATCTGTCTCCCAGACTGGAGTACAATGGTGCAATCTTGGTTCACTGCAACCTCTGCCTCCCAGGTTCCAGTTATTCTCCTGCCTCAGACTCCCAAGTAGCTGGAATTACAGGGGCCCACCACCACACCTGGCTAATTTTTGTATTTTTAGTAGAGATGGGGTTTCACCATGTTGCCCAGGCTAGTCTTGAACTCCTGACCTCAGGTGATTCACCCTCCTTGGCCTCCCAAAGTCCTGGGATTACAGGCATGAGCCACTGCCCCTGGCCTGTTTTAAGATACAGAGCTCCTTTTAGCAGTTCTTGTAGTGGTGGCTTGGTAGGGGCAAATTATCTTAGCATTTGTTTGTATGAAATAGACTGTATTTTTTTTTTTTTTTTTTTTTTTTTTTGAGACAGAGTCTCGCTCTGTCGCCCAGGCTGGAGTGCAGTGGCCGGATCTCAGCTCACTGCAAGCTCCGCCTCCTGGGTTTATGCCATTCTCCTGCCTCAGCCTTCCAAGCAGCTGGGACTACAGGCGCCCGCCACCTAGCCCGGCTACGTTTTTGGATTTTTTAGTAGAGATGGGGTCTCACCGTGTTAGCCAGGATGGTCTCGATCTCCTGACCTTGTGATCCGCCCGTCTCGGCCTCCCAAAGTGCTGGGATTACAGGCTTGAGCCACCGCGCCCGGCCTAGACTGTATCTTTCTATCATATGCGATGCTTAGTTTTGCTAGATACAAAATTCTTGGCTGATAATTGTTTTGTTTGAGGAATCCGAAGATAGGGCCCCAAACCCTTCTAGTTTGTAGGGTTTCTGCTGAGAAATCTGCTGTGAATCTGATAGGTTTTCCTTTATAGGTTACCTGGTGCTTCTGTCTCACAGCTCTTACGATTTTTTCCTTTGTATTAACTTTAGATAACCTGATGACAACCTGATGACAGTGTGCCTAGGTGATGTTCTTTTTGTGATGAATTTCTTAGGTGTTCTTTGTGCTTCTTGTTTTTGGATGTCTAGGTCTCTAGCAAGTTTGGAGAACTTTTCCTAAATTATTCCCCCAAATATATTTTCCAAGGTTTTAGAATTTTCTTCTTCAGCAACACCGATTATTCTTTTTTTTTTTTTTTTTTTTTGAGACAGAGTCTCGCTCTGTCACCCAGGCTGTTGTGCAGTGGCACAGTCTCAACTCACTGCAACCTCTGCCTCCCGGGTTCAAGCAATTCTTCTACCTCAGCCTCCTGAGTAGCTGGGACTACAGGCACGTGCCACCACGCCCGGCTAATTTTGTGTACTTTTAGTAGAGACAGGGTTTCACCATGTTGGCCAGGCTAGTCTCAAAACACCAATTATTCTTAGGTTTGGTCATTTCACATAATCCCAGACTTCTTGGAGGTTTTGTTCATATTTTCTTCTTTCTTTTTTTTTTTTTTTGAGATGGAGTCTCACTCTGTCGCCAGGCTGGAGTGCAATGGCACCATCTCGGCTCACTGCAACCTCCGACACCCTGGTTCAAACGATTCTCCTGCCTCAGCCTCCTGAGTAGCTGGGATTACAGGCACGCACCATCACACTCAGCTAATTTTTGTATCTTTAGTAGAGATGGGGTTTCACCCTGTTGGCCAGGCTGGTCTCAATCTCCTGACCTTGTGACCTCTCCCAAAGTGTTGGGATTACAGGCGTGAGCCACTGTGCCCAGCCTCATGTTTTCTTATTCTTTTTTCTTTGTCTTTGTTAGACCTTGTCTTCGAACTCTGAATTTCTTTCTTCTACTTGTTCAATTCTGTTGCTGAGACTTTCCAGAGCATTTTGCAGTTCTATAAGTGTGTCCAGTGTTTCCTGAAGTTTTGATTGTTTTTTCTTTATGCTGTCTATTTCCCTGAATATTTCTCTCTTCACTTCTTGTACTGTTTTCTGGATTTCTTTGCCCTGGGCTTCACCTTTCTCTGGTGCCTCCCTGATTAGCTTAATAACTAAGCTCCTGTATTCTTTTTCGGTAAATCAGGGCTCTTTTCTTGGTTTGGATCTACTGCTGGTGAGCTACTATGATTATTTGGGGGGTGTTAAAGAGCCTTTTTTTTTTTTTTTTTTTTTTTTTTTTGAGACGGAGTCTCACGCTGTTGCCCAGGCTGGAGTGCAGTGGCGCGATCTCGGCTCACTGCAAGCTCCGCCTCCTGGGTTCACGCCATTCTCCTGCCTCAGCCTCCTGAGTAGCTAGGACTACAGGCGCCCGCCACCACGCCCGGCTAATTTTTTGTATTTTTAGTAGAGACGGGGTTTCACTGTGGTCTCGATCTCCTGACCTTGTGATCCGCCCGCCTCGGCCTCCCAAAGTGCTGGGATTACAGGCTTGAGCCACCGCGCCCGGCCGAGCCTTTTTTTTTTTTTTTTTTTGTCATATTACCAGGGTTGGTTTTCTGGTTCCTTCTCATTTGGATAGGTTCTGTCAGAGGGAGGGTCGAAGGCTGAAGCCTGTTGTTCAGATTCTTTTGTCCCACGGATCTCCCCTTTTTCTATGGATGTGGCTTCCTGTGAACCACGGGGTGTTGTTCCCTTGATGTAGTACTTTCCCCTTCTCCTATGGATGTGGCTTCCTGTGAGCCAAACTGCAGTGATGATTGTCTCTCTTCTGGGTCTAGCCACCCAGCACGTCTACCCGGCTCTGGGCTGGTACTGGGAGTTGTCTGCACAGAGTAGATGCCAGTGCCTGTTCTGGTGGAAGTGGCAGGGGAGCGCAGTGGGCTCTGTGAGGGTTCTTAGCTTTGGTGATTTAATGCTCTATTTTTGTGCTGGTTGGCCTCCTGCCAGGAGGTGGTGCTTTCCAGAAAACACCAACTATGGTAGTATGGAGAGGAACCAGTGGTGGGTGGGACCCTTGAACTCCCAAGATTATATGCCCTTTGTCTTCAGCTACCAGAGTGGATAGGGAAGGCCCATCAGGTGGGGGCAGGGCTAGGTGTGTCTGAGCTCAGACTATTCTTGGGCGGGTCTTGCTGTGGCTGCTGTGGGGGATGGGGTAAGGTTCCCAGGTCAATGGTGTTGTGTACCTAGGAGGATTATAGCTGCCTCTGCTGAGTCATGCAGTTTGTCAGAGAAGTGGGGGAAAGCACAGTCACAGGCCTTACCCACTTCCCACACAAACTGAAGAGCTAGTCTCACTCCCACTATGCACCCCCTAATAGCTTCAAGTCTATTTCTGGGCAGTGGGTGAGCCGGGCTTGAGAACTTGCCCCAGGCTACCCTCCTCCCAGCTGCAAAAGAAAAGGGCTTTAGTTCTTCCCCCGTCTGTGGAGTCTGCACACCGATCTGCGCCCTCCCCTGAGTTCTGGCCAGGAGGCTTCTCACCAGGCTCGAATTGTCACAAAGTTCAGCTGGACACTTCGTTCTCCCTGTGGTGTTGTCCCTCACTCTTCTGCCCACTCTCCTGATAGATCCCTGTGGTTTCAGGCAGGAATGGCATGCTGGGGACCCAGCAAGTTCCCAGGGCCTTTCCTGCTGCTTCCTCTATGCCTGTATTTCACTGGGCTCTCTAATTGACTCAGCTCCAGGTAAGAGCAGAAACTTCTCCTGCAAACAGTCCATCAATTTCTCCAGAGAGGGTGTGTGTTTGGGACAGGAGGATCTACTTTTCCCACTTTTGTAGTTTGGGCTCTCACAATATTTTGGGTGTCTCCCGGGTACTGAAGGAGCAGTCTGCTTCTGTCAGAGGGTCTGTGGGTCCTCTCAAGATTAGTGGTCTGTTCTTACAGTTGATCTGAAGCTAAAATTCATGGTGCGAGCCTCCGCACACCACTGTGTCCCTCAGAGTCAGAGCTGCAGTCTAGTTCTGCCTCCCATCCGCCATGATGATCTCCAGTTAATCTTTAAAAAGAGAGTCTAGCCCAGGCGCAGTGACTCACGCCTGTAATCCCAGCATTTTGGGAGACCGAGGCGGGTGGATCATCTGAGGTCAGGAGTTCAAGACCAGCCTGGTCAACATGGTGAAACCCTATCTTTACTAAATATACAAAAATTAGTTGGGCATCGTGGCGGACACCTGTAATCCCTGCTACTTGTGAGGCTGAGGCAGGGGAATTGGTTGAACCCAGGAGGCAGAGGTTGCAGCGAGCTGAGATCGTGTCATTGTGTTCCTGCCAGGGCAACAAGAGCGAAACTTTGCCTCCAAAAAAAAAAAAGAGAGAGTCTATACACCTGAGGGACTCCACGTTGCAACCAAACGGTCTGTAGCTTTAGCACTTGCAGTGTCCCAGGGCCTTGGTGGCCCTGCAGAATGAAATAGGGCAAGGGGGAGCTACTGCAAGCAGAGCCAGGTCTCTGGACCCACATTCTGTGCCAGAGCTCTCTTGCAAGGCAGAACAGCAGTGCAGCAATGGAGCCATTTCCTGCATTTCTTGAGTTTATATGTGTAACATGGTGATAGATGTGTCAAGCAGTATCTTTCTTGTCTTCCACATATTTCCTGACAGAACTTACAGCTGAGAATAAAAATGGCACTGAGTACTTTTATATTCTATTTTCAGAAAACTGACATCTTTGAGTCCAATAATCTCTTTGTAAGGCTTCTATAAATCTAACTCAAGGAGGTGGGAGGTAGCACACAGAGCTCATAGTAGTGTCAATCATCTCTTCCCCCTTCTGATGTGCAGGATGGGAATGGGGATGTTTGGCATTCAGTTTGTCCCCTCCCCCTTGCTATTTAACTAGGAGGTGTTCAAATGAACCCATCTACCAAGTCAGGATCTGTTCATAGTGTCATCTATAGATTGCTAAACTAAAAAAGTAGCACAATATCCAGTGCCTCAGGCTTGCTGCCACTCAGTAGAGAAAGAAATGAACAAAAAAGAAAGGAGGGGTGGGACCAAGGTATTCCTATTATATGGCATAATAATATGTGACTGTCCTCATGATCAAATAGACATTGTGAAAAGAGGCTAGTTGCCCCAGTGGGTAAGGAAACCCACGCCATCACAAAGTTTTGGAAATGATTCAAGTGGCAGAGAATAAGGGTGTATGTGGTGGGGAATATGTGGAGCATTGAAACAAAAATAGCAATGAGTTGATAATTTTTTATTTTTTTTCTGAAATGGAGTCTTACTCTGTCACCCAGGCTGGAGTGCAGTTGCACGATCTCAGCTCACTCCAACCTCGCCCCCTGAGTTCAAGCGATTCTCCTGCCTCAGCCTCCCGAGTAATTGGGATTACAGGCGCTTGCCACTGCATCCAGCTAATTTTTTTGTATTTTTAGTAGAGACAGGGTTTCACCATCTTGGCCAGGCTGGTCTTGAACTCCTGACCTGGTGATCCACCCGCCTCTTCCTCCCAAAGTGCTGGGATTACAGGCATGAGCCACCACCAGGCTGGTCTTGAACTCCTGAACTCGTGATCCACCCACCTCTTCCTCCCAAAGTGCTGGGATTACAGGCATGAGCCACGGCACCAGGCAGAGTTGATAATTGTTAAAGCTGAGTGATAGGTACATAGAGGTTCATTATAACATTCTTTCTACCTTCGTGTGTTTAAAACTTTTAACAATAAAAGTGGTTTTTGGCCGGGCGCGGTGGCTCAAGTCTGTAATCCCGGCACTTTGGGAGGCCGAGATGGGCGGATCACGAGGTCAGGAGATCGAGACCATCCTGGCTAACACGGTGAAACCCCGTCTCTACTAAAAAATACAAAAAACTAGCCAGGCGAGGTGGCGGGCGCCTGTAGTCCCAGCTATTCGGGAGGCTGAGGCAGGAGAAAGGCGTAAACCCAGGAGGCGGAGCTTGCAGTGAGCTGAGATCCGGCCACTGCACTCCAGCCTGGGCGACAGAGCGAGACTCTGTCTCAAAAAAAAAAAAAAAAAAAAAAAAAAAAAAGTGGTTTTTGGCCAGTCGTGGTGATTCATGTCAGTAGTCCCAGCACTTTGGAAGGCCAAGGCAGGAAGATCACTTGAGCTCATGGGTTCGAGACCAGCCTGAGCAACATGGTGAGATCCCTGTCTCTACAAAAAATAAAATAAAATTAGCTGGGCGAGGTGACATGCAGCTGTAGTCCCAGCTACTTGGAAGGCTGAGCCAGGATGTTGAGGCTGTAGTGAACCGTGATCCTGCCACTGCACTCCAGCCTGGGAGACTGAGCAAGATCCTGTCTCATAAAATTAAAAAAAAAAAAAAAAATCAATAAACGTGTTTTTTAAGGTTATGGAATTGGACTGAATTGTGAATATTGCCTGATATAACAGGATAAGTCAACAGAACATTTTTGGTAACAGTTTCGGGGAGAAGATTACATATTTTATATATTTATTTATTTTTTAACTAATGGGGTGCTACACACTTTTTTTTTCCTTTTTTTTTTAGACAGCCTTGCTCTGTCTTCCAGACTGGAGTGCAGTGGCACGATCATGATTCAATGCAACCTCCACCTCCTGGACTCAGGTGATCTTCCTACCTCAGGAAGGACTCCAGGGGCACCACCATGCCTGACTAATTTTTGTATTTTTTGTAGACATGGGGTTTTGCCATTTTACCCAGACTGATCTCGAACTCCTGGGCTTAAGTGATCCACCTGCCTCAGCCTCTGGAAGTGTTGGAATTACAGGTGTGAGCCACTGCACCAGGCGAAAAATTACATATTAATGAATTAAGACTTTGCTATTATCTGAATATCTGTGTCCCACTCCCCCACCAAATTCATATGTTGAAATCCTAGCCCCCAGGGGTGATGGTACTAGAAAGTGAGGTCTTTGAGTGGATTCGTGACATTATAAAAGAGGGCCAAGAGAGACTCCTCATCTCTTATATTATGTGAGGTCACAGCAAGAAGGTGCCATTTATGAGGAAGCAGGCCCTTATCAGACACCTAATCTTGTCTTGTTGTTGGACTTCCCAGGTTCCAGAACTGTGAGAAGTTTCTGTTGTTTATAAGCTACCTGGTTCATAGTATTTTGTTATAGCAGCCAGAGTGGACAAAGACAGACTTACTATTCCAACATTTTATAAGTCCAACCACAAAAAGAAATTTGCTTGTCTTCCTGGAGAAGTGCCTCACTTTTTCTTTAACTTGATCCAATCAAGCATAGCTCAGAAGTTAGTCACAGGAGTTTCCACTGTAGACAAGAGGCAGACAAAGGAGCTTCCTGCAAACTGGAAAAACATTTTTAAATTTCCTATACATAAGCAATGAATTGGTGGAAATGCAATAAAAATTAAAAAATCCTGTTCACAATAGCAAATAATTTGTTTTAGCAAAAAACACTCTAGGACTAAACTTAATAAAAATGTACAAGACCTGATGAAGAAAACTATGAAATGTTACTGCAGAATATAGATGATAGAATAAACGCAGAATTATACTTGTTTCTGTTTAGAGTCAATATTCTAAAGATGTTGATTACATTAATTTATAAAGGCAATATAATCACAATGAAATTTTAACTTTTTGGGGAACTTGAAAAATGATTGTAAAGTTTTCATTAAAAATAAATACATAGCCAGGCGTGGTGGCTCACGCCTGTAATCCTAGCACTTTGGGAGGCCGAAGCTGGTGGATCATGAGGTCAGGAGATTGAGACCATCCTGGTTAACACCATGAAATCCCGTCTCTACTAAAAACACAAAAAATTAGCCGGGTGTGGTGGGGGGTGCCTGCAGTCCCAGCTACTCGGGAGGCTGAGGCAGGAGAATGGCGTGAACCCGGGAGGCAAAGCTTGCAGTGAGCCAAGATGGCGCCACTGCCCTCCAGCCTGGGCGATAGAGCCAGACTCCGTCTCAAAAAAAAAAAAAAAAAAAAAAAAAAAAAAAATTAATACAGCCTTCAATTAAATAGACCCAATAATATATGGTAATTTGCTATATGGTTGCATTTTAATTCAGGGAGGTAGACAAAGATTATTCAATAAATTATACTGGAAGAGCTAACAACAACTTGAAAAAAATAAAGTTGATTCGTACCTGTTTTTTTTTGTTTTTGTTTTTGTTTTTTTGAGACGGAGTTTTGCTCTTGTCATCCAGGCTAGAGTGCAATGGCGCCATCTCGGCTCACTGCAAACCTCCGCCTCCCGGGTTCAAGCGATTCTCCTGCCTCAGCCTCCAGAGTTGCTGGGATTACAAGCGGGCACCACCACGCACGGCTAATTTTGTATTTTTAGTAGAGACGGGGTTTCTCCATATTGGTCAGGCTGGTCTCAAACTCCCAACCTCAGGTGATCCACCCTTCTCTCAAGGTGCTGGGATTATAGGCGTGAGCCACCGCACCCAGCCATTCTTACCCTTTTTTAAACAACTAAATACATTTCAGATATATTAACAGTTAAATGTTAAAAAACTACAAATGTGCTAGAAAACACGTTTGACTCTTTATTAAAGAAATGTAGAAGGCCGGGCACAGTGGCTCACGCCTGCAATCCCAGCACTCTAGGAGGCCGAGGCGGATGGATCACCTGAGGTCAGGAGTTCAAGAACAGCCTGGCCAACATGGTGAAACCCTGTTTCTACTAAAAATACAAAATCAGGGCCGGGTGCAGTGGCTCAAGCCTGTAATCCCAGCACTTTGGGAGGCCGAGACGGGCGGATCACGAGGTCAGGAGAGCAAGACCATCCTGGCTAACATGGCGAAACCCTATCTCTACTAAAAAATACCAAAAAAAAAAACTAGCCGGGCATGGTGGCAGGCGCCTGTAGTCCCAGCTATTCGGGAGGCTGAGGCAGGAGAATGGCGTGAACCCGGGAGGCAGAGCTTCCAGTGAGCTGAGATCCGGCCGCTGCACTCCAGCCTGGGCGACAGAGCGAGACTCCCTCTCAAAAAAAAAAAAAAAAAAAAAAAAAATTAGCTGGGTGTGTTGACAGGCGCCTGTAATCCCAGCTACTTGGGAGGCTGAGGCAGAAGAATTGCTTGAACCCGGGAGGCTGAGGTTGCTGTGAGCCGAGACTGTGCCACTGCACTCCAGCCTGGGCAACAAGATCACAATTATGTCTCAAAACGAAAAAAAAAAAAGAAAGAAAGAAACGTAGAAGAGTACAGAATTACTTTATGAGCTTGCTCTTTTCAACCTCAAATAAATAAAGTTGACAAAATCCATGTTGGTAAGGATATGGGGAAAAAAGGCAACCTCCTTTATAGTCGGTAGCAGTATAAATGTATAAATGTGTATAAATTTCCAATATACTTGAAATGTCTTATTGACCATACAGTAAATACATATATGAATTTACTCTAAGGATATAATATTACACATGGGAAGAGATATATGCACTGGAATTACTTGTAATATTGAAAAATTGTAGGCCTGCGCGGTGGCTCACACCTGTAATCCCAGCACTTTGGGAGGCCGAGGTGGGCAGATCACCTGAGGTTGGGAGTTTGAGACCAACATGACCAACAGGAGGAAACCCCATCTCTACTAAAAATACAAAATTAGCCAAGTGTGGTGGCACACGCCTGTAATCCCAGCTACTGGGGAGGCTGAGGCAGGAGAATCACTTGAACCTGGGAGGCACAGGTTGCGGTGAGCCAAGATCGCGTCATTGCACTCCAGCCTGGGCAACAAGAGCAAAACTCCATCTCAAAAAAAGAAAAACTGTAAACAACTCAGAAGTCCATCTCTAAAGTATTGTTAGTTATATAATGTTTGTTTGCTTTCAAAGAGAACAAATAACCTTGTCTTCAACAAGACAAATGCATTTTTCACACAAAATTGCAATCAGGAGAGGAAGTACAATGGGTATGTTTCACAAGATCATCCAGATTCTTTGTCACTTTACTCCATTTTCCTCCTATATGTGGTCCATCCTTACCACTACCAAACACATGCTACAGTTGGTAAAAGGGAAAGAAAGTAGAACCTGACCTGGAAGTTTCCGCATAACTTCCACTCACATCACATAATGGCCATGCCTAGCTGAATGAGCCAATGAGAAATGTAGTTTGTACGTAAGCAGCATGTCTCCAGCTTGGAGACTATCTAATAACCAAAGGAAGAGGGTAAAAAATGGATTTCAAAGACTATTACCCCTTTCCATCAGAGATACTGATTAAAGTACACTATATCATTCAGTGAAAAACTGTGCAGCCATTAAAAATAAGAGACAGGCCGGGTTTGGTGGTTCCCATCTGTAATCCCAGCCCTTTGGGAGGCCAAGGTGGGAACATCACTTGAGGACAGGAGTTAGAGACCAACCTAGGCAACATTAGAAGACTCTGTCTCTCTAAAAAAAATTCATGAGGTGTAATGGTGTGCCTATAGTCCCAGCTACTTGGGAGGCTGAGGTAGGAGGATTGCTTGAGCCCAGGAATTTGAGGCTGCAGTGAGCTATGATTGTGCCACTGCACTCCAGTCTGGGTGATAAAGCAAGACCTTAAAAATGTGTATTATTATACATTATATATACAGTCGTTGTTATATAAAGTTGTATTTGACAGTGAGTTAAAACTGCAACTACAAACATAGGATAATTCTATTTTAAAATTGTGTGTGTTGTGAATATATATAGGTATACATGTAGGCACCTGTGTGTATGTGTTTGTATTTGTGTATTAAATATATATATTTGAAAATATAGAGTTGTCTGGGAAAATGTTCCCTAAAGTATAAATGGCAGTTATTTCTGGAGAATGAAATTGAAAGTGATTATCTATTTTATAGTTTTTATTTTATACAAAACAATTAAAAAAATTTTTTTGAGACAGGGTCTTGCTCTGTCACCCAGGCTGGAATGCAGTGGCACGACCATGGCTCACTGCTGCCTTGACCTTCTGGGCTCAAGCAATCCTCCCACCTCAGCCTTCCAGGTAGCTGGGACTACAGGTGCACACCACCACACCTGGCTAATTTTTTTTTTTTTTTAAGAGATAGGGTGTCGCTATGTTGCCCACGCTAGTCTCAACTCCTGAACTCAAGCGATCACCTCGACTTGGCCTCCCAAAGTGCTGAGATTACAGACATGAGCCACCACACCCAACCAAAACATTTTTTAAAGCAAAAGCATACATGATTTAAAAGAAAATCTCCAGAAATAACTGCTTCAAACTTGCTTTTAAGGTCAGTTTCAAAATTGCTTGAGATTAGGCCAGGTGAGGTGGCTAATGCCTGTAATCCCAGCACTTTGGGAGGCCGAGGTGGGTGGATCGCCTGAGGTCCGGAGTTTGAGACCAGCCTGGCCAACATGGTGAAACCCCCATCTCTACTAAAAATACAAAAATTAGCCAGGAGTGGGCCGGACGCGGTGCCTCACGCCTGTAATCCCAGCACTTCGGGAGGCTGAGGCGGGTGGATCATGAGGTCAGGAGTTCAAGACCAGCCTGGCCAAGATGGTGAAATCCCGTCTCTACTAAAACTTCAAAAATTAGCCAGGTGCGGTGGCAGGCGCTTGTAATCCCAGCTACTTGGGAGGCTGAGGCAGAAGAATCGCTTGAACCCAGGTGGCGAGGTTGCAGTAAGCCCAGATCGCGCCACTGCACTCCAGACTGGGTGAAAGAGTGAGACTCCGTCTCAAAAAAAAAAAAAAAAAAAAAAAAAAAAAATAGCCAGGAGTGGTGGCGGAAATCTCAGCTATTTGGGAGGCTGAGGCAGGAGAATCGCTTGAACCCAGGAGGCAGAGGTTGCAGTGAGCCAAGATCTCACCATTGCACTTCAGCCTGGGAGACAAGAGCAAAACTCTGTCTCTCCCAGCTCTCCCGCAAAAAAAATTGCGGGAGAGTAAAGGTGAAGCTCACACAGTATTGGAGAAAATTTGGTTAAGCTCTGAGATTGATTAATTTTGGGTCACAAAATGATAGGCAAGATGAGAAAAGTGCTCTTATTGAAAGACATTATAAAGTGATGGATTTAATATACTCAAAGACTTAAGAAAACATAATTGACTCTGGGTGGTTGGGGGAAGGGAAATGAGGAACACACTAACTAAAATTAGAGGAGACTTTAATTTTTTTATCACATTTTATTTCTTTCACTGGATGATAAGTTCATAAGTGTTTGCTATAATTTTGGCTATTTTTTCTTGTCTGAAATAATACATAGTAAAATATGTTTTAACTGGATGACAAATAGAGATAAAGTGAATTCTGTTTGAGAAAATTACATACTAATGAATTACGACTTTGCTATGGTCTGAATATCTGTGTCTCTCCCAAATTCATATGTTGAAATTCTAACCCCCAACATGATGGTATTAGAAGGTGAATTACAAATTGTATTGACTTATTTTGCTTATTCTGTCTTTGTCATATTTAAATTTATGATAACTGAGAAGACATTAATTTGCAAAGAAAATACATTTTTAACAAGATACATGAAATTTTCAGTGAACTTGGAGTTAACAGGAAAAATGCATAGTTTCAGCCAAACCTACTACAAGCAAAACTTCAGGAGTAGTAGCTGGCACTGAGGCTACTGTGCACTTGAAATGTACACCCAGCTTGTGTAACATTTTCCAAGAATACCTCTTATCAAAACTTTTGCTTCTAAAGAGTTTTCCATATTTTTAATTGGAGGGTTTTTGCTTGTTTGTTTTTGTTTTTTTTTTGAGATGTGGTCTCTATCTGTTGCCCAGGCTGGAGTGCAGTGGCATGATCTTGGCTCACTGCAACCTCCACCTCCTGAGTTCAAGTGATTCTCCCACCTCAGCCTTCCAAGTAGCTGGGACTACAGGCATGCGCCACCACACCTGGCTTAATTTTTCTATTTTTAGTAGAGATGGGGTTTTACCATATGGGCCAGGCTGGTCTCAAACCCCTGACCTTAGGTAATCTGCCCGCCTCGTCCTCCCACAGTGCTGGGATTAAATGGCAGATTCCATATGTGAAGAGGTGTGTACACAAATATATGTAAACAAAATAAAATAACAGTGGTTTGAATATTTATCTTTATAAACAGTGGTTTGAATATTCACTGAGGGGAAACACATGCAATGCTATGACATAAATTAATGAACTAGAAAATTTATATAAAGAAATTATATAGAATTCAGAATAGAGAGACATAGAAATGTGAAAGATAGATTCAAAAATACTTAGATTGAGATATAACATGTCTAAGCTGAATTCAAGGAGAAAAGAGAGAATGGGACACAAGCAGTATTTGGAGAGATGTTGGTTAAGAATGTAAGCCCCGGCCGGGCGCGGTGGCTCAAGCCTGTAATCCCAGCACTTTGGGAGGCCGAGACGGGCGGATCACGAGGTCAGGAGATCGAGACCATCCTGGCTAACACGGTGAAACCCCGTCTCTACTGAAAAAATACAAAAAACTAGCCGGGCATGGTGGCAGACGCCTGTAGTCCCAGCTACTGGGGAGGCTGAGGCAGGAGAATGGCGTAAACCCGGGAGGCGGAGCTTGCAGTGAGCTGAGATCTGGCCACTGCACTCCAGCCTGGGTGACAGAGCGAGACTCCGTCTCAAAAAAAAAAAAAAAAAAAAAAAAAAAAAAAAAAGAATGTAAGCCCCATGAGGGCAGAATTTTTTTCCCCCAATATCGTGTCCCTAAACCTAGACTAAAGCCTGATATATAATAAGTACTTAATAAATATTTATTGAATTATGTTGGATTCTATTTCCAGTAATATGACAAACTAGACACTTACATAAACCATCCTGCTAAAAACATTCAAAATTGGGTAAAATGTAAAAATAAAATCTTTTTTTTTTTTTTTTTGAGATGGAGTCTTGCTCTGTCACCCAGGCTGGAGTGCAGTGGCCCGATCTTAGCTCACTGCAAGCTCTGCCTCCCGGGTTCACGCCATTCTCCTGCCTCAGCCTCCCAAGTAGCTGGGACTACAGGCGCCCGCCACCACGCCCAGTTAATTTTTTGTATTTTTAGTAGAGATAGGGTTTCACCATGTTAGCCAGGATAGTCTCCATCTCCTGACCTCGTGATCTGCCCTCCTTGGCCTCCTAAAGTGCTGGGATTACAGGGGTGAGCCACCGTGCCCAGCCAAAATCTTCTTAAAATTATTTCTGAGATCCCAAGGAAACTTTTGTCAAATTAGAGGCAGAAGATGAGATAAAGGAGTCTTTGCAGAAACAAATTAGAGTGAATTTTTAAATATAACCCGAACCTTCAAAAAACAAAGAAGTTTTGTGGTTGAGCTCATCCTTTTTCTACATTTGGAGGCATTTTTTTCCTCTACATGTAAGAGGTATTTTGAAGAACAAGTTTAAAGAGCACTAGTTATGGCAAGTACATTACAATCTTTCAAAGGCCACACTATATCCTCTACTCTCTTCTCCCCCACCCTCCACCCACAACTTTAAAAAAAAAAAAAAAATCCTCCATTGAAATTTCCCCCCTTCTTCATGAAAAAATCTGCAGTAACAGAAAAGGGGATAGCTGGAATAATCATGTTTTTATTTGTTTATATTGAAGAATGGGGGTTTTTGTTGTTGTTTTGAGACAGGGTTTTGCTCTGTTGCCCAGGCTGGAGTACTGTGGCACAATCACCATTCACTGCAGCCTTGAATTCCCAAGTTCAAGTGATCCTCCCACCTCAGCCTCCCAAATAGCTGGGACTACAGACAGGAGTGTGCCACTACACCCAGCTTTTTTTTTTTTTTTTTTTTTAATTTTTGTAGAGGTGTCTCACTGTGTTGCCCAGGCTAGTCCTGAACTCCTGGTCTCAAGCGATCCTCCAGCCTCAGCTTCCCAAAGTGCAGGGATTACAGGTATGAGCCACTGCATCTGGTCTAAAAGTCTTGCTGTCTGCTAGAGAAAGTCTTCACTTTTTTCTTCAAGGTTGTTTTAGTTCTTTACCTTTTCTGTTCCTATACACATTTTAGAAGCAGCTTATCCATTTTCTCGTACCTCACCTCCCTCTTCCTACACATACTGCTGAAATCTCTACTGGAATTGTATTGAATCTGAAGAACAACCTGATGAATATTAACAGCTTTTTTTTTTTTTTTTTTTTTTTTTTTTTTTGAGACGGAATCTTGCTCTGTCGCCCAGGCTGGAGTGCAGTGGCCGGATCTCAGCTCACTGCAAGCTCTGCCTCCCGGGTTCACGCCATTCTCCTGCCTCAGCCTCCCCAGTAGCTGGGACTACAGGCGTCTGCCACCATGCCCGGCTAGTTTTTTGTATTTTTTCAGTAGAGACGGGGTTTCACCGTGTTAGCCAGGATGGTCTCGATCTCCTGACCTCGTGATCCGCCCGCCTCAGTCTCCCAAAGTGCTGGGATTACAGGAGTGAACCACCACACCCAGCTAACATCTTTATTATAGTGAATCTTCCAAGGATTGAGCCTGGTACATTCTTCTACCTATTTCTTTTAAAATTTCTCTCTATCTTTTATGGTCTTCTGCATAGACAGTTTTCGTTTTTCCTTTCCAATCTTCCTCCCATCCATTTCATCTTCTTGCCTTATTGCACTAAGATGTTTCATCCAGTAAAATGTTGAATACATGCAGGAATAGTGGATATCTTATTTTGTTCCCAATCTCAAGGGGAAAGTGTTCCATATTACACGATTGTGTATCCTTTTCATATATGGCTGGACTTAAATCTTCTAATATTTTGTGTAAGATTTTTACATATATATGTGAGGTTACCATGTAATTTTCCCTTTCTTGTGATATCTTTGTGACCTCCTGCTATCAGGGTCACATACACCTCATTAAATAAGCTAAGAAGTGATCCCTTTTCCTCTATTCTCTGGAAGAATTTGTATAAATTGATAAAATTAATTAATGAAATCTTCTGGACTGGAGTATTTAATCTACTCCCTGCCTCCATCTCCCTTCAGGGAAAAGGTTTGAATTACCTTCAAAGGAGACTGTCATGTGGCTTCTCAACACAAATGATAGAATGCAGAAAACAGATAATTAAAACAATAATTCAAATCGCAGAAAGAAAATACTCACCAATAGAACTCCACACTGAACAAATATATCCTCCACAAAGGTAGGTGAAGTAATTTTATGACAAACAAAAACTGAGATAATATCACCAGAAGATCCACATTAATGGAAATTCTAAAAGATGTTCTTCAGGCTAAGAAAATGTGGCATGTATGAGCAATGGAATACTATTCAGGCATTAAAAAGGAATAAAATCCTGTCAATTGCGACAACATTGATGAGCCTGGAAAACAGTATATTAAATGAAATAAGCCAAGAACAGAAAGACAGACAACACATGACCTCATTCACTCGTATGTTGAATCTAAACCAAACTGATCTCATAGAAATTGAGAATAGAATAGTGGTTACCAGAGATTGGGGAGAATAGGAGGAAGGTGTAAATGGAAGGAGGTTGGTCAATGGGTACAATGTTACAGTTAAATAGGAGGACTAAGTTCTGGTACTCTTGTATAGTAGGGTGACTATAGCTAACAATAACGCATTGTTTTGTTATTTGCTTTTTGTTTTGAGACAGGGTATCACTCTGTCGCCCAGGCTGGAGTGCAATGGCACAATCTCGGCTCACTGCAACTTCTACCTCCTGGGCTCAAGTGATCCTCCCACCCCAGCCTCCCGAGTAACTGGGATGACAGGTGCATGCCTCTATGCCCGGCTAATTTGTGTGTGTGTGTTTTGTAGAGCTGGGGTTTTTCCCAGTTCCCCAGGCTGCATTGTAAATTTCAAATAGCTAGAAGAAAGGATTTTGAATGTTCTTACAATAAATAAATCATAAGTGGCCAGGTGTGGTGGCTCACGCCTGTAATCCCAACACTTTGGGATCCTCAAGCCCAGGAGGTCAAGGCTGCAGCAAGCCGAGATTGCACCACGGCATTCCAGCCTGGGCAACAGAGCAAGATCCACAGATGTAAGAAGGTATGAAAAGCAATGTTAAAAAGCAGTATTCAATAAATGAATACTGAATGTTGTATAAATCAATAATAATGTATTGTGAGACTTAAAATATAAGTAGACAAACTACATAGAAAAAGTACTATAAATGGCGTAAAATGTTCTAAGGGTCTTGCATCATGCATGGATGTGTGTTATAAATTCTAGGAAAACTGAGAACCACTGAAGCAACAGTAAAAGAATGCAGAAGTATCGAGTTAATAGAGGGGGATAACAGATTAATAATTATTCATCCAGCTCAAAGGAAGAAAAAGATACACAAAATAGGCAAAACAAAAAAAAAGGCGGGGGTGAGGGCAATTAGCTGGGGCTCGGTAGCTCACGCCTCTAATCCCAACCCTTTGGGAGGATGAGGTGGGTAGATCTATTTAACTGGATCGCTTGAGCTCAGGAGTTTGAGACCAGCCTGGCCAACATGGCGAAACCCTGTCTCTACCAAAAATACAAAAAATTAGCCAGGTGTGATGGTGCAGGCCTGTGGTCCCAGCTACTTAGGAGGCTGTGGCAGAAGAATCACTTGAGCCCGGGAGGTGGAGACTGCAGTGAGCCAAGATTGCACCACTGCACTCCAACCTGGGTGACAATAAGACTCCCGTCTCAAAAAAAAAAAAAAAAAAAAAAAAAAAAAAAGGCAATTAGTAAAATGGTAGATTTGAACCTAAACGTGTCAATAAACTTAAGCAGACTATGCCAAGACAAAGGCTGTCCTAATTTTTTTTTTTTTTTTAAAAACCTGCTTATAAGACACATTGTTAAATAAAAGGATTACAGAAAGCTTGAAAGTAAAAGGATAGGAAAAGATAAATCATACCAACATTATCCCAAAGAAAGGTTAAGTAGCTATACTAATGGCAGGCAAAGTAGATTTTAAGACAAAAGCCTTGTTTGAAATACAGACATCTGAAAATTCCAAAAGGATTAATTCATAAGGAAGATGAAGCAATTTTAAATGTATATGCACCTACTATAATAACCTCAAAATATGTAAAATAAAAATAGAAAAGAGAGGCCGGGTATGGTGGCTCATGCTTGTAATCCCAGCACTTTGAGAGGCAGAGGCAGGTGGATTGCAAGGTCAGGAGTTCGAGGCCAGCCAGGCTGGCCAACACAGTGAAACCCCGTCTCTACTAAAAATACAAAAATTAGCTGGGCATGGTGGCAGGTGCCTGTAATCCCAGTTACTCAGGAGGCTGAGGCAGGAGAATCACTTGAGCCCAGGAGGCGGAGGTTGCAGTGAGCCAAGATGGTGCCACTGCACTCCAGCCTGGGTGAGAGAACTAGGCTCCATCTCAAAAAAAAAAAAAAAAAAAAAAGAAAAAGAAAAATATAAAGGAGAAAGATAAATCCACAAATCACAGTGGGAGATTTTAACATTCTTCCCTTGGTATGCGATAGAACAAGCCCACAAAGACTTGGTAAGGATATAAAAGATGTAAATAATACGAGTAATAAAATTGACCTAATTGGCACAAACTAAACTGCATATAATAGCTAAAGAATCAACTTTTTTCTCAGGGCCACAGGCCTATAGTTTCCAAACTTAATCATATGCAGGGCCCAACAGCAACTCTCAACAAATTTTAAGTGATTGAAACTATACAGAGAATGCTCTTTAATGAAAGTGGAATTAAACTAGAAATAGATAATAAAAAGATAATTAGAAATTCTCATACATCTGGGATTTTATTTGGTTTTCAAAAGTTTTATTATGATGTGCCCAAGTATGGTTTTTTAAAAAATTACTTATTTTTTTGAGACCCGGTCTCATTCTGTCACCCAGGCTGGAGTGCAGTGGCACAATCACAGCTCACCACAGCCTCAACCTCCCAGGCACAGGTGATCCTCCCACCTCCATCTCCGGAGTAGCTAGGACTACAGGTGCCTGCCACCATGCTCAGCTAATTTTATTTTTTGTAGAGGCAGTTTTTGCCACGTTGCCCAGGCTGGTCTCGAACCCCTGGGGCTCAAGCGATCTGCCCACCTCAGCCCCGCAAAGTGCTAGGATTACAGGCATGAGAGTCACCACACCTGGCCCACTGTGGTTTTTATACTGAGAAATAAAAATAAAATTCTAAGTCCCCAGCTGAATGGACTCCCTCTTAGCCAAGGGGACCCCAGAGAAACCTGGGAAACTGAGTTCGCAGCTATGAGGGGATGAGAGGTCCAACATGCCTCATTATACCTACTCCCTCACCAACTGCCATTAGGCTTTCCTCCCCAAGGGCGAACCAGAAAGCAGCCCTTTCAAGACTCCACATTGATAATGTCAATTACTAGCTTATCTCCCCAGGTAGAGAACAAAGACAAGATTAATCAGTCCTTCACCCCTCTGCTTCCTCTATTCCTGTTTCTTCAAATGTTCACCTCACCTTATGTAAAATGCAGATTTACTAGGCACTAACTAAAGTCTCATAAGTCTGTAATCATTGATCTCACTGCCATCCTCACCCTCCTCAGACGTTTAAAGGAAAATGTATAAATACTAAACCTCCTGAGAACCTCTTGGGAAAAAAACAGCCAGATACATCCGTGAAACAAGTTTTTACAAGATTTTTTTTCTGCCGGGCATGCCCTCAAGCTAGCTCAATAAACCTCGATGACTAAGACTTAGGCCTCAGTCACTTATTTTGGTTGTCAATATTTATCCAACTTGGGTTCAAGACCATGGGCTTGTTGTGTTTCTCCAGTTGTAGCAAATCCTCAGCCATTTTCATTGACTATTACCTCTCTGAATTACTTTACCATTTTCCTCCCTCGCATACACTGCTCCAGCCACAGGGCTCTTTACTGTTTATTGAAAGGACGTCTTATTATTCCTTTGCTTGGAATTCTCTTCCCTCAGATATCCAAATGGCCTGCGTCTTTACCTATCTGACCTCTAAATGTCACCTCAGCGAGGCATTGACCATCCTACCTAAAACTGCAAAGCCATCCCACTTCAGTACTCCTAACCTTCCTTCCCTTTCTCTCTTTAACATTTACCACTCTCATTTGGCGCTTTTCTGTCCCTCCTGCAAATGTAGGCTCTATGAAGGCAGAAATTTTTGTTTTGTTCACTGTCGTAACTCAGTAATGAGAACAGTACCTGGAATACAACATATGCTCAAGAGCTATTAAATAGCTTTTCTTTATTCTTCCAGGTCACTTCACCTGCAAAGCCTTCCCTGGTGACCCAATTATCACATCATTTGCATGAGAACAGCATTTTGTATTTCTTTTTTTTTTTTTTTTTTTTTTTTTGAGACGGAGTCTCACTCTATTGCCCAGGTTGGAGTGGGCATTGTGGTGACACAACCTCGGCTCACTGCAACCTCCACCTCCCAGGTTCGAGTCTCCTGCCTTAGCCTCCCAAGTAGCTGGGAGTACAGGCAGGTTCCACACCAGACTAATTTTTCCATTTTTGTAGAGACAGGGTTTTACTATGTTGGCCAGGCTGGTCTCAAACTCCTGACCTCAGGTGATCTGCCTGCCTCGGCCTCCCAAAGTGCTGGGATTACAGGTGTGAGCCATGATACCAAGCCTAGCATTTTGCATTTCTAACACAAAGGTCAGCAGCCTTGAACATACTGCTCTGTGGATATGTACCTATAAACAGAAGCACATACACAGGGCTGTGAGAACAAAGGCCCAACAAGCATTAACAGAAAACTTAAATTTGAAGGGTGCATTTATTTTGTGGTCTGTTCCCCACTCACCCCTATTTCACTCTGGAGCACCAGGGGACACTGAATTCCATAATCAAAGACCATTCCTTATAGTTAACATGCTGGCTGTCAAAAAGCAAATTTTTGGAAAGGTCAGGATTATTTGATGTAGAGTCCAGAACATCACAAATGGCAGGTCTTAATACAGAAAACTGGACAAAAGGAGTGTGATTTGAGGGAGTGGGTACCTGGATTAAAAATAAGTCTGAGGGTATGTAAGGCAACTAAATTCACATAAATAAGAAATTAGAAGAGAAACAAAAGCCCTTTTAATCTTTATTATATAATCTCAGTTCCTAGATAACTTTGTTCTTCATCCTATAATCTCAGTTCCTAGATAACTTTGTTCTTCATCCATCAAAACAGAAATATGTAACATATTTAAAGAGGTAACATTAGTTCACTAAGACAACAAAGATCCTTAAAGGGTTGGGCTATACCCGAAATATCCGAAAAGGCTGAGTAATTTGACAAAGAGCCCCCAAATAATTTTGATGTCTCCATACTCCTTTTCAGATCTATTATGTAAAAGCAGCACTCTGGTCACCCTTTAGCTGCACAGCACACAAAATATTTACAAAAAATGTCACAGAAACTGTTGTCTCCATTATTTGGAAGAAAATGAAGACACATTTCAGGATCTGACTTGGCTCATTGATTCAAACAAACATATTTGGATGTGCTGGAAGAGAGGAAAGAAAGTGGGAAAGACAGAGACCAAGTCACTTAAGCCATGTTATAGACCTGTCATAATTCATTCATAATACTGAAAACCTGTTTTGCACAGGTAGTATTTTCGGTTTGTGTAATACAATGCGGTGGGGGGGAGAAATTAAAAATTCCCATTTTCATGGAGCTTGCATTCTATTAGGAAGCAGACAATAAGCAGAAGTACTACAAAATACAGTGCTAATTGTTACGGAAAAAAACACCAAAGATTTTGGGACAGTCATGGCAAGGAGTGGTAGCTGTTACAAATTTGAATAGGGTAGTCAACTGGCCATGGAAAGCAGAGTTGCAGGCATTTGAGCATCATATTTTTTTAGTATCATTATTTAAGTTCCTTTTTTGAAAAAGATTGGTTGGACATGGTAGCTCACACCTGTAATCTTAGCACTTAGGGTGGCCAAAATGGGAAGATCGCTTGAGCTCGGGAGTTTGAAACCAGCCTGGGCAACAGGGCAAGATCCCCATCTCTATTTAAAAAAAAAAAAAAAATCACGCTAGGTGAGACAACGAAAGGCGTAAGAAAAACATTCTCAGATGATTCCTCTTGTTTATTTTTACCTAGTTGTAGTCTCTACCCCACTGGCTTACTAGAGCAGTGGTATTGAACCAAATACATAGCTACGTTTCCTGGGCTATGTGATTTAATGGCATTCATTTTAACCTCAAAAAGTAAAAATGGGTTGGATTTGTCCAGATGGATTTCAGAAGAGATTTTAAAGTTTGACTAGTCATAAAAATTTTTTACACAATAGTAGCCATAAAAGAAATTCCTGAACCTGGGAGGCAGAGGTTGCAGTGAGCCGAGATCACGCCATTGCACTCCAGCCTGGGAAACAGCAAAACTCTTGTCACTCAGGCTGGAGTGCAGTGGCGCCATCTCAGCTCATTGCAAGCTCCACCTCCCCAGTTCACACCATTCTCCTGCCTCAGCCTCCCAAGTAGCTGGGACTACAGGTGCTCGCCACCAGGCCCAGCCAATTTTTTTTGTATTTTTAGTAGAGACGGGGTTTCACTGTTAGCCAGGATGGTCTCAATCTCCTGACCTCGTGATCCACCCACCTCCGCCTCCCAAAGTGCTGGGATTACAGGCGTGAGCCACCGTGCCCGGCCCAGAAATTCTTATTTATGTACTTTAAACCCACATCTTAATGACTGACTCTAATAGCATTGACCCATGTAATCACTACCCTTTTCCCTTTTGAATTTTTGTCAATACATTATTGGTGTGGTGGATTTTGCTTTGCCCAAATTACCTGAGTAATCATGTAAATCGTTATCATTCTAGATAGTGTGTAGAAGGACCCTAGATTGGAAATACAACTCATTGAAGTTCAAACTATCTTTCTTTTGGTGGTTATCCAAACCTTGGTATCTTAAAACATGTTTCCTTAAAAGACCCTTAGATGTCCCTGCCGTTTTTTTTTTTTTTTTTTAGACAGTCTGTCACCACTATGGAATGCAGTGGCACCATCAAAGCTCACTATAACATCTAACTCCTGGGTTCAAGCAATCCTCCCACCTCAGCCCCCCACGTAGCTAGAACCACAGGCACACACCTGGCTAAATTTTTTTTTTTGTAGAGATAGGGTCTTGCTGATGCTCAGGCCAGTGTTGAACTCCTGGCTTCAAGCCATCCATCCTCTAGCCTCAGCCTCCCAAATTGCTGGGACTACAGGTGTGAGCCATAGCACCCAGCCTCTTTCCTAATACAGCTCTAAACTGATTGCAGTCCTAACTCGCCATCTCTATCCCCTTTCAGCTCCTAAGTTTTCCATAAACACTATTTGGGTTTTTTTTGTTATTTTTTAGACAAGGTCTCACTCTGTCACCCAGGCTGGAGTGCAGTAGTGTGATCATAGCTACTGCACCTCAACCTCCTGGGCTCAAGCAATCCTCCTGCCTCAGCCTCCAGAGTAGCTGGGACTCAGGCTCATGCCACCACACTCAGCTAGTTTTTCTTTTTGTAGACAGGTTTTTGCCATGTTGCCCAGGCTGGTCTTCAGCTCCTGGGCTCAAGCAACATTCCCACCTCAGCCTCCCAAAGTGTTGGGAATTACAGGCCACTGCACTCAACCATGAACACTAGTTTATAATCTCCAGTAGGAAGACTACTGCATGTCTTTTCCCCCTGGGCAACTGTCATTACTTTTATATTCTAACTTATTCCTTGTGTCTTTTCAAGTGAACAATTCCATGGTTCTCTAAACATCAAGTTCCATAAAATTTTAGTTCAGGGATAAAGCATTGATTGGAAATGAAAAAATATATAATCTTATATTTTAAAACTTAAACCTTCCAGGGCCGGGCGCGGTGGCTCAAGCCTGTAATCCCAGCACTTTGGGAGGCCGAGACGGGTGGATCACGAGGTCAGGAGATTGAGACTATCCTGGCTAACACGGTGAAACCCCGTCTCTACTAAAAAATACAAAAAACTAGCTGGGCGAGGTGGTGGGCGCCTGTAGTCCCAGCTACTCGGGAGGCTGAAGCAGGAGAATGGCGTGAACCCGGGAGGCAGAGCTTGCAGTGAGCTGAGATCTGGCCACTGCACTCCAGCCTGGGCGACAGAGCGAGACTCCGTCTCAAAAAAAAAAACAAAAAAAAAAAAAAACTTAAACCTTCCAACCTAAAAATGCATACCACTTGAAAATGTTAGTACAATCTGTTATTAAAATTCCTGTGCTCACTTCAGCAGCACATACTAAAATTGGAACAACACAGGCCAAAAGTGGTGGCTCATGCCTGTAATCCTAGCACTTTCAGAGGCCAAGGCAGGAGTATCGTTTGAGCCAAAGAGTTCGAGACCAGCCTGGGCAACATAGTGAGATCCTGTCTCTACAAAAAATAAAAAATTAACTGGGCATGGTGGTGCACACCTGTAGTCCCAGGTACTTGGTAGGCTGAGGTGGGAGGATCCCTTGAGCCCAGCAGGTCAAGGCTGCAGTCAGATGGTTTGTGCCACTGCACTCCAGCCTGGGTGACAGAGTAAGACCCTGTCTCTGAGGAAAAAAAAAAGAAACAGATTAAAATGGCCCCTGCACAAGGATGACATGCAAATCCATCAAGCATTCCATATAAAAATTCCTTTCATATACTATGATCAGTAGCACTTAGCTGAAATTATTGAAAATTACTCCTTTCCCCTCAAGCATTCATTATACCCCTATTACTACCCCTCCAATAGTAGACCTTCAAGCCAATACTAGTCTTTTCTATAAGCAACATGAACATGAATACTGTTCAGATTTTCCAGGTACAAATGAGTGGACAAAACTTAATTTGTACAAAGGATTTTAGTGCACACAAACAGTCATCAAATAAGGTGCTTTTTAACCAGGTTAAATTTTATGATCATCCCTTTAATTCACTATTTACCAACCTCTTTCCTGCCAGGGAACACAGGAAATGAAACATTTTGCTGGATAAGCCACAGATGAAGATACTAATGGTGAAACTGGCTCACGGATACAGATTGATCTGCAAAGCTCTATGCATTTACTGTTTTAATTATTATTCCAATAAAAGGATTTTTAAAAGATCTTTTAACACATCCACTTACACAAGTGAGATATATACACACAAAAACTAACTGGAGATACTTCTTCACATTTTCACTGTAACCATTTACTTGTCAAGGGAAGGCATAATGAATATTCAAAGTCAAGGCTAAAGCTACAATGTTAAACTCAAAAAAGGTCATTTGCAATTTAAGTGCTCTCTTGTATAAAGCATCAGAAAGTTAATACAAGTACTAGTCTTAAGCAGTCACGCAAGTCTAAGCCACATTTATTTGCACATGTATAGTAATGGGCAACAGATACTCCAAGTTCATACAAATTTGTAAAACAACAAAGTTAATAATAACTTGGTACACTTGTGTGTTATCTTGCTTACATATTAAAACCTAGATGAACTTCCTTCATTTTGTGGACTTCCATACAATACTTCCTTAAACAAAATCGTTGAAAACATATCGGCATGTTTCAGTTAGAGCCAACACAAAAGTTAAGACAAGACACAAACTCAAAAACCAAGTTTGAAAGGTACTTTTCTACCTCCCTCCCCTAGAAAGAAGTGGATTTTCTTTAACAGATGTATATCACACAAGTAACCATGAAGACAAAAGAATGACGCTCCCATGATCAGGAAGAAAATGCCAACCAGATCATACTGTTTAAAGTTATCTACCAAACATATGGTTAAAATGAGAAACGGGGGAAAATGCTTAGATTAAAATAACAAGGGAGATTAGAAAATAGCAAATGATTTTAAAGAGAACTGTTCCCCCTCAAAGCTGCAAAGCTCTGACTCTGACAATTCAAAATTGTCCAAGGCAAATAAAAACGAGGAAACCTTCAAAAACATTCTAATCACGTGCAGTATCTAGTGTTAAAAGCTGAAAATGATAAAGAGGATATTTATTATACAAGTGTCAACAAGGACATCCCAAAAATAATGAAATAAGCACACATTTATTTCTACAAAAGCAATATATGATACAGAATTAGAAGGGAACAGACTTAAAGATTTGCCTATTAAAATACACAGATTCTTACTGAAGAGTATAGGATATTTAAAAAAGATGACAAGGGATGTTAATCTTTTTTTATTATTATCATTTTTACATATTTTGGAACCTCACATAATTTTGATAAATAACTCTTACAAAATTATGCAAAAAGTACAAGAATGTCTGGTAAACAAACAGTCTGTATTTTCCAAAAAGATTTTTTACAACATGCAATTCTTAAGGCAGCATCCTCCTTACAAGGACAGGTAATCCTTTTATATCAAGAAATCTTCTGCTGCAAAGAATGGCTAAGAAAGCCTGGCTTCTTCCATTAACGCCTTTTGTCTTTCCTGTCTGATTTTCGGTCTCTTTCACTTCTTGAAGATCTTTTGCCTGATCGACTACTCTCTGATATAGACCTCTTTCTGTCAGACCGGGAATTCTTATCCTTTGATCCTTTTGTATCTCTACTACTACCACCTTTTGAAGATTTGTGACTTCTTTCTAGTCCTGAAGTATCCCTTCTCTTGCGATCCACGCTCCTTCTGTGCTTTCTATCTCTATTATGTCCCCGGCCCCTACTCCGACTTCTACTCTCACTACTACTACTAGTGCTGCTGCTACTATCTCTGCTGCTGCTGCCACTTGTACTGGAGCTGCTACTGGAACTACTACGACTGCTACTACTTCCACTGCTAGAACTACTTCCACTGCTGCTACTGGTTGAACTGCTACTAGAACTACTACTGCTACTGCTTCGACTTCTACTCTTGCTTGTTTTATTTCTAGCTCGACCTCTACTTCTGCTCCTAGTTTTGGTTTTGCTCTTGCTCTCCGGATGTACTGTCAAGACTGGCTCTACTGGTACCTCAGTGACTTTTACAGACTCTACAGGAAACTCCTTCCTCTCAGGTAGTAAATGCCCTTGCTCCTGAGTAACTTGGGGTGTTGGCTGCAAAACAGCTAATGACAAATTCTCAGGCTGAGAGGGAGGCTGGGACTGGAGTACTGGTTGGGACTGAGATTGAAGCTGAGGCTGGGGCTGGGGCTGAAGCTGAGGCTGAGTCTGAGCCACAGGCTCAGGTTGGGGCTCAGATTCTTTTTCTTCTTTTTCCTCAGACTCCTTTTCCATGTCTAAAGCACTGACATTCTCTTTCCCAGGAGAAAGGGATTTACATTCTTTATCTGGCTCAATTTCAAATTCCATTTCTGGTTCCAATTCTTTGCTAGCTTCATTTTCTGAAGGCTCTACACTTTCAACTCGATTAGTTTCCATTACCTCCTGGTCAGCAATTACATGTTTGACATTCTCAACCATCTCTAGCACATCCATAACTTCTTCAGGCTGACTATCCTGCTGCTTCTCACTTTCCCTTACCTCAGTTTCCTCCTCCATCTTAACCTCCATTTCCTGTTTTTGTTCTTCCTCCTCCTGTTCTTTCTCTGCATCACTATGAACAATCGCTATTTCCTTTTCCTCTTCCTCTCCTGCTTCCTCTATTTCTACATCATTGTGCTGATTACCTGTCTCCTCCAACTCTTCCTCTCGCTGAGCCACCTTACCCTCTTCTTGTTCCGCCTTCTGTTCTTCATTACGCACCACCTGATGCTCTTTTTCCTTCATTGATTGTCTTCTAGGCCTAGCCTCCATTTTATTTATTTGTTCTGCAAATTCGATGCGTCTACCTTCAAATAAAGCTAAAGAATAAAAATTTACATGTGTAAAATTTACCGATTAACAAAATTCAAAGCCACAATTTTACAACTGGTCACAAATTGTCATTAAGCTTCATCTGGATTTGTTTTTGTAGAGTTATAACAAAATACTACTATGGCAATTAAGTAATCACAAACTGACATAAAATTATAAAAGCAAAGATCCATGGGAAATCTACATACTAGAAATTAGTGGCAGACAGAACTAGACATTTTCTAACTGATAAAACAGATTAATCTTTTATGTATTAATTTTTCTGATCCCAAAGAGACAAATCATCATCTTAGCAGTGTCTATCCTTCCATGTGTGTTCCATCTAGAAACTGTTGGTTTTCACATTTGTCTTCTTAGCATTTTATCAGAATAAGAGTAGCATGCAAAAAAAAATTATACACAAATGCTTAAGGAATACAGATGCATAAGCACTGTCTATAACTTTCACATTAAACTCCATGAGACAAATATTCCTATACTACAAACTCACCAGCATCTCAGAATGTATCTTTTTTTTTTTTGAGACGGAGTCTAGATCTGTTGCCCAGGCTGGAGGTTCAGTGGCGCGATCTTGGCTCACTGCAACTTCTGCCTCCCAGGTTCAAGTGATTCTCCTGCCTCAGCCTGCCAAGTAGCTAGAATTACAGGCTTCTACCACCATGCCCAGCTAATTTTTTTTTTTGTATTTTTAGTAGAGACTAGAGACGGGGTTTCACTGTGTTAACCAGGATGGTCTCGATCTCCTGACCTCGTGATTGGCCTGCTTTGGCCTCCCAAAGTGCTGGGATTACAGGCGTGAACCACAGTGCCCGGCCTAGAATATCTTATATCTTATTTTTTTTAAAAAACCAAACACAGCAAACCAATCACTGAATCATAAGTATTTTA
This sequence comes from Macaca thibetana thibetana, assembly GCF_024542745.1. Classification (NCBI taxonomy): domain Eukaryota; kingdom Metazoa; phylum Chordata; class Mammalia; order Primates; family Cercopithecidae; genus Macaca; species Macaca thibetana. The sequence continues at coordinate 68,619,391 of NC_065584.1, forward strand.
GAAAACAAACTTGTGCGTATGAACATACTACCTTACCCGCTATGAACAATTCAATGGACCTCTTCACACACTTACCATTCATTTTTCTCTGTGACTCTTCTATTAATTTTTGGGTAGCTGGACACATTCTTCCAGGAATATAAAACAAATGGGGCTTTGTCTTAGTTCTTATATATTTAATTATTTTGGCATTATGTTCATTCCATTCTTCTTGCTAAAGAAAAGGTAAAAGATCAGTGCTTTTGTAAACATAAAGGATTACCAATCTTAGAATTCCAAATTACCACTCACCAGCTGCGCAAGCTCAACTTTCTGTTCCAAAAGCCGCAGTTCTGTCTGTTTAGCACGCCTCTCTTCAAACAGTTCTCTCCTTTCATTTTCAACCTGCTTTCTTTCTTCTTCTGCCTGAACTTCAAGTTTTTGTTCAATTTCCTGGCGCCGCTTTTGCTAAAAGTTAAGTACCCTGCTTTAATACTTACGTGTTGAAATAGTTACAAGAAATACACACAAGGTATATATTATTTCAGTTCAATTATAATAAAAAGTTATTATACATACTAATTATGTGAAACATCAGAGGTATGTAGATCATCTAAAGTCAGGAGTTTGAGACCAGCCTGACCAACACGGTGAAACACCATCTCTACTAAAAACACAAAAATATTAGCGGGCATGGTCATGCCCACCTATAATCCCAGCTACTTGGGAGGCTGAAGCAGGAGAATCACTTGAACCCTGGAGGCGGAGGCTGCAGGGAGCTCAGATCACGCCACTGCACTCCAGCATGGGCAAGAAGAGCCAAACTCCGATTCAAATTTTTTTTTTTTTTTTTTTACTATGTAAAGGTATCTGCAGGCCGGGCATGGTGGCTCACACCTGTCATCCCAGCACTATGGGAGGCTGAGGTGGATGGATTGCTTTGAGCTCAGCCCAGCCTGGGCAACTTGATGAAACCCCATCTCTACCCAAAAAAAAAAAAAAAAAAAGGTATCTGCACATGTGTCACATTTTTTCTTTTTTTGAGATGGAGTTTTGCGCCGATTGCCCAGGCTGGAGTGCAATGGCGCAATCCTGGCTCACTGCAACCTCACCTCCAGGGTTTAAGTGATTCTCCTGCCTCCACCTCCCAAATAGCTGAGATTACAGGTGCATGCCACCACACGCGGCTAAATTTCGTATTTTTACTAGAGACATGGTTTCACTATGTTGGCCAGGCTGGTCTCTAACTCCTGACCTCAGGTGATCCACCCGCCTCAGCCTCCCAAAGTGCTGGGATTACAGGCGTGAGCCACTGCACCCGGCCGCTTCACATTTTCAATTCAGGATACCAACTAATTAGAACTTAGCACTTGGTACTGACTGCAATTTGTCTTTAATGAAATGGAGACTGAGGCTTTTTTTTCCACATACCTAAATTTCAAGGCTATTAGCTATAATATCAACAACTGTTATATTGCAACACAATGTTTAAGTAAGGCTGTTCTATAAAAAGTTAAACCAAGTTTTCATTTGGCTTTATTTTAGGTTTACAATTAAGTCTTAAAACAGCTTTAAGGCTTAAAAAAAAAATTAATCCACTACTTTGATAACTTAAATACATGATGCAAAACAAAACTTGGATAAATACCCTTTCAGTAGCAACAGTGGATTCTTGTTTAAATTTTTGAAGGGTACCCATCAACAAGCCAAATATTCGCCGGTTCCTAAAGAACAGAATAAGAAAATTTACTGTCAACAGGATCCATTTCATTTAAACCCATCATTTTCTAAGAAACACTACAGGACACTTGAACAATCCCTTAATTTTCCTTATAACTGCATTATTTCACAAGAGTTTTTTTCCCCCAGGGAAATACCTTTGCTTTCCCTTTTCATCCATATTTTGATCCTGGATAAGGTCTCTACGCGTGCGCTCTTTGGAGGTAGCTACAACTGAAGACTGCAATGCTGGCTGCAGAAAAAGAAAATCTCAGTAATTAACTAGCATATGAGTGGTGTACTTTCAAATGTAGTAAAGTGAAGGTACTACATTCGTTTAAGTTCCTTCAATCTCAATACCTTTTTAACATCATCATCCTCTGGGTCGCTTTCCTGGCGTGATTCTCTTCTGGTCCGACGCTCCCCGCCCAGCCTGTCATAGACAAAATTACTTTTTTTGAGACAGTGTTTCACTATACCATCCAGGCTGAAGTGCAGTGGTGCCACCACAGTTCACTGCAGCCTCGACCTCCCAGGTTCAAGTGATCCTCTTGCCTCATCCTCCCAAGCTGGGACTACAGGCATGAGCCAGCATGCCTGGGTAACTTTTTTGTACTTTTTGTAGGGATGTGATTTCACCATGTACCTAGGCTGGTCTGGAACTCCTGGGCTCAAGTGATCTGCTGGCCTTGGCTTCCCAAAGTGCTGGGATTACAGGGATAAGCCACTGTGCCTGGCCAGAAATTAATTTAAATGACCAGAGGTATTTATGTAACTGCACACCAAAGGCAAATGCCCTCTCTTTCTAGGACTCATTTCCAGAAGCTTTGTTCTATCAAGTCTCCATTCCATTTTATTCTTTCCTCCAGCAGAGAAAGAATACAACATGTGAACTAACACCCAAACTAACTCTGCTCTCCTGTATTTTCTAAGTATTTCAAACTGGTTAAGTATTTCAATTACAAGTCAGAAAAAAATGGTACTAATTGACAATTTTTCCAAATTTACTCTTCACCTGACCTTTATTTTGATAAACTGTGGGTTATCATGAGAGCAGAACTGTGTTTTGAGAGAACTGACTCAGTTCAATCAAATACCAAGAGAACTTGTGGGGGGGGGAAGTGGCACACTACTCAATTGTAATATTGCTCAAACAGCATTATTATTAATAAATATTTGTATTTGTGTCGTACATCAGAAACTAAAGAAGACTTCAGGAATCTTTTTACAGACCTACCTACTGACTGCCCCTTCAAGGTCTCTCTGTTTGGCTGGGGGTCCTCCTCCACTATCTGAGAATCCACGCCTGAAATTTAAAATGTTCAACATAAAGCACTTGAAATACAAGATAAACGGTATTTCCATTTGACAAGAGAATATGGTTGAAATTTTAAAAACCTTTCCAACTAAAGTAGCCTTAAATGGGCATTCATTCCCAAAATGCTTTTAGTGTTACTTTAAACTATAAGAATTAAGTTCACTCAAAATTGGTACACTTAATATATTCTTCGACCTCCAGTTTTTCAGGATAACTGTATTTATACGGAAACCTAGTCTATCACAAGCATTAAACAAACAACAAACACTGGGTTATCGATTTTATCACAGGTTTTGTGCAAGCCAATATATTTGTAAGTAAAGTACCAGTAGTTTCAGCATGAGTAAAGTCCAAAGGAAATCTTACCTCAGTAATAAACTACCACGTCCTCTACCTCCACCAGGACCAGAAAGGGCCAGCAATCTGGCTTGGATGGGCCTGTAAGAGATTTACAAATCAGTGCAAGATCATATGCAGACACACATAGTTGCACCAATTACTTTCAGAGATATGGATCCAAGGAGAAAATCGCAAAAGTTCCAAAAAGATAGTTTCAAATAAACCCAAGTGTCTGAAACAGGACAGGACGTACTATTTCATTTAACTTCCTCGTTTCTCCAGGACCTGTATCACAGAAATTATAATCACCTCGATGCCCCCACACATTGAAAAGCCTGAATCAGGTCCCCATCCCGCCATCCCCGAGGAAGCTGCACGTGGGCAAGAGGTTGGGGTGAAGCGGCTGGTGGCGTCCCGGCAGGGTCTCGGGGCCAGCCCCGGGCCGGGTGCCCGCCAGAGCGGGAAGGGGCTTTGTGCTGCAGTTCCGGGCCTGCAGGGCCGAGGGCGGGAATCAGTAGTCTGGGTCTTCTCACAGGCCTGAGAAACCATGCCGGCGTACCCAGGACTCGCTCTCCTTTCTCAGGAACCTGAGACCAGCGCTCTACGATGGGGGCCTGGGGCTTTTCCACCTCGGCGAGAACATGGTTTTACCCGCCGCCCCGCGAACAGGCCTCGAGGTTCCAGCCTTCTGAAGGCTGGCCGCCCTCCCCGCCCCCAATTCACCCCGACCAGAGGGCTGCCTCTCCGAGCTCCGAGTTCCTGTTAAGCCCTTACCTCACGTCATTCGGATCCCGCCCGGTGAGCTTGCGAATATTCTCATCCACGTTCTTAAGGCTCTCTTTGGCCTTTTCTAGCTGTTCCTGCAAAGTTCTCACTGCGACCGCCATCTTCTCCCTGCAGCAGGCCTGAGACTGCTTTACAGGCCGCGCCGGGCTGTGCCGCGCCGCCGAGACGCGAAAGGACTGACAGCCGGGCTCAGCCAATGACGATGAGCGTTGTTTTCCGGCCTCAACCACTCAGCGACCGGAAGGGGGAAGAACCTGCAGCCTTTGTGACTCTGGGCCAATGAAAAGTCAGCCAGGCAGTCACCTCCCTCCCCAATTAGCTGCGGGTGCCTGGATCCCGCTGCTAGCGCAGAGCCGGGGCGGGTTTCACAATCCCTGAGTTCTCAGAGACTTGGCCCGCGAGCCTGCAGTTCTGGCAAGGAGAGCTCGGAGTTTTCCAGGCCTTTTAACCTATGATGTAATGTGCCTTACACAGTTTTAACCTGATCACATCAGGGTGGGACTTAGCCAAGCCTCCTTTTCTTCCTTACCCTCACCTTGGTTAATGGTTTAATTAGAAAAGGGCGCGGCTATTCTGTTGGTGCGCATGCTCAGAGAGGGGGTGGGCGCGTGCTTTCCTCTATTAGGTTAATTTTTTTTTTTTTTTTTTCCATACGGAGTCTCGCTCTGTCGCCCAGGCTGGAGTGCAGTGACACCATCTCGGCTCACTGCAACCTCCGCCTCCCGGGTTCAAGCGATTCTCCTGCCTCAGTCTCCCGAGTACCTGGGACTACAGGCGCTTGCCAACACGCCTGGCTAATTTTTGTATTATTAGAGACCGGATTCCACCATGTTGGGCAGGCTGGTCTCGAACTCCTGACCTCAGGTGATCCGCCCGCCTCTACCTCCCAGAGTGCTGGGAATACAGGCTTGAGTCACCATGCCCACCCTGATTAGGCTAAAGTGAGCAGAAGGAAGACAAAAATAAAAACTAGGAAAAGTCATTAATCATAATGACTAACATTGGTTAGGGGTTGATCTTGTTCCCGACCCTCTGTGAAACCCTCTACATGCCTTATTCCTCACAAACTAAAAGTGTGGATAAAAATGCCTGTTATTACTGATAAGGAAATTGAGACTGGAGATAATATAACTGTCCCTTGGTCGCGCCAGTTGAGAATCAGTCTCTGATTAGACCCTGAGCATCTATACTAGAGAAAAGAAAGCAATAGCGAGACAGATAGGCAGTCATGGTTGAGTTAGCCTCTTCACCTGGCCTAGAGCTGGTTAAGACCAGGCCTAAGGGAGCGGCCCTATTGTTAGTGGTGTCTGTGTGTGTTGTCCTGCTTCTGGTTCTGCCCTACCTGCACTGCCAGTGTGGGAACCAGTTTTGTTCTATAAATATATGTATACACAAATGGAAGCTCAGAAAACATTTTTTTCACAGGCCAGGCACAGTGACTCATGTTCGTAATCTCAGCATTTTGGGAGGCTGAGGCAGGTGGATAACTTGAGGCCAGGAGCTGGAGACCAGCCTGGCCAACATGTTGAAACCCCGCCTTTACTAAAAATGCAAAAATTAGCCGGGAGTGGTGGTGCACGCCTGTAATCCCAGCTACTCGGGAGGCTGAGTCAGGAGGATAGCTTGAGCCCCGGATGAGGAGGTTGCAGTGAGCCGAGATTGCACCACTGCACTCTAGCCTGTGTGACAGAGTGAGACTGTGTCCCAAACAAACAAAAAAACCAAAACACTTTCCCACAGAAACAATGCTATAAATAATCTCAGCCAGGCATCTATCTTCCTTGTACAAAGCATTAGTGGGCCCGGTGTATTAATTAACTCAAGCTACCACTTTAATCCAGTCATCTTTTAGAGCTTCCATTGTGTATCAGCAGTAAGCTAGGGTTTGAAAATAAAGCCTAGAACAAGATAGTTGTGATTCCTGCTTCTGTGGATTTTGTAGGCTTCCAGAAGAGCAATGATCATTCATTAGTTCAACAAATACTTACTGAGTGCCCACTATGTGCCAGGTGCTATTCTAGGCACTTGGGTATACCAGTGTACAATAAAGATCTCTGAGCAGGTCCAGTGGATTGTGCCTGTAATCCCAGATACTTGGGAGACTGAGGTGGGAGGATCGCTATAGCCCAGGAGTTAAGACCAGCCTGGGCAACATAGCAAGAATCCTGTCTCTCAAAATAAAAATTAAAAAAATTGTACTGGGGAGGCTAAGGCGGGATGATTGTTTGAGTCCAGGAGTTTGAGACTGCGGTGAGCTGTCATCACACCACTGCATTCTAGCCTGGGCTACAGAGCATGACCCGTCTCTAAAAAAAAAGTTATCTCTGAAAAAGCTTCACGGGAGGAATTGTGGATACAGATTATAAACATAAGTACATTGGCTGGGCATGGTGGCTCGCACCTGTAATCCCAGCACTTTGGGAGGCTGAGGTGGGTTGATCATCTGAGGTCAGGAGCTCAAGACCAGCCTGGCCAACATGACAAAACCCCGTCTCTACTGAAAATACAAAATTAGTTGGGTGTGGTGGCACACACCTGTAGTCCCAGCTCGGGAGGCTGAGGCAGGAGAATGGCTTGAACCTGGAAGGTGAAGGTTGCAGTGAGCCGAGATTGTGCCACTACACTCCAGCCTGGGCAGCAGAGTGAGACTCTGTCTCAAAAATAAATAAATAAGTAAATAAATAAATAAATTGTATAGCATGTTAGAAAGCAGAAAGTACTATAGAAGGAAAAAAAATGTAGAGATGAATAACAGGGAAGAAGATTGACAATTATTTAATTCTGATTGTGAGCATACTTAGCCTTATTGATCTTATTACAGATCTGTGTTCAACCTTAGGCAGTACCTGAGGCATGAGAGTGTGATAATAGTAGAGCCTATTCAGCAAGTGTAAGAATGTTTCCATGTATGGTTGGACTGGTAATCCCAGGATTTTGGGAGGTCTTGGTGGACGGATCACTTGAGGTTGGGAGTTTGAGACGAGCCTGGCCAACATGATGAAACCCTGTCTCTACTAAAAATACAAAATTAGTCCTGCATGGTGGCAAGCGCCTGTAGTCTTAGCTGCTTGGGAGGCTGAGGCAGAATTGCTTGAGCCCGGGAGCTGGAGGTTGCATGCAGTGAGCCAAGATCTTGCCACTGCACTCTGGCCTGGGCAACAGTGAGACTCTGCCTCAAACAAAACAAAACACACACAGCCGGCCACAGTGGCTCACATCTGTAATCCCAGCAGTTTGAGAGGCCAAGGAGGGTGGATCACCTGAGGTCGGGAGTGTTTTTTTTTTTTTTTTTTTTTTGAGACGGAGTCTCGCTCTGTCGCCCAGGCTGGAGTGCAGTGGCCTGATCTCAGCTCACTGCAAGCTCCGCCTCCCGGGTTCACGCCATTCTCCTGCCTCAGCCTCCCGAGTAGCTGGGACTACAGGCGCCCGCCACCTCGCCTGGCTAGTTTTTTGTAGTTTTTTAGTAGAGACGGGGTTTCACTGTGTTCACCAGGATGGTCTCGATCTCCTGACCTCGTGATCCACCCGTCTCGGCCTCCCAAAGTGCTGGGATTACAGGCTTGAGCCACCGCGCCCGGCCTAGGTCGGGAGTTTAAGACCAGCCTGACCAACAGGGAGAAACCCCGTCTCTACTATAAATACAAAATTAGCTGGGCGTGGTGGTGCATGCCTGTAATCCCAGCTACTTGGGAGGCTGAGGCAGGAGAATCACTTAAACCCGGGAGGTGGGGGTTGCAGTGAGCTGAGATGGTGCCATTGCACTCCAGCCTGGGCAATAAGAGCAAAACTGTCTCTGTGACACACACACGCACACACACACACTCTCTCTCTCCCTCTCTCCTTGCTTCCATAGGATCTATTCCTAGGAGCCTTGGCAATTTAACTTTATGAAGAAGGATCAGTAGGATGTTGTGTTCAATAGTTAGTGGGTCCTTATTAAATATCAGTTTCCTTTCTATCCAAAAACATACTTTAAAAGCCTCACGTTATTGTGGTTGGAGAAGTCAACCTTGACAAATTGGCCAATTACTTACTTTTTGACTTGTGTGGTGAACTTGGACACCTTTTTCTTGGTGGTAGTGATGAGGGCAAGAATGTAATCTACACATAAAGGACCTGATTTCACATAAGGGAAAATTTAGTGCTGGAAAAATTAAGATTACTGTTGCAAAATACTCCTCAAAATTAGACAATTTAGTGTTTTCAAAGGCTTACGTGGAAGTTTTATACTGGATTTATGTGATGAATGGAATAAACTGATTCAAATATTAGAAGGGACGTGTTTTTAAAAAAACCTACCACAATTAAAATTTTGGAACATGGCCGGGCGCGGTGGCTCAAGCCTGTAATCCCAGCACTTTGGGAGGCCGAGACGGGCGGATCACGAGGTCAGGAGATCGAGACCATCCTGGGTAACACAGTGAAACCCCGTCTCTACTAAAAATACAAAAACTTAGCCGGGTGAGGTGGCAGGCGCCTGTAGTCCCAGCTACTCGGGAGGCTGAGGCAGGAGAATGGCGTGAACCCGGGAGGCGGAGCTTGCAGTGAGCTGAGATCCGGCCACTGCACTCCAGCCTGGGTGACAGAGCGAGACTCCGTCTCAAAAAAAAAAAAAAAAAAAAAAAAAAAAAAAAAAAAAAAAAAAAAAAAATTTTGGAACATGATCTTAAATTCCTGTGAAAGGGCATGAAGAGTTTGTGTGTGTGTGTGTGTGTGTGTGTGTGTGTGTGTGTGTGCTTTGTTTTTTGAGATGAAGTCTTGCTGTGTCGCCCAGGCTGGAGTGTAGTGGCACAGTCTCTGCTTACTGCAACCTGCGCCTCCCGGGTTCAAGTGATTCTCCCGCCTCAGCCTCCCGAGTAGCTGGGATTACAGGCACCTGCCCCCAAGCCCGGCTAATTTTTGTATTTTTAGTAGAGACGGGATTTCACCATGTTGGCCAGGCTGCTCTCAAACTCATGACCTCGTGATCCTCCCCAGGCCTCCGCCTCCCAAAGTGCTGGAATGTACAGGCATGAGCCACGGCGCCCGGCTCAGGCATGAAAAGTTGAGAAGTTATTGTTAACAATTTGAGAAAACCCAAAATGTTAATTTGGGGGAAAACAACTGGGATAATTGGGGAAAAAAATTTGTTTTGTGAATTACCAAGGAAAGAACTAATCACAGGCTAAGCAACATGCTTAATGTTGAATTTGCTAAATTTAAGATGTACATACTATGATGTAGCATGTATATTTATTTGCATATGCAGTGAGACAATTCCTACAGCTGTCTCACACTGCTGTAAATGATTAGGAACTCCATCCTGCAGTGACATCGCTTTTCTGAATTCTGTAGCACTTTTCACCTAATCCTCTGATTAGTCTGTATTTTCCGGTTCAAGTGTATCTTGTTTTTCGCTTGCTCCACTTCCCTTGTCCGTTGCACCCCACTAACAGGAAAATTCCTGGTGGTCAAAATGGCTCTAATTCTTTTTGTATACCCGGGCTTAATTCAATAGGAATTGGGATAACTTCTCAATATTTAAAAAATTTGAACTCTGAAAATTTATGATATTTTAAACTCTTTTTACAACTTTTCATATTTGAAGAACATATGGCGAGAAGTGAATGCTTTTGATGAAGCCAATAGAAATTCTTGTGAATTTTTTTAACTTCTATTGCTAATTAACACGAAGGTGGCCGCGGGAGCTCTTTTTTTTTTTTTTTTTTTTTTTTTTTTTTTGAGGCAGAGTTTCACTTTTGTTGCCCAGGCTGGGGGACAGTGGCGCGATATCAGCTCACCGCAACGTCCGCCTGCCGGGTTCAAGCGATTTTCCTGCCTCAGACTCATGCCAGGCGCATGCCTGTAGCTGGGATTACAGGCATGCACCACCAGGCCCGGCTAATTTTGTTTTTTTAGTAGAGACGGGGTTTTCAGGCTGGTCTGAACTTCCCACTTCAGGTGATCCACCAACCTCGGCCTCCCAAAGTGCTGGGATTACAGGCGTGAGCCACCGTGCCAGGGCCAGGCGGAAGCTCTCTAAGTCTTATCTTGGTCGGCCCCGGACATCGTGGTGGGAGGGGAACCTTCCTCATTTCCGGGCGCTGGCCTCTTTGGGCTTGGGAGAGAGGAACTCAGTGATCATAGAGCTGGCCAAATGCCGGGGTAGAGGGGACCGGAAGTTGGTTTTTTTTTTTTTTTTTTTTTTTTTTTTTTTTTGCCCCCGCCCAGCGGCCAGATCGCATCTTAGCTGGTTCGCTTGGGTTAGAGCTCGTGTCAAACTTTCGTTCGGCCCCTAGCACTTGGTAGCCCCGGAGTGTGGGCTGTCTCCAGTACCAGACTCACTTCAGTACCAGCCTTTGGGAAGCTGTGTGAATACCTCGGTCTCTTAGCCACAGGGACAGAATGGCGGCCTGACGGAGTCGCGGCGCCGGCCAGGTCGCTCAAGGCGCTAGCCGGAATCCCCAGACCAGCTCAAGCGGGAGCCAAAACTCGGAGCTTGGAAGAATTAGCAGGAAATGGCGGATGAGGCGTTGTTTTTGCTTCTCCATAACGAGATGGTGTCTGGAGTGTACAAGTCCGCGGAGCAGGGGGAGGTGGTGAGTGCTGCCACACGTCCTTGCGGTCCTTTTGCGGTGACACACCTTGTTTGCCCTCAGTGCTTTCCTTCAACCCCTGTCCCATGCCACCCGATGCCTCCCGAGGTGTACAGAAAATGGTCCACCTCCAGGTATCCTAAACCCTGGAACCTGTCAGTTGTCTCCTTTGAACCGTCATCTTTCATCGTTTTCTCTTTCGTATCTTCCATTTGATTCCTTTTTGTCTACTTCCGTACGTTTGTCTTACACCCCACAGATTTTGGTACTTTTAGTGTTGTCCCTGCCATTGTTTACGGGAGGGTTAACTGCAGAGCTGATTTTGACACCCCTACTTAGTTTTGCTGGCACCTCCAGCACTTCAGCCTTGCACTGGACAGACCTGTCCTTCCTTCCTCATTCCTAATGCTCAGTGCAACTCCACACAATTTGAGAACTGAAGCCTAATGAAGGTTGAGTTTGCAGGGGAAAGTTTGCAGGCGTTAGGATAATTAGGGAACACAAATTAATTATTTCAGAAAGTATTTATTTAGTGCCCGTTATGTCAGAGCTAGTTCTAGGTGCCAGGGATGTAGTAGTGAATGGAACAATGGCCCCATCCTTGTAGAGTTGTAGAGATTACTTTTTTTTTTTTTAATCTAACTTAATCCGAAATGTGATAGTATGTAGCGGTTACTTCTAATATGTGGGAATCCTTATTCAGTCATTGTGGGCCTGTCGCTGCTGACACTGCTAGATAAATAAAATAAAACTTCTGCCTCACAGTCTTTAGGGAATAGTGATTTAAGGAGTAGTTAACACTTGAGTATTGGCTGGTAGAATCATGGAGTTGTAACGGATTTTAGAAATAGTCCAAAGTCGTGCTCAAGTCAGGAGCCCTTTCTTTAATGCTATTGATAAAAAATGGGTGGAGAGTGGGGATAGGAAATGTATCCTAGGCAAAGATAAAGACGTAGAGGTACCAAAGAGTGGTGGATTTAAAGACACTTAAGCATTTCTTTGTGACTAGACTGAATAGAGGGAGAGTAAGAAGAATTGAGAGGTGAAGTTAGAAAGCTCTGTGTAATTAAAGAATTCGGATCTTTTCAAGGGAATATTTTTGAGGAAGGGAATGATGTGGATCATTTGCATTTTAGAAAAGTAATCCAGTGTTTGGGCTAGATAGGGAAGATCCTTGTAGGGGGAAAATCCTTTATTACGGGAGTCACTGCAGGAGATGATGATGATCTGAATTAAGGCAGGGATAGTGAGAAAAGCAGGTAACAGATTTGAGAGGTAGAAAGTGGAATTCTGTAGGTCTTGTTTAAGGATGGGAGTGGGAGTTGAAAATTATTGTCAGGTTTTAGCTTGAGCAGCTGGTTTGGATGGTGGTGCTATTAATCAGAAAAGGGATTAAAGGAGAATAAAAAAATAAGGAGGTAAGATAATGAGTTATTTCGGGGCAGCTTGAACTTTTGAGGTACCTGTATGACATCCAGAAAAAGATACTGCCAGTTTACCCACAAGAAGGATAGGCAGGATACATTTGGAACGTTATTGGAAATGAAGCAAATTCTATTCTTATTCAAATGACACATCTATAATAGAGATTTTTTTCAAGTTACAAACTTCTGACTTTATTATTGACATCAGTGTTTACTGTTTGTGCAAAGCTAGCCTTCCTTTTCCCTCTAGAACAGTTAACACACCCCTTTTACTTTTTTGTTATAACCCCCCGGTCCCCCCAACCACTTGTGTATTCAGTTCTCTTCATTCTCCCCTCCCTTCTTACCTTTCCTCTTCTCTCTTTTTTTTTTTTTTTTTTTTTTTTGAGATAGAGTTTTGCTTTTGTCTCCCAGGCTGGAGTGCAGTGGTGTGATCTCAGCTCACTGCAACCTCCGCCTCCTGGGTTCCAGTGATTCCCCTGCTTCAGCCTCCTGAATATCTGGAATTACAGGTGCCGGCCACCATGCCTGACTAATTTTTTTGTATTTTCAGTAGAGTTTCACCATGTTGACCAGGCTGTTCTTGAACTTCTGACCTCAGGTAATCTGCCCGCCTTGGCCTCCCAAAGTGCTGGGATTACAGGAGTAAGCCACTGCACCTGGCCCTCTTCTGACTCTTGTCTAGAATAATATTTTTTCTTCTTTTTAAAATGCCTTTCTTTTTTTTTCCCCCAGTGGGTTAATCCTTATTAAAATGAACAGAGCTGTTCTACTCAGGCCTGATAATTTTAAGAGATGGACTAATCATATAAGAGAAAGGAAGTTCATAGTTTTGAATCATTTAAGCTAAAAATAACTTTCTTTTTCTACTGCAATGTATTTATGGTGGGGGGAAAATTGAAAGTACATAATAAGCAAAAATTATATAAATAATAGTTATGTGGTAGTCTTCATAATCAGAACCCATACTGAAATACAGGTATATGAGGATTCATATTAGTGTCCCTACTTTGAGTGTGCTTGAAATTTTTCATCATAAAAAATGTAAAAGATACATAATCCTGTCATCCAGAAGTGATTTTTAGAGATTTTTCCAGACATAAAAAGATCTGTAAAAACCATGCTGTTTATGTCTGAAAAGACCTATAAAATCCATTTCTCGCTAACAGGATTATGTGTCTTTCTTTTTTAATTATCAAAAGTTTTTTTAAGTGAAATAAAGTTTTACAGATTTTCAGTATAGCAAAATAAACTTCCGTAAGATTTGAGGTGAGATAAAAGAAAGAAACAGTGTTCTAACCCTCCAAATCAATGTTTATCAAACTATTCTTAAAGAGGAATTCTCTTAAAGTGGACTAATTGGGCATTTCTCAATTTATGGTGAAAGGATTTTAAAAGGTTAGTGGATAAAATGTTCTCAAGTTGATTTTTTCTTAAAAATTTGGTGCCTACTCAAAAGTGCATGAACAAGTAGCAAAATCAAAAAATATGTAGTAGGGCTTAATTCAAAAGCTCATGTGATCATAGGATTTGAGAGTGTGTATATAAGCATGTTGTAACTGCCCAATGGGTTCTTCTTCGCCGCTGCCCAGATAGAGCTGATCTATCAAGACAGGAGAATTGCAATAAGGAGTTTATGTAGAGCTGGCTAAATCGGAGAGCAGAGTTTTATTATTGCTCAAATCAGCCTCCCCAAACATACAGAGTTTAGGGTTTATCAAGGACAGTTTGACAGGCTGGGGACTAGGGAATGGGTGCTGCTGGTTGGTTGGGGATGCCATTACAGAGGTGGGGGCCAGAGGACCAGTTGGAGTCATCCGAAATGCAAAAGTCTGAAAAGACATCTCAAAAGGCCTTTTTTAGGTTCTACAATAGTGATAATTATTTACAGGAGTAATTGGGGAAGTTACAAATCTGTGACTTCCAGAATAATGTCTGGTTATCATTTAACTACCTACATTTTAGCGGAATTCAGGCCCCTCTCATAATCCTAACCTTATAGTCTTTCTTTAGTTTTGCAAAGGTGATTTAGTTTCGGGAAGGGCTATTATCCTTCTTGCTTTAAGGTTACACTATAAACTAAATTTCTCCCAAAGTTATCTTGGGCTGCATCCAGGAATGACCAAGGGCAGTTTGGAGGTTAAAGGCAAGATGGAGTTGATTAGGTGAGATCTCTTTTACTTACAGTTACAATCTTTGCAAAGGTGGTTTCAATAGTTCCTGGTAATACATATGTTCCTAGGTGATTCTACAGAGCGAATTATTCCACAAAGAGCATCATGATTTACAGACACTTATTCTAGCTGAACTTTTTTTTTTTTTTTAAAGAGACAAAGTATCTGGGTGAGTGTGGTGGCTCACACCTGTAATCCCAGCACTTTGGGAGGCTGAGGTGGGAGAATTACTTGAGCCCAGGAGTTGGAAACCAAAGTGGGCAATGTAGTGAAACAATGTCTCTATTTTTTTAAAAAGAGAGGCCGGGCGAGGTGGCTCATGCCTGTAATACTAGCAATACTAGCACTTTGGGAGGCCAAGGCAGGCAGATCACGAGGTTAGGAGTTCGAGGCCAGCCTGGCCAACATGGTGAAACTCCATCTCTACTAAAAATACAAAAAATACCTGGGCGTGGTGGTGTGCGCCTGTAGGGCCAGCTACTCGGGAGGCTGAGGCAGAAGAATCGCTTAAACCCAGGAGGCGGAGGTTGCGTTGAGCTGAGATTGTGCCACTGCACTCCAACCTGGGCGACAGAGCAAGACTGTGTCTAAAAAAAAAAAAAAAAAAAAAAAAAATGGGGAGAGACAAGGTCTTTCTCTGTCATGCAGGCTGGAATGCAGTGTTGGGACTTTGGCTCACTGCAGCCGTGACCTCCTGGGCTTAAGTGATCCTCCCACATCAGCCTCCCAAATAGCTAGGGCTATGGGCATGGTACCGTGTCCAGCTAATTAAAACAAAATTTTTTATAGAAACAGAGTCTTGCTATGTTGCTCATGCTGGTCTCAGACTCCTAGTCTCAAGTGACCCTCCTGCCTACAGTGCTGGGATTATAGGCATGAGCACCGCGCCTGGCGTCATCCTAAGCATGTTCGAGAAGAAGTGTGGAGAATAGCAGAAAAACCGAAGATAGTGATACGTATAGTAATAGATGTATGTACAGAGTTTTATGACAGCATAGGGCCTAAGGAAGTTTCAGGGAAGGCATCTGGGAGAATGTAATACTTGAGCAGAATTTAAAGAATGTGAAGTCTATGGAATAGCACATACAAAGGCATGGAGACAGAAGAGAATATGGCACTCTGGAGTTGCTGCAGAAATTTCAGAGTGGTAGAAGGGAAAGATGTTTGTGAATATATGGATGTTAATGAATTTTGGTTAACTAGCCAGGGGTCTTTAAGGAAAGCATATACCATGATGCCATGCTAAGGAGTTTGGACTTTATTTTTTGTTTGTTTGTTGGTTTGTTTTGAGACCGGATCTGCCTCTGTTGCCTGGTCTAGAGTTCAGTGCTTGGATCTTGGCTCACTGCAACCTCTGCCTCCTGCAATCAAGCCATCCTCCTACCTCAGCCTCCCAAGTAGCTGGGACTATAGGTGCATGCCACCATGCTCACCTAATTTTTGTATTTTTTGTAAAGATGAGGTTTCACATGTAGCCCAGGCTGCCCTCAAACTCCTAAGCTCAAGCAATCCGCTTGCCTTGGCCTCCCAATGTACTGGGATTTGCAGGCATGAGCCACTACGTCAGGCCTGGACTTTATTTTGAAGAAAGGGGAGCAGGTGCTGAAATTCCAGTAGAGAATAACATGTTTTTTTTTTTTTTTAATACGGAGTTTTGCTATTATTGCCCAGGCTGGAGTGCAATGGAGTGATCTCGGCTCACTACAACCTCCGCCTCCTGGGTTCAAGCAGTTCTCCTGCCTTAGCCTCCCGAGTAGCTGGGATTACAGACATGTGCCACCATGCCTGGCTAATTTTTGTATTTTTAGTAGAGATGGAGTTTTTCCATGTTGGTCAGGCTGGTCTTGAACTCACGACCTCAGGTGATCCGCCCGCCTCGGCCTCCCAAAATGCTAGGATTACAGGCGTGAGCCACCATGCCCAGCTGGGAATAACGTGATTTTTTTTTTCCAGAAATCTACTTTGGTAGAAATTATACTGCCAGAAATATAGAAGATGACACAAAGTAGGAAAAAATGAGACAAGACCAGTTGGAAGGCTCTAGCTAAAAACCAGGAGAGAAATGATAAGGCCTTACTGAAGAAGTAAGGGTAGAGAGAGAAGGTGAATTTTGAAAAGCTTGAAAAAGGTAGGCTCCACTGGACTACAGTGTATGTAGGGGTTGGGACCTCAGGGGTGAAGAAAATGGAAGTTTTCTGGTTAGAGTAACTAGGTGAATGGTCATGCCATTAATGAATTTAGGGAATTTTGGAGGCAGAGCAGGCAGAAGACATTAATAAAATGAATATCATGTTGAATATGCATACTTCAAAGGTCCTTTGGGACCACTAGATGTCTATGCCCAATAAAGTCTTCTAGAAATACAGTTTTAGTAGTCACAGCACCATAAACAGAGTGCATGGTTCCTTAGAAGAAAGTTTAGTGAATAATAAGGCCTATGGTTTCCTTAGTGGGAGACAAACAGGCTTCAAAATATACAAAAATCCCTGCCTTTTTGGAGCTTTATTTTAGCAGAGAGGGGAGCAAGGGGCACATGGGCAATATAAAATAGTAAAATGTATAGTATATTAAATGGTGAAAGAAATTCTGTGGAGACAAATTAAGCAAGGAAGTGGGACTGAGCGTCAAATCAATTTTTAGAAGGCTCGTTAAAGCTGATTAGTGGCTCCATACCCAGAATTTCGGATTAAGTAAGTTGGGAGTGGGACTAGAGAATTTGCATTTTTAGCAAGTTCCCATGTGATGCTGATGTTGCTGGTCTTTTTTTTTTTTTTGAGATGGAGTCTCGCCCTGTCACCCAGACTGGAGTGCAGTGGCACGATCTTGGCTCACTACAATCTCTGCCTCCTGGGTTCAAGCGATTCTCCTGCCTCAGCCTCCTGACTAGCTGGGACTACAGGAATGTGCCACCATGCCTGGTTAATTTTTTGTATTTTTAGTAGAGATGAGGTTTCACTGTGTTAGCCAGGATGGTCTCGATCTCCTGACTTCGTCATCCGCCCACCTCAGCCTTCCAAATGTTCGGATTACAGGTGTGAGCCACTGCACCCGGCCAACACGTTTTTAAGATCACTAGGATAGCGAGTTGCCAAAGGGGTATGATGTTGCACTTTTAAAGAAGATGGTTAAAATGAGCCTAAGATGGTGACATGAGAGTAGACTCAAAGGAAGTGAGGGAGTTGGTTGTGTGAATATCTGGAGGAAGAGGTGATGCAAAAGCCCCTGGAATGTACCTGGCATGTTTAAGGGACAGCACAGAGTGAGTCTGCAGAAGGTTGAGGCCAGAGAGGTATGGGGTCTGGATTGTAGAGGACAGTCCATCAGTCATCCATAGGATTTGGATGTGTTCAGCATAGAGGTAGTATTTAAAGCCTTAAGACTGAATGAGATTGTCGAAGGAAGAGCAAAGCAATCTCATGATTTAAGGCAAAGTGTGGTAATCAGCTAAGACACTGAGAACTGGGAAGCCTGGATGATTCTGAGACATTTTGAAGCAAGGAACAATAGAACTTAATGAACGCAAAAAGGATTTGACTCAGGGAAGAACATCAGGTGATACCAGGTTTTATAACCTAGGAGAGAAGAATGATTGAAATGGGGATAAGAGGGAGACGAGGAGTAATTAGAAAGAGGATTTGATTTCTGAAAATCAATGATAAGCAGTAGTTCCAAGTTACCTTGTGAAAATGATGTGGCTCACATCTGTATTCCCACTGCTTTGGGAGGCCAAGCTAGGAGGATATCTTGAGGTCAGGACTTTGAGACCAGCCTGGGTAATATAGTGAGACCTCATCTCTTAAAAAGAAAAAAAAAAAAAAAAAATAGCCAGGCATGATGATGTGCCTGTAATCCTAGCTACATGGGAGACTGAGGTGGGAGGATTGCTTGAGCCCAGGAATTTAAAGCTTCAATGAACCATGATCTCGCCACTGCACTGCAGCCTGGGTGTCAGAGCAAGACCTGTAAAATAAATAAGTAAATAGCAGTTTGGTCCTTTGTTGGAGGAACATCTATTCTTTGCTTGGACACTGTGGTTTTTCCTTGGGCAGCAGAAGCAGTGTGGCGATTGAAGAAGTGACCTAAAACTTTGACGTTAGGTAAAAGCAAATGGCCCAAACCACATCAACTGCTTTTAATTCCACTGGTGGGAACCCCTCCTCCTAACAGCAGGTTATTAACGCTGCCAGATAAAAAGTGTCCCCTCTACCAGTCCGGTGAAGAAACCTCATCGCTATCAGCCTGGGACTGCGGTACTTCCAGAGATTCTCATTATCAGAAATTGACCTAACTTCTCATCTAGAAGCTGCCTTTCCAGAGGTTGGTGAGAGAGATCACCCAGGATTTCAAAACCAACTTGAGGTTTCAGAGCACAGTCACTGGGGCGCTGCAGGAGGCTAGTGAAGTATACCTGGTGGGTTGATTTGAAGATGCTAATTTGTGTGCCGTCTACAGTAAGAGAGGTGGCTCTCATACCCAAAGACATCCAGTTGACTCGCCAGATATGGAGAGAGCGAGCTTAAATGAAGGCAGATTTTAAGGCATTTTATATAAATTGTGTAAAATATTTTGGTTTAATTTGTGACTTTTTGGTGAGAAATTATAATATGTTGCATTTGTGCTTAAGTCATTCTGTCTCAGGCCAGGCACAGTGGCTCATGCCTGTAATCCCAGCACTTTGGGAGGCCGAGGCGGGCGGATCATGAGGTCAGGAGGTCGAGACCATCCTGGCTAACATGGTGAAACCCTGTCTTTACTAAAAATGCAAAAAATTAGCTGGGCGTGGCGGCGGGCGCCTGTAGTCCCAGCTACTTGGGAGGCTGAGGCAGGAGAATGGCGTGAACCCGGGAGGCGGAGCTTGCAGTGAGCCGAGATCGCACCAGTGCACTCCAGCCTGGGCGACTGAGTGAGACTCCGTCTCAGAAAAAAAACAACAAAAAAAAGGTCATTCTGTCTCTTGGGATGAATGTGAAAAGTGACTATTCATAGACCTCAGTGATATAAGCACTGTTGCTCAGGAGTGACAAATTGCTGATATGCAGAAGGGATGGGTGGTATTTCTTGGTTTTCATGATGCATGTTTCTGTATGTTAATGACTTGTTAGGTACCTATTAAGGAACTAGAGTTGATAAATGTATATAGGTTCCTTTCACAATATAACTGGTTATGTCTTGATCCAGGTGTTTAACATTTGGGGCTAAGTCTGACCATACATTACTGTGATAGAATGTGGGCCTTTTCAAGAGTGAAGATACACGCCTTAACCACAGTATAACTTACAGTTTCCTTAAACAAACAAACAAAAACCTAGCATGGAATACGTTATGTACATTTATGATAGCTATTTTAAATATTGTAGTGTCAACATTTAAAAATTGTTTTACATTCACAAATGGTGGGGAGTCTTGTCATTAAGATATGTATAACTTAGAATCCACTTGGTTTTCTCCTAACTGGACTGCATTTGTTTTCATAGTAGTAAAATGCTGTGTATTACACCTTGTGTAAGTCCTCATTCTACTACATGTTAACTAACTCTCTAGCTGATAATGCAAATGCTAACTGTGGGATTTTATTTATAAGGACTCTAGAATAAATACCAGTTATTCGTACCAACATCTGCTGTTACTAATATTCTGAAGTAGTTAGTGCAACTTTTCATTGTGTTGTGGTTGGTCTCATAAGGTTGGAGTTTTCTCCTAAGAAGAAACAATAGTGAAATTCTTTTCTTTCTCTTCTCTTTTTTTTTTTTTTTTTTTTTCTGAGACAGGGTCCCTTGCTCAACCTGTTGCCCAGGCTGGAGTGCAATGACATGATCATGGCTCACTGCAGCCTCAACTTCTTGGACTCAAGCAATCCTCCTGTGTCAGCCTCCAAAATGGCACATGCTACCATGCCCAACTATTTTTATTTTTAGTAGAGATGTGGTCTTGCTATGTTGCCCAGGCTGATCTTGAGCCACTGAGCTCAAGTGATCCTCCTGCCTTGGCCTCCCGAAGTGCTGGGATTACAGGCATGAGCCACCGAACCTTGAGGGATTTGTTTGTATTAAAAAACTTGGTGTCAGGGAGGAGCACAAAGCTTCAACCCATTGAACCTCTGCCAGTTAAGATGGTGTTGGGTTAGGTTACATCTGGTTACTATCCTGGGAAAATCACTTCTATAGAGATGGCTTTCCAAGTGGTTTTAAAATGTGTCTTTCTATCTGGGTGCGGTGGCTTCATGCCTGTAATCCCCGCATTAGGAGGCCGAGGCAGGTGGATCACTTGAGGTCAGGAGTTTGAGACCAGCATGGCCAACATTTTGTATTTTTGTATTTTCTCTACTAAAAATACAAAAATTAGCCAGACATGGTGGTGGGTGCTTATAATTCCAGCTACTTGGGAACCTGAGGCAGGAGAATCACTTGAACCCTGTAGGTGGAGGTTACAGTGAACCGAGATGACCCCACTGTACTGCAGCCTGGGCGACAGAGTGAGACTCCATCTCAAAATAAAATAAATTTTAAAAATGTATCCTTCTGTTGAAGTTTTTAGGTTAATTATGTATATGTTAACTAAATTATGAATTAATTTGTTTATCAAAAAAATAGTAAAAAGTAAAGTTAGTAAAATTAAAGTAAAATAAATAAAATCAACCATATAACTCACTTTTTCTTAAAATGTCTCAGGGAAAAAATTATAAATGTTTACATTAATATTTTTAACCAATATTGTAAAACAATTTCTGAACACTAACATCCTAGCATTCTAAAAGTATTTAAAACTATTCTTTTTTAAAACAGGAAAACGGACGATGTATTACTAAGCTGGAAAACATGGGGTTTCGAGTGGGACAAGGATTGATAGAAAGGTGAGCAGGTTGGATTTGAAAATTTTCTTGCAGGTAGGTTATAAACAAAGATAATCTATTTCAAAAGATTGCATAAAACTTGGAATATTTTAATTTTAATTCCTGAATGTTATTTCTTCTCTTTACTTCAAAAATTAAAATTTATTTTTAGATCCAATGCCATTTTAACTCGTTTATTCAAATTTTATTTTAATGATTAAAGAAAATATATGTGTTATGTATTTTAGACTTTCTTCCTGAAGGTATTGAAACAGCTATCTAAAATCTTACTGCATTTTTAACTTAAGATCTACTGGGTTCTTTAACCTGCATTGAATTTTTATGTACATAGGATTGAAATAACTATAGTCTATGTTTATGTGTGTAATTATCTTTGAACTTATAGATCAATTTTTTTTTAGTATTTCTTTCTCACTACCTGAATAGTTAAACTCTGAGTATATTTTATATAACAATGTCATGATAATGCTCAGCTCTTTGTTCTTTTGTGGTTTTTTTGATGTGCTAGAATGCATTGCACCTGAAATTTTGGCTATAATGTTTAGACTAATTTGAGGCCTCATAATTTATATAACGTAATGTGAATCCATTGAGATAGGATCACGTTGCGTGGTGCTTATGACTTTATGAGTGTTAATAAATGTTCAGCCAGGTGTGGTGACTCATGCCTGTAATCCCAGCACTTTGGGAGGCCAAGAATTGCTTGAGCTCAGGAGTTTGAGACCAGCCAGGGCAACAAAGTAGGACCCCGTCTCTACAAAAATATACAGATTAGCTGGGCATGGTGACATGTGCCTGTGGTCTCAGCTTCGAGGGAGGCTGAGGTGGGAGGATGGCTTGAGTCTGGGAGGGAGATAGACATTACAATGAGCCGAGATCATGCTGCTGCACTCTAACCTGGGCAACAGAGCCAGACCCTGTCTCAAAAAATAATTAAAATTAAAAATAACCCAGTAAATGTTCAGTGCTGTTCTGGCATTTGGAAATTAGTTAATAATTAGTCCCTCTTGCTTTTTTTGGAGGATAAATACTGTATTACTTCCAGTTGATCTTTTTAGGTTTACAAAAGATACTGCAAGGTTCAAGGATGAGTTAGATATCATGAAGTTCATTTGTAAAGATTTTTGGACTACGGTATTCAAGAAACAAATCGACAATCTAAGGACAAATCATCAGGTAATTAAATTAATTAAGGTCTATATTTTAAAGTCCTTTAACTTAATATAAATATCGTATTTTAGTGACTTATTTAAAACCTAAAATAATTTCTGGTTAACTTTGAAGTATTTTTATGTTATTAATAAGTTATTAGTTTTTTTCTTCCAGTAGTGTGAACTGAATAAAGACAAAGGGACAGTTATCAGTAATGATAGCTGTTCCTTTCACCCAATTATATGCTATGTTAAGTTTTTTAAAGTAGCAAAAGTCAGGATGATAATAGCTTTTAGTATTTGGTTCCTTAGTTACTGTTCATTAGTGGTAATAATATGCAGAACCACAAATATATCACCTTTATGTCTTTAGAGTCATTTCTTTTTTTTTGAAGAATTTGTATTATTTTAATTATTTTTATATACAGAAAACTCAACAGTGTATATTTAACCCAGTTTGGTGGCAGGTTCTTTAGCCTTTGCCTTTTCCTGCTTGGCAATTCAAGCCACAGACTTGGGACCCAAGACATTGCCTCTCTAGTGACAGCTGATCTCATCGTGTCTGTCGTTGTAGTTGGTCCTGATAGCTTCCACCCGCTGAACCTAAGCTCCATTGTCCTCCGAGTTAATCTGTGTAAAGGCGACAGTGGTGCAGGTCTTCTTGTGGACTAGACGTACCAGTCTTGCCTTCCCCTTGATAATGCAGGAAGGGACCCCCATTGTACAACACAAAGCAGGCAGGAAGACAGCCACCTTGATGGGATCCACATAGTGTACAGTCACCACCAGCTGAGCCTTCTTGTTCTCCTTCAAGGTGGTGATGGTGTTAAACTCCCGCTTGGAGGACAAGTGGTCTCTTAGTGGGGACATCCCCTTTGCCTGCAGCTTTCTTTTCAGCCCAGGCCAATAGCCTCTGCTTATTTTCTTGCTTTATCTTTGTACTTGTGGGGCAGCTTAAACAGATAAGTAGCTGTTTGGCGGTGTAGGGCCTGGGTGAACTGGTTAATTGTAGGAGGCGTTTTCGACTGCTTACAAGAGGATGACTTTGTGCCGCTGCAACCTGGTATAGCGGGGCCATTTCACAAAGCGAGTGAGGTCCGTTTTGGGTGGATGTCCTGTCCAATGCCAGAATTCTTAGGCCTTTTCTCATACAGGGGATTCACCACTTTTTCTTTTCTTTTTTTTTGAGACGAAGTGTTGCGCTGTTGCCCAGGCTAGAGTGCAATGGCACGATCTCGGCTCACCGCAACCTCTGTCTCCTGGGTTCAAGCCATTCTGCCTCAGGCTCCTAAGTAACTGGGACTATAGGCATGTGCCACCACTCCAGCTAATTTTTGTATTTCTAGTAGAAATGGGATTTCACCATGCTGGCCAGGCTGGTCTCGAACTCCTGACCTCAAGTGATCCACCTGCCTCAGCCCCCCAATACTGGGAGTACAGACGTGAGCCACCACGCCTGACCAGGATTCACCACTTTCTTGGCCTCCTGTTTCCTCATGACAGCAAGGGCCGGAGCCACCTCTTTCCCGTTGGCCTTTCCTTTGGGCATCTTGGGTGGCAGGAAGAGATTCTTTACAGTCATTTCTAAAGTCTAATTTGTGAGCATATTTTACTCTTAAGTAACTCCTGGATTATTACTGCTGTCGTATTTTCTACTCTTAAAAGATTTTCTTACAAAATTAATAGATTACATAGAAGACAATGTATTTATTAAAATTTTAAAAGGGAGACAGAGTCTCGCTATGTTGCCCAGACTGGTCTTGAGCTCCTGGACTCAAGTAATTCTTTGGCCTCAGCCTCTTGCATAGCTGGGATTATAGGCGTGCACCACCACTCCCAGCTTCATTAGATTTTATTTTATGAACTCAAGGAAATACTTAGAGTAGATTTGGAATTTTGATTAAGTAAAAAATTAAAGAAATGTATCTGGTACTCTCAATAGGATTATTTATTTATTTATTTATTTATTTATTTATTTATTTATTTTTAATTAGAGACAACGTCTCACTATGTTGTCCAGACTGGTCTCAAACTCCTGTGCTCAATGGATCCTCCCACCTTGGCCTCCCAGAGTGCTGGGATTACACGTGTGAGCCACTGTGCCTGGCCTAGAATTCATTTTGTACCAACTTTAGCTTGGAATTATGGGAAATGCTAATAGGAAGAAATGACTCTTGAATTTGTACTTTCTAGACATGATTTAGATAAGGCTGGGTGCGGTGGCTCACCCCTGTAACCCCAGCACTTTGGGAGGCTGAGGTGGGCAGATCACCTGAGGTGAGGAGTTTGAGACCAGCCTGGCCAACGTGGTGAAACCCTGTCTCTACTGAAAATACAAAAATTAGCCAGGGATGGTGGCACACGCTTATTGTCCCAGCCACTCGGGAGGCTGAGGAAGGAGAATTGCTTGAACCCGGGAGGCAGAGGTAGCAGTGAGCCTAGGTCATGCCTCTCCACTCCAGCCTGGGCAACAGAGCAAGACTCTGTCTCAAATAAATAAGTAAATAAATAAATGAATAAATAAATCCGGGTGCGGTGGCTCACGCCTGTAATTCCAGCACTTTGGGAGGTTGAGGCAGGCAGATCACCTGAGGTTGGGAGTTCAAGACCAGCCCTGCCAACATGGAGAAACCCCGTCTCTACTAAAAATACAAAATTAGTTGGGTGTCGTGGCACATGCCTGTAATCCCAGCTACTTGGGAGGCTGAAGCAGGAGAATCGCTTGAACCCAGGAGGTGGAGGTTGCAGTGAGCTGAGATCGAGCCATTGCACTCCAGCCTGGGCAACAAGAGCGTAACTCTGTCTCAAAAAATTAAATAAATAAAAATAAAAATTAGGTCAAGCGTGGTGACTCATACCTGTGATTTCAGCACTTTGGGAGGCTGAGGCAGGAGGATTACTTGAGCCCTGGAGTTCAAGACCAGTCTAGGCAACATAGGGAGACCCCCTTTCTACAAAAAATTAATAAAACTAGCCAGGTGTGGTGGTGTGTGCCTGTGGTCCCAGCTACTCGGGAGACTGAGGCAAGAGAATTGCTCAAACACCCAGGTTTTGTTTAAGGGTGCAGTGAGCTGTGATTGTACCACCACACTCCAGCCTAGGCAATAAAGTGAGAGCTCATGTCTAAATAAATAAATATACAAACAAACCAATAGCTTATTTCATATGGACATATATTAATGATTCCATCATACTAGACTCTGAGTTTTTAAGGATAGGGACTATGTCTCATATAGTCTTTGTATCTTTAGTGTATAAAACCGTTCAGTAGATATTAGTGTTGTGAAAATACTGAACTTGCAACTCTTCAGCTTGAACATTGCAAAACTCCTTCATTTAAACAAAATTTGACCAGGCCGGGCACGTGGTCTCATGCCTGCAATCCCAGCACTTTGGGAGGTCAAGGTGGGCAGATTGCTTAAGCCCAGGAGTTTTGAGACCAGCCTAGGCAACATGGCGAAACCCTATCTCTACAGAAAAATATAAAAATTAGCAGGGCTTGGTGGTACACGCCTGTAGTCCCAGCTACTTGGGAGCCTGCAGTGGGAGGATCGACTGAGTCTGGGAGTTGGAGGCTGCAGTGAGGCATAATTATGCCACTGCATTCTACCCTGGGTGACAGAGGAGACCCTGTCTCCCAAGAACAGAAAAAGAAAATTTGGCCAATGGGAAGGAGACTTTTAATAACTTTAAAAAACTCTTACATTGTTTCATAAGAATAAAATAATTTTAAGGATTGCTAGCTACATTGACTTTGGATATTTTTTCTATTTTTGGAACAGGGCATCTATGTACTTCAGGACAACAAATTTCGCCTGCTCACTCAGATGTCTGCAGGGAAACAGTATTTAGAACATGCATCTAAGGTATTTAGTGGAATAATTAATTAATAATAATTGGGGTTTCTGTTAATAGTAGGACTACAGGGAAAAGTACAATGCTAATCATAACAGACTATTGAATTAAAAGTATGTTTTAAGGTGTTGTTTTTTTGTTTAAAGAGTTTTCTGTGAAATGAGAGACATGTTACAATAACACCAAACTGTAGCTAAATAGTCATAGAGTGACCAATTAAAGAAACACTGGCCGGGCGCGATGGCTCACACCTGTAATCCCAGCACTTTGGGAGGCCAAGGCAGGTGGATTACCTGAGGTCAGGAGTTCAAGACCAGCTTGGCCCACATGGTGAAACCCCGTCTCCACCAACACTATGAAAATTAGCTGAGCATTGTGGCGAGCGCCTGCAATGCCAGGTACTCGGGAGGCTGAGGCAGGAGAATCACTTGAACCTGGGAGGCAGAAGTTGCAGTGAGCCGAGATCATGCCATCATTGCTCTCCAGTCTGGGGTACAAGAGCGAAACTCCATCTCAGAAAAAGAAACACTATAAATGACCGTGACATGTAGATGTGTGGTAGATCACTTCTTTTTTTTTTTTTTTAAGATAAGGTCTTGCTCTGTCATCCAGGCTGGAGTATAGTGGTGCAATCATGACCTATCTTGACCTTAACCCCCCTGGGCTTAAATGATCCTCCCACTTCAGTCACCCAAGGAGGTAGGATTGCAGGTATGGGCCACCATGCCTGGCTAATTTTTAACAAAATTTCAGTAGAGATGGGATCCCACTATGTTGTCCAGGCTCGTCTTGAATTCCTGGGCTCAAGTGATCACCTCACCTCGGCTTCCCAGTGTGTTGGGATTACAGGTGTGAGCCACCGCATCTGGCCTGATTGCCTATTTTCTATATTTTTGGGGTATCCAGGCTCTAACTACATTTTTATGGTTAATGTGTGTATTTTCTGCTTTTTTTTTTTTTTTTGGATGAAGCCCTCCCGCCCAGGCTGGACTGCAGTGGTGCCATCTCAGCTCACTGCAACCTCCGCCTTCTGGGTTCAAGTGATTCTCCTGCCTCAGCCTCCTGAGTAGCTGGGATTACAGGTGTGCGCCACCATGCCTGGCTAATTTTTTGTATCTTTAGTAGAGTCGGGGTTTCACCATATTGGCCAAGCTAGTCTCGAACTCCTGACCTCATGATCCGCCTGCCTCAGCCTCCCAAAGTGCTATGATTGCAGGCGTGATTACAAAAGCCTCCCAAAGTGCTGGGATTGCGGGCCATGCCTGGCGTATTTTCTCTTTTTTACTAACATCTAACTTAATGTTTCTGGTTCTCACTTAACTTTTTGGGATCTTGGTTTCTTCAGCTGTGAAAAGAGTAAGTTGGACCAATTCAGTGATTTCTAACTATTTTGAGTTATGGACATCTTTGAGAATTGGAACACCTTTCCCCATAAATACACACATATGCATGGTTTTTATTTTCATAGGGGTCACAAATCCCAGATTAAGAACTCTTGGGATAAACAATCTCTAAGACCTCTTCCAGCTTAAAATTTCATGACTCAGATCTAGTTACTTATTAGTACCCATTTATGTATATTATTTGTAAGATAATATTTTATATTATTTATATTTATTTAAATATATATATTGTATTTATTTAAATATATATATTTATATTATTCATAGATAATGTAGTATGTTGAACATCATGCAGTATAGATGTGGGTAATCAAAAATTCCTTGAATTGCTAGTTTTTCAATCCAGTTCTTGTCATGACTTTTGGTGTTGTAGCTCAGCCCTATTCCCTTTCTTTGTTTCTATATGACAGGATTTCTCAGCATCCAAACTGTTGATACTTTCGACCAGATAATTCTTTGTTGTGGCAAGCTATAAGTCTTGAACAAGTCAAGATTCTTGGTTGTAAATAAAGGAAAGAAATTCTGCTTGTAAGCTAACACAATTGATAAGCTCAAAAAATAGGCAATAACCGGGGGAGTTTTAAGGCAGCCATTAAGATAGCCAAGTCACTCCACAGAATGTATCTACTTATAATGCTGTGGGCAGCATGGACTGTAGACACAAACTACCTTTACTGCCTCCAGAACTAATTCCTATCTGTTTCTGGCTTGTTTTTGTCAGTGACTCTAGATTCACAGTCCTGGACTGGAGTGCTTAATTGGCTGAGCTGAAGTCTTAAGTCCTATGTCCATGCGTTAGTTTCCGGGGAGCTGTGAAATCTATCAATATTTTTCAGTAACTTAAACAATCTTCCAAACTCCTTTTTTAAAACAGGAATGACCTACTGATGATAAGTCATGTAATGTTGTATTTATCAATAGCTTTACTATTTTAGTAAATCCTTACTATTTTTAATGATTTTTTTTTCCTTTTAGTATTTAGCATTTACATGTGGCTTAATCAGAGGTGGCTTATCAAACTTGGGAATAAAAAGTATTGTAACAGCTGAAGTGTCTTCAATGCCTGCTTGTAAGTTGAATTCACTTTTCTTACAGATGTTTTAGTAATTTGTTTTCAGGTCTTTTTTTTTTTTAATTTAACTGAGAGGAAATTTAAAATGCTGAAACTTTCATTTTAGTTTTATCAATGTAACATTTAGTAATATGTAGCATACTATATTCATACTCAGTAATTTTTGAATAATGGACTAAAGAAATCCAAATTTATAAGACAATTTAAGGGATGATTTTTAACTCTTCTAAAGTTATTTAAACTTTAATTTTTTTTTATTTTATTTTATTTTATTTTTTTGAGACGGAGTCTCGCTCTGTCACCCAGGCTGGAGTGCAGTGGCCGGATCTCAGCTCACTGCAAGCCCCGCCTCCCAGGTTCACGCCATTCTCCTGCCTCAGCCTCCCGAGTAGCTGGGACTACAGGCGCCCGCCACCTCGCCCGGCTAGTTTTTTGTATTTCTTAATAGAGACGAGGTTTCACCGTGTTAGCCAGGATGGTCTCGATCTCCTGACCTTGTGATCCGCCCATCTCGGCCTCCCAAAGTGCTGGGATTACAGGCTTGAGCCACCGCGCCCGGCCTTTAAACTTTAATTTTTTTAAAGATATTCTTCTGAATATCTCCTGCACTGTTTTAAGATAGCAGATTTCCCTAGAACATTGAAAATGCTATTTTTAAACAATTGTTTAGGATACACCTATTATATACAGCTAAGTAAAACCAGATACTCTTTTATCACTAAATGTCTCCCTAAAGATCTTTTCATCAGAGCTACCAACCGAGAGGCCTTGAGCTTTATTGTATTTCCTTTACATTTACAATGATCATTAGCAATGAAATACTGTACCCAAATGTAGGATTCATAAAGAGAAACAAAAGTGCTTACTCACAAACCATATAATCATCCCATAAAAATAGAATTGACTGGCTGGGCGTGGTGGCTCATACCTGTAATCTCAGCACTTTAGGAGGCCGAGATGGGCTTATCACAAGGTCAGGAGTTTGAGACCAGCCTGGCCAATAGGGTGAAACCCTGTCTCTACTGAAAATACAAAAATTAGCTGGGCATGGTGGCGGACGCCTGTAGTCCCAGCTACTCAGGAGGCTGAGGCAGGAGAATCACTTGAACCTGGGAGGTGCAGGTTGCAGTGAGCCAAGATTGCGCCACTGCAGTCCATCATGGGCGACAGAGCAAGAATCCATCTCAAAAAGAAAAGAAAAAATAGAATTGACTTTATTGAATATTATGAAGAATGTGAAAAGGTTTTTGACATAGCAGATTTCTTGACTGAAACTATTTCCTATATGGAACAGAAAATTGATGTTTAGACTTGTTTTCTTTGTATCTAAAAATCAAATAATTACTTGTATTTTTTTTTTTAGGCAAATTTCAGGTGATGATACAGAAGCTGTAGAACATACTGAAATGCAAGGCTTCAACAGTGTAAAGAGATAAATTATTCGTGTAAAAGTGTTTCAAGTAGTGATGATTTAATTACATTGTTTGATGTTTGTGCAGGAGTAAGCATGTATTTTTATCAGTTTAACACAGATCAACTCAAAGGAGATAAAGGGACATCCTGCCATGACATACACTTAACCAAAACTATTCAAAATGAAAACCTGATTTCAAATAACCAGACACCAAGATGTAGGACCCTTATTTTAAACCTTTTTTTTTTTTTTTTTTTTTTGAGACGGAGTCTCGCTCTGTCACCCAGGCTGGAGTGCAGTGGCCGGATCTCAGCTCACTGCAAGCTCCGCCTCCCGGGTTCACGCCATTCTCCTGCCTCAGCCTCCCGAGTAGCTGGGACTATAGGCGCTCGCCACCTCGCCCGGCTAGTTTTTTGTATTTTTTAGTAGAGACGGGGTTTCACCGTGTTAGCCAGGATGGTCTCGATCTCCTGACCTCGTGATCCGCCCGTCTCGACCTCCCAAAGTGCTGGGATTACAGGCGTGAGCCACCGCGCCCGGCATTTTAAACCTTTTTATTTGGTTAGAGTGATATGTATTTAGCCATAGATGGAGAAACAAAGCTCAGGGTTTGTTGAATTAGCATGAGAGAAAATTATGTACCAACAGAATTATTTGTGATAAGAATGAACAAGTTTTTATTTTAAAAAGCAAACATACTAAATTTTTTTATTTTACTGCTTATAATTTATTAAGAATTTTTACACCTGTATAAGGATTTCATATATACATTGTATGTGTGTATATATAAATACATATATGACTGCCTAAATTGTTTATAAATTTAATTTTGCTTCAATATGTTTCATTCCTTCAGAGCGCCATTAATATGATCAAAATGAAATAATAGATTAGTTTAAATGTGAATTCAGTGACTCTAGGGCCAAAGAATATTAGGTATGTTTGGAAAGAATTTTTGTATTTATTCCTGTTACAGTTTTGACTTTCAGCTTCTCTCCCCATGCGTGGAAGTCCTGGTAAAGGATCTAACATCTTTATCCCCTTCTTTACTCTTCCAGCTGAGCAGAGAGGTAGATAATTGGATTAGTCATTCTGACATTTTTTGGACCATATCATCTTAGTGGTTTGGGGTCAGTGCTCATCTGATATATCTTTCTTACCACCTCTTCTACTTACTTTCTCTTACTTAAATTATTTGGCATAAGTAGATATCTCCAGCTTTTGTTAGAACCTTGCATGTTTTGATTACTAAAACTATACTTTGTTTCCCATTTATTTATTACCCTTTTGCATGTATTTGTGTGACAGGGAACTATGCAGAAGGGGGTGACTGACACACCAAACAAGATGTTTCAGTGGATACTCTGCCATAGAAATGGCAGATTAAGAAGACTGACTAAACCAAACATTATATTAAAAACATGAAATAAAAACTATAAAAATGTACTTTAGAACATTAAAGAAAACTCAAGTTAGAGGCATACCATTTTCCTTTCATAGAAGGGTACAGTATTACAAAGATATTTGTTTAACTTGATTTATTAAATTCTAGCTATGTGCCCTATAATGATGTTTCAGTCAATGACCGACCACATATATGGTGGTGGTTCCATAAGATTACAATACTGTATTTTTACTGTACCTTCTTTATGTTTAGATATGCAAGTATTTACCATTGTGTTACAGTGTCCTACAGTGTTCACTACAATAATATGCTGTACAGGTTTGTAGCCTAGGAGCAATAGGTCATAGCCTAGGTGTATAGTAGATCATACCATCTAAGTTTGTGTAGTACACTCTGTGATTGTACAGTTTTAAAATCTCCTAATGATGATGCATTTCTCAGAATGTATCCCCTTTGCTAAGCAATGCATGACTACAATCCTAATTCTCACATATTTTGGGGAAAAAATTTTAATTTTGAAAAAATTTAGGAAAGTTCCTACCAAATATACATATAGAAAGTTTATTAAGTTAAAAGTCATAAGGACCCAGGAATAGCTAATGACACAGAAGATCAAAATAGAACACAGTAGAGAACTTCAAAATAAAACAGGTGTGGGAATTGTGTGTGTGAAAAAGGTGGGTTCAGATAAGTTGGTTTGTTAGACATTCATATGCCTACCCATCAGCCGTTTCATTCTCCCTTCCTTGCTGACAAAGCCCCATGTTTGTTTGTTTGTTTGTTTGTTTTGGTCTAAAACTCTGTACAGCTGCCTTGTGCTGTAGAACAGGGTGCTTCCCTAGTCCAGAGAGGGTGAGTGTTGATTAGATTCTGTGCCAATCATGCTATTGGCTTGCCTGATCATTTGATGGAATCTCGGCTAATAAGATGAAGGAAGTCTGAAGACTTTGAATAAGAAATTTTCTGTTGCTCTTAACAACTGATACAAGATAGCGATTTGCTGGCATCCCTTTTCTGCTTCTCAGTGAAGATGTGTGATATGGATGTTTCAAGCTAATCTGCAATGGCCTTTTGATGGCCATGAAAGGACAAGTATGGAGATGAAAGCTATCACACTAAGGATAGCGGGATGTAGATAGAAAGCACCTGAATTGTGCTTCTGAATTAACCAATCTTGGAACTGCTTTACCTGTGGACTTTTTGTTATATGAGATATTCTTTATATTGTTCCGTTCACTTTGGGTGTATGTATATTGTTAACTTGTAGCCAAAAAGAAACCTCTCTTAGTAGAAACAAAGGGAGAGTTAGGTTATTCAAAAGATAGTATGGGACAATTCAATATCCCTTCTTCTGTGGGAGTAGGTGGGGAGAAACTTAAAGGTTCACATGTAAAACAATAAAGTACTAAAGAAAACATGATAATACTTTTGTGATTTTGTGGTCGAGAAGGCCTAACACACAAATGTAGGAAATCATAAAGGAAAATTGTAAAACAAAAAGAAATGTAGTAAAATCTCTTCAATAAATAGTGTTGGGAAAACTGGACATCCATATGCAAAAGAATGAAATTGGATCGTTGCCTTAATGCTGTACATAGAAATCAACTTAAGGCCGGGTGTGGTGGCTCAAACCTGTAATCCCAGCACTTCGGGAGGCCGAGGTGAGCAGATCATGAGGTCAGGAGTTCAAGACCAGCCTGGACAAATAGTGAAACCCTGTCTCTACCAAAAAAATTACAAAAATTAGCTGGGTGTGGCGGCGGGTGCCTGTAGTCCTAGCTACTTGGGAGGCTGAGGCAGGAGAATTGCTAGAACCCGGGAGTTGGAGGTTTCAGTGAGCCAAGATGGAGCCACTGCACTCCAGCCTAGGCAACACAGCAAGACTCTGACTCCAAAAAAAAAAAAAAAAAAAATCAAAATGGATTGAAGATTTAAAAGTAAAATCTGAAACTATACAATCCTAGCAGAAAACATAGGGGAAAAGCTTCATAATGATGGTCTTGGCAACGATCTCTTGGATAAGAACAAAAGCACAGGCAACCAAAGCAGAAATAGATGAGTGGGACTACATCAAACTAAAAAGATGCACAGAAAGGACAGTGAAAAGGCAACTTAGGGATGGAAGAAAATATTTGCAAACCATATACACTCGGCCCTTTCTATCTGACGGTTCAACCAAGAATTCAACTAACCTTGTTTTTGAACTATTTGAAAACAACAACAAAAAAAACAAAGACAAGTCTGGGCTCATGCCTGTAATCCTAGCACTTTGGGAGGCTGAAGTGGGCGGATCACCTGAGATCAGGAGTTCAAAACGAGCCTGGCCAACATGGCAAAACCCTGTCTCTACTAAAAATACAAATATTAGTTAGGTGTGGTGGCACATGCCTGTAGTCCCAGCTACCCAGGAGGCTGAGGCAGGCGAATCGCTTGAACCCTGGAGGTGGAGGTTGCTGTGAGCCGATATCGTGCCACTGTACTCCAGCCTGGGTGACAGAGTGAGACTGTTTCCAAAAAACAAAACAAAAAAAACCAGACAATATAAAACACATTTTAAAACTACAGTGTAACAATGATTTACATAGCATTTACAGTGTGCTTGTATAAGTAATTTTTTTCCTCTCTGTATTGATCACATGTCAGGTATAAGTAATCTGAGGTTTTTTTGTTTTTTTTTTTTTTTGTTTTTTTTTGTGGCAGAGTTTTGCTCTTGTTGCCCAGGCTGGAGTGCAATGGTGCAATCACAGCTCACTGCAACCTCCGCCTCCTGGGCTCAAGTGATTCTTCTGCCTCAGACTCCCCAAGTAGCTGGGATTACAGGCATGCGCCACCACACCCAGCTAATTTTTTTGTATTTTTAGTAGAGACGGGGTTCCCCGTGTTGGTCAGGCTGGTCTCAAACTCCTGACCTCAGGTGATCGGCCCACCTCAGCCTCCCAAAGTGCTGGGATTACAGGTGTGAGCCACCGCACCTGGCCTAGAGATGATTTAAAATATATGGTGGTGAGGTTGCTCGCTCCTGTAATCCCAGCACTTTGGGAGGCTGAGGTGGGCGGATCACCTGAGGTCAGGAGTTTGAGACCAGCCTGGCCAATATGATGAAATCCTGTCTCTACTAAAAATACAAAAATTAGCCAGGTGTGGTGGCTGGTGCCTGTAATCCTAGCTACTTAGGAGGCTGAGGCAGGAGAATCACTTGTACCAGGGAGGTGGAGGTTGCAGTGAGCCGAGATCTCACCACTGCACTCCAGCCTGGGCAACAAGTGAGACTCTGTCTCAATCCATCAGTCAAGTATACAGGAGGGCAGAAGAGGCCAAGCAGGCTGGGTGCAGTGATTCACACTTGTTAGCCAAGCACTTTGGGAGGCCAAGATGGGAGGACTGGTTGAGCTCAGGAGACCAATCTGGGGAATGTAGCAAGAGCTCATCTCTTAAAAAAAAAGTTAGCGAAGCATGTACTCCCAGCTTCTTGGGAGGCTGAGGCAAGAGGATTTTTTGAGCCTGGAGGACTTCATGAGCATGGGAGGTTGAAGCTCCAGTGAACTGTGATAGTATCATTGCACTCCAGCCTGGGCTACACAAAGACACAACAACTCAAAAATATATATTTGTGAGGATGTGGAGAAATCTGAATCCTTGTGCACTGTTAGTGGGAATGTAAAATGATACGGCTGCTGTAGAATACAGTATGGAGGTTCCTTAAAAAATTAACAGTAGAACTGTAAGATCCAACAGTCCCACTTGGGGGTATGTTGGCTCTCTCAGTTTCCTTCACCTTTTCTCTGTCCTGACTCAGAAACACAAGGTTTTTAACCATTGTGTGTCCTGGCCAGCTGCTTGTTTTGCCCTGCAGGCTTGAACCCAAGCCAAGGCTTTGAACATTCCCAGGCACTGATAAAAGTTTCTCAGATTGTTGCCCAAAACCCTGAAAGGAACTAGCTCCAACCCTGAGCCAAATTTTTTTTTTTTTTTTTTTTTTTTTTTTTTTGAGACGGAGTCTCGCTCTGTCACCCAGGCTGGAGTGCAGTGGCCGGATCTCAGCTCACTGCAAGCTCCGCCTCCCAGGTTCACGCCATTCTCCTGCCTCAGCCTCCCGAGTAGCTGGGACTACAGGCGCCCGCCACCTCGCATGGCTAGTTTTTTGTATTTCTTAATAGAGACGGGGTTTCACCGTGTTAGCCAGGATGGTCTCGATCTCCTGACCTCGTGATCCACCCGTCTCAGCCTCCAAAAGTGCTGGGATTACAGGCTTGAGCCACTGCGCCCGGCCAAGCCACCGCGCCCGGCCGAGCCAAATTTCTTAAGCCCTCCTATAAACTTTATACCCTGACCCCGTCATCGTGTACATTCACAGGTTGAACATACCCAGGGAGAAAGAAAATCCCTTATCTTGCCAGTCCCAGCAAGGAGATACCGCAGCCTCCTCTATACATAAGTTCCCTTGGACTGATCACTGATGTTTAGTGCTTCTTTCTTTGGAATTCCAGCCAGTCTTCTTTCCAGATGTTTTGGGGCAGTCCCTTATGGCAATTCCTCTGCTGTCTCTTTTGGGGTGACTGTAGCCTCAGGTTCAGCCAGGATGAAACAGCTTTTATCCAAAAGAATTGAAATTACGATCTCGAAGGGGTCCTTTCACTTGTGTTCATTGCAACATTCACAATAGCCAAGAGGTGAAAACCTTTAAGGATGAATGGATAAATGGATAACGAAAATGTGATATATACATAGATTGGAATACTATTCAACCTTAAAAGAGATGTTTCATTGGGTGCGGTGACTCATGCCTGTAATCCCAGCACTTTGGGAGGCAGAGGCGGGTGGATCACCTGAGGTCAGGAGTTTGAGACCAGCCTGGCCAACATGGCGAAAACCTGTCTCTACTAAAAAATACAAAACAGTTAGCTGAGTGTGGTGGCATGCGCCTGTAGTCCCAGCTACTTGGGAGGCTGAGGCACAAGAATCACTTGAACTCTGGGTGGCGGAGGTTGCAGTGAGCCGAGATTGCGTCACTGCACTCTAGCCTGGGTGACGGAGATTCTGTCTCAAAAAAAAAAAAAAAAAAAAAAAATCATAGGCGTGGATGAATCTTGAGGACATTTTGCTAAATGAAATAAGCCAGTTACAGAAGAGCAAATAGCACATCATTTCACTTATATGAGGTATCTAAAGCAGTCAAACTCAGAAGCAGAAAGTAGAATAGTGATTACGCAAGGATAATGGGAGGAAAAAATGACAGTTTGTTCAGTGGGTATAGAGTTTCAGTCATGTAAGTTGAAAAAGTTCTAGAGATCTGTACAACAATATGCATATAGGTAACAAGACTATATTTTACACCTAAAACATTTGTTGGGGGTGGATTTGGATTTCTTTTTCTTTTTTTTTTCGGCGGGGGGAAGGAGTCTTGCTCCTGTTGCCCAAGCTGGAGTGCGGTGGTGCGATCTTGGCTCACTGCAACCTCTGCCTCCTAGGTTCAAGCGATTCTCCGGCCTCAGCCTCCAGAGTAGCTGGGATTACAGGTGCCTGCCACCACGCCCAGCTAATTTTTTTTTTTTTCGTTATTTTTAGTAGAGACGGGGTTTCACCATGTTAACCAGCCTAGTCTCCAACTCCTGACCTCAGGTGATTCACCTGCCTCAGCCTTCCAAAGTGCTGGGATTATAGGTGTAAGCCACCACGCCCAGCCAGATTTCATGTTTTTTTAACCACAATAACAAAATGACAACAAAAAGTTTGTATTGCAGAAAGCACAATTTTAAAAAATAAGGAAAATTATTTACAGTGCATACCACATAAACGAATATTGGCAATTTTTTTTTGTAGTAATAGAGACGGGTCTCCCTATGTTGCCCAGGCCAGTCTCGAACTCCTGGGCTCGAGTGATCCACCTGCCTTGGCCTCCCAAAGAGCTGGGATACAGGCGTGAGCCACCACTCCCAGCCAAATATTTGCATTTTAAAAATGCACATATAGCCGGGCGTGGTGGCTCACGCCTGTAATCCCAGCACTTTGGGAGGCCGAGGTGGGCGGATCACAAGGTCAGGAGATCGAGACCATGGTGAAACCCCGTCTCTACTAAAAATAGAAAAAATTAGCCGGGCGCAGGGGCGGGCGCCTGTAGTCCCAGCTACTCCGGAGGCTGAGGCAGGAGAATGGCGTGAACCCGGGAGGCGGAGCTTGCAGTGAGCCGAGATTGCGCCACTGCACTGCAGCCTGGGCGACAGAGCGAGACTCCGTCTAAAAAAAAAAAAAAAAAAAAAAATGCACATATAACTTTAAAACACACTTTAATTCAGCAATTCCACTTCTACAAAGTTAACCTAAGTAAGTAAATGAGTATGAGAACTTGTATGTATAAGGATTTTCACTATTTGGTTAAGTGTCCATTGATGGTACTTCATTAAATTATGATGCTAACAGCCAGGCGCGGTGGCTCATGCCTGTAATCCTAGCACTTTGGGAGGCTGAGGCGGGTGGATCATAAGATCAGGAGTTCGAGACCAACCTGGCCAATATGGTGAAACCCCGTCTCTACTAAAAATAAAAAATTAGCCGGGCGTGGTGGCACACACATGTAGTCCCAGCAGGAGAGTTGCTTGAACCCGGGAGGCAGAGGTTGCAGTGAGCCGAGATTATGCCACTGCACTCCAGCCTGGGCGACAGAGTGATACTTACTCCATCTCAAAAAAAAAGAAAGAAAAAAAATTATGATGCTAACATACAAGGAAATTCTGTGCAGCTGTTAAAAAGGATGAAATAGATTTACATGAATTTACATGGAAAGATGTTAACTGGTATATTAAGAGAAAAAAATTTGCTACAGGATACTGCACATGTAATATTTAAGTGTATATAATGAATATATACATAGTATCAAAAAGATTGAAAATTAGAAGTAAATTATACAGTAGTTCTCTTGAATTTTTCTTTTTTTCTTTTTAAGATGGAGTTTCGCTCTTGTTGCCCAGGCTGGAGTGCAATGGCACAATCTCGGCTCACCACAAACTCCGCCTCCTGGGTTCAAGCGATTCTCCTGTCTCAGCCTCCTGAGTAGCTGGGATTACAGGCATGCGCCATCACACCCTGCTAATTTTGTATTTTTGGTAGAGATGGGGTTTCTTCATGTTGGTCAGGCCAGTCTTGAACTCCCAACCTCAGGTGATCCACCTGCCTCGGCCTCCCAAAGTGCAGGGATTACAGGCCATGAGCCACCATGCCCAGCCAATTCTCTGGAATTTTTGACATTAAGTTTCTGTATTATTTTGGATTTTCATTTTATTTTTATTCTTTTGAGAGGAAGTTTCACTCTTATTGCCCAGGGTGGAGTGCAGTGACGTGACCTTGGCTCACTGCAACCTCTGCCTCCCTGGTTCAAGTGATTCTCTGGCCTCAGCCTCCCGAGTAGCTGGGATTACAGGCTCCTACCACATGCCTGGCTAATTTTTTGTACTTTTAGTGGAGATGGGGTTTCACCATGTTGGCCAGGCTGGTCTCGAACTCATGACCTCAGGTGATCCACCTGCCTCGCCCTCCAAAGTGCTGGGATTACAGGCATGAGCCACTGTGCCTGGCCTATTTGGGATTTTAAAATAATCATTTCCCCAATACAGATTTTTTATCTGGAGTGGGAAAACGTGATAAAACTAGTGATTTTTAAACTTTTTTGGAGTCCTGGGATTCCACAGGGTGCCTGATATGGTTTGGCTGTATCCCCACCCAAATCTCAACTTGAATTATATCTCCCAGAATTCCCACATGTTGTGTGAGGGACCCAGGTGGAGGTAATTGAATCATGGAGGCCAGTCTTTCCCAGCTATTCTCGTGATAGTAAGTCTCATGAGATCTGATGGGTTTATGAGGGGTTTCCACTTTTGCTTCTTCCTCATTCTCTCTTCCTGCTGCCATGTAAGAAGTGCCTTTTGCCCTCTGCCATGATTGTGAGACCTTCCCCAGCCACGTGGAACTGTAAGTCAAATTAAACCTCTTTCTTTTGTAAATTGCCCAGTCTTGGGTATGTCTTTACTAGCAGTGTGAAAACGGACTAATGCAGTAAATTGGTACCAGTAGAGTGGGGCGTTGCTGAAAAGATACCTGAAAATGTGGAAGCGACTTTGGAACTGGGTAACAAGCAGAGATTGGAACAGATTGAAGGGCTCAGAAGAAGACAGGAAAATGTGGGAAAGTTTGGAACTTCCTAGAGACTTGTTGAATGGCTTTGCCCAAAATGCTGATAGCAATATGGACAATAAAATCCAGGCTGAGGTGGTCTCAGATGGAGATGAGGAACTCCTGGGGAACTGGAGCAAAGGTGGCTGTTGTGTTTTAGCAAAGAAACTGGTGGCATTTTGCTCTTGCGTTAGAGATTTGTGGAACTTTGAACTTGTGAGACAGGATTTAGGGTATCTGGCTGAAGAATCTTTTTTTTTTTTTTTTTTTTAAGACACAGTCTTGCTCTATCACCCAGGCTGGAGTGCAGTGGCACGATTTCAGCTCACTGCAACCTCTGCCTCCCAGGTTCAAGTGATTCTCCTGACTCAGCCTCCCAAGTAGCTGGGATTACAGGCACACACCACCTTGCCCGGCTAATTTTTATATTTTTTTGTAGAGACAGGGTTTCACCATGTGGGCCAGGCTGGTCTCAAACTCCTAACCTCAAGTGATCCACTCGCCTTGGACTCCCAAAGTGCTGGGATTACAGGCGTGAGCCACTGCACCCGCACCTGGTCGGCTGAAGAAATTTCTTTTTCTTTTTCTTTTTTTTCTTTTGAGACAGAGTCTCACTCTGTCACCCAGGCTGGAGTGCGGTGGTGCTATCTCGGCTCACTGCAAGCTCTGCCTCCTGGGTTCATGCCATTCTTCTGCCTCAGTCTCCTGAGTAGCTGGGACTACAGGCACTCACCATGCCTGGCTAATTTTTTTTGTATTTTTTTAGTAGAGACAGTGTTTCACTGTATTAGCCAGGAAGGTCTCGATTTCCTGACCTTGTGATCCGCCTGCCTTGGCCTCCCAAAGTGCTGAGATTACAGGCGTGAGCCACTGTGCCCAGCCGGCTAAAGAAATTTCTGAGCAGCAAAACATTCAAGAGGTGACTTGGGTACTGCTAAAGTCACTCAGTTTTAAAAGGGCAACAGAGCATTCAAGTTCAGAAAATTTGCAGCCTGACTATGATAGAAAAGAAAAACCCATTTTCTGGGGAGAAGTTCAAGCCAGCTGCAGAAATTTGCATAAGTAGCAAGGAGCCTAATGATAATCCTCAAGACCATGGGGAAAATGTCTCCAGGCCATGTCAGAGACCTTTATAGCAGCCCCTCCCATCACAGACCCAGAGGTCCAGGAGGAAAAAGTGGTTTTGTGGGCCAGGCCCAGGGTCCCCGAGCTATGTGCAGCCTAGGGGCTTGGTCCTTTTGTGCAAGCCGCTCCAGCCGTGGCTGAAAGGGGCCAATGTATAGCTCAGGCTGTGGCTTCAGAGGTGGAAGCCCCAAACCTTGGCACTTTCCATGTGGTGTTGAGCCTGCGGGTGCACAGGAGTCAAGAACTGAGGTTTGGGAACCTCCACCAAGATTTCAGAAGATGTATGGAAATGTATGGATACCCAGACAAGTTTGCTGTAGGCGTGGGGCCCTCATGGAGTACCTGTGCTGGGGTAGTATGGAAGGGAAATGTGGGGTTGGAGCCCCCACATAGCGTCCCTACTGGGGTACTGGGGTATCATCTAGTGGAGCTGTGAGAAGAGGGTGACCATCCTCCAGACCCCAGAATGGTAGATTCACCTACCATTGCACCATGTACCTGGAAAAGCCACAGACACACAACCCAGCCTGTGAAAGCAGCCAGGAGGGAGGCTGTACCCTGCAAAGCCACAGGGGTGGAGCTGCCCAAGACCATGGGAACCCAGCTCTTGGCATCACTGTGATCTGGATTTGAGACATGAAGTGAAAGGGGATCATTTTAAGATTTGACTGACGCACTGGATTTTGGACTTGCATGGGGCCCACAGCCCCTTTGTTTTGGACAATTTATCCCATTTGGAATGGCTGTATTTACCCAATGCCTGTACCCCCATTGTATCTAAAAAGTCACTAACTTGCTTTTGATTTTACAGGCTCATAGAGGGAAGGGACTTGCCTTGTCTCAGATGAGACTTTGGAGTGTGGACTTTTAGGTTAATGCTGAAATGAGTTAATACTTTGGGGAACTGTTGGGAAGACATGATTGGTTTTGAAATGTGAGGACATGAGATTTGGAGGGGCCAGGGGAGTGGAATGATATGGTTTGGCTGTGTCCTCACCCAAATCTCAACTTGAACTGTATTTCCCATTATTACCACGTGTTGTGGGAGGGACCCAGGGGGAGGTAACTGAACCATGGAGGCTGTTCTTTCCTGTGCCATTCTCATGATAGTAAGTCTCATGAGATCTGATGGGTTTATCAGGGGTTTCTGCTTTTGCTTCTTCATTTTTTTTTTTTTTTTTGTTTTTTTTTTGAGACAGATTTTTGCTCCTCACCCAGGCTGCAATGTAATGGCCCGATCTTGGCTCACCACAACCTCCACCTCCCAAGTTCAAGCGATTCTCCTGCCTCAGCCTCCTGAGTAGCTGGAATTACAGGTGTGCACCACCATGCATGGCTAATTTTTTTGTATTTTTTGTAGAGGCTTCACTATGTTGGTCAGGCTGGTCTTGAACTCCTGACCACAGGTGATCCACCCGCCTTGGCCTCCCAAATCCCAGGCTCACACCTGGGATTATAGGTGTGCACCACTATGCCCAGCCCTTCCTCATTCTCTCTTGCTGCTGCCGTGTAGGAAGTGCCTTTTGCCTGATTGTAAGACTTCCCCGATCACGTGGAACTGTAAGTCCAATTAAACCTCTTTTTTTTGTAAATTGCCCAGTCCCGGGTATTTCTTTATCAGCAGTGTGAAAACAGACTAATACAGTGCCCTAGGCTGGGAACTGGGTAGGGGTAGAGGGATAGCCCTGAAGCTACAGGAAGTCAACAGGTGCAGCTGGTAAAGACCTTAAGACCTTTTGGTTTAAAATATCTGCTTCTCTGGTTTAAAATGTTCATCTCTGGCCAGGCACAGTGGCTCACGCTTATAATACCAGCACTTTAGGAGGCTGAGGTGGGCGGATCACCTGAGGTCAGGAGTTCAAGACCAGACTGAACAACATGGTGAAACCCTGTCTCTACTAAAAATATAAAACTTAGCCAGGCATGGTGATGGGCACCTGTAATCTCAGTTACTCAGGAGGCGGAGGTTGCAGTGAGCCAAGATCACACCATTGCACTCCAGCCTGGGCAACAGAGCAAGACTCTATATCAAAAATAAATAAATAAATACATAAATAAATGAATAAAATGTTTATTTCTATTTGTCTCTACCCTCCTGAAAAATGGCTTTATGCAAGGTAAGTCATTATAAGAATGGTTTCTTGGTTAACTATTAGAGATCCTCCAGCTTGCTAGTAGAGGTGTGATTAATTTTTTTTTTTTGAGATGGGAGTCTTGCTCTGTTGCCCAGGCTAGAGTGCAGTGGTGTGATCTTGGCTCACCGCCACCTCTGCCTCCCGGGTTCAAGTGATTCTGCCTCAGCCTTCTGAGTAGCTGGGATTACAGGCGTCTGCCACCATGCCTGGCTAATTTTTTTGTATTTTTAGTAGAAATGGGGTTTCACCATGTTGTGAAATGTCCAAGCTAGTCTTGAACTTCTGACCTCAGGTGATCCATCCGCCCCGGCCTCCCAAAGTGCTGGGATTACAGGCATGAGCCACCACCCTCGGCCAAAATTTTTTACACCTCTTGTCTATTGCACATGCAAAATTGCCTTTTTTTTTTTTCTGAGATAGAGTCTTGCTCTGTCATCCAGGCTGGAGTACAGTGGCGCAATCTCGGCTCACTGCAACCTCCACTTCCCAGGTTCAAGCAATTCTCCTGCCTCAGCCTCCTGAATGGCTAGGATTACAGGCACGCACCACCACGCCCAGCTAACTGTATTTTTAGTAGAGACAGGGTTTCACCATGTTGGCCAGGCTGGTCTTGAACTCCTGACCTCGTGATCCACCCGCCTTGGCCTCCCAAAGTGCTGGGATTACAGGTGTGAGCCACCGCACCCAGCCACCTTTTTCTTAATGTTATCTAGTTCTCAGTAATTTTATTCTCTATAAGTAGAATGCCCAAGTGTATGCCCAGCCACGTTATGAGAGAAATGTAAATTAAAACAATTGACACTTAACTTCTATTAA
The DNA here is from genome assembly GCF_024542745.1 of Macaca thibetana thibetana. NCBI lineage: Eukaryota > Metazoa > Chordata > Mammalia > Primates > Cercopithecidae > Macaca > Macaca thibetana. Next base: position 68,663,094 of record NC_065584.1, read on the forward strand.
AGCAATCCCCAACTCACTCCCCAAACCCTACCCCAAGCATCATATCAGCAAAAAATGTGAGGCTATAACACAGCTAGCTGTGGTACAGGTTGGTAATCTAAACCCTTTAGAGTAGACTGCTGCCTGCCTACCCAATATCTACTCTCCCCTTTTAAAACAGAACCCCACTTTTGTTAGGAGTAGCAATGTGTCCAGGTACATCTTCCAGCATTCTTTACAATTAGGGCTGGTCATATGTCATAATTCTGGCCAATGAGATATTAAGTTGAGGGTTTCTTAAAATGCTGTGCTCCCCAGATACAAACAACAAGAAGGGGTGGTGCCATTTCCCTCCCTGGAGTGTAGATGTGAGGCAAGAGATAAAGAAACCATACTTCATAACTGAAAAGATGAAAACTGCATACTAAAATGATGAAAGAGAAATCTGGATGGAGCCCAGAATATTTAAGACATTGTAAAGCTGCTGCACCATCCTGAACTTCTCACACCAGAATTATATGAGAAACAAAAACAATTTTAGAAACCTCAGTTTAGCCAAGTTTTCAAATGCAGTATTAACTGATAGACTCTTATGGCTTGTCTACTTTTGGGAACTTTTGATTAAAGAAAAAAAGTTTGAAAAAAGAAAAAGTTGCGTACATGAAGATATCAGTGTAGTATTTTTTTATATTAGGTTAGCACTGAAAATAAAATTAGATATCCAACAATGAGAAAATTTTTAAGTACTTAGGACTGCAATTTTATAGTGAGCTTTATGGGCCGCGCACAGTGGCTCATGCTTGTAATCCCAACACTTTGGGAGGCAAAGGTGGGCGGATCATTTGAGGTCAGGAGTCTGAGACCAGCCTGACCAACATGGTGAAACCCTGTCTCTACTAAAAACACAAAAAATTTAGCTGGGTGTGGTGGTGCATGCCTGTAGTCCCAGCTACTCACGAGGCTGAGGCGGGAGAAGCACTTGAATCCAGGAGGCAGAGGTTGCAGTGAGCCGAGATTGCATCACTGCACTCCAGCCTGGGTGACAGAGTGAGACTCGTCTCAAAAACAAACAAAAATAATAATAAAGTGAGCTTTATGAAGACATTACAGAAAAGATTCAAATATAAAATGACTTCTGTTCTAATTATAACTAGTGGCAAAACTGTTGGTTGTCTCATCCATAGTAATTCCCAATCCCCATTTTGCTTTCCCACCTTCCATTAGTGAGATTGGAAAGGCTTACAATTTCATTTTCCCACTTTCCTGGGAACAAGGGGTGATCATGTTGTACATTTACGGCTAGTAGATGAACACAAGTCTGATCTAAAGTTCTAGAAAAGGTTTTACATTTATGAGGAAAGGATCAGATGTGGAAGGCCCTGCTTCCCCTTCTTTTTGTCTTCAATACAGCAGTCACATTGGCTTGAACTGCAATGGCCATCTTATTTCCATGACGGAAAGGCTAAAGGAATCTGAGACCTTGATATCACTGAGTCACTAAACCAATGCCAGTGGCCAGCTCCTTTAGACTTCTTGTTATCTGAGAAAAATAAACCCCTATTTGAAGAACCATTGCCACTTGGATCTTTTGTGTTACTTAAAGCAGAAAACATTCCTACCTGATACAGAAATAGATAAATTATAAGTGATATAAACAAATTAAAACAGTTGACCTGTTAGAGTATTTTTGAAAATGACTTGTTAGATAAAGTTCTGTTTGTGCAATAAAGCATTTAAAAATAAAAGTATTGAGGCCAGGCATGGTGGCTCATGCCTATAATCCCAGCACCTTGGGAGGCTGAGGCGGGCGGATCACCTGAGGTCAGGAGTTTGAGAGCAGCCTGGTCAACATGGTGAAACCCTGTTTCTACACAAAACTTAGCCAGGTGTGGTGGCGGGTGCCCGTAGACTCAGCTACTCAGGAGCCTGGGGCAGGAGAATCACTAATCACTTGAACCTGGGAGGCAGAGGTTGCAGGGAGCTGAGATCCTGCCACTGCACTCCAGCCTGGGTGACAGAGTGAGACTCCGTCTCGAAAAAAAAAAAAAGTACTGTTTGATTAATTTTATTGCTGACTATGAACACATTTGCCATTTAATCCAGATTATTTTAATTCTGATGCTAAGGCCATCCATTGTCTTTTGTTAGGACTCAAATAAAATTTTAGTAACCAAAACATATTTTCAATAAAATTTTCTATGTATATAAAGAAATAACAAAACAACAAAAAACAAAAAAAGAACAAAACAGCACCAAGAACCTATGTAAAATTTCATCATACAATTTCTATGCAAGCTGCTTGATTACAGAAAACTGTTCAAACTGTTTATCAAAAATTGAGTGGGATTTTCCATTGATATTTCAGATATTCAAATCAATACAACCTATATTCTGAGTATCAATCTGAATTGCATAGGTTAAGATGTGAACCCTTCACATAGTGTTGAAGATGTGTTGCAATCTGTACTTGAATTGGCACTGCTTTCCTCAGAGTTAGGCTGCCTTCATGAGAAATATCTTCTATCCCTGAGAGATCAGCTACATCAAGATGGCTCATCAGCTAAATCACGTTGGTCAAAATACCTAGTAAAAAAAAAAACAAAAACAATTTGTGTATAAAGATATTAACTGTAGCACTATTTTTAACAGGCAAAAGACCACAAGCAACCCAAACGTCCATCAATAAGAGACTGGTTAAATAAGCTATGGTATGTTTACACAGTGGAAAATTATGAAGCCATAAAAAGGGAAACAAGGGAAATATACTGCTAAAGTATGAGGAAAATATTTATACTGCTAAAGTATGATTTCCAGGATTTATTAAGTGAAAAAAACGAAGTACAGAACACATTGTTCTGGATGCTACCTACCTTATGTGAGTATGTGTAGGATTGCAAATATACATGTTTGTTTATATTTTTCTTTTCCTTTTTTTTTTTTTTTTTTTTTTTTTTTGAGACAAGGTCTTACTCTGTCACTCAGGCCGGACTGCAGTGGCATGATCCTGGCTCACTGCCCAGACTGGTCTTGAACTCCTGGGCTCAAACAATTCTCCAGCCTCAGTCTCTCAAAGTGCTGGGATTACAGGCATGAGCCACCACACCTGGCCTACTTATACTTTTAAAAAGAAACAATGAATGAAAAGATAAAACAAAAATTAGTAATAAAATGGTTAACTAGAGGAGAAAGAAGAAAAGAGGATAATGAGGATAAAGATGGATGCTAAAATACTCCAAATGTACCCTGAATTACAATTTTAACTTTGGCAAGGTAACTATTTTATGTAATTACAAGATTAAATAAAAAGGAAAATCACTAATCAAATTCTGTCATGGCTCACTGCATTCTTGAACCCCCGGACTCAAGCAGTCCTCCCACCTTGACCTCCCAAAGCACTGGGATTACAGGTGTGAGTCACTGTGCCCGGCTTTCTTTCTTTCTTTTTTTTTTTTTCCCTTTTTTTTTGAGATGGAGTTTCATTCTTGTTGCCCAGGCTGGAGTGCAATGGCATGATCTCGGCTCACTGCAACCTCTGCCTCCCAGGTTCAAGTGATTCTCCTGCCTCAGCATCTTGAGTAGCTGGGATTATAGGCATGCACCACCAGGCCCGGCTAATTTTTTATTTTTAGTAGAGATAGGGTTTCACCATGTTGGCCAGGCTAGTCTTGAACTCCTGACCTCAGATGATCCACCAGCCTCAGCCTCCCAAAGTGGTGGGATTACAGGCATGAGCCACCATGCCCGGTCCTTTTTTCCCTAAACTTTCAAATCTTTATGTCCTCTTTTGTAAAGTGTTACCTTCAGAACCTTTTGTAGTCTAGAAGTTTTTCCATTTTTATCTAACTTTTTGAGGGCAAAAAATACACTTGAATGTTTTTGCTTTCATAATTGCATAGTACTGTAAAATCTCAATTGAGATAGTCAGAAACTATACTTGTCTCAGGTTTCATTAATTACTGGTTTGCTGAGCCACCAATTACTTAACCTTTCTGAATCTGTGTCATTATCTGTAAAAGCAAAAAAATCAAATCCAACAGAGCTGAAAGGAAAAAATTTATTAAAACAAAAACAACAAAAAAACACAACTCTGAGCTGTTGTAAAGAGTAGAGATACTACACATAAAGTAACTAGGGCAATGTTATATCATCCCATTTAACTGCTGCTACCAACACATGAGGCAGGTATTAGCTTCATTTGTGATCAGCATAGTTAAAAGCTTAGCTCCGGAGTCAAAGTTGCCTGGGTTTGGATCCTAACTCTAACACTTGCTAGCTTTGTGACGGTAGTAATGTTATTTAACCTGTCTCTGCCATGGTTTCCTCATCTGTAAGCTGGTAACAGTACCCACCTCAGGAGGATTAAATGGGTTCCTCAATAAGAAAAATGCTTGGCACAAATTGCTCAGTAAATATTAATTATCATCAGCAGCATAATTATTGTAGATCAAGAAACTAGATATTGAATATGTGAAAATATGGAAACAAGATTACTTGCCTTCCCGATATTTAAGTATATTATAAAGCTTTAAAAAGGTACTGGCATTGGAATAAAAACACTGATCTATGGAACAAAAATATGTCCAGGAGGAGACCTAAAATAAATATGTGTGTGTTTTATTGCCTGGCCAATATGGTGAAACCCCATCTCCACAAAAATACAAAAATTATTTTTTTGCATGGTGGTGGGTGCCTGTAATCCCAGCTACTTGGGGGGCTGAGGCGGGAGAATCGCTTGAACCTGGGAGGTGAAGGTTGTAGTGAGCTGAGATGGTGCCATTGCACTCCAGGCTGGGCAAAAGAGTGAGACTCTGTCTCAAAACAAAACAACAAAAAAAGTTTTCAAATAAATTCCAAGAAGAATTTCTATGTAAGAAATGAAATCAAACAGATACTAAATAAAAATACGCCACAACTGAAAATGAACACAGGACACAGGCAATTAAAAAAAAAAAATGCAGGCTGAGTGCAGTGGCTTTACGCCTGTAATCCCAGCACTTTGGGAGGTTTAGGTGTGAAGATCGCTTGAGCCCAGGAGTTTTGAGACCAGCCTGGGCAACATAGTGAGACCCTGTCTCTACAAACAATTTTTTTAATTAGCTGGGTGTGGTAGTGCTTGATTGTGGTCCTAGCTACTCAGGAGGCTGAGGTGGGAGGATTGCTGGAGCCCAGGAAGTTAAAGCTGTAGTGAGCTGTGATTGTGCCACTGCACCCTAACTATAGCAACAGAGGGAGACCCGGTCTCAATAAAAACAAACAAACAAAAAACAAATGTAATAAATACATCCTACCCTCACTGACCTCACTGATATACAAATAACAAAAAAGCCAAGGATTAACTATACCTGCTAACCAAGCAGATTAATAAATTCAAAGCAGGAACCCTCTCATCATCTTTGCTATCCTAAAAAAAAAAAAAAAAAAAGAAAAATTTAAATATTGTCTGTTCCTATTATTTTTGAAATAAATTTCCTATGAAGATGTAAAACATGAAACATGAAAACTTTATTATATGACAGTAATCATCATGTGGAAACAGGAGCCCTCAAAGAAAAAGGAGAAAACTGTGGAGTTAATGATTCCTTGAGAAACATCTAAGACTATCTTTTAAATCAAGATTCTGAATAGGGGAAAAAAAAAAAAAGTTGAGGAATCTAAGGGGGATAACTTGGGGGAAATTTTTCCCTGGTTCCTACTAGAGGAACAATAAGAATCCTATGTCTTAACTGTACAGTGATGAATATATATATATATTCATATATGTATCATATATTAATATGTAATACATAATATATATTGTGCCTTAACTATAGTGAATATATATTCATATATAATAAATATATATTAAAATAATACATCTATGAATATATATATTCATCACTGCAGTCAAGACACAGGATTCTTGTTTCTATGTAATGCATACAATATATGTGAGGATATATAGAATATATATGTGTATATATAATGTATATATATTCATCACTGTATAGTCAAGACACAGGATTCTTATTGTTCTTATATGTATTCATTACTGAATATATATATGCCAGGCGTGATAGCTCATGCCTGTAATCCCAGCACTTTGGGAGGCTGACATGGGTAGATCACCTGAGGTCAGCAGTTCGAGACCAGCCTGGCCAACATGGTGAAACCATGTCTCTACTGAAAATACAAAAATTAGCCAGGCATGGTGGTGGGCGCCTGTAATCTCAGCTACTCCAGGGGCTGAGGCAGGAGAATCGCTTGAACCTGGGAAGTGGAGGTTGCAGTGAGCTGAGACCGCACCATTGTACTCCAGCCTCGGTGACAGAGCGAGACTCCATCTCAAAAAAAAAAAAAATGGCTGAAGCTACAGCAGCCATCTTGGATCATGAGATAAGCATGAGGATGAAAGCCACATATGACAAAACTCAAAGGTCTAGGTTACTGCCATCTTAGTAAAAATCTAATTTTTTTACCTACTTTTTTTTTGGAGACAGAGTCTCACTCTGTTATCCAGGCTGGAGTGCAGTGGTGCGATCTCAGCTCACTGCAACCTCCGCCTCCTGGGTTCAAACAATTCTCCTGCCTCAACCTCCTGAGTAGCTAGGATGACAAGCACCCACCACCACGCCCGGCTAAATTTTGTATTTTTAGTAGAGATGGGGTTTCACCATGTTGGCCAGGTTGGTCTCAAACTCCTGACCTCAGGTGATCCACCCACCTCAGCCTCCCAAAGTGCTGGGACTACAGGTATGAGCCACCACACCCAGCCCAGACTTTCTTTATGTCAGAAAACATTTCCATATTATTTAAGCTACTATTATTTTGGGCTTTACAAATCTAATTGCAACCAATAAAATATTCCATGTGTTTTCTTATTTCACTGAACTCCTTCTTTACCACCATATAAATTGGTGGGTGCTTTTAATTTTAAACAGTAAGTTGCAACTTACCACTAAGAGCCTCACTTCGGAGCACCTTCTTGCAAGCTGCCGAATCAGTGAATGAGCCTCAGGTAATAAAGGTTTTTCAAGACAAGCCAATAAAGCATAAAGCCATCTGCCCTAAAAAAAAAATTCAAAAAAGTAACATTTAGACAAATACTGAACCAGAAGTTTATTTTTTAAATGTCCAATGTTATGCCTGATTATCTGCTATGAATAAATTCATAGAACATTTAACTATATTATATTTGGGTATAGATAACAAAGCCTCATTTGGAGAGCCAGGTGTTATCTCTTGTATCCTATAATTACAGACACAGGACACTGGATACCTCAAAATATTCCCTGATCTCCAAAGAGTTTGTTTCAGATATTCCTTATGACAGGAAGTTCTCATTTGTAAGCAGAAAACTACATTAAGATGAATATAAATACTTGAAAAAAATTAAGATTTTTTCTTTGTTCTGTATGGACAGATATATAAATCATTTTATAATTGTATAATTTTGTCCTCTGGGGACATACAAACTATACCACAGATGAAATAATCTTTTGACACTTCTATAAATACTATTACAGGCTGAATGTATCCTCACTCCCTTTTAAAATGGGGTTTTCAGTTACAAAATGAACACATATTTGATGCAGAAAAACTGTGAAGAATACCACAAGGACAAGAAAAAACAAACCTGCAATCCCAACATTCCGGATAAAACTTTGACTCACTTTTAAAATGTTCTTGTTTTTCCTATTTGTATGTATGACTTTCTTTTTTTTTTGAGACGGAGTTTCGCTCTTGTTGCCCAGGCTGGAGTGCAATGGTGTGATCTCGGCTCACTGCAACCTCCGCCTCCTGGGTCCTGTCTCAGCATCCCAAGTACCTGGAATTACAGGCATGCACCACCACACCCGGCTAATTTTGTATTTTTAATAGAGATGAGGTTTCACCGTGTTGTTCAGGCTGGTCTCGAACTCCTGACCTCAAGTGATCCGCTTGCCTCAGCCTCCCAAAGTGGTAGGATTACAGGCGTGAGCCACTGTGCCCGGCTGTACAACTGTTTTCAATACAGTTTCATCAGTTGTAATATCATCTTGTAGCCATCTTTTTTATTTATAATACATAATAAAATGTTTACCATGTTGTTTTTGTCTTTTTTTTTTTTTTTTTGAGATGGAGTCTCACTCTGCCACCCAGGCTGGAGTGCAGTGGTGCCATCTCGGCTCACTGTAACCTATGCCTCCCAGGTTCAAGGAATCCCCCTGCCTCAGCCTCCTGCGTAGCTGGGACAACAGGTGACTGCCACCATGCCCAGCTAATTTTTGTATTTTTAGTAGAGATGGGGGTTTCACCATGTTGGCCAGGCTGGTGTCAAACTCCTGACCTCAAGTGATCCACCTGCCTCAGCCTCCCTAAGTGCTGGAATTGAAGGAGTGAGCCACCCCACTCAGCCATCCCATGTAGTTAAATGGGATTAACAAGGGAATGTTAAGTGTCTGGTTGAGAGTATTTAATAACATCTCCTTGTTTAATCTCATTTAACAACATGGAGAAAGTTTATTAAGTATTGCAAGTAAAATGGTGACAAAGGGTATGTATATTCATCAAGGTTTTTCAGATATGATCACCGGATTGTATCCTGGAAAGGTTATACCAAATTTGTATTTCCACCAGTACTATATACAACTTCATTTATTCTGAGCAACATATAACTTTGGGGAAACCTAAAAAATATTAGGACAAAATTTAAATAGCAATTTATACAACACACTAAGATGGTTTCCTCGGGCAAACCCAAATCAATAGTTAAGACTTTCTTACACAAGAAGATTCAAATCCAGGTTTCTTTTGCAAATTGTGGAATTCTTTTTCTATAAAAAAAAAATTATATGTTTCAACTTGACTCAAATTTTAAGGGATACATTTACTATGTAAAGCTAGCATTCGGATATTAAATATTCTCTACACTTGTCTGCAACAAGATAAGGAGTTTGTACCTTGTACCAGGATATATATCAACTCTTTCATTGACTTTTTCTCAAAGTAAGACTTTCTCAATGAAGGAAGTAGTATATTGATTTACATTCTAGTGTTTGACTACAAACAAGCATAGTTCAGATTATACATATATATATATATACACACACACACACACATATATAAATGTAAACATTGGCTGGGCACAGTGGCTCACGCCTGTACTCCCAGCACTTTGAGAGGTGGAGATGGGCAGATCACCTGAGGTCACGAGTTCAAGACCAGTCTGGCCAACATGGAGAAAGCCTGTCTCTACAAAAATACAAAAATTAGCCGGGTATAGTGGCAGGCACCTGTAATCCCAGCTACTTGGAAGGCTGAGGCAGGAGAATCGCTTGAAACCAGGAGGCAGAGGCTGCAGTGAGCCAAGATCGCGCCAATGTACTCCAGCCTGGGCGACAGAGGGAGATTCCATCTCAAAACAAACAAATAAATAAAAAATAAATAAATACTGTAGCATCATATCTCATATATAAGTATAGTCATGCGTCACTTAATGAAGGGGGATATATTCGGAGAAATGTGTTGTTAGGTGATTTTTGTCCCTGGATTAACATCACAGAGTGTACTTACACAAACCTAGATGGTATAGTCTACTATACACCTAGACTATATTGCATAGCCAATTGCGCCTAGGCTACAAACTTATATAGCACATTACTGTACTGAATACTGTAGGCAACTGTAACATAATGGTAAACATTTGTGCATCCAAAAAAACCATATATTTTTTAAGATAGGGTGTCACTCTGTCACTCAGGCTAGAGTGCAGTGGCACAATCATAGCTCACTGCAGCCTCAACCTCCCTGGCCTTAGGTGATTCTCCTGCCTCAGCCTCCCTAGTAGTTGGGATTACAGGCATGAGCCACTGTGCCTGGCCACATCTAAACATATTTAAACACTGGAAAGGAGCCGGGTTCAGTGGCTCATACTTGTAATCCAAACAGTTTGGGAGGCCAAGATGGGAGGAACACTTAAGCCTAGGAGTTTGAGATCAGCCTGGGGAACATAGTGAGACCTCATCTCTATTTAAAAAACACAAAAGTCCACGCATGGTGGCTCATGCCTGTAATTCCCAGCATTTTGGGAGGCCGAGGAGGATCATTTGGACTAAGTTCAAGACCAGCCTGGGCAACATAGTGAGAGCTTGTCTCTAGTTTAAAAAAAAAAAAAAAAGCTGGGCGTGGCTGTGTGCACCTGTAGTACCAGCTACTCAGGAGGTTGAGGCAGGAGGATTGCTTGAGCTGGGGAGATCAAGGTTGCAGTGAGCTATGATTGCAATACTGCACTCTGGGTAACAGAGCGAGATCTTGTCTCAAAAAAAAAAAAAAAAGTGCAGTAAAAATACGATATTATAATCCTATGGTAGCACCACTGTATATGTGGCTCATAGTTGACCCAAAACATCTAATTTTTGCCTACATTATGAAAAGAAAAACATGCAATACTACCAATTCCGGAGTAAAGTCTCTTTCTCCAAACCAATTACTCAGATATTCCAAGACACTAGTTACTGTTGCCTAAAAAAAAGGAGGGGGTGGAGAAGAGTTGTATTAATAATAAAACACAAATTGAACATGAGTTTCATTAAGTTTCTTTAGAAAGCAACTCCGATGTTAAAAATGGCCTCATTCTTTAAATTTTCAAAGAAAGCTAATTCTTTTGACTCTAATTAGTTTGATTAGATGGCTTATCCCATGAGGCTTTTTTTTTTTTTTGAGATGGAGTCTCCCTCTGTTGCCCAGGCTGGAGTGTAGTGGCGCGATCTTGGCTCACTGCAATCTCCACCTCCTGGGTTCAAGCAATTCTCCTGCCTGAGCCTCCTGAGTAGCTAGGATTACATGCGTGCGCCACCATGTCTGGCTAATTTTTGTATTTTTAGTAGAGACGGGGTTTCTCCATGTTGGTCAGACTGGTCTGGAACTCCCGACCTCAGGTGATCCGCCTGCCTCAGCCTCCCAAAGTGCTGGGATCACAGGTGTGAGCCACGGCACCTGGCTCCAGTGAGGCTTTTAAAACAAATATTTTCACACTTTCAAATATCAACTAACACCTTGGTTTAAATCCCAGGATTTAGTTTGTAACTATTAATAATTTAGTTTGTAACTACTTGAAAGACTTCACAAGGTTAAAAAAAAAATGTATTTGTGGCCAGGCTCAGTGGCTCATGCCAGTAATCTCAGCACTTTGGGAGGCCGAGGCAGGTGGATCACTTGAGGTCAGTTTGAGACCAGCCTGGCCAACATGATGAAACCCTGTCTCTACTAAAAATACAACAATTAGCCGGGCGTGGTGGTGAGTGAATGTAGTCCGAGCTACTCGCGAGGCTGAGGCCGGGGAATCCCTTGAACCCGGGAGGCGGAGGTTGCAGTGAGCCGAGTCTGTGCCACTGCGCTCCAGCCTGGGTAACAGAGTGAGACTCTGTCTCAAAAAAAAAAAAAAAAAAAAAAAAAAAAAAGGCCTGTTACAATGGCACACCTGAGGCGAGGAGTTTGAGACCAGCCTGGCCAACATGGCAAAACCCCATCTCTACTAAAAATACAAAAATTAGCCAGCCATGGTGGCAGGCATCTGTAATCCCAGCTACTCGGGAGGCTGAAACAGGAGAACTGCTTGAACCCAGGAGGTGGAGGTTGCAGTGAGCTGAGATCCCGCCACTTCACTCCAGCCTGGGCAAAAGAGCGACACTCTGTCTCAAAAAAAAGATGTATCTATAAAAATACCATCAGTTGGCCAGGCGTGGTGGCTCACGCCTGTAATACCAGCACTTTTGGAGGCCGAGGCAGGTGGATCACGAGGTCAGGAAATCGAGACCATCCTGGCCAACATGGTAAAACCCTGTCTCTACTAATATTCAAAAAATAGCTGGGCATGTGGTGTGCATCTGTAGTCCTAGCTACTAGGGAGGTTGAGGCAGGGGAATTGCTTGAACCCGGGAGGTGGAGGTTGCAGTGAGCCGAGATCGTGCCACTGCACTCCAGCCTGGCGACAGAGAAAGACTCCGTCTCAAAAAAAACAAACCATTAGTTTATTTCCAAATCCAAATTAAATCAAAGTACACATCTGAAGAAAAAATTAGCTGGAGAAAGATGTTTTTAAACTATACAGATGGATTTATCAAACTCTTGAAAATATTCTCTGGTTTATTCAAATACAGTTGATGGTTACAACAAAAATGACACTGATGGACTTTAGTATGACTGCTACAATATCTTAATGCAAATGATTAAGTAAAACTGTCAACCTGTGTATTATTTCCAATAGAATATAGCCCACAAAAAAAATATGGCCAACAGGCTGGGCCCAGTGGTTCACACCTGTATTCCCAGCACTTTGGGAGGCTGAGGTATGGGGATAGCTTGAGCTCAGGAGTTCCAGACCAGCCTGGGCAACACAGTGAGACCTGTCTCTACCAAAAATAAACAAACAAAATTAGCCAGGCATGGTAGCACATGCCTGTGGTCCCAGCTACCAGGAGGCTGAGGTGGGAGGATTGCCTGACCCCCAGAGTACAAGACTGCAGTGAGCTAAGATCACACCACTGTACTCCAGCATGGGCAACAGAATGAGACCCTGCCAAAAAAAAAAAAAAAAAAAAAAAAAAAAGGCTTCCAAAGGTACCCAATGCTATGTGAAGATAAAATTAAATTTTTATTTGCTTTTAAAATGAGTAATAGAGTCCTTGCTCCTAAAACACTAAAGAACCAAACTCCATAATTCTCCCCTTTTGGTCCAAGAAATTATGTATCTTTTTTTTTTTTTTTTTTTTTTTTTTTTTGAGAGTCTCGTCCTGTTGCCCAGGCTGGAGTGCAATGGCGCAATCTTGGCTCACTGCAACCTCCACCTCCCAGGTTCAAGCGATTCTCCTGCCTCAGCCTCCCGAGTAGCTGGGATTACAGGTGTGCGCCTCCACGCCCAGCTAATTTTTGTATTTTTAGTAGAGACAGGGTTTCACTATGTTGGCCAGTCTGGTCTCAAACTCCTGACCTCATGATCTACCCACCTCAGCCCCACAAAGTGCTGGGATTACAGGAGTGAGCCACTGGGCCCAGCCCATATTTCAATCTTAATAGAATGTACAGGACATCTAGAACTAGAAATAGCAATCTAACCTTAGTACAGATGCCCCTGAACTTGCAATGGGGTTATGTGCTGATAAACACATTGTAAAGTTGAAAATTCCTAAATTGGCTGGGCATGGTGGCTCATGCCTGTAATCCCAGTGCTTTGGGAGGCCAAGGTGGGCGGATCACTTGAGGCCAGGAGTTCGAGACCAACGTGGCCAACATGGTAAAACCCTGTCTCTACTAAAAATACAAAAATTAGCCAGGCATGGTGGAGAAAAAAAAAAAATCCTAAACTGAACCATTGTAAGTCAGGGACCTTGTATTTAATTCAAATCCCAGAATCTAAGATTTATAACTGATATCTACAGAAATTAATACTCTAGCACCATGATTAAGACAGAGCATGAGCTCTGGAGTTAGATCTACCTGGCACTGAATCCCAGTACTGCCATTTACTTGCTGAAAAACCACCTGCAAGTTACTTAACCTCAAATGCAGTTTCCTCATCTATAAAAAGTAGATATCAACAACTCCCCATAGAGGGTTGTAGTAAGGATTAAATAAGAACCATTACAGAGCTTAGGACAAAGTCTTGCATACTATAAGAATTCAGTAAATGTATTAATAATTCAAATACTTTCACACACAATGCAAATGAAATAATGCATATATCTTTATTATTAATTTTACCTGATTCATTCTGCTAACAATACTAAGCAAGGGAGGAAAACCAATCTGAAAGAAAAAATGAGACTGAAATTTACTAAATGGTATTATAAAGAAAAGCTTCTTTTTTTTTTTCCCCCAAACTGGTGAATTTCTTGCCACACTGTTGTTTAGAAACAAAGAACAAATAAAAGAAAATTCTTTCGTTGTCCATTACAGTAAGACATTCCGGAAACTACTATGTTGGTAATGTGGAAGAAAATAATGTCTTAAAATTTGAATATGTAATTTTTTTTTTTTTAACATGAGGTCTCACTCTGTCACCCAGACTGGAGTGTGGTGGCGCGATCTTGGCTCACTGCAACCTCCGCTTCCTGGGCTCAAGTGATGCTCCCACCTCAGCCTCACTAGTAGCTAGGGCCACAGGTGCATGTCACCATGCCCACCTAATTTTTTTGTATTTTTGGTAGAGATGACATTTTGCCATGTTGCCCAGGTTTGTCTGGAACTCCTGAGCTCAAGTGATCTAACTGCCAGGGCCTCCCAAAGTGCTGTGATTACAGGCATGAGCCACCTCACCTGGCCTGAATATGTAAATTTTTAAATAAAGTATGATTTAGTAACTAAAATGTTAAAGACTAAAATTTTGTTAAATGATAGTACTTGAAAAAACTAACTTATTAAGTATATTCAATAAAACCGTAACATATTGATGACATTAATATGTTGTACACACCATTTCAAAATCTTCAGCTAAAGCTAACATTTTCAAGAATTAAGGACATTTGAATTAGAATGACATTTTTCAAACCTAATTTGATTCAATTTTTAAAAGTCTACTTTGGAGTCTGAGGCTGTGATTCCTAATTATTAAAATACCACTGATTTGTGAGAAACTTAAGAGGATATACATTAAACGCTTACTTTCTTAAGGGTTTTTTTAAACACGGTGTATTTTATTAGTATGTATTCTCTGAAAGTAAGCTAAATAAGTAAGTTTTATTTCCTTATTAAATTAAAAACCATTTTTGGCCAGCCATGGTGGCTCATGCCTATAATCCCAGCAGGAGGATTACCTAAGCCCAGGAGTTCCAGGCCAACCTGGCAACATGGCGAAAACTTCTCTCTACAAAAATTTTTTTAGAAAAATTAAAAATTTTTATCTTAAAAAATTAAAAAATTTATTGCTACAAAAAATTTAAATATTAGCTGGGTGTGGTGGTGGGTGCGTGCTGCCCCTGCTACGTGGAAGGCTGACGTGGGACGATTGCTTGAGCCCAGAAGGTTGAAGCTGTAATGAGTCATGACTGCACTACTGTACTCCAGCCTGGATGACAGAAGACCCTGTCCCAAAAAAAAAAAAAAAAAAAAATATATATATATATATAAACTATTTTTGAAATGTAGCATATATTAAGGATATCATCCAAAAGATCAATTGGTTACATAGAAAGTGTATCAAATTAACTTCCCTAAGATGAGTCTATTTACACTACTGTACCACGTCTAAGAGTGCTTGTTTTCCCAGCTCTTGTCAATATGGTGTATCAAACTTTCATTGCCAATATGTTACCTGAAAAATAGCACCTTGGCATAGTTATGTTATACTTCTATTACAAGTGATTTTTGGCATCTTGTCAAATAAGAATAATTTTATTTCCTTTCTGTGAGGTATCTATATCCTTTGGCTGTTTTTTCTTGGGCAGGGGAGGGGTGATTCTTGGTCTTTTTATTGATTCTTGGGGCTCTTTACATTTTTGGGAAAAATTAGTTTTAAATGGGAAAAACACAATGTGGCACCATATAGCAAATAATAAATACCTGTTGAACTGAAGAGAACGACATGCTATAGGGAGTAAGCGCTAATGCAGAGGCATACACTGGATTTTAAAGGAACACCTGCAAACTTGGGGGCAGGTAAATCCTGAAGGACAATGAGTTGGCTACATAACTTATGACTACAGCCACGTGAATTTAAAGATATCCTTAAAATTTCATCTTTAGAATATATTATTTACTTTTTTACAGGCCCATGAAATGATATTATGTGATTATGCATTTTAAAGCACCTAATTGTGTCAATTTCCATTTTTTCCCTGGCTACTCATAACACTGTTTGCCTGATGCCTCGTCATTTTAAAACACCCTGAATCTTATCCAACTCATAAAATGATTACCAAGTCAAACATAAGGGATATGAAGCCAACCTAAAAAAAGTCACAGTAGCCGGGCGCGGTGGCTCAAGCCTGTAATCCCAGCACTTTGGGAGGCCGAGACGGGTGGATCACGAGGTCAGGAGATCGAGACCATCCTGGCTAACACAGTGAAACCCCGTCTCTACTAAAAAATACAAAAAAAAAAAACTAGCCGGGCGAGGTGGCGGGCGCCTGTAGTCCCAGCTACTCGGGAGGCTGAGGCAGGAGAATGGCCTGAACCCGGGAGGCGGAGCTTGCAGTGAGCTGAGATCCGGCCACTGCACTCCAGCAAGGGGGACAGAGTGAGACTCCGTCTCAAAAAAAAAAAAAAAAAAAAAAAAAAAAAAAAAAAAAGTCACAGTAAACTGTTTCAGAAACTAAGCTGCTTTGTTAGGTTGAAGAGCTAATAAACTAAGTCTGGGTTGCCAAACATTTTCTATCAAGAGTTAGACAGCAAATATTTTAGGCTTTGCAGGCCACATAAAGTCTCAGCCACATATTATTTGTTTCTTTTTTACAACTCTTTAAAAACCTAAAAACAATCCTTAGCTCATGGATATAAAAAGGCCATGAACTGGACTTGGCCCAGGGTAGAGTTTGCTGACCCCTTATATTAAGTGATGCACCAAAATTAAAACGCTTTTTGTTCTGTTTATCCACACAGCCCTTACTTGTACATAATCTATTCCAGGACTTTCATTTGTGGCTGGTCCAACAGCCCCGTCAGCACATAACTTTTCACCCAGACAAAATTTCTTCCAGCCTTCTTCATCTTCAGATTTTGGCTAAAAGAAAAAAAAGAAAACTGATTTATTCCTGTGTATTAATTTTTACACTGAACAGTAAAAAAAAAAAAAGAAGGCCTTCCATATTCCCATTACCTCAACCCAAAGATAGGGTGCCAGTTATGGGGAGAATCTCTGTCCCCAAAATTTGTATGTTAAAACCCTAAACTCCAGTACCTCAGAATGTGACTGTATTTGGAGATAGGGCCTTTAAAGAAGTGATTAATTTAAATTGAGGCCATTAGGGTGAGCCCTAATCCAATCTTACTAGTGTCCTTTTAAGAGGAAATTTGGACTCACAAAGAGACACCAGGGACTCCCACACATAGAGGAAAGACCACGTGAGAAGACATGGTGAAAGTGGCCCTATGCAAGCCAAGGAGAAAAGCCTCAGAAGAGACCAAAATGAGGCCGGGTGTGGTGGTTCATGCCTGTAATCCCAGCACTTTGGGAGGCTGAGGCAGGCGGATCACATGAAGTCAGGAGTTCAAGACCAGCCTGGCCAACATGGCGAAACCCCACCTCTACTAAAAATACACACAAAAAAATTAGCCGGATGTGGTGGCACACACCTGTAATCCCAGCTACCCAGAGGCTGAGGCAGGAGAATCGTTTGAACCCGAGAGGCGGAGGCTGCAGTGAGCCGAGATTGTGTCATTGCACTCTAGCCTGGGCAACAAGAGCGAAACTCTGCCTCAAAAAAAAAAAAAAAAGAGAGACCAACCTTGCTGCCACCTTGTTCTTGGACTTTCAGCCTTCAAGACTGTGAGAAAATAAATACATTTCTGTGGTTTAAACCACCTAGTCTGTTATGGCAGCCCTGACAAACATAGTGCCTAAGTGGCTACAAAATATGTGGGATATGTTGCTTTTTCTTATTATTACATTTTTTGAGACAGGGTCTTGCTATGTCGCCCAAGTTGGAGTGCAGAAGTGTGATTACAGTTCATTGCAGCCTGAATCTCCTGGGCTCAAACAATTCTGCCACCTCAGCCTCTTGAGTAGCTGGGACTACAGGCACGCGCCACCATGCCTGATAATTTTTAATTTTTTTTTGTAGAGATAGTTGTCTCACTATGTTGCCCAGACTGGTCTCAAACTCCCGGCCTCAAGCAATTCTTCTGCTTTGGCTTCCCAAAGTGCTGGGATTACAAGTGTGAGCAACAGTGCCCAGCCAAGATGTGTTTAGTTTGGACAAGACTTTAATGGACACTGACAGAAAAGGGTGTGTCCAAAAGAGGATGATAAAGACAGCAATAAGTATGGAGGAAAAATGCACCAAGAATGCTTGATAGAATGAAGGATGTTTATCCCATGTAAAGAGATGTGATTACATATTTCACATATCTGAAGGGCTGTCCAATCAAAGAAGAAACAGATCTACTCATGCTGCCAGACAGAAAATTCAGGACTAGTTGGGAGAAGCATTCAGCTCAATATAACCTTCTTAACAAAACAACTTTTATTTGTACATATCACCTTGCACATTACTCTGCATAGGTGTATTATCCCCACCCAGGGATAAGTAGCTTTCATTAAATCCTTAGGATGAATCATCTGAGGTCAGGAGTTCGAGACTAGCCTGGCAATCTGGTGAAACCCCATCTCTCCTAAAAATAGAAAAATTAGCTGGGTGTAGTGGCGGGTGCCTGTAATCCCAGCTACTTGGGAGGCTGAGGCAGGAGAACTGCTTGAACTCGAGAGGCAGAAGTTGCAGTGAGCCAAGATTGTGCCATAGCACTCCAGACTGGGCAATGAGAGCAAAACTCCATCTCAAAAAAATAAATAAAATAAAAAATAAAATAAAATAAAACCTCATGATGAACATGAGACCACTACAAAGTTAAACCCTATTGTCTTGTCTTGGAATAAGGTATCTACTTTTTCCTATCATTCCATCAGGTCAGAAACTGTTTCTGTTTCAGTTAGTACTCAATATCCTAATTATTAAATATAGTACATGCTTATATATCAATTAATAAACAAATGTTTATGTTTTCACACAGTTGCCATCAGAGTGTACTTTATTTTTTAAATAATTTAAATAGAGACAGGGTTTTGCCATGTTGCCCAGGCTGGTCTTGAACTCCTGAGCTCAGGTGATCTGCCTGCCTCCGCCTCTCAAAGTGCTGGGATTACAGGCATGAACCACTGTGCCTGGCTCAGAGTGTACTTTAATATTCCACTGTTCTGACGGACCATAGTTTACTGAAGCAATTATGTTAGGTCATTTCCATTTTTGACAAAATTTTATCAAGTCATGTTACTGATGTGGCTTCTTTTTTAGATAGTGGACATGTACCCAAAAGCCCTTCCACTAAGTGAGAAAAAAATATATTTACCTACCTAGCCCTGTCCCAACTACATACATACATCCTTGGTACTAGGAAGGCACCATTGCCTAGTCAAAGGCACACAGGCTTTAGAGACAGACCAACTTGGGTTTGAACCCTAAGCATACCTTTTGTGTGTTTATGTGCCCATGCTTCTTTGATAGAAGAACTAGCTATACCTTTTGCGAGTTAAGTGACCTTTGGCAAATGATAAGTTACTTCCCTTCACGCTTTTGCTGGAGCAGAGCTTCCAAATGGTATGCAGAAGCATACAGAGATGCCATATACTGAATCTCTCAGCTTTCGGCTAGTTTCAGGAAGAATATGCAAGCAGTCATTTATTCTAATGTGTCACCATGTAAAAGATATCAGGAAGCACCGCCTAAAGGAAGCTTCTAAAATCTAAAATCTATGAACTACCTGAAACTAAAATTTTGTGCACAGGTGCATTTTTTTTCCCTCTGAACATAAATAGCTTTCATTAGATTCTATGAAGGAATATGAAAT
Organism: Macaca thibetana thibetana; assembly: GCF_024542745.1. Taxonomy (NCBI): domain Eukaryota; kingdom Metazoa; phylum Chordata; class Mammalia; order Primates; family Cercopithecidae; genus Macaca; species Macaca thibetana. The sequence continues at coordinate 68,682,585 of NC_065584.1, forward strand.
CCCCTAAAAGGTTAAAAACTACTGTCCTGAGACAATGTATCATCCTTCCAACTCCTTTTTTCATTTGGTAGTCCTGATATATCTACTAAAGAGCTTAAAATTATATCTAAACTGATAAAATGAAGGACATATGCATGACAATATACATGACAAGTTTCACTTATGTGTCACTGGAATTGTGATGCAGACTCATCACATTAAGCAGAAGCAGAATCCATTCATTCACAAATTCTGCAAACGTGAGTTTACTGCATGCCACCATCACCTCATCAGGAAAATACATTAAGTCTTTATTCAATTTTTTTGTAAATATTGAAAATGTATTTATTTCCTAGAAAGTAAATGTCTAGAAGAATCCTTAAAAACTTGTGGAAGCTTAACAGTCACCTATCCAAATTCCCCCAAGATATTATGAATTAAAATTGACATGAAAGGCTGGGTACAGTAGCTCATGCCTGTAATCCAGCCCTCGGGGAGGCTAGGGCAGGGGGATCACTTGAGCTCAGGAGCAAGAGACCAGCCTGGGTAACACAGGGAGACCTTGTCTCTATAAAAAATTTAAAAAATCAGCTGGGCACGGTGGTACGCGCCTTAAGTTCAACCTACTTGGAAGGCTGAGGTGGGAGGATCACTTGAGCCCAGGAGGTCTAGGCTGCAGTGAGTCATGATTGTGCAACTGCACTCCAGCCTGAGAGATAGAGCAAGATCCTGTCTCAAAAAAAAAAAAAAAAAAAAAAATTGTCATGAAAATCATACTTTCCAGGTTACTAACGTAATGGAATTGTTACTATTAATGGTATATTGAAGAGAATGAAAATAACTGACTAGGCAAGTGAATCTTTAAAGACTGGAAGTAAATATAGATCCTTTCAATCAGGTATGCATCGTACAACTTAAAACTGAGAAACTTACATACCATGGTCACATTACTATCCAACTGTTGTGATTTCCAGTGACTTCTATGTTTGTTCACATTCTAAAGGAAGAAAAGACATTAGACGGTACTCCTCAAAAAATGGATAACTGAAATCAGTTTCTGCACAAAATTGTAACCATCTAAAACTTGGAAAATGGGAAAGGTGGGAGGGGTGAGATATAAAAAACCACATATTAGGTACAGAGTACACTGCTTGGGTGACGAGTGCACCAAAATCTCAGAAATCACCACTAAAGAACTTATCCATGAAACCAAAAACCACCTGTTCCCCAAAACTACTGAAATAAATAGATAAATAAAAATAAACAAAACTTAGAAAATATTTCAAACTGTATGTCTAATGATTATAATAGTTTAGTAATTAATTCATGAATATTCTGTATACTTTAGGATCATAAATTTTATTTTTCCAGCTACAGTCTAAGAACAGAAATAAATCCAACAGGGGCTTAATCAGATTAAATATGACACTTACCTGTCGAACAGTTGAAAACTGTGCCACTTGTTGCTGTTGCCATTGAAGTGTTGGGGAATAACCTTCAGGGGCGGGTTGGCATCCTGAAAGCTAGAGATCAAGTTCACAAATATTAGGATCAACAGTAGTGTCAAAACTAGAATCTCATGCCTCTGCAAAGCAAAATAAAACCAAGATAAAGTATATAATAAAGATTATACAAAGGCCGGGCATGGTGGCTCACGCCTGTAATCCCAGCACTTTGGGAGGCCAAGACAGGCGGATCACAAGGTCAGGAGATCAAGACCATCCTGGTTAACACGGTGAAACCCTGTCTCTACTGAAAATACAAAAAAATTAGCCGGGCATAGTGGTGGGCGCCTGTAGTCCCAGCTACTCAGGAGAATGGCGTGAACCCAGGAGGCGGCGCTTGCAGTGAGCCAAGATGGTGCCACTGCACTCCAGCCTGGGCGACTGAGTGAGACTCCGTCTCAAAAAAAAAAAAAAAAAAAAAAAGATTATACAAGAAAATAAACTACTTTTTGCGGATGTAAAAAAGTAGGCATTTCACTTTACTATTTATATTCCAGTTAAAAACATTAGAGAAAGAGTCTTAAGTCACCTTAATCAGAGAAATCTGGAAAGGTTTATAGTTGGAGTGTCTATAAAATCTAAATGACAGGAGCCTGGAGGATATATCTAGTCCTACCTGCCTTTCTAGAATAGCAAAACAGAAACAAAAAGAGAGATATACCCCAAATAAAGAATTCTGGTATGAAATACAGTTAGAGAGAATGAATGAGTTCTCATGTTCAACAGCACAGTAGAGTGACTACAGTTAACAGTAGTTTATTGTATATTTCAAAACAGCTAGAAGATTTGAATGTTCCCAAAACAAAGAAATGATAAATGAGGTGATAGATATCCTAATTACTCTGATTATTATACATTGTATGCATGTTTCAAAATATCACATGTACTCCATAAATATGTACAATTATTATTATTTTGCCCACATGATAAAGCATGAAATTATGTATGATTATTATATATCAATAAAATAAAAAATAAGAACTTTGGTATGGGCAAAATGTACTTAAAGACATTTAACTTTAAATTGCCTACTTCTGTTTTCTTTTTTTGAGACGGAGTTTTGCTCTTGTTGCCCAGGCTGGAGCGCAATGGCGCCATCTCGGCTCACCGCAATCTCTGTCTCCCGGGTTCAAGCAATTCTCCTGCCTCAGCCTCTCGAGTAGCTGGGATTACAGGCGTGTGCCACCACACCCGGCTAATTTTGTATTTTTAGTAGAGACGGGGTTTCTCCATGTTGGTCAGGCTGGTCCTGAACTCCCGAACTCATGTGATCCGCCTGCCTTGGCCTCCCAAAGTGCTGGGATTACAGGCGTGAGCCACTGTCCCCAACCATACTTCTATTTTCTAAAACAGCACGTATAGCCTGAGCAACATATCAAGACCCCGTCTCTACAAAAAATACAATTAGCTGGGCACTGTGGCACATGCCTGTCGTCTCAGCTACTGGGGAGACTGAGGTGGGAGGATGGCTTGAGCCCACGAGCTCGAGGCTGCAGTGAGCTATGATCATGGCACTGTACTCTGGCCTATGCAACAAAGCGAGACCTTGTCTCAATCAATCAATCCATCCATCAAATTAGGTATATTAAGACATTCTGTTCCATTAAATGTCCATCAACTAAAAAATCCTGAAGAGGAATTATAAGAAAAATTATAGTGTCTGAATTAAAATTTCCTGATTACAAATATCAGTTAGAGCAACTACTTTGAACATGAAAAGGAAATTACTATCAACTAGTTAAAATGCCACTCTCCCAGGCACCTGTAGTTCCAGCTACTTGGGAGGCTGAGGCAGGAGAATGGTGTGAACCCAGGAGGCGGAGGTTGCAGTGAGCTGAGATTGCACCACTGCACTCCAGCCTGGGCGACAGAGTGAGACTCAGAGACTCTGTCTCAAAGAAAAAATAAATAAATAAAATAAAATGCCACTCTCCTTTGAGCTTAGGTTAAATAGCACCTCCTTAGAGAGACCTTTGCTGGCCAGGTGTGGTGGCTCACACCTGTAATCCCAGCACTTTAGGAGGTGGAGGCAGGCAGATCACTTCAGGTCAGGAGTTCGAGACCAGCCTGGCCAACGTGGTAAAACCACGTCTCTACTAAAAATACAAAAATTAGCCGGGTGTGGTGGCACACACCTGTAATCCCAGCTACTTAGGAGGCTGAGGCAGGAGAAGCTCTTGAACCTGGGAGGCGGAGGTTGTGATGAACTGAGATCGTGCCACTGTACTCCAGCCTAGGCGAAAAATCGAGACTCAAAAAAAAAAAAAAAGGGAAAAAGAGAGTCCTTTTTGATTCCTCTATCTACAGTAGTTCTGTCATGTATTGATTATTATATATGCTTATTTTCTTCATAGCAATAATCACAATATGTAATTATTTGTTCGCTTGTTTACTCTCTGTCTTCCTCAGGAGAGTATGTAAACTCTACAAGGGTAAGAACCGTTTTTGTCTTATCCTCTGTTGTATTCCCAGGGCCCGGCATTGTACTCTGCTTAATTAAAGATGTGCTGGATAAATGAAAATGTCCAGAGTGTGCACACAGCTATAAAAGTAAGGCCGGGTATGGTGGCTCACACCTGTAATCCCAGCAGTTTGGGAGGCAGAGGTGGGCGAATCACGAGGTCACGAGTTCGAGACCAGACTGACCAACACGGTGAAACCCCGTCTCTACTAAAAATGCAAAAATTAGCCGGGTGTGGTGGCGAGCGCCTGTAATCCCAGTTACTCAGGAGGCTGAGGCAGGGTAATCGCTTGAAACCGGAAGGCAGAGGTTGCAGTGAGCCGAGATCGCACCACTGCATTGCAGCCTGGGCAACAAGAGTGAAACTCTGTCTCCAAAAAAAAAAAAAAAAAAAAAAAAAAAAAAAGTGTAAGACATCTGGGTTTCTATTAAAAAAAGTGAAATTTAGTCAAATTCAGATTAAATTATATTAAACTAAGATTAAACACCAATCCAATAACTGGAAAAAGGTTCCTTAAAAATAAAGGGGTCAGGCGAGGTGGCTCATGCCCGTGATCCCAATGCTTTGGGTGGCAGAGGCGGGAGGATCCCTTGAGGCCAGGAGTTCCAGACCTGCTGGCAACAGAGACTCACTCTCTATAAACAAACAAGCAAAAAGAAAAAAGATAGCATAAGTAACCCATTTAAAGACTCCTTTGAAAGGACTGGATAATGTCCCTGAAGTAAGATGGGCAAGCCTCCACAAAGGCTAGAGTTACAGAAAGCCTCTTTAGAGGCAGTAAATGCCAATTGTGTTTCTGGAGAAAAAAGTACAAGCCAATGTCTAACTTTGCAGCAAGTAGTCAAATCTTACATCATAATTGATACTGTCGGATACTATAGGGAGCGTTAGTCTTTTAATTGGGGGATTGGGGGTAAGCTCCAGACGGTTAATAAAACTCACAGAAATATTCACACTTTGCTTCCTTTTCAACTTCTTTGGGTCAATTTGAGCTACCACAACATCTGGACATTGAGCTGCTTCGATCCTACAAATAAGTAATAAACGCGAGAAATTAAATTTATATTGTGCTTTGCTCAGGTGTAGTAAAACGAGCGATCCACTTCCACAGTTCATTGTGAAATTAGAAAAAAAATTCAGACTTCCAATTGAGGAACTAAACAATATATTTCTGAAATTATCTGGATCGAAAACAAATCTAAGAGCACACATCTTGATACGTGCAATCACGTTCAACAGAAACTCGCCCACGTTAGGATGTAATCCAGAATCCTGAATAGACCCGAACTCGCTAGAGACTGGAACGGGAATAGAGCACCGGGGGCTGTACCCAGGGGCAGCGCAGAAGACCAGCCCACCCGCCCAGGGCCAAATCACTCACTGGACCCGCCTCAGGTATTCCTGAGGCGTCCTCGGGGGTACCGAGGGATCGAAACCTTCCGTCAAGTCGCAGGGCTCTACCGGCAATAGCCGAGGCATCAACTCTTCCACTGCGGACTCCGCTGGTACCCACGCCATGGTTTTCAAACCAGCCAGTTCCGCTCAGCGCTTGCACCCATTCTAGGTCACAGCGCAGGCGCACAAGTAGACACCTTAGGCGCGGAGCTGAGCAAGCGGCAGTTTAGGGAGCGTTAACTGCGCATGAACAAACTGCTGCTTGCCTCAAGGTTAAGGCTCCGGTGGTGTAATAAAGGATATGAGAATTTAATTCCTAGCTGAATTGGTTCGAAGGCGTTTCTGGGTCTTTTACCCTCTGTTTTGTTTTCTAACGCTGGGTAAAGGCCGAGGGTTAGGAACTTTTATGCATCTCTAGTAGTGAGGGATCCTTAGAAATGTTTTTTGAATTAATGAACAATATTACGGTAATTATCATTCATGGAGCTCTAAATTTTTAAACCCTTAATAAACACACACATTTTCTCATTTGATTCTTAGAACAATCTTGTGAAGTGGGTAGTAATATTCCGCTTTCTTAGGGCAGGGACTGACCTTCCAAAGGGGAAGAACCAATTCCAACCTAGATTTATCCGATGCCAAATGAATGAAAAATTAATTTTCTTTTTTTTTTTTTTTTTTTTTTTTTTGAGACGGAGTCTTGCTCTACAGGAAGTTTCAGCTAGTGCTCCCGGGTTCACCACTCCTGCAAAGATCAGGCTGTAATTTTTTGTATTTTTAGTAGAGACGGGGTTTCACCGTGAATCTCCTGATTATCTCCTAAAGAATAGCCACCGCGCCCGGCCGACTTTTTTCTAATTTTAGTGCGTATGTTTAAATGAATATTACTCCTAGAATAGCCAGCACTTTTAAATTTTCGTTTTAAAGAAAAATCTCTTCGTTTAAATACAAATAGTGAAAAAAATGAAACTAATGCTAACACCCAGAAATTAAAAATGTTAGGTCAGTCTTGTTAGGTAGATAGTATTATTATCTCCATTTCATAGGTGAGGAAACAAGGCAGGAATGTGCAAGAAACAAGTATAATATCTGATTATTTCTAAACAAATACAATTGAGTGAATACAATTGACTTTTATTTTCTAACATTTATGTTTATTTTAGAAGGTTTAAAAAAATTTTTTTATTTATAGCACTGCCTTTAGCTTGCAAGGAACTGATTTTAAACCAGGATGTAAATCTAAATTGAAGATAAAGTGAGGATAGTCCTTAGCTTATTTAAGTACTTAATGCTTAGGAACTGCAACTAAACAGTTGGGACACTGGGAAAGATAACACCTGGCTGCAGACTACAGTTATTTAGTTAACAAATTTTCACTGGTTTTGGGAAAAACAGACTTAAAAGAGAATAGGGAGAAATACTCCTGTCCTCCAACATTTTGGTGATAATCAAGGACAAATATGAAAAAGTAGTGACTTGAGGACTAAACTGATTTTTTTATTTTGCTCAAATTCCTATCTAAGGGGTCTGGGGAGTCATGCCCTACAAAGCATAAATTCTCATCAGATGGGTTTTATTTAACCCTATATATCATGATTTACTTTTCTTTTTTTTTTTTTTTTTTTTTTTTTTTTGAGACGGAGTCTTGCTCTGTTGCCCAGCCCAGGCTGGAGTGCAGTGGCGCGATCTCGGCTCACTGCAAGCTCCGCCTCCCGGGTTCACGCCATTCTCCTGCCTCAGCCTCCCGAGTAGCTGGGACTACAGGCGCCCACAACCGCGCCCGGCTAATTTTTTGTATTTTTAGTAGAGACGGGGTTTCACCGTGGTCTCGATCTCCTGACCTTGTGATCCGCCCGCCTCGGCCTCCCAAAGTGCTGGGATTACAGGCGTGAGCCACCGCGCCCGGCCATGATTTACTTTTCAACCTCACTTCAGCATAACATTATGAGACAAAGAAGAAGAAAAAAATATTTTACCCCAAAACATGTTTCTTTGCCCTATTTTGAAAAGGCCCTGCAAAGCTGTTCTTCGTGGGGAAAATTTGCATCTGTAAAGAATCTTGGCCAGGCGCGGTGGCTCACGCTGTAATCCCAACCACTTTGGGAGGCTGAGCTGGGCAGATCACCTGAGGTCAGGAGTTCCAGACCAGCCTGGCCAACATGGTGAAACTCCATCTTTAGTAAAAATACAAAATATTAGCTGGGCATGGTGGCGGGCGCCTGTAATCCCATCTACTTGGGAGGCTGAGGCAGAAGAATCGCTTGAATCCAGGAGGTGGAGGTGGCAGTGAGCCGACATTGTGCCATTGCACTCCAGCCTGGGCAACAAGAGTGAAACTCCATCTCAAAATAAATAAATAAATAAATAAATAAAATAAAATAAAATAAAATATTACCCAGCCTTGACCTCCTGGACTCAAGTGATCTACTCACCTTGGCCTACCAAAGTGCTGGGATTACAGGTGTGAGCCACTGGGCCAGGCCACAAATACATATATTTTTATTTTTTACTGTAAATTATTAGCATTTTCTCTCAATTTTTTCTGGAGAAAAGGTTACCTTGCGAATTAACTACCAGTGGAACAATGGTTAACATTGGAGTTTGTGCATAAGTATGTGTCAGAACTACGCAAGGATTAAGGAAGAAAGGAGACAATACGAGAATGGAACAAAGGTTGTCCTGGGAAATAAATTATTTTCCAAAAGAAGAGGTAATAATATAGCTTCGTGCTACTTCAAATCTAATTTGATTTAAAAGAATTAGTAATGAGATTTTGAGCGGAGTTTTCAGAAATTGCACGAAGTATTTGTTAATGCTTTCGTGAAATATGGAACACATGAGATAAGCTATATTTGGCTGATGAAGTTATTCTGAAAAAATGCTTACTATTTGGAAAGGTGAACTTCTGAAACTACAATAACATTTCATCTATTCCCAGGAAGAAATATTCCTAAGGTACTGAACTACTTCTGGTGCCCTGTTTTTAGAGATTTATCGCCTGTTTTTAGTTTATGATGGAAAAATTCTTGTTTCAGTATTTCTCACACAATTGGTTAGCTGTAGAAGTTACATGAGGATTGTGAGAACAGAACATTCTGTTGTGTGTTTATTGATGACGTGGCTGTTTATTGATGATATGGTGGCATCTGTTAAGTCAACCTTACACAGCTGACTGCAGTTTATCTCTGTCTCTGTATTTTCTTTTCTTTTTTTTTTTTTTTTGAGACGGAGTCTCGCTCTGGCGCCCAGGAGTGCAGTGGTACTGCTCACTGCAACCTCTGCCTCCCAGGTTCAAGCGATTCTCCTGCCTCAGCCTCCTGAGGAGCTGGGATTACAGGCACCCGCCACCATGCCCGGCTAATTTTTGTATTTTTAGTAGAGATGGGTTTTGCCATGTTGGTCAGGCTGTTCTTCAACTCCTGATCTCAGATGATCTACCTGCTTCAGTCTCCCATGTCTCTGTGTTTTCTGTCCCTTTAAGGAGCTCAGTTATTCTCAAATGTTAGTGTGTATAAGAATCATCTGGCTGGGCGTGGTGGCTCAAGCCTGTAATCCCAGCACTTTGGGAGGCCAAGGCAGGCGGATCACTTGAAGTCAGGAGTTCGAGATCAGCATGGCCAACATGGTGAGAGCCCCCCGCCCCACGTCTCTACTAAAAATACAAAAAATTAGCTGGGCATGGTGGCATGTGCCTGTAATCCTAGCTACTTCGGAGGCTGAGATGGGAGAATTGCTTGATCCCAGAAAGTAGAGGTTGCAGTGAGCCGAGATAGCGCCACTGTACTCCAGCCTGGGCGACAGAGTGAGACTGTCTCCAAAAAAAAAAAAAAAAAAAAAAAAAAAAAAAAAAAAAAAATCTGGAAGAAATTATTTAAAATATAGAATCCTGTATTTTATAGCTCTTTCTTCCAGAGCTTCTGTTTCTGCTGATGGGGTGTGGGGCTAAGAAACTGACATTTTAAGAGGCGTTCCAGGTGGGATTTTTTTTTTTTTTTTTTTTTTTTTGACACAAATCTTGTTCTGTAGCCTGTTGCCCAGGCTGCAGTGCAGTTGTGATCTCTGCTCACTGCAACCTCCGCCTCTCCTGTGTTTGAGCGAGTCTTGTGCCTCAGCCTTCTGAGGCCACCACGCCTGGCTGATTTTTGTATTTTTAGGAGACACAGGGTTTTGCCACATTCCAGCTCTCTGGCGCTGTTTTTCTCTTTCTCAGGGATAAATCTTTCACATGGATTATCTCGTTTAATCTTCACAATACATGCAATTTAAGTGGTAGTTACTATTGTTATCTTCATTTGCAGGTGAAGAAACTGTGCAACATACCCAGATCATACAAGGAAGTAATGGAATTGAGATTCTATCCTCGGCACCAAGCCACTGCTCTAAATCTCTATGCTGTACAAGATACAGCTGAGTAAAGATTAGCAAAAAAAAAAAAAAAAACAACAAAAAAAGTCCCAGGGAAGGTTCCTGTGAGTCTTTATGACCCACTGACCATAAATTAGAGAGAGGCAATGAAGATTAAATGCAGAGAGATCCAGTTTGCTTCCTAGTCTTAGTACACTGCCATCTAGGCATGAGTAGTCTCCTCATCTCCATTGTCCGAGAATGCTATCCTCTGGCTCTGAGGTCCAGATCCACTAAGAGAGAATGCTGACTTGATGTCGGAAAATCAAGACAAGGTCTAGTTTAATTATGGAACATGAAACAAAACCTTTACTCCTCTTTTAAAGTAAAAATGCAAATCTGTTCCCTTTTAGAGTGGGATTTCCCTCCTTTGTGATATGGCTTTTTAATCACTCTTATGTTCTTTATAAATCAAATAAATAAAAGATAAAAAGAAAAATAAACCTGCCAGTAGATACTTATGTTTTCTTTGGGCCACTGTAAACGGTTTAAGGGCAAATCAACAAATTTCATTTGTTTTTTTCTTTTTTTTGAGACGAGTCTCGCTCTGTCACCCAGGCTGGAGTGCAGTGGCGTGATCTTGGCTCACTGCAAGCTCCACCTTCGGGTTCATGCCTTTCTCTTGCCTCAGCCTCCCGAGTAGCTGGGATTACAGGCGCCCGCCACCATGCCTGGCTAATTTTTCTATTTTCAGTAGAGACGGGGTTTCACCGTGTTAGCGAGGATGGTCTTGATCGCCTGACTTCATGATCAGCCCACCTCAGCCTCCCAAAGTACTGGGATTACAGGTGTGAGCCACCGCGCCCGGCCCCTCATTTGTTTAGTTTTATTAAATGAACTCTTAAATTCTGGGATTGGTCAGAGTGGCAGAGTGAAGAGATATTGGAGTATACCACTGTTGGGGCACTCTGTGGAATAGAAAAGACTGCTATTTGGGCCAAGCATGGTGGGTCACGCCTGTAATCCCAGCACTTTGGGAGACTGAGGTTGGAGGATCACTTGAGTCCAGGAGTTTGAGACCAGCCTGTGCAACACGGGTGAATCCCATCTATACAAAAAATACAAAAATTAGCTGGGCATCCTGGCATGAATCTGTAAGTCCCAGCTGCCCAGGAGGCTTAGGTGGAAAGATCACCTGAGCCCAGGAGGTTGAGGCTGCAATAAGCTGTGATCCTGCCACTGTACTCCAGGCTAGGTGACACAGTGAGACTCTGTCTCAAAAAAATATATAAAATAAGATAAAATAAACAATTGCTATTTGAACAAGAGTTAGAAAATCTAGTCCTGTCAGCATTTAAAGAGGAAAAGACAGGCATGAAATGAAAACTCAGTGTTGTAGGTTTTTTGTTACTTAGTTTTTATTTCATAATCATAAACTTAACTCTGCAATCCAGCTAGGCATGGACGGAAACAAGGAAAACATGGAGCTCAAAGGAAACTGCAGTGAGAGCACAAAGATTATAGGATACTGCGAGCAAATGGGGTAGAGGAGTGCTCTGCTGAGCTACAGACAGAATGTCTGGTGGTTAAGATAAAACACGTCAAACTTATTATAGTTATCCACAGTCAGCAATGGTGATTTTGCTGGTCTTGCCACTGGACCCAAAGCGCCCCATGGCCTCCACAATATTCATGCCTTCTTTCACATTGCCAAAGACCACATGCTTGCCATCCAGCTACTCAGTCTTGGCAGTGCAGATGAAAAACTGGGAACTGTTTGTGATGGGTCCAGCATTTGCCATGGACAAGATGCCAGGACCTGTATGTTTTAGGGTGAAGTTCTCGTTATTAAATTTCTCCCTGTAGACAGACTTGCCACCAGTGCCATTATGGTGTGTGGAGTCACCATCCTGACACATAAACCCTGGAATAATTCTGTGAAAGAAGGAACATTTATAATCCAATCCCTTCTCTCCAGTGCTCAGATCATGAGTTTTCTGCTGTCTTTGGAAGCTTTTCTGCAAACTGCTTGAAGGAGATGCGGCCCAAGGGCTCGCCGTCATGGTGAACCCCAACGATGTCAAAGAACACGGTGGGGTTCACCATGGTTGATAGTACAGGGCTCCTGGCGGCGGTGTCTGCAAAGCCAGCGTTGTAGGTTTTAAATGAGCATCAGCACCCTGGCCTAGGGTGTTGTTAAGTGTGCCACTTCTCTTGTCCTCACATTCATTTGTCATGTATGGGGATTAGACTAAATGATCACAAAGGCTTATTTGAGTTTACAATTGTGTAATTTCCATGTGACTTATTAATTAGCCTTATTATATTCAATACAATTGTAGTCATTATGTGTGCAGAATAGAGGATCAGACAGATGTTATTCCATGAATATAACTTTAACACGCTATTGATGCTGAAAATTAAAAATTAGAAGAATCTGAATATTGCTTTTTCAAGTGACTACTCCAAAAATAGTTGGCCAGTGCTTTAACCTGTCAGTATCTGAACAAATGGAAGAGTATCCATGTTAGAAAAAAACTCCAAGTGCTTCAATACTGGAAAACAGAGTAAACCTAAAAAGGAAGAGTAGAAGTGAAAGCTCCATCTGGTGGTGAACATCTACAATTCCAAGAAATTGACATTATACTTCACTGACTGTAGTGCTGGAACCTCAGTTTAGAAATATCTGTGGGTTCTGAAGTGGGAAGATTACTGGCTGTTATGTATTAATTAATATTTAATGGTAGAAGGCAAAGTCTTTCATAGGGTGTTTAGAGTACTTGACTCAAGATAGTCCCTGGGAAAAAAGTTGCAAGGTCAAATATCTTTAAGAAATGTTCTTGGCTACACGTCTTTATTCGACCATAGGATCTTTCCCTCTCTTTTTAGTCTCTGGCATTTTAAGAAATGCCAGTTTGAGGAAGTAGTGAACTTTGGAGTATATGCTTTTAAAAGACTTTCTTTTGAAGGGAGCTTATATGAAATTTTATATTTTTTACAATGTCTTAGATGTTCTGACCTTCCTTTCACAGGACTTAAAAAAAAATTCCATTCCCTTTCTACTCTTCCTCAGGTTGAAGCCTTGTAACCAGCATACTAGAAAAAATTATAGGTGTGGTGGTTCATACCTATAATCCCAACACTTTGAAAGGCCGAGGTGGGAGGATCCCTTGAGTCCAGGAGTTCAATTCCAACCTGGGCAACATAGCAAGACCCCATCCCTATTAAAAAAGAAAAGAAGAGGCCAGGTGTGGTGGCTCACACTTGTAATCCCAGCACTTTGGGAGGCTGAGGTGGGTGGATCACTTGAGGCCAGAAGTTCAAGACCAGCCTGGCCAACATGGTGAAATCCCTGGACTAATAGGCGTGAGCCACCGCACCGGCCTGACTTTCATCTTTTTTTTTTGGGACAGCATCTTGCTGTGTCGCCCAGGCTGGAGTGCAATGGCGTCATCTCGGCTCACTGCAACCTCCACCTCCCGGGTTCAAGCAATTCTCCTGCCTCAGCCTCCCAAGTAGCTGGGACTACGGGTGCCCACCACCATGCCCAGCTAATTTTTATATTTTTAATAGAGACGGGGTTTCACCATGTTGGCCAGGATGGTCTCGATCTCTTGACCTCGTGATCCACCCGCCTTGGCCTACCAAAGTATTGGGATTACAGGTGTGAGCCACTGCACCCGATGACTTTCATCTTTTTTAAAGCATAGCTTGGAATAATTGACCAGTAAGGATGAAATAATTCTATGGATGATGAAGTAGCAGAATGTTTCAACATACAAAAAAAAAAAAAAATTAGTAAATCCCATGATGTGTCCTAGATTTATAAGAGTCCAATGGACCTATACGGGAATTGCAAATAGAATGAGTTTTATTCTATTTTTTAATTTTATGTATTTTATTTTTGAGACTGAATCTCACTCTATTGCCCAGGCAGTGCCACCACAGTCGTGCAATGGCACCATCACGGGTCACTGCAGCCTTGACCTCCCCAGGTTGAGGTGACTCTCCCACCTCAGCCTCCTGAGTAGCTGGGATTAAAGGTGCACACTACCATGCTCTGCTAATTTTTCTATTTTTTTTTTTGTTTTGGTAGAGATTGGGTTTCACCACATTTCCCAGGCTGGTCTTGAACTCCTGGGCTCAACGGATCCTCCCCCTTCAGCTTCCCAAACTGCTAGGATTACAGGTGTGAGTCACCATATCTATTTTTTTCAGAAAATAAATTTTCTCTTTGTTGTTTGGAAGACTTCTATGAAGGAATAAAAATCATGAAATATCAATCCTTAAGAATAGAGCTCAAAAACAAAAAAAGAACCCTGAAAGGCTAAAGTTGGGTCCAGTAGATCCTGATCCTGATAGTATATCCAATAATTAAAGTCATTCATCTTTTTTTTTTTCTTTTTTTGAGACGGCATCTCGCTCTGTCACCCAGGCTGGAGTGCAGTGGCGTGATCTTGGCTCACTGCAACCTCTGCTCCTAGATTCAAGTGATTCTCCTGCCTCAGCCTCCTGAGTAGCTGGGATTACAGGCACCTGCCACTGCGACCGGCTAATTTTTGTATTTTTAGTAGAGACGGGGTGTCATCATCTTGGCCAGGCTGGTCTAGAACTCCTGACCTTGTGATTCACATGCCTCAGCCTCCCAAAGTGCTGGGATTACAGGCGTGAACCACTGTGCCTGGATTTAGTCATTCATCTTAAAGCACATAAAGACAGATGCAACTGAGTTTGTTATGCATCCTAACATCTATTTCATTGTAATAGGGAACCAAAACCTTTGATCAACTGAAAACAAAGGAATGAGTTTTTGTTTGTTTTGTTTTTTTTTTTGAGACAGAATCTCACTCTGTCGTCCAGGCTGGAGTGCAGTGGGGCGATCTTGGCTCACTGCAAGCTCCGCCTCCTGGGTTCACACCATTCTCCTGCCTCAGCCTCCCAAGTAGCTGGGACGAGTAGCTGGGACTACAGGCGCCCGCCACCATGCCCAGCTAATTTTTTGTATTTTTAGTAGAGACAGGGTTTCACCATGTTAGCCACGATGGTCTTGATCTCCTGACCTCGTGATCTGCCCACCTTGGCTTCCCGAAGTGCTGGGATTACTGGTGTGAGCCACTGCGCCTGGCCTGGAATGATGAGTTTTTAAAAAGACTTAATTGAGCTGGATGTTAAAGATGCCTTTCTGGAAACCATGAAATGAATGAAACTACCAAAGGTACTATACTTTGATTTATTCCTCACTGAATTCTAGGATTTCTGTGGATCTTCTCATCAATGTTGCTAAGGTCTGAATATTTGTCTCCCCTCAAACTCATAGGTTGAAATTCTAACTGCTAAGGTATAGGGAGGTAGGGCCTTTGGGAGGTGAATAGGTCATGAGGGCTGGCCTCTCATGAATGGGATTAGTACCCTTGTGAAAGAGACCCCAGAGAGCTGGCCAGCCCCTTTTGCCATGTGAGAACACAGTTAGAAGGCACTATCTATGAATCAGAGAGCAGGTCCTCACCGGACACCACATCGGTTGGCATCTTGATCCTGGACTTTTCAGCCTCCAGAACAGTGAGAAATAAATTTCTGTTGTTTATGAGCTACCCAGTTGAGGGCATGTTGTTTTAGCAGCCTAAATGGACTAAGATCTATGTCTTTTTACCCTACTCATTCTTAGATCTTGTTGCTTTTTGTGGGTGTACTTATTCCACCTTTATAACATTACCCCTGCTGTTCACCTGGTGTGCTGTCAAGAATCTTCATTAAGGTAGCACCCTGAACCTACTTTATTTGGAAGCCTACACTAATTTTTAGCTTTCGATTCCCATTGCCCTCTTTAGGATTGTATTACAATTTGACAAGCAAACTCATCCTCTTCCACCTTCCAAAACAACTTTAATACACACATTATAGAAAGGGAAATATATGTTTGGTGCTGCTATCTTTTTTTTTTTTTTTTTTGAGATGGAGTCTCACTCTGGCACCCAGGCTGGAGTGCAATGGCATGGTCTTGGCTCACTGCAAGCTCCGCCTCCCAGGTTCAAGCATTTCTCCTGCCTCAGCATTTCTCCTGCCACTGCCTGTAGCTGGCCTGTAGCTGGGACTACAGGAGCGTGCCACCACACCCATCTCATTTTTGTATTTTTAGTAAAGATGGGGTTTCACTATGTTGGCCAGGATGGTCTCGAACTCCTGACCTTGTGATCCACCTGCCTCTGCCTCCCAGTGTTGGGATTATAGGCGTGAGCCACTGCGCCTAGCCTGGTGCTGCTGTCTTATTTATCATGAATACGAGCTTTGAAGGACAGGGACTTGATCTTTTTTTCCATTCCATAAAATGTGGATATGGCTAAACTTTGCAGGATTTTAGGTGTTGTCATATATGCAATTAATTCCATGGGCACTTAATTCCATTCCTCTCACTGAAGGATGGGGTTGTCTGAGACCACCAAGCTCTTACGTCTCACCAGTCTGTTGCTTTCTCATTTTGTTCAACTTTTTTCTTGGAAAGAAAAACATTGAATATATCAAGATGAATCAGCCAAATATTGTACTGTGTGTATGTGTTGGGGGTGGGGGGAAACAGAGTAGAGGTGGCAGAGGCAATGTAGGAGGAAAAGACAGGCTGACTAGAATACATAAATAGTACGTGAAATCTTTCGGGCCAGGGATCTGGGCCTACCTTGCCTGCATCATATCACCAGCATCTCAATCGTGTCTGGCACATAGTAAGTGTTCAGTAAATATTTGTTGCACTAAGTGAAAGAATGAACTCTCTTTTTTCAGAGATTATTTGTGATTCTCCGAATCAACCAGGGTCCTTAAGATGTCCTGGAGGCCGTCTCCATTTCTCTCCGTAAGTTAAGGTGTCCGAGTGGCACCAGTGCTCCACTCCTTCCGCGACCTGTAGGTAGTGGGACACGCTGTGGCTCTGCGGAGCGGGGTGAAGGAGCTCCCCCGGCGCCGCTCCCTTTCCCGGTCCCGCTGTGCCCGGTCCCACGCCCCTCGGCCGCCCGGCTGCCTGGGTTGTCCGGGTTCTTCCGCCCCTCTGGCTCGGTCCCCGCTACCTCTCCTCCCTTCTTCCCTCTCGGTACCTTCGCCCGCCGCGCGCCTTTCTCAAATCCTCCGGTTATTAAGCTCAGGGGACGGTGGCCCGCCCGGGTAACTCTGCGCCCGCCCCTTCCTGCCCCCTTCCTGCCCTCACGCCCCGTCCCCTCCTCTTGACGTGGCAGAGGCGGCGCCAGCCATGTTGGCCGGGCGGAGGTCTTCGGTGAGGCCCGGGGCGGGGTGGCGCCAGCCCTGATTGCGGTGCCACGGACTGCTCCTCCTGGGCGGAGAGGACTGATTTTGCAAAGCGGAGGCTGCGACGGGTCCGGCAGGGGGACAGTGAGGTAAGGGCCGCCTCGTCTCCGCTCCTGGGGGACCTCAGGTGCGCAGCGGAAAGCGGGGGCGGGCTGGCGGCGGCGGGCTGGCGGCGGCGGGCTGGCGGCTGGGGTCCTGGGGTGGTCCCGGCTCTGCCCTCTCGGTGCCCTCGGGCCCGCGAGGTGTGCCGGAGTCTGAGGCCCAGTCCGGCGCGGGGAGCGTTGAGCGGTGAGCTTGCCACCCTCTCACCCACTTGGCTCTGCCGGGGCCGGGGGCCCGGGCTCCTCCTCTGGCTCCCCAGGATTCGGTGGAAAGATGGGAGTCGTGTGGAAAACGGTGGTTGGAGCATCTCGCCCAGCACCCACCCCCACCTCCTGGGCCACCCACCCCCACCTCCTGGGCCACCCACCTCCATCTCCTGGGCCACCCACCTCCACCCAAGCCCATCATCGCCTCTGGGCCCTTGGACTTTCTGTTTCATTCCTTGCCAGATCTGGAGTGTCCTAGACTTTGAACCCAATTAACTACGTCACCCGTAATTCAGCCTTGGAAGTTAAAGGGGAAAAGAGCTAGGTAAAGATAATGCCTTAGGTTTTGATTACAAAGAGTTGAGTTTTCCAGCAGGACCAATCCTATCCCATTGGGCTTTCTTTCTAAGGCAAGTAGTGTTTCCCGATTTGGTGGTAAAGGTACTACCTGAGGAAAGTAATAGTAAATCTACATCAATCACTGGAGGGGGTATGTGGAATTCTCGTTTTCACGTGAACTCCCTTAACCTCTACTCTCCAAAGCCATGGATAACTAGCCAAATTAACTTGATTTAAAAAGGTTTTAGATTAAAATATAAGTGCATGTTAAGTTTTCCTTCTTTTCCTCCTCTGGTAGTGAATGAACATCATTTCAGAAGTGGCGTGATCTCGGCTCACTGCAACTTCCACCTTCCCTGGTTCATGCCATTCTCCTGCCTCAGCCTCTCGAGTAGCTGGGACTGCAGGCGCCTGCCACCACGCCTGGCTTTTTTTGTATTTTTAGTAGAGACAGGGTTTCACTGTGTTAGCCAGGATGGTCTCGATCTCCTGACCTCGTGATCCGTTCATCTCGGCCTCCCAAAGTGCTGAGATTACAAGCGTGAGCCACCACGCCGGGCCTGATTTACAGAATTCTAGAGTTAGATGGGATCTTGTGGTTTTCTAGTCCAAGTCTCTTATCTTGCTGATGAGAAAAACAGAGGATTCAGAGAGGTTAAATTGTCCAAGATCATAAGAAGACAGTTCATTGAGGATTTTACAAGTGAAAAGTAGGAGACAAATTTAATTGGCTACTAACAAATACATCTAATTGGAAGGAACTCAAATTTACTTGGCAAGTAAATTTTCAATTAGGTATGAATAAAAGAGCTTAAATTAGAATATGAGAAACTATCATAGGGAAAGTCTTTTTGGTTTGTTTGTTTGAGATGGAGTCTCTCCCTGTCACCCAGGCTGGAGTGCAGTTGAAGGATCTCAGCTCACTGCAAGCTCCGCCTCCCAGGTTCAAGCTGTTCTCCTGCCTCAGCCTCCCTAGTAGCTGGGACTAACAGGCGCCCGCCACCACGCCTGGCTAATTTTTGTATTTTTAGTAGAGACGGAGTTTAACCATATTGGCCAGGCTGGTCTCGATCTCATGACCTCCTGATCCACCCGCCTCGGCCTCCGAAAGTGCTGGGATTACAGGCGTGAGCCACTGCGCCTGGCCAGGGAAGTCTTTTAAAATACTACTTGGGCACATATTTGATATACTAGGTTAAAGTGACATAATGGTTTGCTTCTTAGCTTTTAGCTCTATTATGATAAAATTATGTAACTAAAGTATATTGTACTGAAATCGGACATTTCTTTAGAATAGTCTTTTGTGTTTTGTATCACCTAAAAAAAAAAAAAAAGACTAGTGGCTGGGCGCAGCGGCTTATGCCTGTAATCCCAGCACTTTGGGAGGCCGAGGCGGGCGGATCACCTGAGGTCAGGAGTTCAAGACCAGCCTAGCCAACAAGGTGAAACCCCATCCCTATTAAAAATAGAAAAATTAGCCGGGCATAGTAGCTCGCGCCTGTAATCCCAGCTACTCGGGAGGATGAGGCGGGAGAATCGCCTGAACCCGGGAGGTGGAGGTTGCCGTGAGCCGAAATGGCGCCACCGCACTCCAACCTGGGTGGTAGAGTGAGACTCCATCTCAAAAATAAAAGAGACTAGTATGCTAGTATGCTAAGTCTGCATTCTAATATAGTGTGTGGAATAATATTTCTTTGGTTTAATACTTTTATGCAAACCTGTTAGTATTAGGGGAGAGAGTGCTTATCAAATAATATCATTTTATGAAAAGCTAGCTTGTGGCTGGGCCCGGTGGCTCACACCTGTAATCCCAGTACTTTGGGAGGCGGAAGCGGGTGGATCACCTGAGGTCGGGAGAAACCCCATCTCTACTAAAAATACAAAAATTAGCCGCGTGTGGTGGCTCACGCCTGTAATCCCAGCTACTCAGGAGGCTGAGGCAGGAGAATTGCTTGAAACCAGGAGGTGGAGTTTGCGGTGAGCCGAGATCGTGCCATTGCACTCCAGCCTGGGCAACAAGAGCAAAAGTCTGTCTCAAAAGAAGAAAAGAAAAGAAAATAAAAGAAAAGTTGGCTTGTAAAAGGACTTTATTTCAGATATGCCATTGTTGGACATGGGACTAAGCCTAGCAAACTTTGTCCTTGAATTCGTGATTTTAAGATTGCATGACTACTACAATGGAAAGGTGAGGGAAGTCAGGGAAGTGTTGTGCATAGCCAAGTAATTGGACCAATTAAGAAACAGGACTTTTTTCAAACTACTGCTGGAAAGTAGGAATGTAAGAAGTATAATAGATGTGATTTAGCAAGCAAATTGATTTTAGAGCAGGGAGATTGAGAGGAAAAAATGTGAAGAAGAGAAGGGGAGCTGTGCCCAAATTTCACTAAGGTGATACTTAGTATGTCTTAAGAAGTAAGGATGTAGAGATACAATCCAGCCTGTTAACCAGTTGAAAGTTAAACCTGGCTATTGTCTGTGTGTGAATGTCTTCCTGCTAAGACTCCTGGAACCTTTCGTAGTGTGGTTTCCTCATGGTCCTAAGGCAGTTGTTTTCAGAACCCCTAACTTAAACATTATTGAGTATCCAAAGAGAAAAAAAAAAAAAAAGGCTAAACAGAGGACAGGTGGGTTTTCACATCTGTTTCTGCAGTTCATTGTGATACATTGTTTTGGTTGAATTGTATGAAGGATTAATTAAGAAATTAAAAGGTTAAGGCTGGGCGCGGTGGCTCACGCCTGTAATCCCAGCACTTTGGGAGGCTGACACGGGCGGATCACAAGGTCAGGAGATCGAGACCATCCTGGCTAACATGGTGAAACCCCGTCTCTACTACAAAATACAAAAAACTAGCCGGGCGAGGTGGCGGGCGCCTGTAGTCCCAGCTACTCGGGAGGCTGAGGCAGGAGAATGCGTAAACCCGGGAGGCGGAGCTTGCAGTGAGTCTGAGATCCGGCCACTGCACTCCAGCCTGGGCAACAGAGTGAGACTCCGTCTCAAAAACAAAACAAACAAACAAACAAAAACAAAAAAATTAGCTGGGCGTGATGGCGGGTGCCTGTAGTACCAGCTACTTGGGAGGCTGAGGCAGGTGAATGGCGTGAACCCAGGAGGCGGAGCTTGCAGTGAGCCGAGATTGCGCCACTACACTCCAGTCTGGGTGACAGAGCGAGACTCCGTCTCAAGAAAAAAAAAAAAAAAAAAAGGTTAATTGCAGTGTGGAATCTGAAAGCTTAGGAGTGAACTTTTTGAACTTTGTTACCTTCAAACTCATTGGCCTACTCTGCACTTTAAATGGATCATCTACTCTTGCATGATATTTTAGCATCACAAACTGACCGTTTGGAAGATGTTGCTTCACTGAGTAATGTATATCTTCTAAATGTTAATACATTTCGTTATATACTATCAAACAAATTAGATTAATACCAACACTGAGCTCATCAGAAAAATCTTTACATATTAGGAACTTGTCAAGCTTATGGTAGCAGGCACAAGTTTTAAAACAATTTAATGACGGGGAGCGGTAGGGCCAGCACTTTGGGAGGCCGAGGCAGGCAGATCACGAGGTCAGATGATGGAGACTATCCCAGCCAACATGGTGAAACCCCGTCTCTACTGAAAATACAAAAAATTAGCTGGTTGTGGTGGCACGCGCCTGTAGTCCCAGCTACTCAGGAGGCTGAGGCAGGGGAATTGCTTCAACCTGGGAGGCAGAGGCAGAGGTTGCAGGGAGCTGAGATTGCCCCACCGCACTCCATCCTGGCAACAGAGTGAGACTCCGTTTCAAAAAAAAAAAAAAAAAAAAAAAACCCAAAAATTTAATATTTGCTTGAAAGCTCAAATTTTTATCATTGGCAAAATATACTATCAGTTGTTTTATATAAAGTGATAGGTTTACTTCATACATTTTTGAGAAAATATCTGTATAATACGTAAGTACTAGCCTTGAGAGAATTGAGAAAATAGTCATTCAAAACACTTTTTGTTTTGTGTTTTTAATGCCTTTTGCAGATGTGTTTTAGATGCATTTTATTATTTTGTTATGACACATTAAAATTTTTATTTTTTCTTAACTACACTAGATTTCTTATGACTTATTTTGTCAAATGTAGTCATCCCTGTTCTGATTTCATTTTATTTTATTAATTTTTTTTTTTTTATTTGAGAAGGAGTCTCACTTTGTTGCCCAGGCTAGAGCACGATCTCTGCTCATTGCAACTTCCACCTCCTGGGTTCAAGTGATTCTCCTGCCTTAGCCTCCTGAGTAGCTGGTATTATAGGTACCCACCGCCAGCTCAGCTAATTTTTGTATTTTTAGTAGAGATGGGGTTTCACCATGTTGGCCAGGCTGGTCTTGAACTGCTACCTCAAGCGATCCGCCGGCCTCAGCCTCCCAAAGTGCTAGGATTACAGGTGTGAGCCACTGTGCCTGGCCTTAAAATTTTTATTTTTTATTTTTAATTTTTGTGAGTACATAGTAGGTGTATACATGCATCTTAAATTATAGGAGCAATTAAGTAAAAAACACAATTTTATTTGCCTTACGTTGTGTATAATAAATGTGGAAGAGGTTTGCATAGTCTTAGAACTTATATTCACATCAGTACTGTGGAAGCTGTTGCTAAAAACTGGATTTCTAATTCCCCCCTCACCTCCACATCCTGGTTGTTTTTTCTTTATTGCCACCTGTGTTACAGTGGGGTTTGACATCTTCTAACTCTCCTCAGAATACCCCACGCCTTTGTTTTATCATTATCTTTCAACACTTTTCCTTGAAAGCTCATACCACCCTTCTCAAAGCTGTCTTCTATATTTACCTTCAAAATAGTTTTTTTTTTTTTTTGAGATGGAGTCTTGCTGTGTCGCCCAAGCTGGAGTGCAGTGGTGTGATCTTGGCTCACCGCAACCTCTTCCTCCCCAGTTCAAGCGATTCTCCTCCTCAGCCTCCTGAGTAGCTGGGATTACAGGTGCATGCCACCGTGCCCAGCTAATTTTTTTTTTGTATTTTTAGTAGAGATGGGGTTTTGCCATGTTGACCAGGCTGGTCTTGAACTCTTGATCTCATGTGATCCAACCACCTCAGCGCTGGGATTACAGGCTTGAGCCACCGCGCCCGGCCCAAAATAGTCTTTTCTAAACAAGTTTAGTCTTGGGATTTCTCTTTACCCTTTATGTGCCTTTGAAAAATCCACAATCTTTTTTGATTAGCGTAAGATTTTCTAGCTGTCTCCAAGATTCTGGCACGATTGGAGGAAATACAGTGTTTTCTTTAATTTTTGTTTTCTTGTTTAAAGAAGAGAAAGTTCTTAACTGCTTGGAATGCTTAGATTTGTTAAGCTTCAATTTCTATCATTTGTTTTATCAAAATTTATTTGAAAGATTTTCTAAAATTAAAATTGTTATATCTAGCTTTTTCCCCCTAAATAATATCTCTTCTTTCTTCACTTAAATTTTAGAATCAGTTTCTCGTCCCACTATTGTTCTTAGCAACTTTAAACATCCATGTTGGGTTTTCCAGGCACCCCAGGTTCACAGTTCACTTCTTTCAACTTGACCTCCTTCATGTTTGCTACATAACACTTGAATGTCTTTTGTCATCCCACACCTTTAAATTCTTCAGCTTCCTTCCATGACTAACCACTGTTGCAGTTTGAGAGCATGATATAGAGCTGTTGCCTATGTAGGAAAGCTGGCATCCTATCTAGGCATTTAGACAGTAAAAATGGAGCTGTCTTTTGATACTGGACCCTTCCCAGAGTGCATCCTCTTCCCCTGGTTAGTAAACTTAAATTATTATACTGAGATTTTTTATCTCAAATTGGAGTTTAAAATGCTGTCATAATTTGGAATGTTCAAAATATTCTGAAGTAAGTTTCTGCAGAGGAGTCTAAATGATATATAATTGGGGGAATTGGGGGAACAGCACTTATCAAGCATTTTATTTATTGTGTCACAAATAGTCTGTACTTGCACAATAAGAAAATTACCTGTCCAAAGCAGAAGTGCCCAGTTTTAGGAAAATCTTTTTGTTATATACTTTTTTTTTTAATGTTATCTATTCTGTAGAGGTATCTCCTGCTTGTTTTTTTGTTTTGTTTTTTTCTGTTTTTTTTTTTTTTTTTTTTTTTTTTTTTTTGAGACAGAGTCTCACTCTGTCGCCAGGCTGGAGTGCAGTGGCGCGATCTCGGCTCACTGCAAGCTCTGCCTTCCGGGTTCACGCCATTCTCCTCCCTCAGCCTCCTGAGTAGCTGGGACTACAGGCACCCGTCACCATGCCCGGCTAATATTTTTGTATTTTTAGTAGAGATGGGGTTTCACTGTGTTAGCCAGGATGGTCTCGATCTCCTGACCTCGTGATCCACCTGCCTCGGCCTCCCAAAGTGCTGTGATTACAGGTGTGAGCCACCACACCCGGCCTTTGTTATATACTATTAAACATTCTCTTCTATAAAGTTTAGTGGAAACTTGTTATTTTTTAGATAGAAACCGTGTGAGTTTTAGAACTTTATAATTTTGAAATCTGTTTATATGAATTCATGTAACTTTCAAAATTGATATGGAAAACATAGGATCTAGGTTTCCCCCCATTTTTGCATTTCTTTCCTATATACCCTTAAAGAAATAAGACACTATTTTTTGCCATCACCTTTCAGAGTGAATAGGAAAGTGTTAAATACCTCTTATTGGGCCTTATGGACATTGGTCATTGGGTAGAGCCATTAATTATTTTGTTACGAGTTGCTTGCTAATTTTTTTCCAAGATAAATATTTTCATTTTGTCCTGATTTTTTTTTTTTTTTTTTTTTTTGAGATGGAGTTTTGCTTTTGTTGCCCAGGCTGGAGTGCAATGGCACGATCTCGGCTCACCACAAACTCTGCCTCCAGGATTCAAGAGATTCTCCTGCCTCAGCCTCCCAGTAGCTGGGATTACAGGCATACGCCACCATGCCTGGCTAATTTTGTATTTTTAGTAGAGATGGGGTTTCTTCTTGTTGGTCATGCTGGTCTCCAACTCCCAACCTCAGGTGATCCACCCGTCTCGGCCTCCCAAAGTGCTGGGATTACAAGTGTGAGCCACCGTGCCCAGCCAGTCCTGATTTCTAATGTGTTAATATTGCTGAATAGGGGGAAAACATACTTACTTTGAAACTTCTTAAGAGGATCCTGGATTTTAAAATATTTTAAAATTTCGATACAGAAATAAGAATCAAACTCCACAATGACAACCTATTTGGAATTCATTCAACAAAATGAAGAACGAGATGGAGTCCGATTTAGTTGGAATGTTTGGCCATCAAGTCGACTGGAAGCTACAAGAATGGTTGTTCCTGTGGCAGCCCTGTTTACACCACTGAAAGAGAGACCTGACTTACCACCTATTCAATATGAGCCTGTTCTGTGTAGTAGGACCACTTGCCGTGCAGTTTTGAATCCTTTATGGTAAGTAAAATATATAGAGAAACTAATGTGGCAATGAGATTTTAAAATGCAGGGTTTTTTTTTTTTTTTGCATATTTTTATAAAAATCCCTTTGTTTTTGTTCATAGTAATTTTTTCAAATTAGGACAGTCAGAAAAATCCAGAGAGCTGTAAAATTTTGGGATCATTCTAGTTGTAGTGAGTTGATAATATAAAGAGACCAAATGTAAGAGTGTCACTATAAAAACTGTTAGATCCCATCAGTGTCTTCTGAATAGTAGTGCTGGATATGTATCAACCCATCTTGTGTTATTAGATAAGTCATAATTGGCTGGGCATGGTATCTCATGCCTGTAATCCCAGCATTTTGGGAAGCCGAGCTGGTGGATCACCTGAAGTCAGGAGTTTGAGACCAGCCTGACCAATATGGTGGAACCCCGTCTCTACTAAATACAAAACTTAGCTGGGTGTGGTGGCATGTGCCTGTAGTCCCAGCTGTTCAGGAGGCTGAGACAGAGAATTGCTTGAACCTGAGAGGTGGAGGTTGCAGTGAGCTGAGATCATGCCTCTGCACTCCAGCATGGGCGACAGAGTGAGACTCCGCCTCAAAAAAAAAAAAAAAAAAGTGTCATGATTGAGTGACATGATGTTCCAAAAATGTTGTGACTTCTGTTGCTTAGGCCAAAGTCTCAGGAATCATCTCTTACTTCTCTTTCCATTCCCTCTCCCCCAGCCAATCCACTAGCAAATCTGGGTGATCTACCTTAGAACGTTACAGATTCTGTCTCTTACAGCCTCTTATTCCATCTCTGGTAGTATACCCTGCTTCAAGATACCACCATCTTTTTTCCTGGGCAATTTCAATATCCTCCTACCTGCTCTCCCTGTTTCTATTCTTGTCTTTCAGCAGTCTGTTCTCCATCCAGAAGCTAGAGTTTTATGAATGAAAATCTGATTATTAAAATCTTCCAGAAGTAGCTTCTTATTTTTGGAATGAGAAATCCAAACCACTTATCAAGATCTGTAAAGCCTTGTATGATCTAGCCTCTGTATATATTTCTGCCTTCATCTGGTATTATCCATTTTCCTTATTGTTATCTACATAATACCTTAACCCTGTTACCCTCTTTCTGATTCTTGAACATACCAAACTTATTCCTGCCTCGACACTGGTATAGTAGCTGTGCATTCTGCCCGGATTCTTCTGTTTCCAGATTTTCTTGTGATTGGTTCCTTTTCATTCTGGTCATACTTTAGTTGTCTATTTAAGAAGGCTGTTTTTTAAAGCAACCCTCTTAAACACATTCTTACATTCTGCTTTGTTTTGTTTAATCTGTTATTACTATGTAAAAGTATTTTCGGCTGGGCAGAGTAGCTCACGCCTGTAATCCCAGTGCTTTGGGAGGCCATGGTGGGAGGATTGCCTGGGCAGCAAAGCAAGACCCCATTTCTACAGGGGAAAAAAAAAGAAAATATATATGTGTGTGTGTGTGTGTGTATTTTTTTTTTTTTAATGTATATATGCTGGGTGTGGTGGTATGTGCCTGTAGTCCTAGCTACTTGGGAGGCTGAAGATGGGAGAAACACTTGAGCCAGGAGTTCAATGCTGCAGGGAGCTATGATTCTACCATTGTACTGCAGCCTGGGCAATAGAACGAGACCCTGTCTCAAAAAAAAAAAAAACAAACGTATTTTCTTGTTTGTGCATCTGCTTGTCTTTTGTCTGTCTGTCTTTTCTAGAATGTAAACTCCATGAGAGCAGTTCTCTTTTTCTTGTATCACCAGCACCTAAAATAATGGTTGGTACTTATTAGGCATACAGTAAATATATTTTTGACCTGAATATATGTTTTTTAGGTCTGAGTGTAGATGTTACTGAAGTCACTTGAAGAAAAAAAATAGGATTATTTTAATTTTATTGATATTGCTGTATATGTGTGTGTATATATATTTTTGAGATGGTTTCACTCTGTTACTTAGACTGGAGTGCAGTGTTGTGATTCTGGTTCACTGTATCTTTGACCACCTGGGCTCAGATGATCCTCCCACCTAAGCCCCCTGAGTAGCTAGGACTACAGTCATGCGCCACCATGCCTGGATGATTGTATTTTTTGTAAAGATGGGGTTTCACCATATTGCCCAAGCTGGTCTTGAACTCTTGGACTCAAGCCATCTGCCTCCTCAGCCTCCCAAAGTGCTGAGATTACAGGTGTGCGAGCTACTGCACCCAGTGAATATTTACTGTATGTTAAAAGTTATATTCACCATTTAGGTAAACTTGTATATGTTAAAAGTATGAATTAGATATTGGTAGTGTCTAAAACTATATGGCTTTTAAGAGTTACTTTTACTTTCAATTTGAATATGTTCATGTTTTAGGAAGAAATTAATTTTATTGAAATTTGGATTTTTGTAAAATTGAACTGAAATATGAACTGATGTATCTTTTCTTTTTTTAAAACAGTCAAGTGGATTATCGAGCAAAACTTTGGGCTTGCAACTTTTGTTACCAAAGGAATCAGGTAAGAAAACATCCATTGCATGCCAGGTGCGTTGGCTCACGCCTGTAATCCCAGCACTTTGGGAGGCCAAGGCAGGTGGATCACGAGGTCAGGAGATCGAGACCCTCCTGGCTAACACAGTGAAACCCTGTCTCTACTAAAAATACAAAAAAAGTTTGCCAGGCTTGGTGGCAGGCGCCTATAGTCCCAGCTACTAGGGAGGCTGAGGCAGGAGAATGGTGTGAACCTGGGAGGCGGAGCTTGCAGTGAGCCGAGATCGCGCCACTGCACTCCAGTGTGGGTGACAGAGCAAGACTCCGTCTCAAAAAAAAACATAAAACATCCATTGCAGATGTTAATGCCAAAATATTAGTCATGTAGAAAAATGCATATTTAAAAAAAGATAAAAATAATTATTTCTCATTTAATGAAAATGCCTTTTTAAAAATAATTAAATGATCAGGAAATGCTTTCAGTTTAAAATTTTATTAATCTTTCTAGCCTATAATTTGTTAAACATTTTTGTTTTTTTTTTTTATTTGTAGTTTCCACCTAGTTATGCTGGTATATCTGAACTGAATCAGCCTGCTGAACTTTTACCTCAGTTTTCTAGCATTGAATATGTAGTTCTGGTAAGAACATAAGAACAAATATTTAAGAAAGTTTTAAAATTTATACTGAAATAATTGTTTAAATTGTGATAATTTGGAAGCAATCATGCTTAATTCTCACATTGATTCGATGGAACATTTCAAAGGTAAACCGTTGAGGTCAGTTTGAGCAGGGTAATTCCTATGTTGTAGTTATTTGATGGGTGGCTAAGATACTGGGTAGGGTGGTGTGATTTACTATACTGAGTAGATCAGTAAACAATAAAGTATCAATCTTGCTTTGTAGTTGGAAATTCAGTTAACAAATACTTAGTCAATATGATGCTGGAGTTGGCTAATGTATCCCCCAGGTCTAATTAATGAAAATAATCTTGCATTGATCCTTCTTAGGGAAATCATTTTTATTCTCTTTCTGAATACCTAACATAGTTGTTTGCATGTTTAAGTGTGGAAGTAATATATTTTATGAATGTTTTAGAGAAAACAGTTATGATTCACTTGGACCATTTGATAATTTGTCCAGCCTGGCTAGTTTCTAGTTCTCTGAAAATTCAAGTCAGGTTTACTAATTATTTTATAAGAGTCAAATGAAACCTTATGCATGAGTTAAATAAAATGGAAAGTGAAAGTCCCCTCTGTGTAACTATACCTAATGTTCTTCTTACTTTTTCACCTGATAATATGTCTTAGATCTCTCTCCATGACAGTAGAAATAACCTATTTCATTTCTGAAATGGCTTTACTAAGATACTTTTGTTTCCGTTATTCAATTAATTCCCTGTTGACTGTCTTGTATATTGTGCTTTAAACTATATATTTTTTCTTTTTGGTGAATTTTTTAAAAGCGTGGTCCTCAGATGCCTTTGATATTCCTCTATGTGGTTGATACTTGCATGGAAGATGAAGATTTACAAGCCCTGAAAGAATCCATGCAGATGTCATTAAGTCTTTTACCACCTACAGCTTTGGTTGGACTTATTACTTTTGGGAGAATGGTTCAGGTTCATGAACTTGGATGTGAAGGCATTTCAAAAAGCTATGTCTTCAGAGGAACAAAAGATTTGTCAGCCAAACAACTGCAGGTAAACAACAAGAATGGTAGTTTTCACCTATCTGAACATTACTCTATTGATGTTTATAAATGCTTTCTGTATGTTT
The DNA here is from genome assembly GCF_024542745.1 of Macaca thibetana thibetana. Taxonomy (NCBI): domain Eukaryota; kingdom Metazoa; phylum Chordata; class Mammalia; order Primates; family Cercopithecidae; genus Macaca; species Macaca thibetana. The sequence goes on from NC_065584.1 coordinate 68,711,897, forward strand.
CTAGGACAAATTTTTATTATGAAAAACTAATATAATGGTATTATAACAAAGGCTTTAAATTCAGTGCTGGCCTCAGTATTCTTTTCACGTACCTTAAATTGTTATACAGATTAAAGACCCTTCACTTTTAACTGTGTCTTTAAAATTTAAAGTCAAACCAAAGGTCTTTTACTAGAGATTTGAAGGGCTTATGAAGAGTCATGCTGAAGGCTAAGAAGAGCAACCGCAGAATATTAGCTTGTTTCTTTTTTTTTTTCTTAAGTGTTCAGCTTTTTTATTGAACATGTTATAAAAGAGTAAGTCAAAAAGACCAAAGTCGGCTGGGTGCAGTGGCTCACGCCTGTAATCCCAGCACTTTGGGAGGCCGAGGCGGGCGGATCACAAGGTCAGGAGATGGAGACCATCCTGGCTAACACGGTGAAACCCCGTGGCTACTAAAAATACAAAAAAATTAGCCGGGCGTGGTGGCGGGTGCCTGTAGTCCCAGCTGCTCAGGAGGCTGAGGCAGGAGAATGGCGTGAACCCAGGAGGCGGAGCTTGCAGTGAGCTGAGATCACACCACTGCACTCCTGCCTGGGGAACAGAGCGAGACTCCGTCTCCAAAAAAAAAAAAGACCAAAGTCCATGTCATCATCATACTCCTCAGGTTCTTCTTTCTTTCTTTCCACTTTCTTTTCCTCAGCTGGGGCAGCAGTGGTGGTGGGGGCAGGATCTCCTGCTGGTGCAGCACCAACTGTTGGAGCAGGTCCACCAGCCCCTACATTGCAGATGAAGCTCCTGATGTTGACATTGGCCAGTCCTTTGCAAACAAGCCAGGCCAGAAAGGTTCAACATTTATATCAGCTGCTTTAACAAGGGCATTGATCTAATCCACTGTGATGGTCACCTCATTGTCATGCAGAATGAGGTCCAATTAGATGCAGAAGAACTTGAGATGGAGGCCATGGTGTGGGCGAGTGCAGGGCTGGTGCTGCCCGACACAACGCTAGTCACCTGATGAAGTGAGGGCCTCACCCCAGTTCCTCATAAGAACTGATCACCTTGGTGGCTGCTGAGGAGAGAGCTTTTGCTTCTTAATGTTTCACTTAGGAACTAAATACTTTTAGTATGTTTGGCGAGGGGAGTTATTTTGAGACTGGACAATTTTTAGTTTATGAACTATGGTTGCATATGTATTTTAGTGGTTTTTATCACTGGGACAAATAGAAACTTTCTCTTCCAAGGCAAAGGAGTTATGTGTAGCATGCTAGGATCATCTGCTCGGCTGAACATCTTTTTTTCTGCCCAGAGATTTTGATAGTCCGTAAGAGAGTAATAAGCGAATGTCTATTTGTATTGGGAGATGGTTGGTATATATACCTTATATATATAATATAAGATTGTTCATGTAGGTACTTTGAAAAAACTTTCTAAGTAATTCTGGTGCAACTCCTAGTTGAGAACAGTTACCCTAGAAAATGATAGATAAGCCTGGCATAAAGTTGACAGATGTAAAATCAGACTTCAGAGGCTTCCAGGTAGACCAAAATGAAGAAGGAAGGAAGAGATTTTTGAAGGTGAGTCTAATTTGAAACTTGGCAGACTGAGGTAGTGGTGCTACACAGTTAACTTAGAGAACATACTAAGGGAATTTGCAGGCTTAAATGGGGAGGATAATGAGTAATAAATGTGTTAGTCAATGAGTAGTGAATAAGATTTGAGAAGGTAGAGAAAGTTGAAGTTCTTTTTTTTTTGAGATAGAGTCTCGCTCTGTCGCCCAGGCTGGGGTGCATGCCACGATCTTGGCTTACTGCACTCTCCGCCTCCCAGGTTCAAGCGATTCTCCTGCCTCAGCCTCTTGAGTAGCTGGGACTACTGGCATCCACTATCATGCCCGGCTAATTTTGGTATTTTTGTAGAGACGTGGTTTCACTATGTTGGCCGTGCTGGTCTTGAACTCCTGACCTCAGTATATCTGCCTTCCTCGGCCTCCCAGCGTGCTGGGACTACAGGTGTGAGCCACCGCGCTCAGCCTGAAGTTTGTTCTTTTAAGAGGTTTGTTGTTGAAAGTAATGAAGGAGGAGATAGCATGGGAATTTGAGAGAGAACCGAGTTAAAGAGATGTACTTTAGGAGGAAGGAGAAAGGAAAGAGACTAAAGAGGGTGAGTGAAAGTAAGAGTGAGATGAGGAAAGTGAGGTTTAGGAAGACATAGTAGGGATTCCTTCAGGAGCACAGGAAGCGGAGAGGAGAATCATGTTTCCATGAGACAGGAGAGAAGGTGAACCAGTTTAAATCTCTGTGCTTTAGTTTTTTTCATTTGTAAAATAGAGATAGTAATAGTATTTACCTTATAGTGTAGTCATGAGAATTAAGTGAATTATACATTTAAGTGTTTGCTACTATTAATGTTATTATTAAATTATGAATTTATTTAGAATGGTTTACTGTTCTGATTGTAGAGTCCCTTTTACTTAAATTACGTAATACATGTGAAGCACGTAAAACATCTTCCTTTTTTCTTTTTTTTTGATGCAGAGTCTTGCTCTGTCATCTAGGCTGGAGTGCAGTGGCATGATCTTGCAGTCTCTGCCTCCTGAGTTCAAGCAATTCTCCTGCCTCAGCCTCCTGAGTAGCTGGGACTACAGGCATATGCCACCACACCTGGCTAATTTTTTTTTCTGTAATTTTGGTAGAGACGAGGTTTTACCGTGTTGGCCAGGATGGTCTTGATCTGCTGACCTCATGATCTGCCTGCCTCAGCCTCCCAAAGTGCTGGGATTATAGGTGTGAGCCACTGTGCCTGACCAATTGTTGTATTTTTTAGTACAGACAAGGTTTCGCCATGTTGGCCAGGTTGGTCTTGAATTCCTGAGCTCAGGTGATCCCCCTGCCTCGGTGTCCCAAAATGCTGGGATTACAGGCGTGAGCCACCGAGGCCAGCCTAGCTTTTTTTAGTTTGTTTGTCTGAGATGGAGTCTCGCTCTGTCACACCGGCTGGAGTGCAGTGGCATGATCTCAGCTCATGGCAACCTCAGCCTCCTGGGTTCGAGAGATTCTCCTGCCTCAGCCTCCCAGATAGCTGGGATTACAGGAGCACACCACCATGCCTGACTAATTTTTGTATTTTTATTAGAGATGGTGCTTCACCATGTTAACCAAGGCTAGTCTTGAACTCCTTGACCTCGTGATTCACCCACCATGACCTCCCAAAGCGCTGGGATTAGGCGTGAACCATCGCGCCTGGCCCTAATTTTTGTAGTTTTAGTAGAGATGGGGTTTCACCATGTTGGCCAGACTGGTCTCGAACTCCTGACCTCAGGTGATCCACCTGCCTCGGCCTCCCAAAATACTGGGATTACAGGTGTGATTCAGCACGCCTGGCCACATCTTCTTTTTTCAATAGGCAAGCGAATGCCTGCAGACTAATTTTTTTTTTCCTCCACTGAAACATTTTTATTTTCTTTCCCTATATATCTCGTTGAAAAGAGCCTGGTCTTTGCTCCCCAAATAGTCCTGAATTCAATTTTTAAACTCTTCTAGTTGTATGATCTTGGGTTTATGTCTTTTCTAATTATCTCATCCTTCATAGAAAGAAATAAACAGTACCTATTTTGCCAGGTTATTAGTACTAAATATGAGAATTGTCAGTAGGGTGTAAACCCTTAATAGGGCTTTGTAGAAAAACCTGGATTTAAAATCTTGCTTTGTTACTTACTGGTTGTGTAACTTCAGAAAAATTACTTAGTCTTTTTGATTGTCAGTTTTCTTTTGTAAAGTAGAAATTAAGAAGAAATCTATTTCATTACTGTTTTTTGAGGAAATAGTATATATAAAGGTTTTAGCATAGAATATGGAATATGTTAAGTTCTTAGTAAAGAGTTGTTGTTTCCGCTAACAGTATAGGAAATATTGCAGGATTAGTTCACTAATTTTATCTTTGTACATCTTTAGACTTCGATTTTCTGTTACACAGTTTTATAACTCCAGTACTTCATGACTAAGCATTTCTAGATTCAAGAAAAATTTAGTATAACATTTTCATTTGTCTGGAGAGAAATTGTGCACATACTGAAATTCAAAACAAAGGTGGCAGTTTGGTTATAAATTATGTTAGAAAATGAAGATGTATATATACACAAAGTATGTGAACCTTAAAACTCCCCATGTCATAACACTTATTACTGTTGCAATTTTATATTTATTTATCTGTTGATTTGATTGATTTCTGTTTCTGGATTTTAATTTCCATGAGGGAAGGGACTAGTTAGTTTTTACCATTATATTCCTGCCACATAGCAGGTGCTTATGATACAGTTTGCTGAAAGGGATGAATGAATATAAATTAAGAAGTATGGACATTTAAGTTACACAACAATTTATTTTGACTGTTAATTAGAAATAAAGTGTTTCTGAGCTAATATGCTTCCTCTTTGGTTGTATAACACCTTGTACTTTGCTCTCTCATGATGATTATTTTGTGTTATGTTTTCTTGATAATCTCTCCCACTGGACTCTTTGTTTTCTGAGGAAGGAGACCTTGTATTTTTATTTTTGTGTTTCTAATGTCTAGCACTGCATTTTATACATGATAAATAGTTGATTAATCTTTGTAAAAGTAATTAAATGAATATTGTACAAGTAATCTCTTTACAGGAAATGCTGGGGCTCTCTAAAGTACCAGTTACTCAAGCAACACGTGGTCCTCAGGTACAGCAGCCACCTCCTTCCAACAGGTAATAATTAAATATGATGAAGAGAATTTGACCATTTCTGTAGGTATTTTAAACATTCCATACCCTTGAACATAGACATTCAGTGATACTATATTGTTAAATATTTTTAGGAATATAAGTAAATTGTATTAACATGCTTTTTAAAGAACTGAGGCAAAATCATGCCATTAAAATGGTTTGTTTTTTGTTGTAACAATGTAAGGAGTTACTTTAGTTTTGTTATTTTCCTTATTTTTTATTTTGAACTTTGGAAAAAACTTGTTTTTGTGTGGGTTTAGGGCAGCCAAGGTTTTTATTTTTTCTTCTTAGCTTTAGAGGTAGCTTTTTCCTGTAAGGTTTCTGGAGTGCAGTGGCACGATCTTGGCTCACTGCAACTTCCGCCTCCCAGGTTCAAGCAGTTCTCCTGCCTCAGCCTCTCGAGTAGCTGGATTACAGGCATGCACCACCATGCCTGGCTAATTTTTGTTTTTTTAGTGGATACGGACTTTCACCATCTTGATCTCCTGCCCTTGTGATCCTCCCTCCTCGGCCTCCCAAAGTGCTGGGATTACAGTCTTGAGCCACCACGCCCTGCTAGCTTTTTCCCCTAAGCTTTTAAATCAGAGGTAGTATTACTAAAATTGAGTTGATGTATTTTCTCATAATTATTTCAGTAACCTAAAACTGACTAGACTAGTAAGTGAAAGATGAAATCCTGAAATAGTACTTGGTTTGAGTGTTTCGTTTATTGTAGTTGTACTCAAAATGTGGTTTCTGGAGCTGATATCATCAAGTGTCACCTAGGAATGTGTTTGAAATGCAAATTCTTGGGCTCCAGTCCACACCTACTGAAACAAACTCTAGAACTGGGATCTAGCAATATGTGTTAAAATAAGCCCTCCAGCTGGTTCTCATGTACACGAAAGTTTGAGAACCATTGGTCTGCTGTGTGTTCAGAGTATTGTTTTCTATTTTTAGGAAAGTGAAATTTGTTTCTTGAACTCTCACCCATAAACATTTATAAATGACTTTTTATTTAATTTTGTTTCTCAGATTCTTACAACCAGTACAGAAAATAGACATGAATCTCACAGATCTTCTGGGAGAACTCCAGCGAGACCCTTGGCCTGTACCACAGGGAAAGAGACCTTTGCGTTCCTCTGGAGTGGCACTTTCCATAGCTGTAGGACTGCTGGAGGTAGGGAAGATGGTTTTGTTTTGGAATGTAAAGTGTGTGTGTGTGTGTGTGTGTGTGTGTGACTGTAAGGATATAGGAAGAACCAAAGTGTTTTTTTTCCTCCCTGTTTTCTCACTCAGCATCAACAAAGAATACTTCTGTGGTTTTCCCTCACATACCAACAAAACAGTTCTGCCTTCAATACCAGCTGGGTGTCCTGTAATTCAGTTCAATTCTGACACTGTCTAACTGGAGATAACATCACATCTCACAGATTGAGGGCTCGGTCCCATAAGACTGCCCCCCCAACTTCAGTGCCAGTCACAAGTAGTAGGTTGTCACCTATACTTCTGACAGAATGGCTGTAAATTGAACACTCTCCTTGGGTTTGATTCATTTGCTAGAATGGCTCACAGAACTCTAGGAAACACTTTATGTTTCTTGGTTTATGATAAAGATATTACATAGAATATAGATGAACAGTCAGATGGACTAGATGCATAGACTGAGGTGTGGGAGAAGGGGTTCCAAATTTCTGTGCCTTCTCTGGGGTACCACCCTCCAAGAACCTCCACATATTCATTTGTCTGGAAGCTCTCCAAACTGTTCTTTTGGGTTTACATGAAGGCTTCACTACATAGGCATGATTGATTACATCACTAGCCATTATCCCCTCTCTCCTGGAGGTTGGGGGTGTGGAACTGAAAGTCTCAACCTTCTAATCATGCTTTAGTCTTTTCTGTGACCAGCCCCCATCTTGAAGCTATGTGGGAGTCATTTTATTAGCATACAGAAGGCCCTCTTGGCTGGGCACCTCATGCCTGTAATCCCAGCACTTTGGGAGGCTGAGGTGGGCAGATCACCTGAGGTCAGGAGTTCGAGACCAGCATGACCAATATGGCAAAACCCCGTCTCTACCAAAAATACAAAAATTAGCCAGGCATGGTGGTGGGCATCTGTAATCCTGGCCACTTGGGAGGCTGAAGCAGGGAGAATTGCCTGAACCCAGGAGGTGGAGGTTGCGGGGAGCTGAGATCGTGTCATTGCACTTTAACCTGGGTGACAGAGTGAGACTCTGTCTCAAAAAACAAAAATAAAAAATAAAAGGTAGTCTTATTCTACAGATTCCAAGGCTTTTAGGAGCTGTGTGTCAGGAAAGGAGAGGAAAAAATATATTTCCCAGTATTATAGGAAATGGTATGTACAAAAGAATATTAAGTCAAAAAAAAAATCAGTTATAGGACAGTGAGTGTATGATTTTATCTATGTGAAGTGTTTTCCTACAGTGTATTGTCTTATGTATTGTTTTGCATATATCCTGTACAGACATGATTCTGGAAAGAAGTTCACCCAGATATTAACAGTGGTGCAATAAGTGGAGTTTTAGTAGCATTTGAAAATTTTATACTATACGTATCTTAGTTTTAGAATTACAAAATAGTGACCAGGTGCGGTGGCTCACGCCTGTAATCCCAGCACTTTGGGAGGCTGAGTAGGGCGGATCACGAGGTCAGGAGATCAAGACCATCCTAGCTAACACGGTGAAACCCTGTCTCTACTAAAAATACAAAAAAAAATTAGCCGGGCGTGGTGGCACGTGCCTGTAATCCCAGCTACTCGGGAGACTGAGGCAGGAGAATCGCTTGAACCCGAAAGGTGGAGGTTGCAGTGAGCCGAGATCATGCAGAGACTCCATCTCAAAAATAAAACAAAACAAAATTTTTCTTTAAAATGTTTGTAAAAAAATTTGAAATGCTATCAAATTTATAGAAAAGGTACAAGAAGTATATAAATAATTTTTTTTTTCTCCAAACTTTGAGATTGTGAACCCCAAATATCTGAGACAATCTCAATTAATTTAGGAAGTTAATTTTGGGCTTAGTGCGTTGGCTCACGCCTGTAATCCTACCATTGTGGGAGGCCGAGGTGGGTGGATCTCTTGAGGTCAGGAGTTTGAGACCAGCCTCACCAACATGGTGAAACCCTGTCTCTACTAAAAATACAAAAAAATTAGCTGGGTATGGTGGCAGATGCCTGTATTCCCAGCTACTTGGGAAGCTGAAGTAGGAGAATCACTTGAACCCGGGAGGCAGAGGTTGCAGTGAGCCAGGATCACGCCACTGCACTCCAATCTGGGTGACAGAGTGAGACTCCATCTCAAAAAAAAAAAAAAAAAAAAAAAAAAAAAGAAAGTTTATTTTGCCAAGGCTGAGGACTTGTGCCTCTAGAGGTCCTGATGACATGCGTCTAAGGCGGTCAGAGCACAATTGGTTTTATAAATTTTAGGGAGACATGGGACATCAATCAATATATGTAAGATGTATGTTGGTTCCATCCAGATAGGTGGGACCTGGAAGCTCCTCAAGCAGGGAGGGGCTTCCAGGTCACAGGTAGGTGAGAGACACACGTAGGTCCATTCTTTTGAGTTTCTGATTAGCCTTTCCCCAAGGAGGCAATCAGATATGCATTTATCTTAGTGAGCAGAGGGATGACTTTGAATAGAATGGGAGATAGGTTTGCCCTAAGCAGTTTCCAGCTTGACTTTTCCTTTTTGTTTAATAATTTTGGGGTCCCAAGATTTATTTTCCTTTCACAAGATTAAGTTGCTGATATGATAGTCCCAACCTCTTGAAACTTTATATTTCCTATGAACCAGGATAATCTCCTATATAACCACAGTATAAAACTATTAAAATATTAACACTGATACATTACGACCAGCTAATTCTCAGACCCCATTCAAGTTTTACCAGTTGTCTCAATAATTTCCTTTACTGAAAGGATTTAGTTCAGTTCTGCCTTTATGGCTATATCTATTTACTCTCCTTCAGCCTGGAACAGTTCCTTAATCTTCCTGATCTTGACACTTTGGAAGATTCAGACCAGTTATTTGTAAAACATTCTTCAATTTGAGTTTGTCTTGAAGTATCCTCGTAATTTGGTTCGGGTCTTGCATCTTTGGGGGGAATATCGCAGAAGTAATGCTGTGTTCTTATTGTTGCATCTTACAGGTGGCACATGGTTTTCATTTGTTCCATTACTGATGATATTCACTTTGGTCATTCATTAAGGTTGTATCTGCCAGGGCTCTCCACTTTAAAATTACTCTTTTTTACCCCTTTGTAATTAATAAATATTGCAAAATATTAGAAACCCCCATGCTGATTTGTTTCATTACTGCTGATGTTAACTTTCCTTACTTGGTTAAGGTTGTTTTTGCCACTGTAAAGTTACAAGTTTTCTTATTGTAATTATAAATATCTTATTAGGAGATACCTTGAAAATATGTGAATAACCAGTGTACTGAGCAAAGTTTTACTCACTAGTTTAGCATCCATTGATGAGTCTTTTCTAATCAATTATTATTATGATGCATGCCAAATAGTGGCTAATTCCATCATTTCTACATTTATTAATTGGCTTTCTACTTGAGGAAGAGCTTTTTCTCCTCTCCTATTTACATATTTTTATATATATATAAACTTATACACACACACATATATATGTAAATACATACAGAATACACACTGGGTGGATTCTTATATTCTTATTTTATACAACAAGATATATTCCTTTACTGTCATTATTTACTTTGATGCTTAGGTTTTCCCAGATTTGGCTAGTGGGAGCCTCTTCAAGCTGCTTCTGGGTCCTTATTAAATGCTGCATGTTTGCTTAAATACTTCCTTTCTGGTATAGTAAGATGTTCAGGGCTCATCTTATCCTTTTCCTGCTCTGGACCTGAAATGAACCATTTAGGAGCCCTGTTTCCTTTTAGCCTTGATTCTACCAAGTAGAAGATAATGCTTCATGTGCACCCTTACCCTGGGTGTCATTAATTTTAGGTCCAAGTGGATGGAGCTAAGAAAAAAATGTATGTGCATATATGTGTATCTATATATGTATATAAAATTATAAGTATATGTGTGTGCATATATGTCTACATACTCCAGTATACATCTCTGATCTCTATTAAAATAAATTTATATTAAAAACCAGTAATTCTTTCAAGTATGTTCAATTCAATACCACAGGGTTTATTCTCTCCTTCCCGCTTTTCCATATTTGTAACTCATTCTCTATGAGAAACCTGCTCCCGTTATCAAATATATTTACTTATTTGCTCAGTCCTAGATTATCTAGAATAGTTTCAGAGTTTCTGGCTCATACTTCTGTTAGAAAGAAGCTTAGGAGTTAGGCTCAATATTTGTTTAGTGTTCTGAGAATATATAGTACAAAATATAATGTTCATAAGTTAAATGGGTTATTCGCCTCCACTGCCCTTAGTGTGATTATGTTATTTTTTGCTGTAAGTTTTATTTGTATCTTCTAGTAAATTTCTTTTTTTTTTTGAGACAGAGTCTTGCTCTGTCACCCAGGCTGGAGTGCAGTGGCTCTATCTTGGCTCTCTGCAAACTCTGCCTCCCGGGTTCACGCCATTCTCTTGCCTTAGCCTCCTGAGTAGCTGGGACTACTGGCGCCCGCCACCATGCCCGGCTAATTTTTTGTATTTTTAGTAGGGACGGAGTTTCACCATGTTAGCCAGGATGGTCTCGAACTTCTGGCCTCGTGTTCCGCCCACCTCAGCCTCCCAAAGTGCTGGGATTACAGGCATGAGCCACTGCGCCCGGCTTTCCTAGTAAATTTCTTAAGAAGACTTAAGAGTACAGAATTTCCTGGGCTGTTGAATGTTTAAACTTTTTTCTTATGGTGCTGATAGTTGAAGAATAGCTTGGTTGGATATAAAAAGCCTTGTTTCTGATTGTTTTTTCCTGGAGTTTTTGGAAAATGCTTTTTCATTATTTTCTTACCTTGATGTGTTTTGATTTTTTTTTTTTTTTTTTTTTTTTTTAAACAGAGCCTCTGTTGCTCAGGCTGTGTGCAGTTCGTGATCATAGCTTACTGCAGCACTGCAGCCTCAAACTCCTAGTCTCAAGCAATCCTCCAGCCTCAGACTACTCCCAAGTAGCTGGGACTACAGGCCCATGCCACTATGCCCAGCTAATTTTTAAATTTGCGCCATGTTGCCCAGGCTGGTCTTGAACTCCTGATCTCAAGTGATTCTCCCACCTTGGCTGATGTTTTTTGGGAAGGCTGATACCAGTCTTATTTTCTTGCCCTTGTAAATTTTTTGATCATTTTGCTTGAAGGTCTTGAGGAGTTTTTCTTTATGTTGTAGGGTTTTTGTTGCAGGTTAATTTTCTCTAGTATGTGGTAGGCCCTTGTTACATGTATTTTTTCCTATAAAGTTGTCTTATAGCTTTAAATAGTAGTTCTATTCCATTGTTTTATTTTATTTGAGAACTCCCAGCCAGGCACGGTGGCTCACGCCTGTAATCCCAGCACTTCTGGGAGGCCGAGGCAGGTGGATTACCTGAATTCAGGAGTTCGAGACCAGCCTGACCAACATGATGAAACCCCGTCTCTACTAAAAATACAAAAATTAGCCGGGCGTGGTGGCACACACCTGTAATCCCAGCTACTTGGGAGGCTGAGGCAGGAGAATTGCTTGAACCCGTGGACAGAGGTTGCAGTGAGATGAGATCATGCCACTGCACTCCAGCCTGGCCAACAGCAATACTCTGTCTCAAAAGAAAAAAACTCCCATTTTATATAAATTGACTCTTCTTTGCTTGCTTTTTATTTCAGTCGTCTTTTTATTTCTTTATTTCATTTTCATTCTCTTGGTTTTTTTCTTTTCTTTAGTGCCTCTTACTAAGTTTTCATTTGAATCTGTAGTTGTTCTTCTAGGCGTGCTATTTGCTTCCCTCTTCTCTCTTCCGTGTACTTCTTCCCAAACTGCCCTTGATCTTTTTGGAGACTTGTAATGAGAGCATGAGAGATATAGTTCACAGGGATTTAGTGGGTTTTTCCCTCCAGTTATAGGAAATTTGAAGTTTGGATGTTCTTTGTGTCATAGTTTTATGAAAGTATCTGTATATAGTTTTATTTGCTCTTTTCTTCATTTTTTCAGCTTTACATGACTGCTGTTATCTCAGATACCCAGAATGAAGAGGGTATTTTTGTTATTAGTTAAGAAAGTTATAGAAGGAATAATCATACCTTGTGAAAACATTCAAACAGTATGCAATGGTGTATACAAATAAGTAGAAGACAACTTTCCTTGTTCTCCAGATTTGTTAACCATATGATTTTATTTATTTATTTATTTATTTATTTATTTATTTTTTTTTTTAGGTGGAGTTTGGCTCTCGTTGCCCAGGCTGGAGTGCAGTGGCGCAATCTCAGCTCACTGCAACCTCTGCCTCCTGGGTTTAAACGATTCTCCTGCCTCAGCCTCCCAAGTAACTGCGATTATAGGCACCCACCACCACACCCAGCTAATTTTTTTGTATTTTTAGTAGAGACAGGGTTTCACCATGTTATCCAGGATGGTCTCGAACTCCTGACCTCAGATGATCTGCCCACCTCAGCCTCCCAAAGTGCTGGGATTACAGGTGTGAGCCACTGTGCTGGGCTAATCATGTGACTTTAAAAATTATCATGAAAGGCTGGGCGCGATGGCTCACCCCTGTAATCCTAGCACTTTGGGAAGCCGAGACGGGCGGATCACGAGGTCGGGAGATCGAGACCATCCTGGCTAACATGGTGAAACCCTGTCTCTACTAAAAATACAAAAAAATTAGCCGGGTGTGGTGGCGGGCGCCTGTAGTCCCAGCTACTGGGAAGGCTGAGGCAGGAGAATGGTGTGAACCCAGGAGGCGGAGCTTGCAGTGAGCTGAGATGGCGCCACTGCACTCCAGCCTGGGCAACAGAGCAAGACTCTGTCTCCAAAAAAAAAAAAAAATTATCATGAAGTTTATATCATTTACATTGTCTTCTGAAGCTGTAGTGTAGGTTAAAAAATGTACTCTATTTTGTCCAATAACTACTTATAGAAATTAGAGATAAAATAGCATTTCTAATATGACAATACAAATATTAATTGTGGAATAAAGTAGAGTGATTATGCACAGGGAAGGATACTTTCATATATAAAAGTTGCAGGATATCTTTTACATTTTTTTCTGGATCTTGTCACTTCTTTTGAATCATACCCAGTTGGTCTTTTGTTTCTTATAAATATTCTGAGTTCTTCCATATTCAAATATTAAAAAAAAAAGGTCCTCTCATTTCATTGGCATTTTGGGTGGCTATAGAATTCTACTTTCAAAATAATCTTCACTTGGAAATCTAAGTCATTCCTCTCTAGTGTTCTGACATAGACGTACAGTTTATTGATGATAATTGGATGTAGTCTCATTCTTGTTCTTTTTTTAGGAAAGCTTATTTTTTCACTAGACATTTTTAGAATGTTCTCTTTAATTTTGGAGTTCCGAAATTTTGTTAGGCTGTATTTAGGTTTGATTTTTTTCTTTCTTTATGTTTGGTTTTGGTAGACCCTTTCATTCTAGAGACTGTTGTCATTCTTCAGCTTAATTTGTTTCTCTTTTTCTATTCTATATTCATTACATTGATGCTGGACCTCTATATTTCTTTATATATTTATTTTTTTCCTCATATCTTTCTTTGCTCCTATTTATATGAGATTTCCTTAGCTTTGGTTTTGCATATATCTAACTCAGTCTTCAGACGTGCTTTTTGGCCCATCCATTGAGGTTTTAAAATTTTTCTTAATGCTTTTAATTCCAGAAACTTTTGAGAGTTGTCATGTTTGTTGTGATATCCATTGTAATATGTGCTTGGTTCTGTATCTCTCAGCCTCTTATTTTCATGCAAAGACCCTTCTCCAGGCAGATGGCCTACTTTCTACAGAGAGTGGTTCTTAGGAATTGCTGATGGCAGAATCTGTCATCAGCTGCTGTATCTGGAGGTACAGATAAACACTGTTTCTTCTTTGGTTTATGGCTGCTTTTTGTATTTTTTGACTCCAAATATGGAGCTTTTTGGGCATCCTCCTTGGGGAAGATCTGGCTTACTTTTGATATCTGTGATACGTTTTGTTGATTCTTTTGATAATCCAGTACTATCTGTTGTTTGAATTCCTCAAAATTTCTGGTCTACTGCTTCCATGATTTCCTATCTTTAAATTTTATGTACTTTTTGGTTTTTTTTTTTTTTGAGACAGAGTCTAGTTCTGTTGCCTGGGCTGGAGTGCAGTGGCATGATCATGGTTCACTGCAGTGTCGAACTCCTTGGCTTAACCAATCCTCCCACCTCAGCCTCCTGAGAAGCTGGGACTATAGGCATGTCCCATCATACCCAACTAATTTTGTTATTATTATTATTATTATTATTATTATTATTATTATTATTTTAGAGACCAGGTCTCCTTTTGTTGCTCAGGCTGATCTTGAACTCCTGGGCTAAAGTGATTCTCCCACCTTGGCCCCCAAAAGTGTTGAGATTAGAGGCATGAGCCACGGTGTCTGGCCTATTTATTTTTTATTTTACTTTATTTTATTCTAGACAGAGTCTCACTCTGTCTTCCTGGCTGGAGTACAGTGGTGTGATCTTGCCTCACTGCAACCTCCACCTCCTGGGTTCAAGCAATTCTCTTGCCTCAGCCTCCCGAGAAGCTGGGATTACAAGTGTGCGCTACCATACCCGGCTAAGTTTTGTATTTTTTTTTAGTAGAGATAGGGTTTTGCCATGTTGGCCAGGCTGGTCTTGAACTCCTGGCCTCAAGTGATCTGCCTAAAACAACAACTTTTCTCTTATTTCACTGACACCTTGTGAGGAAGTGGAAGTAGATTGGGGTATTCAATCCATTTACTTGGACTAGAAGTATAAGTCATACGTACTTTCTCTCTCTCTCTTTCTCTTTCTTTTTTTGACAGTCTCACTCTGTCGCCCAGGCTAGAGTGCAGCGGCACAGTCTTGGCTGACTGCAACCTCCATCTCCCGGGTTCAAGCAATTCTCTGCCTCTGTCTCCCAAGTAGCTGGGATTACAGGCACCCGCCACAATGCCCGGTTAATTTTTTGTATTTCTAGTAGAGACATATTGGCCAGGCTGGTTTTGAACTCCTGAACTTGTGATCTACCCGCTTTGGCCTCCCAAAGTGCTGGGATTACAGGTGTGAGCCACTGCTTTGGGCCTCTTTCTTTTTTTTTTTTTTGGAGATGGAGTCTTGCTCCATCGCCCAGGCTAGAGTGCAGTGGTGCAATCTTGGCTTACTGCAACCTCTGCCTCCTGGGTTCAAGCAATTCTCCTGCCTCAGCCTCCTGAGTAGCCGGGACTACAGACATGTGCCACCACACCTGGCTAATTTTTGTATTTTTAGTAGAGACAGGATTTCACCATGTTGACCAGACTGGTTTCAAACTCTTGGCCTCAGGTGATCCACCCGCCTCAGCGTCCTAAAGTGCTGGGGTTACAGGCGTGAGCCACTATGTCCAGCCTCTTTTTTTCTTTTTTGAGACGGAGTCTCACCTTGTTTCCCAGGCTGGAGTGCAGCGGCATGATCTTGGCTTACTGTGACCTCCGCCACCCGGGTTCAAGTGATTCTCCTGCCTCAGCCTCTCGAGTAGGTGGGACTACAGGCATCTGCCACCATGCCCGGCTAATTTTTTGTATTTTTAGTAGAGATGGGATTTCACCATGTTGACCAGGCTGTTCTTGAATTCCTGACCTCAGGTGACCCACCCACCTCGGACTCTCAAAGTCCTGGGATTACAAGTGTGAGCCACCACGCCCAGCCTTTTTTTTTTTTTGATTATACTTATGTTCTAAACATCGAAAACAAAAGTAAAACACCAACAAAAAAGTAGAAGAGCCAGGTGCAGTGGCATGCACTTCTCATTCCAGCTCAAGTGGGAGGATCACTTGAGCCCAGGAGTTCAAGTCCAGTGTTGGCAACATAGGGAGATCGTCTCTAAAAAAAAAAAATAGTAAAAAAAGAAAATTAAAAACCCAAAACAAAACAAAATATGTTCACTCTTCCACTTCTCTCTCTACTCTTCCCAGTCTAAGATGAGTTAAGCAGGAGAAATATCCATGTTTATAGGGATTAAGCTCATAGATTAGTTTAGAATTAGGAATGTACTACTATTTACCATAGGATTTTACAAGAAAGTTGTTCAGATACCTTTGTTTTTAAATTTCATTGTAAACAATTGATTATTTTATTTCTTAGAAAATATATGCTTTTTTCTTATTTAGAAGGAATATATAAAAAATTGTCAGAAATGTATATCCGTATGTTTTGTTTTAAACTCTGGACTTTTTTTTTCAATAGTGTACTTTTCCCAACACTGGTGCTCGCATCATGATGTTCATCGGCGGTCCTGCTACTCAGGGGCCTGGAATGGTGGTTGGAGATGAGTTGAAGACACCTATAAGATCGTGGCATGACATTGACAAAGACAATGCCAAATATGTTAAAAAGGGAACTAAGGTAATTTCGACTTTTAAATCTTTTTGCCTTATTAGAAAACAGATATTCATTTGCTGGCAGAAGAATACAAATAGTTTTTGATAGAAATTGATATTATACAGTTTGATACTACAACTGGTATTCAGAATTGGAGAAATACTCATTTTTTCTTGATAACTTGTTATACTTTTTCTGGTTCGAAATATTTAAACACTTCATAGTAGGTGTCAGTAGGTATCTCCTTAAAAATTATTACTGAGAGAAACATTCTATGCCTTTTTAAATATTCATGTTAAAGAATGTCTTTCTGTTTAGGAAAAGTTGTTTTTATATTTTTCAGTTTTTCATTTCCAAGAGACAATCCTTAATTTTTCCTTCAGATATGAATATTGTTCATAGATTAAATAGTCCATCATTTTCTTGTAAGTTGTTTTATGTTCATCTAACTTCCTGTTTTTTGGGTTTGTGTAAGTACATTTCACTAATGTTGATTTTTGATACTCTTATATTGGTTCTATTTGCTAATATCTCTTAATTTTTTAATTCTCTAGAGTTCAGTTTTAGTTTAGTTTGTGCTGTATCATGTATTTTTTGATATCATCAGTATTATATTTTTAAAAGTAATTTATGACATAATTTTTGCCACTGTTAGTGGATGCTTTTTTTTCTTGCCAACTAATTTCCTTTATGAGCTTGGAATTTTTCTTGGTTACAGCTTCTAAACCTTTCAAAAAAGGTTTTAGATTCATTTATCTTACTGCTTTTTGTATTTTCTCTATTTTTGGATGTTTTTGTTACTTGGGTATGGATTTAGCCAGGAAAAAGAGTTCTCCATTGTTTTTCTTTCTTTTTTTTTTTTTTTTTTTTTTGAGACAAAGTCTTGCTCTGTCACCCAGGCTGGAGTGCAGTGGTGCAGTCTTTGCTCACTGCAAGCTCCGTCTCCTGGGTTCATGCCATTCTCCCGCCTCAGCCTCCCGAGTAGCTGGGACTACAGGTGCCTGTCACCACGCCTGGGTAATTTTTTGTGTTTTTAGTAGAGACGGGATTTCACCGTGTTAGCCAGGATGGTCTCGATCTCCTGACCTCGTGATCCGCCCTCCTCAGCTTCCCAAAGTGCTGGGATTACAGGTGTGAGCCACCGCGCCCGGCCTGTTGTTTTTCTACTATGTTTGTGTGTGAAGAACAAAATATGCAAGATGCCTTTCTTTAAATTTGGCTTCACCTAGGGGTTTATCTAGAAAGAGTGGCTTTTAAGGAAAAAAAATGTGAAAATGTCAGACTCACAGAAGTTGTTACATAGTTTTATTAACATTACAGAAAGTTAAATAGCAAACCATAATTTAAATTATGATGAGTTATTCTTTTAGTCCTTCTTAGGTAATTTTGATTTGTTAATTGAAAAAAGATGTATAGGACGATTTTGTATATTATTTTAATTAAAAAAATCTTTTGTAGCATTTTGAAGCATTGGCTAATCGAGCTGCTACAACTGGCCATGTTATTGATATCTATGCATGTGCATTAGATCAGACAGGTCTCCTGGAGATGAAATGCTGTCCCAACCTTACTGGGTATGTATTTAAATTTTTACAGTTTTTGTAATTATAAGCAAATGATGACATTTACTGATATACACCAATAATGACCATTTAGGGAAAAATGGCATCTCCCCAGTACTTCAGGGCAAGACATCTGTTAGTAGTTTTTGATATTCCTTTCAGTAAAGCACACTTTTAAATTTTTTAAAAAGTATGGAGTTATAAAGGTCTGTTTCTAAAGCTCACTTTGATATTTTGAAGTTATTATTTTGATTTATTACTTTAACACCTTTTTTGAGATAAAATTCACATACATAAACTTACCATTTAAAATGTCAATTTGATGCTTTTAGTATATTTACAGGATGCATAGCCATCACCATAATTTGTTTAGAACATTTGCATTGGCCGGGCGCGGTGGCTCAAGCCTGTAATCCCAGCACTTTGGGAGGCCGAGACGGGCGGATCACGAGGTCAGGAGATCGAGACCATCCTGGCTAACACGGTGAAACCCCGTCTCTACTAAAAATACAAGAAAATTAGCCGGGCGAGGTGGCGGGCGCCTGTAGTCCCAGCTACTCGGGAGGCTGAGGCAGGAGAATGGCGTGAACCCGGGAGGTGGAGCTTGCAGTGAGCCGAGATCGCGCCACTGCACTCCAGCCTGGGGCACAGAGCAAGACTCCGTCTCAAAAAAAAAAAAAAAAAAAGAACGTTTGCATTACCCTAGAAACTGTGTACCCATTAGCAGTTACTTCCCATTACTCCCTCCTTTCTCTTCTCACCACCCTCTCATCCTTAGACAGCTGATAATTGCCTGTTCTGGATAGTTTATAAAATGGAATCAGAGGCTGGATGCTGTGGCTCATGCTTGTATTCCCAGCACTTTGGGAGGCTGAGGCGAGTAGATCATGAGGTCAGGAGTTCAACACCAGCCTGGCCAAGATGGTGAAACCCTGTCTCTACTAAAAATACAAAAATTAGCCAGGCGTAGTGGCAGGCGCCTGTAATCCCAGCTACTCAGGAGGCTGAGGCAGGAGAATTGCTTGAACCCGGGTGGCAGAGGTTGCAGTGGGCCGAGATCATGCCACTGTATTCCAGCCTGGGCGACAGAGTGAGACTCCGTCTCAAAAAACAAACAAAAAAAGGAATCAGAGCCGGGCGCCATGGCTCCCAACTGTAATCCTAGCACTTTAAGAAGCTGAGGTGGGAGGATTATCTGAGGTCAGGAATTCAAGACCAGCCTGGCCAACATGGCAAAACCCCATCTCTACTAAAAAACACAAAAATTAGCCGGGCGTGGTGGCACTTGCCTGTAATCCCAGCTACTCAGAAGGCTGAGGCAGGAGGATCACTTGAACCTAGAGGTGGAGGTTTCAGTGAGCCAAGAAGATTGTGGCACTGCACTCCAGCCTGGGCCACAGAGTGAGACTGTTTCAAAAAGAAATGAATCAAATGGTCTTTTGTGATTCGTTTCTTCTACTCAGCATAATGTTTTCAAGGTTCATCCATATTATAGAATGTACTAATTTTATTTTATTTTTATTGCTGAGTAAAAAGGGAACAAGGGGTCAAAGTGCATTTAATAGCATTCCATTTGATGGATACACCCCATTTTGTTTAGGAATCCATCGGCTAATGAACGTTTCATTTCCACTTTTTGGCTACTGTGAATAATGGTCCTTTGAACATTGTGTTCAAGTTTTGGTGTGGAGATTGTGTTTTCGTTTCTCTTACGTATATATCTAGGAGCAGAATTGTTGTTTCATGTAGTAGTCCGTCCTTAACATTTTGAGGAACTGTCAAACAGTTTACCCAAGTGACTGTACCAATTTAAATTCCCATTACCAAAGTATGAGGATTCTAGTTTCTCCACATGTTTGTAAGCACTTGTTATTGTCTGTATTTTAATTTTTTTGAGATGGGGTCTTTGTTACCCAGGCTGGAGTGCAGTGTGCAATCATAACTCACTGCAGCCACAATTTCCAGGGCTCAAGCAATCCTCGCACCTCAGCCTCCTGAGTAACTGAGACTACAAGCACATGCTACCACACCTAAGTAATTGTTAATACTTTTGTTTTGCGGAGACGAGGTCTCACTTTGTTGCCCAGGCTGGTCTTGAACTTCTGGGCTCGATCCTCCTGCCTCTGCTTCTCAAAATGCTGGGATTACAGGTGTGAGCCACTGTGCCCAGCCTATTGTCTGTCTTTTTGATGATATCTGTCCAAGTGGGTGTGAAGTCATATCTCATTGTGGTTTTGATTTGCATTTCCCTGAAGACTAATGATGTTGAGCATCTTTTTATGTGCTTACTGGCCATGTGTATATCTTTGGAGAAATGTCTATTCAGATTCTTTACACATTTTTAATTTGGGCTATTGATTTTCTTTTTATTGTTAAAATCGTTTGTTATGTGGATATAAATTCCTTT
This sequence comes from Macaca thibetana thibetana, assembly GCF_024542745.1. Taxonomy (NCBI): domain Eukaryota; kingdom Metazoa; phylum Chordata; class Mammalia; order Primates; family Cercopithecidae; genus Macaca; species Macaca thibetana. The sequence goes on from NC_065584.1 coordinate 68,732,071, forward strand.
ATCAGATATATGACTTAAAGATATTTTCTGTTACGGGTTTTTTCCCTCACTTCTTTCTTTTTGAGACAGAGTCTCACTGTGTCGCCCAGGCTAGAGTGCAGTGGTGCAGTCTAGGCTCACTGCAACTTCTGCTTCCTGGGTTCAAGTGATTCCCCTATCTTAGCTTGCCCAGTAGCTGGAATTACAGGTGTGCACCACCATGCCTGGCTATTTTATATTTTTAGTAAAGATAGGGTTTCACCATGTTGGCCAGGCTGGTCTTGAATTCCTGACCTCAAGGGATCCACCCACCTCGGCCTCCTAAAGTGCTGGGAATACAGGTGTGAGCCACTGCGCCCGGCCTCCCTCACTTTCTTGATGGTATTGTTTGCAGCACAAAAGTTTTAAATTTTGATGAAACCTAGTTCATGCTTTTTCTTTTTTTTTTTTTTTTTGAGACGGAGTCTCGCTGTCACCCAGGCTCTGTCACCAGGCTTGGACCCGCCTCCCGAGTTCAAGTGATTCTCCTGCCTCAGCCTCCCAAGTAGCTGGGACTACAGGCGCCTGCCACCACACCCGGCTAATTTTTTTTTGTATTTTTAGTAGATACTGGGTTTCACCATGTTGACCAGGCTGGTCTTGAACTCCTGTCCTTGTGATCTGCCCGCCTCAGTCTCCCAAAGTGCTGGGATTACAGACCTGAGCCACCGTGCCTTGAGTTTTTAAAATTTTAAATTTTTTAAATTTTGAGACAGAGTCTCGCTGTGTTACCCAGGCTGGAGTGCAGTGGTGCAATCTCAGCTCACTGCAACCTCTGCCTCCCAGGTTCAGGCGATTCTTGTGCCTCAGCCTCCCGAGTATCTGGATTACAGGCATGTACCACCATGCCTGGCTAATTTTCATATTTATTTCAAGTTACCTGCCTGCCTTGGTCTCCCAAAGAGCTGGAATTACAGGCATGAGCCACTGTGCCCAGCCAACAATTGATTTTTATATGTTGATTTTATACCCTGCAAACTTGTGGAACTTGTTTATTAGTTTTAATAGTTTTTCTGTGGACTTCTTAGGATTTTCTCTATATAACATCATGTCATCTGCAAATTGGTATTGTTTTACTTCTTCCTTCCCATCTGCATGCTTTTTCTTTTCCTTGCCTAACTGCCCTGGCTGGAATGTCTATTAAAAATGATTATTAAAAATGGTGAGAGTGAATATTCTTGTATTGTTCTTGATCTTTGGGGGAAGTTGTTTAGTCTTTTTTTTTCTTTTTTTGAGATGGAGTTTCCCTCTTGTTGCCCAAGCTGGAGTGCAGTGGCACAATCTCTGCTCACTGCAACCTCCACCTCCTGGGTTCAAGCGATTCTGCTGCCTCAGCCTCCCGAATAGCTGGGACTACAGGCATGCACCACCATGCCCAGCTAAGTTTTGTATTTTTAGTAGAGACAGGGTTTCACCATGTTGGTCAGGCTGGTCTCAAACTCCTGACCTCAGGTGATCCACCTGCCGCGGCCTCCCAAAGTGCTGGGATTACAGGCATGAGCTACTGCGCCCAGCCCTGTTTAGTCTTCTACCATTAGAAGATATTAGCTGTGGATTTCATCAGATTAAGTAAGTTCCCTTCCAAAAACTCATGAAAATGTGTTTTTGGATTTTGTTAAATGCTGTTTCTATAGCTATTGATATGATCATGTGGCTTTTGTCCTTATTAATATGGTATATTGCACTGCTTTTTGGATTTTAAACCTACCTTGCATTTCTGGGATGAATCTCACTTGGTCATGGTGTATAATCCTTTTTGTTGTTGCTAAATTCAATTTGCTAGCATTTTGTTGAGGATTTTTGCATCTGTCTTCATAGGAGATACTGGCCTGTAGTTTTCTTTTGCTTGGTGTTGGCATCAGGATAACTATCTTCAGAGAATGACTTGGGAGATATTCTTTCCTCTTCCATGAGCAGTTATTATTTTTGAAATAATTAGGCTTAAAAATCGATTAGATATGTTACCCTTTCTCAGGTTTATTTATTCATTCATTCATCTAATCAAAATGAATGAGCACCTGCTATGTAGCAAACTGCTCAAGGCACTGCAAGTAAAGCAGTGAACCAAACATAAAAATCTTTGCCCTCATGGAGCTTATCTTCTAGTGCAGGACTCTTCCGTATAATTTCCCATTGTATATATTCTTTGTGCTGTCCCATTGAAATGTGGTAAGTATGACTGAGGAACTAAAAGTTTAATTTTAATTGCTTTACATTTAAATTTAACTAGCCACATGTTAGATCATACAGTTCTAATGAGAGGAGATGGGATAAGTATGGTAGATAGGATGTCAGATGGTGATAGCATTGGGAAGGAAAAAAGGTCAGGAAAGAAGAATTGGGGTTTGCAGTTCTAAATAGGATGAATAGGCAGGGCCTTATTGAAGGTGATATTTTAGCAAATATGTAAGGAAGTGAGAGTGAGTCATGTGCGTATATGAAGTAAGAGTATTCCAAGTGAGGAATAGCAAGTGCAAAGTTGAGAATGTACCTGGGGCCAGGCGCTGTGACTCACACCTGTGTAATCCTAGCAGTTTGGGAGGCTGAGGTGGGTGGATTGCTTGAGTCAGGAGTTTGAGACCAGTCTGGGCAACATGGTGAAACCCTGTCTTTGCCAAAAATACAAAAATTAGCTGGGCATGGTGGTGTGTGCCTGTAGTCCCAGCTACTTGGGAGGCTGAGGTGGGAGGATTGCTGGAGCTTGGGAAGTCCAGGCTGTGGTGAGCCATGATTGCATCACTGCACTCCATCCTGGGTGACAGAGTGAGAACTGGGTTCAAAAAATAATAATAAAAAAGAGAATGTACCTGTGATGTTGAGAAATAGCAAGGGGAGAACAAAGTAGCTGGAATGGAGTGAGTGAGAGGGTAGGTTTCAAAGGCCTGTTTAAAGGGCTTTGGACTTTACCTTGAGTGAGATGGGAAGGCATTGGAGAGTTTTCGTCAGAGGAGTTTGATGATCTGACTTAATGGTTTAAAAAGATCGCTGACTTCATTTGTCTTTAGTAGAGTATAGGGATGTAAGAATACCAAGTGATGGTAGTACAGATGGTGGGAAGTAGTTGGATTTTGGATTTATTTGGAAGATAGATGTAAGGGTGTGGACATTCCTTTATATAGGTTTACTGTAAAAGGGAGCAGAGAAATGGGATGTATTATCAGGTATAATGATGAGTTAGATCATCATAGATAACATGTTTGTAGAAAATCTGAAAGAATCTATAAACTATTGATACTAATATGTGAAGTTGGCAAGACTTCTGGATCAAGGTCAGTGTACAAAGTTTAATTATAAATGTAGGTACCAGTAACATTAAAAAACGTAAAAGGATGCAATTTCTAATAAGCATCAGAGATAACATAAAAACTTTTAATGATATCAAAAATAAAATTATGGTCAATTAGTTACAACACATCAGTTTTATTCTTTTGCCTATTTCAATTTTTGATTGTATCTTTTATTGATGTTTAAGTAATAAAGTATTTTAAAAATGTGAACAAGTGTGTCTAAATATTTGTATGCATATGTGTACCCCCCTTTTATATAAACAGAATATTTTACACATCTTTCCCCTCTTTGTGTTTTTCACTTATATCCTAGAAATCAGTCTGTAGCAGTGTATTACTCCATTGTGTGGATGTAATATTTTTTCAGCTAGTCTCTAATTACATGATTATTTGGATTGTTTTCAGTTTTGTGTTATTCTGAGTTTGTGTTTGAAATACGATATTTCAAACACAAGGAAAAAAGGAAACAAAAAACATTTGTTGTTACAAATAGTGCTTCAGTGAATAACCTTGTGAAGGTATTTTGTTTCTCTGTTTTTGTTTTGTTACAATATCTTTGGAATAGATTACTGTTAGTGGGGTGGCTGGATTAAGGAGGAAATCCATATATAATTTTGTTAGATATTATCAAGTTGCTCTGTACTGGGGTTGTACCATTTTGCAGTCCCAGCAGAAGTGTATGAGAGTGCCCATTTTTCCATAGCTTCACCAACATAATATGTTGCCGTCAAACTGATTTTTGCCAATCTATTAGAGAAGGAATGGTATCAAAATAGTTTTTAACTTTCAAGTTAATATTAAACATTTTTTTAAATTAAAAAAGTAGGTATATGCTTATTGAAAAAAATTTAAAGTAAGTGTATAAAGTGAAAATACTCTCTTAATTTTCTTCCATTCTCATTTGCTCGGTATAACGTGTATATTTCATGTGACACAGGCAATACATGCATATACATACACACACATACTCGTTTTTAAGAGTGAGAATGAGCCGGATGGGTGGCTCATGCCTGTAATCCCAGCACCTTGGCAACCCGAGGTGAGCATATTGTTTGAGCCTAGAAGTTCAAGACCAACCTGGGCAACATGGCAAAACCCTATCTCTACAAAAAAACAAAAAAATTAGCTGGGCGTGTTGGTGCAACTTGTAGTCCAGCTACTTGGGAGGCTGAGGTAGGAGGATGGCTTGAGCCCAGGAGGTTGTGGCTGCAGTGAGCCGTGATTGTGCCACTGCACTCCAGCCTGGGCGACAGAGTGAGACCCTGTCTGAAAAAAAAAAAGAGAGAATGCATGCTGGAAACTGTCAGGTACCTTTACCAATATGGAGAACATTTTTTACTGTATACTCTTCTGTACCTTTTGAATTTTGTAATATAATGGATATATTGCCTATTTAAAGAATAATTTTTTAAAAATTGCCAAGGACAAATGCAACTGTTAAGGGCACTCTGTTATCCTTGGAATTGAAATTATTTGTGGGGTGAGGATATTCTCATATATATTTGAATATTAAAAATGAGTAATACAGCACATTTTGGGAAATGTCTTTAAAATTTATTGGTAGTCTTGAGAGGTAATTTTCTTCTACGATTTTAACACACGGACTCAGTAACTGTGTCAAGTGTTTTTTTTTATTCTTTCCATGCAGAGGATACATGGTAATGGGTGATTCTTTCAATACTTCCTTATTCAAACAAACTTTTCAAAGAGTCTTTACCAAAGACATGCATGGACAGTTTAAAATGGGCTTTGGTGGTACACTAGAAATAAAGGTAAGAACGAAAACTTGGCATGTGTGATATGCTATCAAGAGACAACTTACAGAGTATAATTCTAAAGTGTCATTAATCAAATTTAGTATTTGCTTTCAAAATTGTGGTTATTTTTTATTTAAACCTGAGTTAGAGATTTTCTTCACCAGAAGAGTGTCATCATTCAATGTATGAGACTTTACTTGAGCATTTCTGAACAATTGTTAGAAAAGTAGAACAATATTGGTAAAATAATTCTTTAACTTTTATTTTTTTCTTTATATAGGGCTTAACTCTTTAAAGTATGTTTTATCTTTTTTTTTTTTTTAATTTTTTTTATTTCTTGAGACAGAGTCTTCCTCTGTTGCCCAGGCTAGAGTGCAGTGGCATGATCTTGTCTCACTGCAGCCTCCGCCTCCTGGGTTCAAGTGATTCTCCAGCCTCAGCCTCCTGAGTAGCTGGGACTACAGGTGTGTGCCACCGTGTCTGGCTAATTTTTGTATTTTTAGTAGAGACGTGGTGTCATCATGTTGGCCAGGCTGGTTCAAACTCCTGACCTCAGGTGATCTGCCTGTCTTACCCTTCCAAAGTGCTGAGATTACAGGCATAAGCCACCATGTCCGGCCTGTTTTATCTTTTGTAGAGCCAAATCTATTTATGTTAGTGCCAGGTTAATGATGGGAATTGTTATCTAACTTAAGAGGAAACTGTTTTTTACCTTTGGATAATCAGTAATTGTTTTATGATTAGTTGTTATTACATAATTCTATCATTTATTTCAAATTTGGATTTAAAATACCCAAAGGCTAAGTGCTTCTAATCCTAATTGATTATTTTTAAATTAATTCTAAGCACATTAATTTTGAATTTTCATTAAATATTTATTAAACTTGTTTTATTGAATGCTTGCTATATGCCCAACATTGTGTGGGAAATTACAGAGATGTCTAGGGATATCTAAGGTACACGTGTTGCTGTAGAGACACTTAGCATTCTCTTGATAGAAAGGCAGGAAAAGAAAACAGTGCATGTGATAGAATGACGTAATAATTATAAAAATGCTATAAAGGTTTAGAGAAGAAAAATGAACATATATAGAACACAATTTATTCTAGAGGAGTGTGACTTATAGTTTTTTTTTTTTTTTTTTTTTTTTTTTTTTGAGACAGAGTTTCGCTCTTGTTGCCCAGCTGGAGTGCAGTGTTGTGATTCCGGCTCACCACAACCTCTGCCTCCTGGGTTCAAGCGATTCTCCTTAGCCTCCTGAGTAGCTGGATTTACAGGCATGTGTCACCATGCCCAGCTAATTTTGTATTTTTAGTAGAGACGGGGTTTCTCCATGTTGGTCAGGCTGGTCTTGAACTCCCGACCTCAGGTGTTCCACCCGCCTCAGCCTCTCAAAGTGTTGGGATTACAGGCATGAGCTATCGTGCCTGGCCACAGTTTTTTTTTTTTTTTTTTAAAGATGTTAGAGGATAATGCATTTTATTCAGGAACCTGGTGTGAGGAGAGGCATCGAGGTGAGAATCAGCATTGTATGTTTGAGAAAACTGCCCAGTGAGCGTAGATGCTTTGTATTGGAATGAGGGGAAATAGCTTAAATTTGTGGGAGCTGGTTGTAGTGTGCAGACATATGTGTCATATTAGGTATTTTGCGTAAGATTCATCTGACAGTGCTATTCTGTGCATGTCAGGTAAAAGAATCTCAAGTAAGAAAAGCAGGCTTTCTAATTTTTTTTTTTTTAGTTAGAAAGTATTGTGATAGCTTAAATTTTGGTGGCAGGAGAGACTGGGTAGAGACCAATCTTGGTGACAGATTTTCTCTGGGAGGAAAAATAGAATAGGGTGTCTAAGGTTTTGGATTAGGATATGTGAATTTTGGGTGGGTAGGTAGGAGTGTGAAGTCAGGATGAGGTTCCCAAATGGAGACCTCCTATGTGCTAATGGAAATAGAAGATTAAAATTAGGTTGGTGCCAGATTTTTAATTTGGCAGTGAGCATAGAAGTGCTCATTGATTATTTTTCATGTTAGTATATTTTCATTGGCTTTGAGTGTTAAATATAGATGAATATCTTATATTCTTATACACCTGTAGTTGAACATTTGAACTTACCTTTGAGGAAACCGAATATGCTATATTCTTATTTTGCAGACCTCAAGGGAAATAAAGATTTCAGGAGCTATTGGACCCTGTGTGTCACTCAATTCTAAAGGACCCTGTGTGTCTGAAAATGTAAGTTGTGTTTATTCTAAAAAGAAAGTATAGGGCCAGGAACTGTGGCTTGCACCTGTAATCCCAGCTACTTGAGAGGCTGAGGCAGGAGGATTGCTTAAGCCCAGGAGTTAGAGACCAACCCAGGCAACATAGAGAGACCCTGTTCCCCACCCATTATCCCCGCCAAAAAAGAAAAAAAGAAGATACAGTGAATGCACAGGATAGCACCAACAAAAACTTGGGGTGGCAGCCTATAGCATTCCTTTCAGAATTCTTATATTGGTTGTTTTATGTAGTTCAGCTTCCATTGGTATACCTCCATTTGTGGTTGCTCTTTCTGCATACCCTTTTCCCATCTACCCCTAATTAAAATTTTTGTACTGTCACCAGTCTTCTATTTTTTATGCCTAAATTATGTCTTGCCCCAGTGTACCTAAAAAAAAAAAACAACTAATGATTTGGAAATTTGGAGACTTCTGAAAGTCAAAATTAGCTCTAAATTGATTTTTGTTACCAGAATTTTCAAAAAAGTAACCAAATTAGCCAGATTTGGAATTTCAGTTCTTTATGTTCTTTTTATCCAATTTAATGGAAGTATAATGCACTGTAAAATGTAGCTGTAGAGAGGATGATGGGACAAATAATACAAAGTGGGTAATCAACTTTAAAAATGGCAAAGCTAAAAAATTAATATATATAAGCAGTTTGCATGGTAAAGGCCTATCTATATCTATGACATTTTCTTGGGAATCAGAGTGCTTAACAATTCTCATCCAGAGAACATGTGTTCGTAAATGCATATATTACATATTAAATCAGTTCCTCTTTATACAGATCCAGTAGTTGGATAGAAGGATAACGTTAGTTGCAATTACTTCATTAAATAGCATATGCTTTTATTTTTTATTTATTTATTTTTTGAGACGGAGTCTCGCTCTGTTGCCCAGGCTGAAGTGCAGTGGTGCCATCTTGGCTCACTTGCAGGCTCCGCCTCCTGGGTTCATGCCATTCTCCTGCCTTGGCTTTATAAGTAGCTGGGACTACAGGTGTCTGGCACCATGCCCAGCTAATTTTTTGTGTTTTTGGTAGAGATGGGGTTTCACAATGTTAGCCAGGATGGTCCCCATCTCCTGACCTTGTGATCTGCCTGCCTCAGCCTCCCAAAGTGCTGAGATTACAGGTGTGAGCCACTGCGCCTGGCCAAATAGCATATGTTTTTAACGACAACAGTATGAAGAACTTATATTAATACTTTTGTAATTTACTTAGCAAGAATTTGAATTTTACTTTTATTATGTAAAAATTATTTTGTTTTTATTATGTAAAAAATGCTTTATTTTATAATATACTTATAGTCTTAACATATTTTAAGCTCTTAACATCATTGAATTAGTTTGAAACATGACTTTTTTTCCCCTATGGTCTTTTTCCTTTTTCACCTTAATATAAAATTAATAAATTGTGTCTCTAACTTTCAAACATGCTTTATTTTATTTTACAGGAGATAGGAACAGGTGGCACATGTCAGTGGAAGATATGTGGACTTAGTCCCACTACAACCTTAGCCATATATTTTGAGGTTGTCAATCAGGTATGACTTTCTACATCTGAATATCAAAACGTACATTTGAATAAGTACTTACTTTAGACCATGAATAGTTCATATATTTTTTTCCTATAGTAGATATAACCCAAAATTTATTTTCTGTATTGGAATTTATATTTGTTTTTTATTTTTATTTTTATTTTTCAAGGCTAAACTCCTTGGTGAGAGGACATATTGTAATAGAAATGCAGGGAAACCGACGAACGCCAAACCTTGGATAGCCCAACTTTTAGTCTGTTTTCTTTCTTTCTTTCTTTTTGAATATAAACTTGAAGGATAAATGCAGTTACTTAAAATTCCCTTCTACTTATGCATTTTTGCAATTAGATGTCTAGCTTTTTCTAGTTGTCACAAAGTGTATATGATATATGAGTCTTCCTACAAGAAGGTCTCATATGTGAAAATCCATAGAAAAAGTTTGGAAAGTAATCATATTTGGGAAGTTTTTTTTTTTTTTTCTGCCACAGGAGGTAGTTAATCACATTGAAGAATATAAATTACTGACTTATTTATTAATAGTTTTTAGGCATAAAATGAACCATAAAATATTAACAATCAGCTTTCCTAAGGCAGGTGCAATAGTTTTTTTTAATATTAAAATTTATAAGAAATATATTGACTCTTATTGACAAAAGCAAAACAAAATGACACACAAAAACAAAGCAAGAATGTCTTGTCAGAAGGCATGAATAAAATTTTCCTATTGACTACTTGTATTTCTTTCTGATGATAATTATTATATATTGCTGTTAGTTTCTTCTCATTATTAATCTTTCATTGGTTGGTTGTTCATCATATGATTATGTTCCTAAAAGTTCTGCTTTCATCTTCTATACCTAGGGGACGAGGACTTAGCTCAATTTCTCTTTATCCAGTTACAAGTTGAACATCTCAAATCTGAAATCTGTAATGTTTCAAAATCTGGAACTTTATGAATGCTGACATGACACTCAAAGAAAATGCTCATTGGAGAGCATTTTGGATTTTGGATTTTTGGATTTGGGGATGTTCAGTTGGTATAAGGCAAATATTCCCAAGTTTGAAAAAATATAAAATCCAAAACATTTCAGGACCCAAGCATTTTGGATAAGGGATATCCAAACTGTGCAGTTTGGCTTAAATGACCTCACTTAGGTCTTGTCTTTTAATTTCTTTGTGCTCTCCCTTTTCTTTGTTCTTTCATGTCCCTCTTGCTTATATATTACTTGAAAATTGATTTCCTAGCAGGACTGACTTCTCTCATTCTTGAGTATTTTCCTCCTCTCCCAAATTAATTTCTCCCTTCTGTGTGACAAATTATAATTGTTTTGAATGCATTGGAAATAAGTATCCTTCTAATCAATTTTAGAATGAATTATTTTTAGTGCTAGGACATGCAGCGTGTGATTATATGACAACAACATAGTAAAATTTGCTTAGGTTTTACTCCATTATATTTATACAGCATAATGCTCCAATTCCTCAAGGAGGGCGTGGTGCAATCCAGTTTGTGACTCAGTATCAGCATTCAAGTGGGCAGAGACGCATCCGAGTGACCACCATTGCTAGGAAGTAAGTTGTATTTGTTAAGAGATTTGATTTTCATATCACAACTATCTGGGTTGTGTTTCCAAAGTGGATTCCTATTTTGGGTGACATCCATGACTAGCAAGTGAATATTTGTGACTAATAGTATTTTATTTATTTCTTTTTAACCCAGCTTATTTGCTACAATATTCATTACTAAGAACTGTAAGAGCAATTTTAAAAAGTACTTTTTTTTTTTTTTTTTTTTTTTTGAGACGGAGTCTCGCTGTGTCTCCCAGGCTGGAGTGCAGTGGCGCGATCTCGGCTCACTGCAAGCTCCGCCTCCCGGGTTCACGCCATTCTCCCGCCTCAGCCTCCGAGTAGCTGGGACTACAGGCGCCCGCCACCACGCCCGGCTAATTTTTTGTATTTTTAGTAGAGACGGGGTTTCACCGTGTTAGCCAGGATGGTCTTGATCTCCTGACCTCGTGATCCGCCCGTCTCGGCCTCCCAAAGTGCTGGGATTACAGGCTTGAGCCACCGCGCCCGGCCTAAAAAGTACTCCTAAGACACACCCTTCAAAATATTATTTACCTCATTCCTGTGAGAGAAAGAATCAAACATTTACCTATAATAGTCAATAATAATATATATAATCCATTATATATATGACAGCACATTAATTAATCACATTACTTTTCAACTAGTGATAAAAATTCTTAGCTATTTTTTTCAAGTTTTATTAGTCATTTAATTCATCTGTTAAGCCATTACTCAGCTTCTGCTTTGTGGAGTAGGTTCTGTTGTGGGAGAGTATGAATGCAGAAGCCGTGAACATACTTAGCCTCCTGCTATATGACGGTGTGGTATAGAGTAGTCCTCACACTGTCTGTGGTAAAGGGCCAGTTGTGGTTTTTTCCCTAATCCTTCGGGTACAGATGCTTTTATTAAATACAATAAAAATGAATTACTAGAAAAATGAAATTTTAAAAAGTGATTTAAAACAAACTCCCTGTTTTATGTTATTAGATTAATAAGATACAAGATTATTTTGTGAAGTTGCTCAGTTTCTAAATATTTATTGTTAGTTCCTCTATTGACTTCGTGGCACTGGTTCACATACCACACTTTGACTAGCACTTGTTGAGACCACAAAAGGTAAAGTCTGTATCTAACAGATTCAATTATAGGGTAGTATTTTGTGTAACATCTTTGCCCAGGATTTGCAGAGACAACAAATTTAATTGAATTTAGTACGCTTCTTTTTATTAAGAATTAGAAATAAATTATTTCGCTGCTACTTTGGTATCTCTATATATTTGTGAAGTATAAAACAAAAGGAAAATAATTGTGGAATGAGTTTAGTTAGGAAGAGATTTTTAGATGAGGTGAATCTAGAAATGAACAGTCTTTGGTCTTTATTTCTATTTGTCTTGAACTTGGTTGTCTGGATAGGGAAAGTGTTGATCAGTAAACTTACCCAGTTTAGTCATGGTCTAGACAATGGACAAGGAAGGCATTTGTAGCTCTCATTTTCATTAACTGTACTTAAACTCTAGCTTCATTCTTGAAAATCTTAAGACTTTTGATGAGTGATGGACATGAACACAACATTTGAACTGAATATTAGTTGTATTGGATGATCTATTACTTAGCACAGGGTTGTACATAGATTGACTGTCCTGTTCTGTTACCTTGCTTTGACTTCACGTCCTGGAACAATGTCACGGGGATACATTATTCATTTGAAGAAAAAAATGTCAACTGAACCTTCCCTTAGATTTGTTCAGATTTCGGATAAGGAACTCGGAAGTACTGATTCCTGGCAAACTTCTCAGTTTTTTTATGCCTCTCAACATGTGTGCGCGTGCACACACACACGTGTGCGCACACATTGAATTTGACATTCAGAACATTTGCTTAAAGAAACAACGATATACCAAATGAGGAAGTTTTTACATTTTACAAAGTCACTGGTTTATACTACTCAAAAATGTCTTAGAAGACAAAGTCTGAGCAACTGATCCAGATTAAAGGATACTAAAGAAACATTACCACTAATGCCAATGTGTGATCCTGGACAAAATGCGATGTCAGGGAAAAATTTTGCTTTAGAAGCTATTATTAGACAATTGCGGAAATATGAATATGGTCTCTTTCTATATGATAATAACAATATATCAGTGTTAGATTTCACCAATTTAATAATTGGAGCTATATAAGATAATTTTTTGTTCTTAGGAGATAGACACTAAAGTATTTCGGGCAGAAGGTCATAATGTCTCCAACTTAATCTAGAAGAGTTCAGCAAAAAATGTATATATAAATGGAGAGAGAGAATGATAATGCAGATGTGTTAAAATGCTAACAATTGATCAATCTAGGTGATGGATATATAGCAGTTTATTCCACTCTTCTTACTGTCTTTATGTTTGAAATATTTTTAAAATGAAAAGTTTTAAAAGGTTAGATTACTCTTTCAAGAGACAGGGTGCTGTCTGTGAGAAATATCATGGGCTTATATATTTTCAGTTTGCACAGAATTTATGAGGCTATTTGTAGAGAGATATGTGTGTTATGGTGCCATTTATAGCATTGTCTTACCAAAAGCATCCATCTTTTCAAGTTAACTTATCCCAACCATTTCCAATGATCAGAGCATCTTGTTTTTTTTTTTATAGTTGTGTTTTTTTTTAAACTAGGATTATGACTATCGGGGCCTAGACAAGTGTTTTGGTTAAGTGAATAAGCCATATGAAAATAAAGGCTCCTGAGAAGACAAAGTTACTCTATTTTTCATATAGAAAATAACTTTGATCTAGGAATTTTGGTTTAAACTAGTTGTAAGAATCACAGTGAAGGGGTATGGGAAATGTAGAATACCGATTTTTATAATGTCAAGAAGCCCTTTAAACTTGACTTTAAGAACATACCTTTTAATTTATGTCTAAACAAATAATAAGTAGTAAATTTGCATGTGTTCACTTGGAATGTATTTCCTCTATTGCACCATTATATTTTCAGAATAAAAAAAATCACCTTCATAGTTCAAAGCAAATAAATATGGTCATTCAAGTTTGGAAAGTACTGATTCAAACAGTGTTGTTTTTAATTCTTTGATTTTTAAAATTAAAATTAAAATAATTAATAAAACACTAAACCAAACTATTTGTATAATCATGAAGTCTTTAAATTGCATTAAAACATAACTTTCAAAATTACCAATGTCTTCTTTCACACATTCTCATTCTTTTTTGCTTCTTACTGTTTACTACACTGAGATAATTCACACGTTTCAACCATCTGGGAAACATTTAATAATTATTTGCTTATTGAAAGAAAATTAAAAATACAGAAAGAAGGGAGAAGAATTTTAAACATGCTACTGCCTGAATTCCCTTAGATCACTCTTACATGTAAAAGTGGTTCAGCATTTATTTTCAAGAAGTCTGTAAGTATGTCTGGCCAGTCACTATATCTGAAATATTAAACAAACAAACATAAAATGTATTGCTGAGTCTTCCCAGGATCAGTTTGACTAGATTGGATTTATACAGCATTTGGATTTAATAAAATGCTGCTATTTTATGTGTAATATCAAATTATTCCCTTAGACTGAAATTTTTACTTGTTAACTTTTCATTGGTTTTAGGCAGTGTATTAACATGGAAATAAAAGAATACAAAGTAATTTTAATTACTTGATTTTTATCACTAATGATTGAAAGGCCAATGAGAAACTTCTGACACTTAATTCATTTTCCAGTGGAATAAACAAGAATTACTTAGGTTGAGAGAAAACCTTTATTTTTGTATAGTTTGTATTTCTATATTTAAATACAAAATTATTTTTTAAAATTTCATTTAAAAAATTAAATGAAATTTTAAAGTTGGATATAGGGACTTACATATCTATGTGTGGGGACACACATATATGCAATTATTTTTACTCGTAAAAATCTTTTATTGGCCAAGTGTGGTGACTCATGCCTATAATCTCAGTGCTTTGGGACGGCTGAGGCAGGAAGATCACTTGAGTCCAGGAGTTGGAGACTACCATGGGCAACATAATGAGACCTTCATCTCTAAAAAAATGGTTTTAAATTAGCTGGTATGGTGGTCTGTGCCTGTAGTCCTGCTACTCAGAAGGCGGAGGTGCGAGGATTGCTGGAGCCCAGTAGTTTGAGGTGAATCATGATTGTGCCACTGGAACCATGATCATGCTACTGCATTCCAGCTTGGGTGATAGAGTGAGACCTTGTCTCTTAAAAAAATCTCTTTTTTTTTTTAAACTTCCTTATTTTATGTCTTTAAAGTTTTTTTTTTTTTTTTTTTTTTTTGAGACAGTTTTGCACTGTCACCCAAGCTGGAGTGCAGTGGTGCCATCTCGGCTTGCTGCAGCCTCTGCTTCCCAGGGTAAGGCAATTCTCGTCTTCAGAGTAGCTGGGATTACAGGCATGTGCCACCATGCCTGGCTAATTTTTGTATTTTTAGTAGAGACAGAGTTTCACCATGTTGCCGAGGCTGATCTTGAACTCCTGAGCTCAAGCAATCTGCCTGCCTCAGCCTCCCAAAGTATTGCGATTACAGGCGTGAACCACTGCAACCAGCCTAGAGATAGGGTCTTGCTGTTTCTCAGGCTGAACTCAAACTTCTGGGCTTAAGTGATTCTCCCACCTTAGCTTCCTGAATAACTGGGACTATAGATATGTGCCACCATGCCGACTGAGTAGTAAAAAATCTTAATGTTTTAAGGAATGTGGTTGGAGAGCTGCCTTTACACTTACTTTGGAAGATTTCTTTAGGTTTGGTTATATTTTTCTGAAAAACAATAAATGCTATACTAAATCTGCTATTAGTGATTTAAAAAAATGCTAGTTTGAGCCTGATGCAGTGGCTCACACCTGTAATCCCAGCACTTTGGGAGGTTCAGGTGGGTAGATTGCCTGAGCTCAGGAGTGCAAGACCAGCCTGGGCAACATGGTGACACCCTGTCTCTACTAAATACAAAAAAGTTAGCCAGAGTGTGTAGTCGCTACTCTGTAGGCTGAGGCATGAGAATTGCTTGAACCCAGGAGGCAGAGGTTGCAGTGAGCTGAGATCCCTCCACTGCACTCTAGCCTGGGTGACAGAGCAAGACTCTGTCTCCAAAAAAAAAAAAAAGCTAATTTGTTTAAGTAATACTGGAATTTTGAAATATCAAAGTAGGCTGGGCATGGTGGCTCACGCCTATTATTCCAGCACTTTGGGAGGCCTAGGTAGGCGGATCACTTGAGGTCCGGAGCTCAAGACTAAACTGATGAACATGGCGAAACCCCCTCTCTACTAATATCGTGGGAATCAGGAGACTGGAGAGACCAGTAGGTGGAACAGGAGGATTTTATTGAGTGCACTTAGACCCAGTGGATTAACATCCGAAGACTGGGCCCCAAGCAAAGGCAGGGCTTGGCTTATATACACACTTTTGAAACGGGGTTGACTAGTTTGAAACAAGCTTATAGTGGCGTGAAGCGTAGTGGCGTGAAAGCTCATGTACAGAGGCAGAACAAAGGCAGTTAATTAAACTGTGACAGGTTCATAATGCAGGCTTATGAGTGACTCTTGCTATGTAGCCTGGATGGCTGTTATCTAGCTTTGCTCAAGATCCTTGCATGGGCTTATCTCATATCCTTTGCTATGGCGCCTAGATGGTTGCAATCCAGGCCCACTCAGGCATGTCTCGTGACCTTTGCTGTGTTGCTCAGATAAAACAGACTACTTGAAGTTGCTAGTTATAGAAAACAGGAATCTGTAAACTCATAGGTTTACTCACATCATAAGAGAGAGGAAAATTTGTTTCTCTTCTCCCTGTATTTGAGGGAGTGCTGGGAGAGTCTCCAGAGCACATTCCTTTGAGCCCTGGCTTCTTGGATAATGTTGTCGATACTTTGCCTGGGTCTGGGTCTGGGCTTTGCCCGTTACTGCCTTTGGGATGAGTTAGCCTAACACCTAAAGCTTGTTTCCTTCTCTTTTTAATTTTATTTTTCTTTATTTGTTTAATTTCCTGCCTCACTAAAAATACAAAGAATTAACTGGAATTGGTGGCAGGTGCTGTAATCCAAGCTACTTGGGAAGTTGAAGGAGGAGAATTGCTTGACCCCAATAGGCGATGTTGCAGTGAGCCAAGATTGCACCATTGCACTACAGCCTGGGTGACAGAGCGAGATTCTGTCTCAAAAAAAAAAAAAAAAAAAAAAAAAAAAAAAAAAAGAAATATTGAAGTAGTTTCTGTATCTTTTATCTTTTAAATTTAAATTTGTATGGTAGCCAACTATGACATTGTGGATATAATAATTCAGCAGGATTTCTATGCTTTCTTATTGTCTTTAGCTGGGCAGATGCCCAAACTCAAATCCAAAACATTGCTGCATCTTTTGACCAGGAGGCAGCTGCCATTCTTATGGCCCGACTAGCAATATATAGAGCAGAAACAGAAGAAGGTCCAGATGTGCTTAGGTGGCTGGACAGACAGCTCATTCGACTGGTAAGAAGTAAACACTGTACTTTTCTAAATTTGTATGCTTTCATTTATAGTAAATGTTTGTTGCATAATCTCTTTCAAAGTACTTAACAGTGTATCTGAAATACTGTATGAGAAACTCCTATTCAAATTACTGAGACAGTAGCACAGTAATGAATAGTAGAATTCAGTAATCTCTTCCAGTAAACTAGATTGCCTTTTTTCCTTAAAAATTAAGAGTGACAATTTAGTAACCTATTATTTTTCTATTCTTATTGGCTGGAATGAAGTTAGTTCCAAATTTAATTCTGTATTATTGTAACAATTTTTATTGCTTTTTAACATATTTCTTCATTGCTGTGGCTTTAGTTTTTTACTTTCATTTTAATGGAACTGTTATATATGCATCTTTTAAAAGAAATTAGGTCAGGAATGGTGGCTAATGGCAGTAATCCCAGCACTTTGGATCAGGAGTTCAAGATCAGCCTGGGCAACATGGCGAAACCACCGTCTCTACAAAAAATTCAAAAAAATCAGCTAGGCGTGGTGCTGTGTGCCTGTAGTCCCACCTACTCCAGAGACTGAGGTGGGAGGATCACTTGAGCCCAGGAGGTTTGAGGCTGCAGTGAGCTGTGATCGTGCTGCTGCATTCCAGCCTGGGCAACAGAGTGAGACCCTGTGTCAAAAAAGAAATGAACCAGGGTAGAAAAATTATACTTATTAACATGCAAAATATAGACAAGTCTGTATTATCTGGTTCTAGATTACCAGCATGCAGGCTAATAAAGTTATTAGTAGCGTTGATTTACTTGGGTTTTTAACATGCCGGAACACCATTACTGTACTTGCATTATGACATAGAGTACTTTATTAAGCTTAGTTTCTTTTTCTTTTTTTTTTTCTGAGACAGGGTCTCACTTTGTCACGCAGGCTGGAGTTCATTGAGATGATCATGGCTCACCATAGCCTTGACCTCTCCCGCTCAAGTGGTCCTCCCACCTCAGCCTCCTGAGTAGCTGGGACTGCAGACACACACCACCACACCTGGCAAATTTAGAAATTTTTTGTAGAGATGGAGTCTCCTTATGTTGCCTAAGAGAGGTCTCAAACTCCTGGGTTTAAGTGACTCTCCCATCTCTTTCTCCCAAAGTGTTGGGATTACAGGTGTGAGCCACCATCACCATACCTGGCTAATTAAAAAAAAATTTTGTAGAGACTGGGTCTCACTGTTTTGCTCAAGGTAATCTCAAACTGCTATGCTCAAGCACCCCTACCACCTTGGTGTCCCAGAGTGTTGGGATTTTACGAGCATGAGCCACCACACCCAGCTAAGCCCAGTTCTTAATGCTCCATTTTTAGTCAGCAACCTCTGGCTTATTAATTGTTTGAAGGTACTTCTTTATGCACTCTTTAGCTTAAATACCCTGTTGAGAACTCTATTTGCTAAGCTATCGAATTTCTGTGTCTGGTGTTTTTTGTGTTGTTGGTGTAGGTTTTCATGTAATTTTAAAAATTCTTGAGTGAACTACACTTGTTTTAAAAAGCTAGCTGTTTTTGTAGCATCATTCATAACTTTTTTTCATTTTACCTCCAAGAGTTTTTTTATACTAGTACCTCTTTGAAAAAAGCAGCTTTATGACAATATTACCTTAAAAACAAGAGAGATTAAATCTCTCACAGGGTCCACTATTGATGGGACACTATTAGCACAAATGCCAACACAGTTCCTTCAAGGTGAATCTTTTGTTTCCAGATAGATATAACACTAAATATATTTTGACCCTTGCTTATTTAGGACAGCAGAAAAGTTTCGCTTTGTAGCAGAAATTTTCCTTGAATTACACTGTTATTTAGAAATCTGACATGACATCAGTGAAACCTGTTAACTTGTCAATCTGTAGAGAATCTGTTTTTTTCAGCTTATTATACACAGATGTCTCCAGCATCATGTGACATGTCATCAGTGTTTTGACTTATTGTACTTGTTTAAATGGGACCTTTTCAATTTCTCAGACTACATCTTTTTTTTTTGAGACGGAGTTTGGCTGTTGTTGTCTAGGCTGGAGTGCAATGGTGCAACCTTGGCTCACTGCCACCTCTGCCTCCCAGGTTCGTGCAATTCTCCTGCCTCAGCCTCTGGAGCTGCTGGGATTACAGGTGCACACCACCATACTGGCTAATTTTTTGTATTTTTAGTAGAGATGGGTTTCACCATGTTGGCTAGGCTGGTCTTGAACTCCTGACCTCAGGTGGTCCACCTGCCTCGGCCTCCCAAAGTGCTGGGATTACAGCCATGAGCCACTGCATCTGGCCTCAGACAGCATCTTGTCCTAGCATTTTCACTTACTATGATTTTACATATTGGCAATATTCTTTTCTCAACAACTGTGTGACTTTTCCTTTTCTAGATAATAAGTGTGCTCTGAAATAGCTTGCTTCCTTAGTTTTTTTCACTAATTGTGACTTTGTCTCAACAAATGCTTTATTGTTTAGAGATTCTAAAAGCTGCTTGGTGTAGTCATCACCTTTTGCTTGTCAAATGGCTGTGATTTGTAGTAAAGGGCTTTTTCCATTTTGCCAGAGGCATTGCTGAATTTGTAGGTTGTCACATATGACACAAAATTGAATAGTACAACTTGGATTACTGTCCCCTGTAAAACCCACTGATTTTCTTGTAAAGGTGGATTTTTTGTGTGTTTCCCTTGTTGCATGAGTACACTGAAATGACTCAGATGATTGTAATTCTTCAGAATTATCAGGATTCTCTGGAGATTTATGTCTAGAATTGTTTTCTTTTATATCTTTTATCTCACACCTCAACTTCAAGATTTTTTTTTTTTTCCAACTTTTAAGTTCAGGCATACATGTGCAGGATGTGCAGGTTTTTTATATAGGTAAACGTGTGCCATGGTGGTTTACTGCATAGATATCCCATCACCCAGGTATTATAGGCCAGCATCTATTAGCTATTCTTCCCAATGCTCTCCCTCCCCTCACTCCCCACAGGTGCCCAGTGTGTGTTGTTGCCCCTCATGTGTCCATGTGTTCTCATCAGTCAGCTCCCACTTGTAAGTGAGAGCATGTGGTGGTTGCTTTTCTATTCCTGTGTTAGTTTGCTGAGGATAATGGCTTCCAACATCTGTGTCCCTGCAAAGGACATGATCTCGTTCCATTTTTTTTTTTTTTTTTTTTTGAGACGTAGTCTTGCCCTGTCACCCAGGTTGGAGTGCAGTGGGACGATCTCGGCTCACTGCAACCTCCTCCTCCAGGTTCAAGCAATCCTCCTGCCTCAGCTTCCCAAGTAGCTGGGATAACAGGTGTGCGCCACCACACCCAGGTGTTTTTTTTTTTGTATTTTTAGTAGAGACAGGGTTTCACCATGTTGGCCAGGCTGGTCTTGAACTCCTGGCCTTGAGTGAGCTGCCTGTCTTGGCCTCCCAAGTGCTGGGATTACAGGTATGAACCACCACGCCCAGCTAATCTTGTTCTTTGTTATGTCTGCAGAGTATTTCGTGGTGTATATGTACCACATTTTCTTTTTTTTTTTTTTTTTTGAGACGGAGTCTCGCTCTGTTCCAGTGGAGTGGTGGGCATCTTCAGGTTGATTCCAGGCTCCCACAACCGCGCCTGGCTAATTTTTTGTATTTTTAGTAGAGACGGGGTTTCACCGTGATCTTGATCTCCTGACTTTGTGATCCACCCACTCGGCCTCCCAAAGTGCTGGGATCAGTTTGGGGGCATTTAGGTTGATTCCATGACTTTGTCTCACACCTCAGTTTCAAAAATTGCCACACTGTTTGACATGTTTGTAAAACATAAACACTAATGTAAAACAGAGGGGCCTAGTAATTAATTAAATGAGACGACTGCAAAAAGTACAAAATTACATAAACCTCAGAACGTACTTTACTTCTAATTTACACATTCTACATTTTGCAGCATTTACAACAGCAGCAGGGCAGTTGGGGCTAGAGACCAGATGAGTCTTGTGACCCCATTTTATGATAATGACTGAAGGAAGCAAGGGTTTATCTGTCATGTTAAAGATGTCCAAAACAGATATGGTGCCAGCACCAATTTGGCTCTCTAATGCACACTGTCTCCAAAACAGTACACAAAAAATGATGTTTCTTTTTAATTGAAGTTACTCTAGGAAGTCATCAAGGAAAAGAAAACACTTATATTACTTTGCTAAATTGAGGCAAAGAAATTTGTTAGTATGATTTCCTAGATTTTTTATTAGGGAAAAACTTATAAAATTTTTAATACCTAAACAGTATTTACTTTTTCTCTATTTGTGTTGCTGTTGTTGTAATAGCTAAAAATTCAGCAGTGAAGTTATCAGTACAAGAAAATGAGTCTCCTAGAATAGCTACTGAAACTAAAGTGCGTTATCACCTAAGTCATTTATCACATAAGATATTGGTATCCACACATGATTTACTGCCTCTACTCTCAGTCTCTTGTTCAGATCCATTGTGCATCCAACTTCAGGGATCTGTTCATCTCTTTCTTTTCTTTTCTTTTCTTTTTTCCTTTCTTTCCTTCTTTTGAGATGGGGTCTTGCCATATTACTTACCCAGGCTGGACTTGAACTCGTGGGCTCAGGTGATCCTCCCACCTCAGCCTCCCGAGGAGCAGGAACTACAGGCCTGTGCCACTGCTCCTGGCTTCCTTTTTGACTCCTGGCCTTTTCTGTTTCACTACTTAAAATTAATGGCTGATTCATCTTTGACACCTTGGGTTTACCCATCAACCACTAATTGTATTCTCCCTTTAGCTGCATTGCTAGCCATCATGGGTAAACATTTCATCTAATCAGACTTGGCTCAGGAAATCTTCTGTCTTAAGACTATTGACACTTTCCCTGCAAGCCAGGTTTTCTCTTGCTGCACCAATGGGATGAAGCACTTTAGTTTTGCTGTTTTTACAGATACCACTTTTGTCATGACCATTTTCTTATAGAGGTTAGGCATTGACCTCTAGGGTCCTTTTATGTGGCTGCCTTTATGCATAAATAATTACTGAATTAGAGAAGGAATTAGCCTTTTAGTAAGGGATGTTATTTTCCTCAAGAAAATCATATTACTGTTGTTTTATCTGCCTAGTTTTATTACTTCTGAATAACTCAAATAGTGGGTCTTGGATATACCTTCTTTATGCTTCAGTCTGTTTCCCATTGGTATCAGTGTTTTGGTTGGGTTGTAAATAAGGACTGCTCCTCATGACTGAAGTAGTTGATACTAGAGCATTTTACAGGTGTTCAAAAAAACTATTTTTTTCTTTTTCGAGACAGGATCTTGCTCTGTTTCCCAGGCTGGCTTGCATTGGCATGATCATGGCTTACAGAGTAGCCTCAACCGCCTAGGCTCAAGCAATCCTTCTACCACAGCCTCTCGAGTAGCTGGGACTATAGTCACGTGCAACCATGCCTGGCTAATTTTTAAAATTTTTTGTAGAGACAGTATCTCACTGTGTTGCCCAAGATGGTCTCAAACTCCTGGGCTCAAGTGATCCTCCTGCATTGGCCTCCCAGAGTGCTCAGATTATAGGCATGAGTCACTACACCTGGCTCAAAACTTTTTTTTTTTTTTTTTTAGATAGAATCTTGCTCTGCCACCCAGGCTGGAGTCCAGTGGCACGATCTTGGCTCACTGCAACTTCTGCCTGCCGGATTCAAGCAATTCTCTTGCCTCAGCCTCCCAAGTAGCTGGGATTACAGCCGTGCACCACTATGCCTGGCTTATTTTTGTATTTTTAGTAGAGACAGGGTTTCACCATGTTGGCCAGGCTGGTCTTAAACTCCTGACCTTGTGATCCTCCTGCCTCGGCCACCCAAAGTGCTGGGATTACAGGTGTGAGCCACTGTGCCTCGCCAAATTTTTTTTTTTTTTTTTAAATAGAGATGGAGGTCTTGCTATTTTGTTCAGGCTGGTCTTGAACTCCTAGGCACAAACGGTCCTCCTGCCTTGGCTTCCCAAAGTGCTGGAATTACAGGCGTCAGTCACTGTGCCAGCCTTTTTGGTGTTTCAGGGCACATGTTGAACTTTTTTGTTGTTATCTAAGAGCTCTTTATTTGTTGTGAGAGATACTTAGTTAAAAAATATCCAAATATTTTAAGGTGAGTTATTAATTACATTGGGGCAATGTGGTATTTGTTTCTGAAATTTAATGTTTTTTCTTTGGTTTTGTCTCTTGGTAAGTCTATAAGTAATACTATAATTTTATCCTTTATCAAGTATCTGCTTCCTGATGATTGGTAACTTCTTGTAAATAGAATATTTATAGGCAACAGTGTTAGCTTTTATTCCAGGAAATAAATTACTAACACATTTTATTTTATTTAGTGTCAGAAATTTGGAGAATATCATAAAGATGACCCAAGTTCCTTCAGATTTTCAGAAACTTTCTCCCTTTATCCACAGGTAAGTAGGTAAAAGATTCGTATTCTTTTCTTTTCTTTTTTTTTTTCTTTTTTAGAGACAGGCTCTCACTGTGTCACCCAAGCTGAAGTGTAGTGGCTCCATCATAGCTCACTGTAACCTGGAACTCCGGGCTTAGTCAGCCTCCTGAGTAGCCAGGACTACAGGTGTGTATTTTTTTTGGTAGGGATGGTTTCCTGCTATGTTGCTCAGCCTGGTCTTGAACTGTTAGCCTCAAGAAGTCCTTCTGTCTTGGCCTCCCAGAGTGCTAAGATTGCCACACCCAGCCAGACCCATATTCTTTTCTTGTGCGGCCAGTAGCATTGAGCCTCATTTTTCCTTTTTTATTGCTCTTTTTATAGTACCTATTTTATTGGGTTATTCTTTTCGTTAGATAAGTTTGGGATAGCTAAGAAATTAATATTGTGCTGTGAGTAGTTGGTGAAAAGTATATAGTATTTTTATATTGGCCTTGCAAATAGTCATTTATTTGTGGTGAATAGAGACTTACACTGGAACCCTGCAGTGGACAGAATTAGGTGTCAGGCTGGTTAGTTTTCCATTTGACATAAGGGGACCTAATTATAGTGGTACCAGAAGGACTTCATCTGAGGTTATTGTACCAGTTAGCTAGTCTTGTAGTATAGTATCACACCTGAGAACAATTTTATGGGGCCAGACTAGATAAATAGAAAAGAAACTAATTTGATTTACCTTACAGAATGTTTTCCACCTGGAGCACTGGAATCTATCCCTCCATCCTCCTGTTGATTTGATAGATATTTTTAAGTCTCTGTGTTCACAGTACTATGTGCAAGGAACTTTAGGAGGATACAGGTGACTGAGATGGATCCCTCTTACAAGGAGTTTTTAGTCTAAAGGGCAAGATGTGAAATACACATAAACAGCACAGAACAGAAACTGAGAAATGCTATGAGAGATATATAGAATTTAAAGGAAACTTAAAGGAATCCTTCTAAATGGATGATTTTATATATCTTTTGAAGGAGGAGGTGGCCTTTTAGCTTAACTTGGAAGGATGATTAATATTGAGATGTGGAAATTCATATTTTTGCCCATGAGAACTTTGTTTAAAGCATCAGCTTTCTTTTTCAGAGCTGCTCTGTTTTTTGTTTTTTTGTTTTGAGGATCCTTTATTGTTGATTAATCTATAACCCAGAAACTCCATGCTTATAGAGGGGAGACTTCCCTAAAACCTCTGGCGAGATTTTGGAGAATCAAGAAAAGGCAAGGTCTACTTGTCTTAAGGCATGTAAAATTCTTTGTTTTGTCATTTTTGTAGCAGAAACTAATAGGAAAATGATTGAGGACATTAGCCTAAGTATTTTACTAAGTATCTCCACACTTTCCTTTCTTTCTCTTCTGTCCCTGCCTCAAGCCTTCTTGTTGGGCTTTTAGATCTTCAGTGAGATCTGGACATTTCCATCTTTCTCCCTTTCCTGGAAATAGGAAGCAGGGGACCCTGGAATACCTTTTGTCTTGGGTTTTCAAAGTCTGATAGTCTTCTAAAAGATGGCATAGACCAAATTTAAGGGAAGTCTTCATCCCCAAAATATTACCTAACATTTGCCAATTAGTCATTTCTGTGAGTAAACAGGAATGACTGAAGTAGTAAGGGATGCAAGAGCCTCTCAATGAATTGTAGATCCTGAAAACAGAATAGGAATGAGAATTTCAGTGAGTGACATGTTGGGAGAAAACTGTTGAATGAGTCCCAGACAGGAGCAACATATAGGCACTTGGGACCTGAGGGTTGGAGGAATTTAAGAGAAGTGTCTAAAGACAAGTGGGAATACTTTCTGGCTGATCTTAATCAGTTTTATCAAAGACCCAATGTAGCTATCCATTATTCAGGTCTAACTCAGACTCATTGATTTCTTTCATGTGAGGAGTAGGTGGAGGGGAAAAAAGTGAAAGGAGAAAGAAGCAGTGAAACAAAATCTGGAGAATGTTTCTTAGGTATAGGGAAAACGTTAAATATTAAGAAATTATATGGGGGTGTGTGTGTGTGTGTGTGTGTGTGTGTGTGTTATATCAGTGTAGACCCTTCCCAGTACAATTTTTAAGTCATTGTATTAGTTCTCATGCTGCTAATAGACATACCTGGGACTGGGTAATTTATAAAGAAAGAGGTTTGTTTGTTTATTTATTTATTTATTTATTTATTTATTTTTGAGACAGAGTCTCACTCTGTCACCCAGGCTGGAGTGCAGTGACGCCATCTCAGCTCACTGCAGCCTCTGCCTCCCTAGTTCAAGCAATTCTTGTGCCTCAGTCTCCCGAGTAGCTGGGTTACAGGCGCGTGCCACCACATCTGGCTAATCTTTTTTTGTAATTTTAGTAGAGATGGGGTTTCACCATGTTGGCCTGGCTGGTCTTGAACTGCCAACCTCAGGTGATCCACCTGCCTCAGTCTCCCAGAGTGCTAGGATTACAAGCGTGAGCCACCATGCCTGGCCAAGAGGTTTAATTGACTCACAGTTCCACATGGCTGGGGAGGACTCACGGTCGTGGCGGAAAGCTAAGGGGAAGCAAGACACATCTTAACAATGCAGCAGGCAAGAGAGCATGTGCAGGGGAACTCCCATTTATAAAACCATCAGATCTCCGGAGACTTACTACCACGAGAACAGTATGGGGGAAACTGTCCCCCGACATGATTCAGTTCTCTCCACCTGGCCCTGCCTTGACAAGTAAACTTGAATTGACAATTCAAGGTGAGATTTGGGTGGGGACACAGTTAAATCATATCAGCCATTTATAAGTAGAAAATTTGTAGTTTATTTTTATATCTTCTTAGAATCTTTTGGTGTTGGTAATGAGTAGTAATGAAAAAGCCCAAAGATATGGTTGGGGGGGAGGATTAAAAACAAAGAATGGTCATGGTTTACTACCTGGCACCAGCCTCTGAATAACTTAGATTTGAGCAAGGGGTTTTTGTCTTTTTTTTTTTCTTTTAAATACAGACAAGGTCTTGTTATGCTGCCTAAACTGGTCTCCAACTTCTGGGCCTCAAGCCATCCCAGAGTGTTGGGATTACAGGTGTGAGCCACCATGCCCAGCCATCCTTTTCTTACTTTAACTTAAATTTTTTTTTTCTTTCTTACTTTAATTTTTTTCTTGTAGAATTTTATTTATTTATTTATTTATTTATTTATTTATTTTTGAGATGGAGTTTTGCTCATGTTGCCTAGGCTGGAGTGCAATGGCGCAATCTCGGCTCACTGCAACCTCCACCTCCTGGGTTCAAGCAGTTCTCCTGCCTCAGCCTCTTGAGTACCTGGGATTACAGGCATGCATCACGACGCCCGGCTAATTTTTCGTATTTTTAGGAGAGATGGGGTTGCTCCATGTTGGTCAGGCTGGTCTCGAACTCCCGACCTCAGGTGATCCACCCGCCTTGGCCTCCCAAAGTGCTGGGATTACAGGCATGAGCCACTGCGCCCGGCCAGAATTTTATTTTTAGGCTACTGATAAATTTCGTGAATAGGATTCCTTTCTGAGGGATATAAATTCTTGTAATAACATGTTTTGTTATGTTGTTAATAGTTTGTAATCAAATGTTTTTGCTAATAGTAAACACCTGTTGTAATATTAAAATCAGTAACAACTATCTCACATGTTTATCTTACAGTTTATGTTTCATTTAAGAAGATCTTCTTTCCTGCAAGTTTTTAACAATAGTCCTGATGAGAGTTCATATTATCGTCACCATTTTATGCGTCAGGATCTGACCCAGTCTCTAATTATGATTCAGCCTATCCTGTATGCATATTCTTTTAGTGGACCACCAGAGGTAAGAGGGACAGAAAAAAATAAATTGGTCTTGTTATTGCAATGTGTGGCATTAAAAAAAAGTGAAAACAACTAAAAAAATAGATGTAGTTACTAAATATAAGAATTTAAATGAATGGAAATCTCAACCTATTTATATATTCACTTAAAATATTTATGAATGTTTACTATATGCTAGATACCATGTAGGCTGTATTAGAAGATTGTTAAAAATTCTTTTTTTTTAAATGAGATGGAAGAGACTTTTAGATCATTTTGTCCAGCCATTTGGTTGATCAAATCCTCCAAAGCATATGATTATTCTTTGTGTCTTTAACAACGTCCAGAAGTGATTATGATTCTGTAGACTGTAGCTTATTCCAGAATTTAGTGTCTATGACAGTTATGACATTCTGTCTAAACAAAGTCTCTTGTTTTAATCTCATTTTCCTTTGTTTTTTTGAGAACATAAAAAATAGTTGACTATAAAGACATATGCTTAGAAGATTGATAAAGTTATCCATTTAACCTTCTTAGCAAACTGTTCCACTTATTTTAAACTGTTACCAAATGAACGATTTTTCCATTCTATAGTTAAAATGATCTGTTTTACTACTTGAAAGTATGTAGTTACTGTATTTGAAAATACTTTAGTAAGGTCAATATAAAGAGAATATTTAAAATATCTATTGATTAATGATCCCTCATGATACTATTATTCACGGTTTTATAAAATAGTGGGCAAAATGTTTTATTTCGTTACAATAATTTTTTTGTAATTTGTCAAATAGTTTCTGTTTTTCTAGGAAAATATATACTTTTAATATGTTGGTTTGGCTGTATCTATTTTGGCCTCATATTCTTTGAATCAGGAATGTTTTAGAAATAACTTTTTTTTTCTTCTGAGTAATACACATACATTGTAGACATCTGAAAAATGTAGAATAGTGTTTAGAAGAAAATTGGAATCCCACTATCCCTAGTGCCTGCTCCCATTAAATTTCAACCTTTTCATTTAATCCATGAATCCTATCAGCTTCATTTTCTTAGGGGTTTGCTTTTGGAGTTATCTTCTTTCTGTCCTATATCATTACTTTCTGTCCATCTGGATCATTCTTATTAAATAACATAGAAACCATAACAACACTCATGTTTACAAAAAATGGACAAAACTCACCCACCATGACCCATGCTTTCTATAACTACCACCCCATTTCTCTGCTCCTGGTGAGAGTTGAACTCAAAAAAGTTATTTGTTGTTTATACTTTCTCACCTCACATTGTCTTCTCAACCTATATAAGTAAGACTTTTATCCCTAACATTATATTGAAATGGCTCTTTTAAAGATCACCAATGTCCTACATCTCACCAGAGCTCTCAACAGTATTTACCTAGTCCTCACTAGTACTCAGACCTTGAAAACCTTTTGCCCTAGGCTTCTGTGACACCTACTATACCTTCCTGGTTTTCCTCTTACTCGCTCACCGTACCTTCTCAGTCTTGTCCTAGCTTTTCCCTTTCAGACTTCTAAGTGTTGACATGTTTAAGGGATCAGTCTTCTGGCTTTCCCTGTCTTCCTTCTCTCTCAGTGATGTAGTCTAATCCCATAGCTTTAATTACCATCTTTGTGCATGTGAGACCTAAATTTACGT
The DNA here is from genome assembly GCF_024542745.1 of Macaca thibetana thibetana. Taxonomy (NCBI): domain Eukaryota; kingdom Metazoa; phylum Chordata; class Mammalia; order Primates; family Cercopithecidae; genus Macaca; species Macaca thibetana. Next base: position 68,760,823 of record NC_065584.1, read on the forward strand.
CATCAGTTCAGACTACTCCCTTTCATTTCATATGCAGAACTGTTTTCCCATGTGCTCCAAATTTGCTCTATCCCAGGCCTTTCCCCATTAGGCTTAGGAGTTATCCTTGAATTCTTCTTGACTTTACTCTATTTTTAAATTGTTTTTTACCTCAGATTAAAGAGATTCCTTAAAAAATTAAAGTACACTGTAAGAATTCATAATAGCAAGAGATGTTAAGTAATAAAATATAAATTTGAAATTTAGGCCATGTGTAGTGGCCTAAATTTCAAATTTAGTGGTGAGCCTATAATCTCAGCCTTTGGGAGGCTGAGGCAGGAGGATCACTTGAGTCCAGGAATTTGAGACCAGCCTAGGAAGCACAGTGAGACCCTGTCTCTACAAAAAAAAATGAAAAAGTTAGCTGGATGTGGTGTTACACACCTGTAGTCCCAGCTACTTGGGGGTCTGAGGTGGGAGGATTGCTGGAGCCTGGGAGTTTGAGGCTGCAGTGAGCTGAGATCATGCCACTGCACACCAGCCTAGGTGACAGAGTAAGACCCTGTCTACAAAAGAAAAAAAAAAAAAAAAAAAAAGAAAAAGGAAACTTGGAAAATAACCTGGAAACATCTATTTTATACTGTTAAGTAGTTTATTTTTCCTTTTTCCTCATTTCTCATTGTTTTCTTTATGTTAGCCGGTTCTTCTTGATAGCAGTAGCATTCTTGCAGATCGTATTCTTCTCATGGACACATTCTTCCAGATTTTGATTTATCATGGTGAGGTAAGATTTCAATAGCGTTTAAAGCTATGCATGTAAAGTCTTTTTACTTAGAAAAGTTTTCTTCCCTCTTATTGTATGGCTAGTGTTTCATCTATGATAAACTTTGATTTCCATTTTTATGAAGTATATATAAAATATTGTTCTGCCTACTATAAGGTTTTAGGCTTCAATTGCAATTTAACCACATGTGATTATTTTATTCATTCATCCACACATGATTGGATTTTGCACAAAGCATAGTGTTGTGAAAGTAAGAACACTGACTGTACATAGACAAAGGGCACTTTTGGCTTTTACCTGAAAACATTAAGAGGGGAAAGGTCAGTCTTCGTCAGTGGGCAGGCTTTCCTTTTATGTTATGCAATCGTTATAAGTTATTATTAAGTGTTCTACATGATCTTGAAAACTCACTTAAAGCATACATGAATTAAAATTTGTAACTTCACTTAATCGGAATGGTAAATGATTACAGAGAGCAGAAGATTTTAGTAGCTATTAAGCTTTAATCCAGGTATTTAGCAGACCTTGATTCATTCCTTCAGTTATTAATTCAGCCAATTGTTAAGTGCTTCCTTTGGATGCTTTGGAAGATATAGATGTTCTTTTTTCACAGATCTGCTCTCAAACTTATAGTCTAGTATTTTAGTAACTTCTGTAGATTAATTTTTTCAGTTGCTTTAATTGTAAATGATTTTAGATTTGCACTGTGGCTGGGTGTGGTGGCTCATGCCTCTAATTCCAGCCCTTTGGGAGGCCAAGGCAGGAGGATTACTTGAGCCCAGGAGTTCAGGACTAACCTGGGCATCATAGTGAGACCCCCTCTCTACAAAAAAAATTTTTTAAAAGATTTGTACTGTAATAATAAAGACATTGCTCAAAATATTCTTTTAAATAGTACTACCCAGGACTTTTTTTTTTTTTTTTTTGAGACTGAGTCTTGCTCTTTCACCCAGGCTGGAGTGCAGTCGAGACTATCTGGCTAACACTGCAGCCTGCCTCCCGTTCTACTAAAAATATTCAAAAAACTGCCTCAGCTTCCTGGGCGGTGGCTGGGACTGTAGTCCCAGCTACTCGGGAGGCTGAGGCAGGATAATGGCGTAAACCCGGGAGGCGGAGCTTGCAGTGAGTAGAGATCCGGTTTTCACCATGTTGGCCAGCTAGGGTGAAGAGCTCCTGACCTCAGTGTTCCACCCGCCTCAAAAAAAAAAAAAAAAAAAAAAAGATTTGTACTGGGATAATACAGGCGTAAAGACATTGCCTGACCTACCCAGGACTTTTAAAAGTATTTAATTATTATTTTTTTTTTTTTATTTTTTTGAGACCAGAGTCTAATGCTCTTTACTTGTTAAGAATAATACCTGTTTTGGCCGGGCGCGGTGGCTCACTGCAGCCTGTAATCCTGGGTTCCAGTGATTCTCCTGCCTCAGGGCGGATCAAGAGTAGCTGGGATACGAGGCGCATCCTGGCTAACACGGTGAAACCCCGATAATTTTAAAAATTTTAGTAAACAGAAATTAGCCCATGTTGGCCAGGCTGGTTTTGAACTCCTGACCTGTAGTCCCAGGTGTTCCAGGCTGAGCCTCCCAAAGTACTGGCGTTAACAGGCAGAGCCATGCACGCCTGACCTACCCGGCCACTTTTAAAAGATTTCCAGTCTGGGCGACATTAGCGAAACGTTGATACCAGTCTCAAAAAAAAAAAGAATAATACCTGTTTTAACTTCGTTGCCTCTGTTAAAAAATAAAAAAACCTGTAATACTGACAGAGCTTTTTTTTTTTTGCTTTTTGTTTCTTTTATGGTGATTTTTACTTTTTCAAGTAGCTTGTTAAAGGAGAAATCAGAAATGCACATGATTATTTTATACAGAGGTATAAAGCTATAGAAGAATGTGTTGACTGATTCAGCTAACTTAGAAAATAAACCAGGTATAAGATTTTAGATAATTTAGTTACATGTTTTTTAGAGTACTTACCTTAATAAATGGATTGATTCAATTGCTTTCACGCATCATAAGCTTAGGTAGATAGCTTTTAACTAACATTCATTTGGTAAGCATAGTGTTTTAAAAATTTTCTGACTTACCTAAGTATTCTTTCATTTTACTTTTAAAGGAGAAGAAATATTCTAATTTTATATTTATTAAGAATATTTTCTCTACTGAAATTAATGTTTTTAACTTTAAAAAAATTGAGGTAAATGGAATAATGGTCTATAATTTTCTTAGTTTCTAAAGATTACTGTCTTTGGAAAAACCTCAAGATTTTTGGATGGGCAAGAAATTTAAAGTAATTTCTTTAATTGTTTTAAAATTAGACCATAGCACAGTGGCGGAAGTCAGGATACCAGGACATGCCTGAATATGAAAATTTCCGCCACCTTCTGCAAGCCCCAGTGGATGATGCACAGGAAATTCTTCACTCCAGATTTCCAATGCCAAGATACATTGACACTGAACATGGAGGCAGCCAGGTAAGTAGTGTTAATTTGTTTGTGTGTTTGTTTGTTGTTAGGTTTGCAGTGAGGTGTACCTCCTTGCCTTCTGATTTTAATAGATTGCTTCATAAAGCGGACAGAAAGGTAAGGAGATAGGAGGGGAAGGTATTAGTGCTTACTTTTTGTATTAGCTTTTGAGAGCAAAGCAGTAAGATTATTGACTAGTTGCCTAAACTTGGCAGTTTCCATCATCTCCTGTCTCTAGCCTAGCTTCCTGAACAGGGCCAGGATGGCATTGTGGTGATATACTAGCTTTGGTTGAACAAGAAGATGTGAGCAGCTTGGAAAATAATATACTTTTCTTAAAGCTGTTTATTTACTCTTAAAGTCTATGAATATGACATTTGTGGTAACTTACATTTTTTCATTGTCTTCATTCCATTATTCCAGTTTTCTAGAAAATAAAATTTTATGTAATAGGAAAACACTGTGGTATTATGAAAAGGTTTTGTGGTTTTTAGGATTATGAGGATACATATACATTAGATACATGTACATACATACACAGTTGCTTTGAGACCTTCAGAAGGCTAAGTTAGGTTTCTTAACATACTCTCATAAAATACTTCTTACTTCTCTTTTGTAATTCTTAAAAGAGTTGTAATAAATTAATTGTAAGTTGTTATTCATTTGTTTTACTTGCTCTTTGAAGGCAGGGACTATGCTTTGTATTCCCTAATGCCTAGTATGGTATTATAAAATAGGTAGCAAATGTCAATAACTATTACTCAGAAATGATAATTGTTATTAGTTTTACTGTATTTACATGAGTTATTTCTTATTGAGAATTTGCAAAGTACTTCTGCATGCCTTATCTCATTTGATCCTCATAAGAATTCTAGTGTTATTTTCATTTAACAGACAATAAAACTGAGATCTAGGTTACTTATGGCCAAGGAAACACAGTAAATGCAGGAGTGGGATTTGAGTCCAGTACTCCAGGGCCAGTGCTCTTCACTGTTAGGTTAAACTGATTCCTTAGAGAGTACAAAAAGATTTTGTATGATACTAAACTTCAAAAGATGTTTCTGTCTATGTGCTTCCATTATGAATTAAAAATCTTACTGGTTCTTTCATTGACATCTCACTATGTGTATTACCATTTTCCTCTTTTACTCTGGTTATTATTTTCATGATGATAAGCCATAGTGGGTAGAAGGATGAAATGTTGGATCACTTGTCTCATAGAATCACCTGTGGTTTAAGAAAGTATAAGGGTCATTATTTTAAACAAAAGAACACACAGATTTTTATGGCTTTTATTTTTATCATTTTTTGGGATTTTGAACTTCTGACCGAGTATTTCGTAATTTCACACTAACCTTGTCATAATTGTTGCACACATAATTTTTATATGCTGAGTTTTGGATTCAACAATGTATTTGTTATTTTGGATGTATGATTTGGAGAGAAGAGGTGCATTTATTGTTTATTTGTAACACATAGTGACCTATACATTTCAAAGTTTAATATTTTAAAAATTAATTTAATAAAATTAATTTTACCAACATGTACTAAATAAAATTGATTTTGCATGATATAATTATTCAGCTGATATTGACTGAAATTTTCTGTGGATAATGTTATTTCTTCTTTGCTTTTAAGGCCCGTTTCCTCCTTTCAAAAGTCAACCCTTCACAGACTCATAATAATATGTATGCCTGGGGGCAGGTAAGTTTAAATAGCAGGTCTTGGAAATTATTTCTTTGTGTATTTATTGTTTGTTATTTTAGTGAAAGCTACATTTTTTTTTTCCTGTGTATTTAGTAATGATTTCTGTTGGAAAAGTAATATAAAAATGAGAGTAGAAAACAGAATTAATATTTGGTGACACCATAGAAAAAAAGTGATCCTATCAAATAGACTCCAAGTTTAGCACTATACCCTTGAGACAGAAAGCAATAAAGTGTATAAGACAAGAAGTGGTGACTCAAGTTTAATGCTAGGTTGTGAACCACAAAAGGCTACAATAAGCCAAGAGAGGCCAGGAATCATAGTTGAGCAGGAGGGGCAGGAACCCTGCAAATCATTATTGGTATAGTTTAATTTGGTAAAAGTCCTGCTGGGTGTGGTGGCTTATGCCTGCAATCCCAGCTGCTCGAGAGGCTGAGGCAGGAGGATCACTTGAGGCCAGGAGTTTGAGACCAACCTGGGCAACATAGCAAGACTCCATCTCTTAAAAAAAAAAAGGTATTAACCTCTTGGTATAATATATCAACATTTATTGAGTGTCCAGTATGTTTAGGACTTTGTATTGGCTCTTTAGGGTGCACTTATTAACCATGCCTTTGAAGAGCTTGTAGTCTAATATTAGAGATAAGATACATAACTAAGTAAATGACAAGGCAGAATGGGATATTTGTCGTTAGAAAGCTATCAAGTATTAAAAGGTTAGAAGAGGAAGATGGAAGGAGGTCACATGGTGGTAGCAGGAAGAGGGTATGTAATCAGAAAAGAGTTCAGAAAAAAGAAACATTTCATTTAAAGAATGGTTATTTTGGTAATTGGAAATTGCATGAGGAAGGGAAATCTAGGTAGAGAATAGTATGGGCAAAGATAAAAGACTACATGTAGAGCTGACTAGAAGAACATAAAACGGAAATGTGTTGTACAACTAAATTGTGGAGGATCTTGAATGTCAGGTTGAGGAGTGAGAAGTTGAGTATTTATTTGGTAAGTAATGGAGAGTCATTGAAGGTGGACAGAGGGGCAGATTTGAGTCTTAGATAGTATAGTTGAATCTTAAGATTAAATGGAAGCAATCTGTAGATTGAAAGTATATTTATGAAAATAATCCAAGTGAGAGGGAATAAAGACAAGATGGTGAAAGGAATAGATTTGGGAGATATTTCAAAAGTAGACTCAATAGGACTTGATTAGAAGTTGCAGGAAAGTAAGTATTCCAGGGCATGGCAACTATGCACAAAATCTGAATTCTGATTGGATCCTGGATTAGAGAGAGAGAATAGCTATAAAGAATATAATTGGGATGATTTGTGAGATTTGAATATAGATCATGTATCAGATAACTGTACAGAATTACTAAATTTCTTGAGAGTGATAATGGTGTGGTTATGTGGGAGATTCTTCTTGATCTTAGGAGATACATATTGAAGTATTTAGGGATAAAATGTCATGATGGCTTCAATTTCCAGAAGTTATTCAACAAAAAGAAGAAAAAAGGAAAAGTAATGTAGAAACATAAAGCATATGTGGCAAAATGTTAACAGTTAATTTAGGATTTAGGTATGCTATGTGGGTGTTTATTGTACTTCTCTCTCAACTTTAATGTAGTCTTGAATTTTTAAAAAATAGGTGAGGGGAAACAGGGTATTTTGGGGTTTTGAGCCTGAGTGACCAGGAGAACATGTGTCAATAAATGAGAGAGTGGAGAGAAATTGTTTGGTTTAGACACTGAGTTTGAGGTACTACCTAGAAGGCCTTATTGAGCCACAATAAGATGACTATATTGATTATGGCCATGTTGAGTAGGCTGTTGGCAATTTGGGTTTGATGGTCAGGGCAAGGACGAGAAAGGTGATACTTAAAGTCATCACAGTAAATGCTTGTCTAAAGAGAGAGTAAAGAGGTAAAGGAGAGATGAGACAAGAAACTTCAGGGGAGTACAAGTAGTAGGAGTGTCTAGTGAATTATCAGAGAGGCAGAATGAAAGGTAGTGTGTCATAAAAGGTGACTCTATAGAAGGAAGAAGAAGGAGGTAACAAAGAGACATGCCGCAGACAGTTGAAGGGGGATACAGAGTGAGAAAAGGTGCTTATTTGATGGATAGGTTATTTGTGGCCTTCTGTAAGTGGCTTTAGTATGGTAGTTGAGTAAGAAGAAAAATTTATAAGAAATTAGTGGGTGGCAAAGAAGCAGAGGTTGAAAGTATGAATGATTCTTTTACAGATTTAACCTGAGGATGAGCAGTAGGATAGGCAGATGATTGTTATTACAGTAAGGGCACAGAACTTATTTGGAGACCAAGCATAAAGAGCCAGTATAGGAAAGACACAAAAGAACAGATATTTAAGATCCTCAGGAGAGAATATGATCATAAGCACTATATGGAGGTTAAGCATTGGTAAGGAGGCAGGACACTTATTTCTGCAAAAGCAAAAGGTAAGAAGGGTGAAGACAGAAAGGTTTTTAGGTGGAGTGAAAACTCACATTGAATAATTGCCTGTTTCTTTTCAATAATATGAGATTATTTAGGAGTGAAAAAGGCTGGAGTTAAGGACCAAAAAACTAGAAAAGATTAAAAACAGTTGTAAAGAATACAAAAATAAACTGAAGATTAATAGAAGACTTTTGCAGCAGTGGTGAGGGCCCATTTTATTTACTAAAAATTTCTAGAGCATGCTTCCATAATGTTTTTCGTTTGTTTGTTTTGTTTTGTTTTGTGTTTTGAGACGGAGTCTTGCTCTGTTGCCAGGCTGGAGTGCAGTGATGCGATCTTGGCTCACTGCAACCTCCGCCTTCTGGGTTCAAGTGATTCTCCTGCCTCAGCCCCCTGAGTAGCTGGGACGACAGGTGCACACCACCATACCAGCTAATTTTTTTGTGTATTTTTAGTAGAGACGGGATTTCACCATGTTGGCCAGGATGGTCTCGATCTCCCGACCTCGTGATCTGCCCACTTCGGCCTCCCAGAGTGCTGGGATTACAGGTGTGAGCCACTGCGCCTGAGAAAATCCATGAATAGATTTTAATTGTTTCATGAGGGCCTTATGACCCAGTTACCTCGTAAAGGCCCTGCCTTTATACTGCCACATTGGGGATTTTCAAAATGAGTTTTAGAAGGGATGGATATTCAAACCATAGCACCATCCTACAATTGCATGATTGAATTTGTGTAATATCCCTGTCCTGTCATCCCTTTTCCCCCCTCCATTTCTTATGGCATTGCTCCTGTTAGATTATTAATTACTTGAGGCAATAACTGTCATTTTCATTTTTGATTTTCCATAGCACCTTAAACATAGCATATATTGAATACAATAGATCTGGACAGGAGAGAGCAGAGATTAGAATATTGGAAATCTATGGAGGTGGTTAGGAGTTAAGGAGTTTTTGTAATATAGATAAATAAATTGAATCCAAGGTCCAAAAGTTCTAAAAGGTGGGGAGGTTATAACAAGTAAAGGAGACTAATCTTGGAAGAGTGGAAGGCTGGTAATGGAAAATGCAGACTCTGCAAGTTACTTGACTTCTCTTTGTTTTCACTTCCTTGTCTATAGAGTTTAATAAAAGGTGCTTGAAATGGACAGTAATACTCAGTAAATATTAGCTATTAGTTTTCACTGTTATCAATGGAAAAAAAAGTCACTTCTTATATTTAACATGGGAAAGGAAACCTATTTTAAACTATGAAGTGTAATTATTACTGCCTGGAAGTAGGGGCATTACAGGCATAAATAAGAGTGTTCAGGTCTTTCTTAAGATTTTTATGAGTAATGATGTTAACATTTTAATAATCATGATATCTAATAAACTGAATCTACTACGTTTTAGTCACTATCTTTCAGTGTACTCTCATTTAATTAACTTTTATAAGGTGGATACTAGTAATCCTATATTTCATGAGAGGAAATTGAGACTCATATAGATTAAGTATTTTATGCAAGATCATGTAGCTAAACTGTGGCAGGGTCTAGATTTTAGCCAAGGTCTGTCTGACTCCAGATTCTGAATTTTTAATCATTAAGTTAATTTGCTGATTGCATTTAAGGGAAATAACTTAGTAAACAAGCATTTTACTAAAAATTAATGGACTCTAATAACTCACAGGATTTTTTGGGGGTCAGAAATCAAGGACCCTATGATAAGTATTATCCATGAACAGCCGTAAGAGGGCGCCACTGCAACACTTCTGTGACGGTGCTGGAGGCCTCTGTTGCTGTAGTGCTTTGTATACTGAATAATGTAAAGCTTGTACCTTTCTGCTTAATCTTGGATATATTTTGAATAGAAAAAGGATCCATTTGAAAAGTTGAGATCAGCTAACTGCTAATTTTTATAAAATTGAATTGAGCATTGGTATTTATAATTTCAAGTAGGAGCTCTGTGGTATGTAAATTAGGAAATCCACATATTTTGTCTTGACTCGGAGAAATGGCTCTGAGATTGCGTGACTTGAGATGGAAAACATTGTAAAATGAAAAAATCAGGCATAGTAACAGAAAGAAAAAAGTAAGAACCATGAGGTTGTATTGGTTTAGGTTACAGTTTTGAGACTTGTAATTCTCTATGTTAGCTATGCATATAGAATAAAGAAAAGTATTTCATTGTTGCAGATTTTTCAACAGAAGGACCAATAAAAATAGCTAAAACGTGTTGTATGTCTACTGTGTGTACGAGGTATTGTTCTGTTTGCTTTCTGTATGAGGTATTGTTCTGTTTGCTTTCTAGAATTTAACTCATTTAATCATTACAACAACCTGTGTAAGATAGGTCCTGTTATTATCCTTGTTTTACACGTGGGGAAACTAAGACATAGTTTAAGTAACTTCTTCAGTCATATGGGTAGGAAGTGGGAGAGCCAGAATTTGAGCCTAGGCATTCTGGCTCCAGACTCTATGTCCTTAATCTCAGTAAGGGATTGCCTCCTTTCATTATCAGATCTTTCAAGTTCTTTTGAATAAACACGATAAAATTGATTTCCCTTTATTCAGGAGAGGTCATGGCATGTTTGTGGCTATGCCAGACTAGAATCACAGGAGCTGTAAGTTCTCGTCTCACATTTGCCATTAATTTGCTGAAATTACTTAATTTCCCTGTTTTAGACATTGAATATTTATAATTAAGAAGAACTTGAGTATAAGAAGAAAAATATAAAATTCAGATAAAAAATCTTCTAGAAATACCTTCTTTTGCTGAAGTAAAGTTTCATTGTTAATGGATTGGGTTACCAAGATCATTCTGTCAACACAGTTTTTATTAAAATGGATAATAGGAATTTTCCCTAACTCTTGTTAATTACTTGGAACCTACAGAAATCAATTAAAATGACCTGAAAAGTTGAGAAGCATAGTTTATTTTAAAAATGATATTATGAGTTTGCTTCCTTCCAGCTGGGATTTCTGTTAAAATGCCAGGGAGAAAGGGTCTGGAGGTCAGGCTTTCTTTTAAAGCCCCAAGCCTCTAATTACATTGTTAGTCTTTGTGGTGACTAGCCGCCATCCTGATTCATCTCATCTCATAGCATAAACTCATGTGATCCCATCAGCCTATGAATAAAGACACTCCTATTATCGGGAATTCTAAGGATGTAGAGTCTCCCTCCCAGGAACCAGGGACGGAGGCCAGTTAGATTCTTTTTATTTAATAGGAGCATAGGCATTGTTCTATTTCAAAGGATTTCCTTGTCTATTTTAAACATTTGTGTATAAATTCCATGGTATCACCCTATGTTTTAATCATAACAAATACTTTTTTTCCTCTAGGAGTCTGGAGCACCTATTCTTACAGATGATGTTAGTTTACAAGTGTTTATGGATCACTTGAAGAAACTTGCTGTGTCCAGTGCTGCTTGAAGTGCTAAACATGTTAAAGACACTTAAGAAGATGAAATAATATTCAAATTTCTTTTTTTCCTTTTTCCATTTATCTGTGGAAACCAACAGATATTGCTCTATATTTTTTGTATTAGTATGGTTTGAGACAACATAGGGAAAATACTCACATTTGTAGATTAAGCTGGAATTATAATGAGAGCAATAAGAACAAATTTATTTTGCTTACCACAGTGTTATAACTGGTTCTAGAAATTTGAGGTCTTTATAACTTAATTATGTTTAATAAAAATAGAGTCTGCCTTGTACTACAGATATAATTTATTTGTATAATGCAGACAGACCCAAAGTGGCACTGAATTTCCTTGCTCACCTTTTAAAAACTTGTTCCTTAATTTTAGCCAGAAAGCTAAAAAACATTAGTAATGATAAATGTGAACATTTTTGCTTATTCATTGAATATTTTTCTGTAATTTTCAGCACTTATGTATACACTTTTTCTGTACTTACTAGGGTAAGGCAGATTTATTTTTATGATTTGTTTAGGAATTATTTGATTTTATAATGGTAATTTTCATGATGATAATGTTTTTGGTTATTTGGAAAGATAGTTTAGAGATGAAAGTTTTTTTTGGGTAACTATCCCGCAGCTGACAATAAATGTGAAATTTCCACAAAATATCCAACCTATGTGACTAAACACAACAGTTTTTTTTAAAAAAGGGAGATAGAAAATAAATCGTTTTGTTGGAGTGCATTTTAGTAAGCCTTTGCAGTAAAACGACTGTTGTAACTACTAAACCAAATTTAGTTTTCACAGCATGGTTTTGTTGTTTTTCCCTTGTTTTTCTGAGGTAAATTTTATGTTATATCCTTCAGTATTTTAACACTACTTTGGCAGTTTACACATTACTTTTTGTTTTTCCTTCCTTTTTGTGAAATTTATTAAGTTGTGGTTCTTATTGATAACAGTATTATATAATGTTTGCTTAATTATATCATGTGATGCTCAGTTCTATTTTGATTTATTCATTGGTATTCACTTTTACCTTTAAAGTTTACTTGTAGCAAATATGTTTACATTGATAAAGCCAGATATGTTTTGACAATGAAATTTACATATCAAGTACTGCAAATAAAAGGTGGTGCTATGATATATGCTTAGGAGGACAGTTTTAATGATTGTACTTGCATGAACACAATCATATGATGGTAAAACAGAAACTTAAGAAAAAATTGTTTATATGTTTTCAATTAGCTTAAATAAATTGCATTGTTATATTTTATTTGAATTGAACTGTGCTAGGCCTAAATGCCAATAAAATATACTTTTCACTGTTTTTCTGGCTATTTTGAAATCTAGTAAAACCTGAGAAGCCTAATGTAAAATTAGAGTATTTAAAATCATTAGATTTAAAAGCTACTCCTTTAAAAAATAACAACTTTAAGATTAATTCACACATCATACGCTTCATCTACTTAAAGTACACAAATCAATAATTTTGAATATTTTCATGAAGTTATGTAATCACATCACCACAATCAATCTTAGAGTATTTTTTATCACTCCCAATAGTTACTCATTTTTGTCATAAGGCTAGTGTGTTTTTAAAAAGGGAGATAGAAGTTCATGTAGTTTTTTGTTGTTGTTTGAGACAGAGTCTTGCTCTGTTGCCCAGGCTGGAGCGCGGTGGCACACTCGGCTTACTGCAGCCTCCACCTTCTGGGTTCAAGCTATTCTCCTGCCTCAGCTTCCCGAGTAACTGGGATTATAGGCACCTGTCACCATGCCCGGCTAAGTTTTGTATTTTCAGTAGAGATAGGGTTTCACCATATTGGCCAGGCTGGTCTTGAACTCCTGACCTCAAGTGATCCACCTGCCTCGGCCTCCCAAAGTGCTGGGATTACAGGTGTGAGCCACTGCATCCAGCCAAGTTCACATATTTTGAATTGAGGAAAGACATTGTAATGATGACACCTGTTTAATTTGCCTGTTCTCTTAAGTTATGTCCTTTAAGAATGGTGTTGTGCCATTGTTTCTTGTCTTGGTACTTAGCCCTAAACTGTCCTCTACTTCTAAATCAATTACAGCTGAATTTAGGGATAGGATGAACAAATACATTATCATACCCTTTTAGCTTACCATTTAAAAGCAATCGCCTGGGATCATTTTTGTGTATAATTTATCTATTTCTAAATTATCTACTTACATAGATTGTTGAAAAGAATGTTTAGCCCTGTCTTAGTTTATTTGGGCTGCCAGAACAAAATACCTTAGACTGGGTATTTCACAACCAATGGAAATTTATTTCTCACAGTTCTGGAGGCTGGGAAGTCCACAATCAAGTAGAGTTGGTGTCTGGTGATGGCTCTCTGCTTTGTAGATGGCACCTTCTTTGTGTCCTCACATGGTGGAAGGAAGAGAGATGAACAAGCTTCCACAGGCACCTTTTGTAAAAGCACTAATCCCATTCATGAGGGTGTACCCCTCATTCTCTAATCACTTCCTAAAGGCCCCACTGATCTGGGAGGGAGGCAGAGAAGTGCTAGGAAGCGAAGGACGTGGTCCTTGGCTAGGGCTTCACCTCCAGGCCTGTGCCCACAGACCTAGGTGAAGACAGGCATTTCTGTTTTCCTGCCCAAATGTTGCACTTCCCAAGATCACCCTGGCCCACCATGCCCCCATCCTGTGCTTTTAACAACCTAGAGACCCTAGCGGGCACACACAAGCAGCTGGACATTAGAAGGAACACTTTGGCGGAAGAACACAAAAACAGCAGGATGTCGAGAGGCGCAGGTCGGCCGAAAAGTACAACTGGAGACTCCAGTAGACACCGACAGGCCAACCAGTGGAAGGACACGGAGTTGGGCTGGGGCTCCGAAGGAGGGCCCGGGCTGCTGAGCTGCCTGACTCCAGGGGAAAACCACCTTCCCACTCCATCTCCTTTCTGGTTCCCCATCCATCTGCTGAGAACTTTCACTCAATAAAACCTTGCACTCATTCTTCAAGCCCACGTGGGATCCGATTCTCCCGGTACACCAAGGCAAGAAACCCTGGGATACAGAAAGCCCTCTGTCCTTGCAATAAGGCAGGTGGTCTAATTGACCTGACACAAGCCGCCTGCAGACGCCTAAACTGAAAGAGCGTACTGTAACACACGCCCAGTGGGGCTTCAGCTGTGAACATTCACCCCTAAACACTGCTGTGGGGTGGGAACCCCACACCTGCCTGTCTGCATACTCCCCCTAGAGGTTTGAGCATTGGGGAACTGAAGAAGCGAGCCACACCCTCATCGTACACCCAGCCAGGGGGTTAAGGGAACTTTTCCCCTTTCACCACCTCTTAAATGTCATATTGGAGATTAGGTTTCAACATAGGAACTTTGAGGGAACCCAAACGCTTAGACCACAGCACTCTTTTAAAGAACGTGGATGATATGGTTTGGGTTTGTGTCCCTGCCCAAATCTCATGTCAAATTGGAGGAGGGGCCTGGTGGGAGGTGACTGGATCACGGGGGCAGATTTTCCCCTTGCTGTTCTCGTAATAGTTAGTTCTCGTGAGATCTGATCGTTTAAAAGTGTGTGGCACTTCCGCCTTTGCTCCCTCGCTCTCCTGCTCTGTCGTGGTAAGACGTGCTTGCTTCGCCTTCGCCTTCTGCCATGACTAAGTTTCCTGAGGCTTCCCAGTCATGCTTCCTGTTAAACCTGTGGAACTGTAAGTCAATTAAACCTCTTTTCTCCATAGATTATACAGTCTCAGGTAGTTCTTTATAGCAGTGTGAAAACAGACTAATACAGTAGGATGGATAAAGAATATTTGCTAAATTATTAGCAGCACTGAGTAGCTTTGGTATATTACCCAGAACTGTTTTGGAATTCATTTTTGAATCTACTACTTCTATTGGCATAATCTCTAAAAATGATCTTAGACATCATCTATGTACACAGATGTAACAGGATAAATTTATTCTTTTATTGGCAGATTCCAAAACTGAGCTGACATTTCTCTGTTTAGTTCCCCACTTGATAGACTTCCCTCTCATATCCGCAGACTCAGAGACTGCATCTAATGAGTGTACTTAGTTGTCCAGCTCAGGCCAGAAACCAAAGAATCATTTTCAACTCTTACTCTTCTCAACATCTTTGGTAACCACATTGTAAAAATTCAACCTCTCTAGTATTTCCGTAATCTATTTCCAGTTCTCTATCCTACTGTTATTCTGCCTTCATTATATCTCACCTGGCTTGGTGAAATAGCTTCCTAACTAGCCTACTTTCTCCAATCTCCTTGTCTCTATTCCTCTTTTCAATTCACTTTCCACACTGCAACAATAGTGCTATTTCTGAATATAGGTCTGATTCAGTCATTTCCTTTTGCCCTCCCAATAAAATCCAAACACTTTGGCCTCGTAACATTGTATACTATATATCAGATTGTACCCCAGTTCTCTGCTAGAAAAATGGTATAAAAGACACAGCTGAAAAGGTGTATTGGAGAGGGATTCTAGTTGTACCCAAGCATGACATTTAGGTGTTGTATTTGGTATCTATTTAGTGTCAAAACCAAATGCATTCTCTACTGGCTGTTACAAATTAAATTCCATCGCTTATTGCACTTGCTTTTATTTTAAATGAACATGGTATTTTTTTCAGTTATTTTCAAACTGCGGACAAATTAGGATTATTTCCTTTATCTTTTATAAAATTAAAAAAAATAGAGATGAGGTTTCACTATGTTGGCCAGGTTGGTTTTGACCTCTTGGCCTCAAGCAATCCTTCTGCCTCAGCCTTCCAAAGTGCTAGGATTACAGGCATGAGACACCTCGCCCAGCCGGATTATTTCCTTTCTAACATCCGTCTTTACATTTTTATTTTCATTTCCCATGTATCCACTATACATGCATATATACTTTTTGTACTCTTCAAATGCTTGACTTGCGTTCATCTTGAGGATTTTATCAAGTTATTCTACAGATACTTCTATTTTTCTTGTTTGCTTTTTAATAGTTTATGAAATTAAGTCTCCTTTCTTCTGTTCATTTTTCCTCCTTTGTTTACCTATTGAAACAACTGCTGTTCTAGGCTTAATGTATTATTATCTAGTGAACAGAATAATATTAAGGTATGGAACAGTGAAGTTACATTACTAAATATATTTGATTTTTTTTTCTTCCCTACCTATGGATTATACTGACCAGCATCTTCAGTTGCTTTTCTTTGAGACTTCGTTTTTTTTTTTCTGTGTGTCTATTTTCTTACATTTTGTTATTGCCTACCTTTTTCTACATTTTCTGCGTACTAATTTTCAAGGAGCAATTTTAAAGCTCAGTTTTTACTCTACGTTGTTCAAGCCTGATTTATACTGTTTGCAAATATTTTGGTCTTCGATTAATCTTATCTAAAACTTCACAGCAGGAAAAACTTAAATTGTACCACTGATGGAATGATTTGTGTTTTTTTTGGTTAATCCTTTAGTTTTAAACAACAGTTCAAAAAAATGTAGTGCCATAGGTATTCAAGACACAAACAGCAACTCTAAGAGAGGGGAAATTATTCAAAAATTGTTACTAATTTACCTTCTAAATGTAAGGGTATCCGTGTATGTTCAGGCCACATTGTATAACTGGGGGTTCTCTGAATTAAGTTCCATGTAGAACACAATGTTTAATGATATGAACAAAGCGAATCAATGGAGACTTTCATAAGAGCAAAAAAGTGATAGTTTGAAAGTATTAATCCATTTCTAAAGCTAAGGAGAAAATTGAATATCAATTCTTCTGATAAGCATAAAATACATGTGTTTTTTTTTTAAATGAAAGTCTTAAAAATTATTCAAAATTTTTTCCCCAGGCCAATTAAGAAGCATAATTGCTTAGTTATTTGATGATCAAGATTCATCTACTTTTCCTCTAATGAATTTCAACTGAGACTTGATGTAACAATCATACATTTACCACTCATGAATGCAGTTTGGGAAACTGGACTTTTGGAGTTAAAAGGGCCAATTGAAATCATTAGGTCCTATTTCTTTACCCAATTCATTCAAGAATCCCTCCACAATATCACTGTTGGTCACCTGATCTTTGTAAAATACTTTCAGTGACAAGTCAAACAACAGCTGAAAGTTGCTGAATGCTGTGAGTGACTTACACCTTTAGAGAAAAGAATGTTGCTGAGTTAGAAAGGATTTGTATATGACATACCAAAGTAAACTTTGACCAGAATTTTACGAGGAAATACTTAACTCCATTTTACATGATAACACAATCAGAGGGGCTATGAACTTTCACCTAAAAGGCCATCTGGCAGTCTTTGATACTGTCATTAAAAGAAAGTGGGTAGACAGTTACGTAGCAGATGTTTGCCGATTAGAAGAATGCTCTCAAGCAGGACATTGTGGACACACTCACCACAGAACTGTGTATTTTCCAACTGCAGTAACCATGTATTTAAGTGGATAAAAGTACATTGTAGAGCTTGGTGTTATGAGTCTGTTTCCTGTGGAAAGTGTGGCCTGCTGTGCTGGGGAAGCTGCTGTTTTCTTTTCTGGTCGAGATCTTGTTCAACTGCCTTCATAGGGTACAGGGTGAAGCATCCACAGAATGATACTGTGTGTACATTTAACCTGTTCTGGGGACTGCACTGTTTGTTTTCGCAAATTAGGAAAATCGACAAAATCAACAATTTTTGTAGAAATTAGAACTTTTTCTAAGAATAGCAAACCTGGAGATTACTTATGAGTAGCAGTAAAGATGTCACTTTGAAGTGATAAGTATACTGAATAAAGAATCCCCAATAAGGAAGGATCACATTTCACTCTATTTAGTGGCTTAGAGCCTTTTCTTCAAGCCAATTTAAAGTAACTTAATCTGCAGGGGTTTAAAAATTAATCTTTATCAAATCCTTGTGAGATGCTAATAGGTTAAGTATTCTACATGTTTGAAAACATTTGTAAAGAAGAGATGAAAGAATCACAGAGCAGTGCTTCTCAAACTTGAACATGAATCCTCATGGAATAATGATAAAATGCAGATTTCCATCCAGTAGGTCTGAGGTTTTGCATTCTAACAAGCTCTCAGGTGATACCAGTGCTGCTGCTGTGGCAGGCCACAATTTAAATGGCAATGTCAGCCAAGAGCAGCGTTATGTTTTGGGACTCTCATAGGAAGAAGTCCAGCAGTCAGTTGGAAATGTGCATTTTGGACTCAGGAGACTCAGTTTTGGGAGCCATAAGCATAGAATAATAGTTGAAGTTATAAGAATAGATGAAATTGCTCTTCTTTGATTATTTACTAAATACTAATAAGGTAGTTAGGGAGCACAGAGTCAGACACAGTCCTCCTCTGTGGAGCACAGATTATGCCATCCTGTATGGCCTCCTGCAATGTTTTAATTCTAAAATTCTATTTTTAATGAGAACAGTAAGCCTACTGATTTATCAAGTATATCTTTTTCAGCAAGGAAGTATTTCTATTAAAAAGACCATCAGGTTGCTGAAATATTAATGGTAGTACAATATCATGTAACTGAAGAGAATGTTATCATTGAATTCAGGGTTTTGATGAAAACCCAGAGTTAGGTTCTTTATTTTAATAGGGATGTTGAGAAAACAAGATTCTGAGTAATAAATTGTGAAATGGCTTGATTAATAATTGTCTTTCGGCCAGGCATGGTGGCTCAGTTTACTCCCAAAGTGTAATCCTAGCACTTTGGGAGGCCGAGGCAGGTGGATTGTTTGAGGTCAGGAGTTTGAGACCAGTCTGGCCAACGTGGTGAAACCCTGTCTCTACTAAAAATACAAAAATTAGCTGGGCATGGTGGTGCATGCCCGTAATCCCAGCTCCTCAGGAGGCTGAGGCAGGAGAATTGCTTGAACCCAGGAGGTGGAGGTTGCAGTGAGCCGAGATGGCACCACTGCACTCTAGCCTAGGCGACAGAGTGAGACTCCATCTCAAAAAAAAAAAAAAAAAAAAAAGTCTTTAATTATTTTAAGGATGATGTCTCCCACTTTTTAGGACCACAAAATACATTGCCAAGGCATGTTATGCAGTGTTCTTAATTAGGTATGTTTGTTAATTGATTAGGTAACTATTATGGTGTAGATAGACATTGCTCTGCCTGGAGTTAGAGAAGTAAATGCGACAGTCTCTGAGCAGACTTTGGACCAATAGACTTCTATTTTTGTGTTTGTTGTGTGGTGACTCTTCTTATCTTATTGTATATTTATATTGGGCCTTTTGAATTATATTTACTTATTGAGTGCCATACACACTTCTGACATGGCTTGTTGTAAATGACTCTAATGATTATTTTCCATTTGGAGTCTAAAGTCCAGCACGGTTTCAGGGAGCTAATGTTTTATTATTGCAGGTTCTTTGTCAAGAACATTCAGTGCACCTGCTGTGCGTACTCAGCCTATATATACGGTGACAGCTACATCTGCTTCCCCATCTGCACCTTTTGGTTTGAAGTCGATATCATTAGCTATCTGTAACACTTAAGAATCTGCCTGTATCTGTTGAAGGATAGATAACTGGGTTGAAAATCTCACCTTTCTGCAAGACCTTCCACAAAATAATAGCTCTGTGGAGTGATTTGGGGATTTCTTATGATTAAATAGATTATTGAAGCTGTGATTGTCAAATAGAAACATGTTTAAACATGTTCCAGAGCTTACTTTTATTTATTAAGAAGGACATGATCACAAAATGTGCTTAATAATAATGTAGCTACGCTATATGTTAAATTTGGATCTGTTCCCATAGCAGATAAGATCTGTTAATCAATAAAGTCTAAAGTTGTCTGTACAGAGTGGAAAACCCTAATCCTTAACATTAGTATACTAGTCATGTCAATCAGCATGTCCACATCCTCCTGCTTGCATCTCTCTGCTGGACTAAGGAGCCAGCCTCCGTCTCTTCCTTAAGCAAAGGGGTGGGATCAAGTTTCCTAAGGGCACCTAATCCATAGACTGGTTGCTGAACCCATGAAATGACTTGATAGGAAAAAGTTTCCTTAGTAAGAATAGTGATAATTAACTAGACTAATTATACTCTCCTCCTTAAAAAGTTGAAAGACTCAGATAGCAGCAGCCATTCTGTAATGAGAGAAAAAATGACTAAGAACAGACAAGGGGTGGAAGAGGTGTACTGATGGTGGAACATTAGGATGAAGGTTCATTAACTCTGCTGGGTGATAGTTTCTAGACCGCCCTGCATCTTGAAACATGGCCATTTTTGGAATCCTTTCACCCTTACTCCCAAATGTGTTCATTTGGTATAATAAGTTTCCATTATTTGAGATGACTGAAACTTACTTATGAAACAAAGATCACAGTGACCATGAGGATTTACTTTTTGATCTGTGTTGCAAAGAATAGGGATTAATTATTGAGAAATAACAAATAATAAGTGAGATGGGTGCCACATTGGGACAGATTCCAGAAGATGCACTATGTTACCTTATCTGTCCACTCAGGATGGATAAAGTTCACCCGATTTAGGTGTCTTTCTAACAATATCCAGCGAGATTACTAATGTATAGGCTTCTGAGGCCGGAAGACCTTAATATCAATAAATAATGGAGTTACCTGTAACTCACTCTGTACTCTTTTAAATAGTGCATTGAAGGAGTGGGGATCATGGGCTAAAATTCTGAAAACTATTGTATTTTTGTCTCCAACTGTCCCTTTAAACTTGCTCAATGTGTATAGTCTCCAGTCTCCCCAACTACTTGGTAAAGACTCTAGCTGACTGATTTTGGGTCACTTTTATCTAATAGACTTAAAGGTCACTCTAAGCCATAGACATAACCCCGTTTAACAATGGCCAGGTCCTGTGCTAGGTGGAAACATGCACCACCTCATTTACTCTTCTCCACGGTCATCTTATAGCTCCCTTGGAATTTGCTATCTGTTTTCTTGGCATCTTAGTCCAAGCCACTTGTTATACATTTATCCACAAGAAAAGTATAAATGATACACACATGGAGAATTCCACTGTCATTCTCTGGTTCTTCTCTCAGGGCTAGTTGCTAATCAGTATGTCTTGGGAATGGTTCCGTCCTCTGAGGTATTCTTTGCCCAGCACATGGAGAGTTTCTCCCAGGCCCCACCCACTCAATGCTTGCCCCACAGTGTTGGCTCTGGGATATACAGTTCTTACCCAGACCTTTATTCTTATTCACAGGATTTACTTAAAATCTGCCCCCAAATAAACCTTAGGAGCTGAGCCAGGAATGGTGGTGCATGCCTGTTGTCTCAGCTACTTGGAAGGCTGAGGCGGGAGATCAATTTAGCCCATGTGTTTAAAGCTGAAGAGAGCTATGATCATGCCACTGCACTCCAGCCTGGGCAGCAGAGTGAGAACCCGTGAAGAAAGAGAGAGAGAGAGAGAGAGAGAAAGAGAGAGAGAGAGAGAGGAGAGAGACCTTAAGTGCTGAATCCTTATCAACGGATTCTGATGAAAGGCTATGCTTGTCTCCAAAATGCTGAATGAGGCCATCTGTCTACTATTCTCGTTAATAAAAATAATGAGATGCTACTACAGCTTTCTGCAGTGTTGTGTGTTCATGTTCTTTCTGCCTGCTGGGTCCACTCTGCAGTGTGGGGATTTTTTTGTGGGCTGTAGCCACAGGAAGGGTGTTCTAGTGAAGAAATTCCCTACTTGCCTGGAGTCTGAGCCAAACATGGACACTCCTTTGCACGACTTTATAACATCTTGCATAACATCAGTAAGTATTCTTTGGCAGTTGTGGCTAAAAAAATAGCTCAGGGATATTATCATTCAATAATGTTGTATGCAATAGTATGTAGGTTACATATCTGCTGATAGACTAGGGGTAAATATGACTTATGGAGTAGTACCTTGTACTAACAATAGCACTTGCTCATGATTCTAGAAAGTTAGAACTAACCTACCACTCAGATATCTGCAGGGAGAGAAGCATATGGGATTTAATCAATTATCTTCCCAAAACACTCCCTGGAAAGAAAATTGTAAATTCATTTCAAATAATCAATGAAAGATTTTTCCATGTGTTAGATGACTTATACAGTAGCATATATTGTCCCTCATTTCTGAATCTTGTGATCTAAAAATATTAATTACAATTTTATTTCTAGCCAAGTGTTCTTTACTATTAAATTTTAGAAGGGTTGTGAAAATTTGTATTGGGAGGCACCAAATTATTCTGCGCTCTTCTGTTCTATTGGGAGATATTACATTTCTCCCTATTATTTTCACTTTCTACTTATTTGTAGGATTGCTGAAATAGCTTTTGAACTGAGTGAACATTTTAATTTACTCTTTTTTAAAATATGATTAAAGCTTCTTTGAACAAATAAGAGAATGACCAAAGAAAGAAATTCGAGAAGGATAAACTAAGCATAAAGAGGAAAGCTTTTCATGTCAGAAAATGCTAAGGATAAACTAAGCTTCAATCAAGAGACAAATGTAGTTTGAAGGCACTGACACTTCATCACCGCAGGGAGGCAGTAGCTCCTTCAGTAATAGGAAACTCAAGGCTTTTAATATTTTTCTCCACTTTAAATTCTGAACTTTTCTATTAATAATTCTTTATGTGATTTTTTTTCTATCAACACCCATGCTTTAGTCCTTGATTTTAAAAGGTAATCCTTGCTCATGGCTGAAATAATTGGACCCCAAAAGTAAAACATAGTTTGCCGAAAGGGTACAAAATTGAAAAGTGACTTTAGCTGCACACCATGCATGAAAGACTTTCAAAGTGTGAGTTTCCATAAAAAATTATAAATAAATGAAAATCTTTATATGCTCAGTAAGTCAACTTTTTAAAAGGCAGCAATTATGGATTCTATAGCACAACAAGAAAGGTTGGGTGGGATTTTGAGGTCACCTCATCCTAGCATATTCACCTGTGACCACATTTTTAACCTATTTCTTGCAGAATATTTAATATTTTGGCCACATTTTCATTTTGGTCACAACCTAAGTATAGATTTAAAGTATGGTAATACTTTTGATCCAGCAAAAGCACTAGACCCATACTCAGAGGAATTTATGTCAGAAAGTGATATCTAGTGGAAGATTCTAAAATGTTAAAAATCCTCTTTTACTCAGTTTCCATGCTTGAATGAATTACTTATCTGAGTGGAGAGCTTCTTCCGTGGGGATAAACAGCTTGGTAAACATTAGAAATAGTGGTGTCTCAGCTATTTCTAAGTATCTATGTCTGAGTATTTGCTATTTCCAGTAGAGGTAATCCAGCAGAGTTTAGATTCAGACATTTTCTTTTTTTAGTATAATCAAATATATTTTCATCTAGCGAAGAAGGAAAAACAGATAGAGTCCATGTCTTTTAGGGGAAAAGACTCCACTGATGTTGACTTTAAGTACAAGTGCAAACAACAGAGGAATGGCAGGGTGAAATGTATAGGAGCACAGATTCTGGAACACTGCACAGATTCAAAGGGCAGCTTTGCCATTTCCCAGTCGAGTCACACTGGGCACATTTCTTAACTTCTCTGGGACTGCTTCTTTAGCTGCAAGATGGGGAAAATCATAGCACCTACTTCATAGCGTTGTATGAAGATTAAACAATTGAGTACCTATAGTATATTTAGAACACTGCTTGGCACTTAATATATGCCCTGTAAGTGCTGGTTGTCATCATTCCAAAGAGAGGCATTACTCTCCAGCCCTTCATTTTCTATCAGGTACTCCACATTATAATTATTATTTTTGCAGAGACGAGGTCTCACTTTGTTGCCCAGGTTGGTCTTGAACTCCTGGGCTCAAGTGATCCTCCCGCTTTGGCCTCCCAAAGCACTGGGACTACAGGTGTGAGCCACCATGCCTGACCCTGGTACCCTACATTCACATTATTATCTACATTTTACATACCAGGAAACTAAGGCTCAAAGACCTTATGACAGGTTGCACAACTGGTAAGTAGTAACACCCACAGATTTCACTGTACAGATTGTATACAATACATCACCACGTGCATTAATAATGTCTTTATTACTAATATGTCATTACTAATAATGTCTAATAATGTTTTTATTACTACCTGGCAACATGAATTGAGTGCTTATCCTGTGCAAGGCGTGGTTCTGCGTGCAAAGGATAACCCATGAGATAGGCGCCGTTGTTATTACCATTTTGTCAATGAGGAAACTAAGGCACAGATTGTTTAAAAAACTTGCTCAAGGTCACATAGCACCTACTGGCAGACATGAGATATAAACCCAAGTGGTTTGCTCTAGTGTCTGTGCCCCTTTTCTGCCCCTTTCCCTGAGAGTGATCAAACGCTTGTGGAGCTTTCATGTGGTCTAAGATTAAGGAAGAGGCATTTGGTCATCACTGGCTTTTGGCTGGAAGGCTATTGTATTTGGTCTTTGGCCATCAGCCTTTTCCTCACTATCTGTTACTCCTGTATCTTGTGGGCTGTTTCTCTTGGGGGTGCTCCAGGAGAGGCCAGCCATGGCCCCCTGCTGGCTAGGTTCCACATCTGCTCACAGTGGCCCTGCTGGTCTTCCAAAACTCATCTGGTCTGCCCTCTGGCCACTGGCTGTGTGCTATACACCGCCTCTCAACTGGGTTAAGCTCAAGTTTTGTCTTGTAATTTTCAGACACCTTCTGGACCCTTTGCTAAGGGTTTTGAAACCTCTTGAAGCTCTTCCCACTTCCCCAGCCATACTCTGGTACATGTGAGTGAGGGTGAGCAGGTCTCACTTCTCTTAGGCCTTCTCCCTGCTACTATCTACTTATATTGCTGTCTGTTGGTGTAATAGAACTCCAGGCAGGAAGAAAAATACAAGCTCCTTTTGACTGGAGGTTTTCACTTAACTGGAATCTCTACTATTTATCTCCTCCACCAGGCATTTTGATATTAGGTTGAGGCACAAGGCCTCAGACATGTCCCAAATCTCCCTCTTTTTCTATTAACCATTTCCTACTTTCCTCTCTCTCTCTTCTGAAGCTCCTGATTTTTTTTTTTTTTCCTTTTTCTTTTTTTTTTTTGAGACAGAGTCTTGCTCTGTCACCCAGGCTGGAGTGCAGTGGTGCTATCTTGGCTCACTGCAAACTCCGTCTCCCGTGTTCAGGTGATTCTCGTGCCTCGGCCTCTCGTACCTCAGTTGGGATTACAGGCATGCACCACCACGCCAGGCTAATTTTTTTTTTTTTTTTTTTTTGTATTTTTGGTAGAGATGGGGTTTCGTCATGCTGGCCAGGCTGGTCTCAGACTCCTGGCCTCAAGTGATCCACCCGCCTTGGCCTCCCAAAGTGCTGGGATTACAGGCATGAGCCACCGCGCTCGGCCCTGATTCATTTATTTTTAATGGACCTATAGTCTACTTCCAGCACCTCATTCCCAACTGCATCATCACCATCACTGAAAGTGTATAGCACTTTCCCAGGCTCTGGTCCTATATTAGGCATGGGTTGCAAAGAGAATGTTGGTAGCTTCAAGAAAATCTAGCAAGCAATTCACTTGCAAGAGTCTAGGAAGTGATCTTAGTTGAGTAATTTCTGTATCTCCCAATTAAATACACTGGGAAAATTCAGTAAATGATACTGATGAGATAAACACAGGCCAGATCTTGAAGACCCATATAAGTCATATGTGTTAGGCTGTTCTTGTGTTGCTCTAAGGAAATACCTGGGGCTGGGTAATTTATAAAGAAAAGAGGTTTGATTGGCTTGCAGTTCTTCCGGCTGTGCAGGAAATATGGCACTGACATCTGCTTGGCTTCTGGTGAGAGCCTCAGAGAGCTTGTACTCATGGTGGAAGGCAAAGAGGGAGCGAGTGCCTCACATGGTGAAAACCAGAGCAAGAGGGGAGGAGGAAGTGCCAAACACTTTTAAATAACCAGATCTCGTGAGAACTCACTTACTGTCACAAAGATAGCACCAAGCCATGAAGGATCCACTCTTGTGACCGAATCACCTCCCTCTAGGCCCCACCTCCAACATTGGGGATTACAATTCAACATGGGATTTAGATGGGACAACATTCAAACCATATCAATAAGGTGAAGAAGTTTAGATTTTCTCTTGAAGGCAGTGAGGATCACATGCCATAATAAAGCAGGGAAATGTACAGAATGGAGAAGGCTGAAGAGTGTCAGGCTGAATGCAAGCAACAAGGAGGTGTCTGGGAAATACCTGTCATTTAGACAAGAGAGATGATGTTCTGAGGAGGCCAGTGGAAGTGATAGGATCTGGAGAGGAGAGGGTTGCTCCACTTGGAGTCACCTCTCTTTGGCTAGAAAGCTCAATCTTAAAGGTATCTTCCCAGTGAAGGCTTCTCTGAATTCCCATGGCTTACTATCATGGCTATCTGTACACAGTCAATATTATACATTTTTTTTTTTTTTTTACAATATTCGTCTTTCCTACTGAAATGTGCTGTCCATATTGAGGGCAGTTATTTTTGTCCAAAGTTTTTGTATTCCCAGAACTTATTACATTGCTTGGCACATAAAAGGCTGCCAGATATTTGTTGAATAAATGAATTTAAAAAATAAAAACTGGATGGGGTAGTGGGTTACCTTGTGAAATATTATGGCCAATCCATTGCATTAAAAATCGCGAGAGGACACAAATGGAAGACTCTCGGATCCTGCAGTGCAGACAATGGGCAGTGCCCCAGAGCTGCCACATCAAGGATGTCAAGTCATGGAGTTTGAACACTAGGCATGGGCACTTTGGCTTTTTGAGTGAAAAAAGTTGTTTCTGGGTATTAATGTGTTTGGGGATATAAAGAATCAGGGACCCCTCTGTCCTATGGTCCTCTGACCTGATGGACTGAAGTTCCAGTGTGCCACCATGAAATGCAAGGGAAGTAACAGGGAGCCACATCCACCCACCTGCATCTCAGATGGACATCCTCCACACTGCCTATTTGCTGTTTGCATAGTAGACTAAAATAAAAGCAACTTTGGACTACTTGACGTCTCTAGGCTTGCTTATCCTCAGAACCAAAGCAGTTTGCTGTGGTCTAGTCTAGCTATTCAACTACATATGCACAGCCTTTGTTATTGTTAGAGTTTTATAATTTTTGCTAGGCTAACTGGTGTGAAACAGTACTTCATTGTTTGATCCAGAGTTTTAAAAGTTTTAATCTTTCATTTAAAAAAGTTTTCGTATCTGGATTTCTGATGTGAATCCAGTACTCTTCTATGAGTACTTTCTGTCTGCTTCCTAATTAGATTCAACAGAAGTTTGTCTCTTTTATCAGTTCTTTCAAAGAACCATCTTTGGGGGTTATACATCAGTTTTAATATTTTTCTATTTTCTTATTCATTACTTTCTTCTTTTCCTATTCGTTAATTCCTTTCTTGTGCTTACCCTTGACTGGTTTTATTGCTTTTATTTGTTTTTAGAAACAGGATCTTGCAGTGTTTCCCAGGCTGGAGTGCCGTGGTTATTCACAGGCACAGTCATGGAGCCTTATAGCTTCAAAATCCTTCAAACTCCTGGGCTCACGTCATCTTCCTGAGTAGCTAGGACTATAGGCGTGCACCACTGTACCTGGCCTCACTATTTTCTTATAAGTTATCAGTTCATTATTTTGACACTTAAAATTGCTTAATATTTAAAGTGCTTATAATTTTTTTCCCCTGAGTGCCTCATTGGTAATATCATGTCATTTTATATGTACTGCAGTGTTCTCATTTTGATTATTTCTAAATTGATTGTAACGGTAGTTTTGACTTTTTTCTTTTACTTAGAAGGTTTTTAGAAGGTGGTGCTTTGTGGGATACATAATTTGATATATATTCATTAAATTTTATTATGTATTTTTTAAAACATTGTCTCATGTTGAGTTTTTTCTTACTGGATTTGTCAAGATGGAGACTGTGTCAAAATCTCCTATTATGACTGAGTTACTGAAAATGTATCCTTGAATTTTTAAGAAATATGTATGTGTTTCAATGTAATTATAGTCAGCATATAAGGACTGGACTGTTACCGTGATATTAAGAAAACTTAATATAAAATGATAGTATTTGCCCTATGTAAAGCTTTTGGCTTTAAATTCATTTTAATTTGAAATTAGTGTTTTCTTTTCTGTTTCTCTTTTGTTTGCCTTCATCCTTCATATATTTTCCTTTTCTTTTACTTTTATCCCATTTATGGCATTTTGTGTTATATCAGTCTCTTAAAAACAGCAGTTTGAACTCAATTTGCAGCCTTTTGACTTTAATGCATTTGGTCTTACTTGTCATCTTGTTTCAAGTTTTGTTTTGATAGTTCTTTGCATTTCTATTGTTTTGAAGTATGGATCTTATTTGTCCTTCTTTGGAGATAAACACACGTTTAAATTTTGCTATAGTACTTAATTTCCAAAAGCACTTTTTAACTTACGTTTCTCCAAACTTACATTTCTCCAGGGTAAAGTCATGTTTTCCACTATCTTCCACCTTCTTGCTGCTCATTGTTCCTCATTTACCCATTTTTGTTAATGTATTCTGGATTATTGTAAACTTTTTTTAATTGTAAAAATCTAGATTTAAAAAAATCCAGATTCTTATAAAAATATAAAAAATTGTATCTATTAAGAATGCTTTGACATTGCTTTAGTTTAGTTGTTCTTTTTTTTCTTTGAAACTGAGTTTCCCTCTTGTCACCCAGGCTGGAGTGCAATGGTGCAATCTCAGCTCACTGCAACCTCCGCTTCCCCGGTTCAAGTGATTCTCCTGCCTCAGCCTCACGAGTAGCTGAGACTACAGGTGCACACAACCACTCCCAACTAATTTTCGTATTATTTTTTTTGGTGGAGATGGGGTTTCACCGTGTTGTCCAGGCTGGTCATGAACTCCTGGCCTCAAGTGATCCACCTGCTTCAGCTTCCCAAAGTGCTGGGATTACAAGCGTGAGCCACCACGCCCATCCTAGTTTTTCTTCTTTAAAAAAACCTGTTCCTACAATGTAATGTATCTTTGTTTCAGTCATTTTGGAGGTCTCGGAGTAATGTCATTCCTTCTTCATTTTCACCTCCTTTTAGGGCTTTTTTTCAGTCAATTGAAATTTGTCTTCACACATCTTCTTAAAAAAGATTTACACATGAATGGGTATATTTTTTAAGATATCTGAGTTTGTCTTATTGCTTTCACAAGGGTGAGACAACTTGGCTGCTACTATGGTCTGAATGTTTATGTCCCCCTAAACTTCATATGTTGAAATTGTCACCCACAAAGTGATTGTATTAGGAGGTGGGGCCTTTGGGTGGTAAATAGGTCATGGGGGTGGAGCCCTCGTGAATGAGATTAGTGGCCCAAGAGAGACCCCTTTGCCCCTTTTGCTATGTGTGATTGGAGTGAGAAGAAGGTTGCCTATGACGGAGCAGTGCCCCACCAGACACCGAATCTGCTGGTGCTTTGATCTTGGACTTTCTAGTCTCCAGAACTGTGAGCAATAAATGCTGTTTATAATCTATCCAGTCTACGGTATTGTATAATAGCAACCGGAATGGACTAAGACAACTGCATATACAATTCTTGGATCAAAATATGAGTTTCCCCTAAAGTCTTTTAAAATATTTACTGCCATTCTTTGGCATGGAATATTGCAGTACACTATTTTTTAATCTGGAACAGGAAGTGGTAAGGGACAGTGTGATACAGTGTCTCAGAGAGCTGACTTTAGGATCTCACAGACAGGGAGGGGTTCAAGGCCTCTGTCTACCACCGACCTGCTTCTCACTTACCAGTCATAAGGCCTTGGGAAATTTTGACCTTGGTTTTCCCACTAGTATAAAGAACCTAAAAATGGTATTCCTCATAGGGTTATTGTAAGGGTTAAGTGAATTAATTCTATAAAGTTATAAATTCTATAACGTTATAAAGCTTAGTACCTATTACACCTTTCTGTTTCATTTTGGACTTTTTTTTTCTGGGAACATCAGTTGCCTAAATTTCCATCTCTTAATTCTCTTTCCTTCATGGCCATCATCTTATTTCTCATTGTTTTTCTCTTTAGTTTTTTTCCTTTATATTCTATATGAATATACAAGTTTATCCTCATTTTTTCCTTTATTAAACCTGTTTTTTTCCTCAACCTAGATTTTAATTCTGCTAATATGTTTATAAAACTTTAAAAATAATAAAAATACGTGCCCATGGAGAAAAGGGTATAAATCCTAAATACACACCTTGAGAAATCATGAGAATAAAGTGTTTATCACCTCAGGTTAAGGAACAGAACACTGCAGGCTGGGAGTGGTGGCTCACACACATGATCCCAGTGCTTTGGGAAGCTGAGTCAGGAGGATTGCTCAGGACTTCATTCAAGACAGCTTGGGAAATATAGTGAGAACTCCATCTCTACAAAAGATTAAAAAAAAATTAACCAGGCATGGTAGTGTGTACCTGCAGTCCCAGCTACTTGGGAGGCAGTGGCAGGAAGATTTCTTGAACCCAGGAGTTCAAGGCTGCAGTGAGCTATGATTGTGTCACTGCACTCCAGCTTGGATAATAGGACAAGACTCCAAAAAAAGAAACCAGAACATTACAGCATCCCATAGGCTCCCCACATGCCTCACACCAAGCATGCCCTTCTTAACTGCAATACTTTGCTCTTCTCAACTGCAATATTTTGCTCTTCTTAAGAGCAACACTCTTCTTTGATGGTAATCACTGTGTGATCTTTTCATTTTTTTTTTTTCCTGTGGCTTATTTCATTTAGCATTTCATCAAGGTTCATCCATGCTGTAGCATGTATGAGAATTTCCTTCCTCTGTAAGGCTGAATAATATTTCATTGCATATCACATTTTGTTTATCTATTCATCTGTTGACAGATAGATGGGTTGCTTCTATCTTTGGCTATGGTGAATAATGTTGCCATGAACATGAGTGTACAAATATCTCTTTGAGATTCTGCTTGCAATTCTTTTGGGTGTATACTGAGAAGTGGAATTGCTGAATCATATGGCAATTCTATTTTTAATATTTTGAAGGACTGTCATACTGCTTTCTATAGCTGTTGCACTGATTTACATTCCTATCAATATTGCACACAGATTCTGTTCCAGTTTCTCCATATCATTGCCAATGCTTGTTACTTTCTGTGCTTTTGATAGCAGCCATCCTGTTGGGTGTGAGGTAGTATCTCCTTTTGGTTTTGATTTGCGTTTCTTAATAATTAGTGATGTTGAGCATATTTTCATATGCTTGTTGTCCATTTATATATATTTTTTGAAGAAACGTCTATTCAAGTCATTTGCTTATTTTAAAAATCATTTTTTTGGTCATTGTTAAATTGTAGAAGTTCTTTATACTTTCCAGATACTAGACCCTTATCAGATATATGATTTGCAAATTTTATTTTTTCCTAATCTGTGGGTTGTCTTTTTACTTTCTTGATATTGTCCTTTGAAGCACAAACATTTTTAATTGTGTTGAAGTCCAATTTGTCCATTTGTGTGTGTGTGTCTGTGAATGAAGAGCTTCTCAGAACCTTTCCTATGTTCATGTAGATCAAAATTCCAAAAGACAGATGGATCTTACTGTATTTCCACAACTTAGCTGACCACAGAAACCTAGTTCTATGCCTCCCCCATCATCGTATTCTCCTCACAGAATAATTTGCAAGTCATAGAACACACTCTCAAATGTTCTGCTTTAAGAGATTTTAGTACTCCATGAAAAACCCTTCAGCAGAAGATGAAGCATCACACATTCAGAACCCTAAAGCCAGAATAGATCCAGCCCAGTGCCTGACTTCAGGGATGAGGGCCCAAGGACCTGCTCAAAGCTTGGGAGACTGGGGAGAAGATCAGACCCCTGGGACAACTACCCAAATGGGGAACTCAAGACAGGAAGCATTTGTCTTATCAGTTGTGCATGGGGCTGGGGCTGGGTGGGAGGACCTTGGTCAGTTGCTTCCAGAGTGAGGATTTTAGGCCATCCTTCACTCTTGTGAGCCTTTGGCTTGGAAAGGCAGGGGCCCTTCTCCTCTCCCGTGGGATGCCAGGACTTGGGCTGCCGGCAAGCTGGCCAAGAGCTTCCTTGATTCCCTGCTTTGCTGTCTACTCCAGACTCTCCCCAGACTTCTTTCTCTGGAAGACTCAGGGGCAGATGAGTGAACTGAGTGAAAGAGCCAGAATCCAGGCCTTGGTGGAGCCTGGACTTGGTGGAGACTGGCCCAGCCTGTCAGCGGGACTGGAGGGCTAAGCTCTGGGCGGTTTCTTATGGACTCAGAGGAGATTCTAGAAACAGGCTCAGGAGGGCTTTCATAAGGCTGCTGTGGGTTCCGCTGGACACAAGCACATCCCAAGCCGGAACCAGTTGCTGAGATAGCAGCTGTATTGTATATCCAGGATTTGGTTTACCCAGATGACAACAAGGTCCAATGCCTGACGATTATACAACTTTTTCCTTGAGAGTCTGCACACACATCTCAGGCAATCTCTTAGTCACATGGGAGACCAGAGAGGCAATACAATTCTTTCTCATTCACTCCTTCCTAACACATTATGACCTTGGAGAAGCTAAGTGGTTAGAATCCAGATTATTTGTTTTTATAGCTGCATATAGAGTAGGTTACATTTTCCCCTCTATATGCAGCTCTATCTTGTAAGGAACCATTAGATGGACAGTCCCTAAAAACATGGTGTCATGAAAAGAGCAATGGTTTTACAGTCTGATAAATGTGGGTTTGAATCCAGAGTCCTCCAGGTTCTGGATAATTGATCTTGGACTACTTCTTTCACACCTCTGAACTTGATATTGTTCTTATACTTAAAACGGAAATAGCAATAAATGTGAAAGATCTGGCACATATCATAATGCTAGTTTCATAAATGCTAGTTTCCTTCTCAAATTGCATTGTGCAGACAAATCATCATAGGTGATGGAATTTCTCAATTCGAAAGGATCTTGGAGATGATCCAGTTAAGATTCTCTAGTTTTTCAGAGGAGAAAGTTGGAGCACAGAGAGAGTAAGTGACTTGCTGAAGGACACGCTACAAAGTGAGATCGCTAAATTCTATGCAATCCAAGTCCCCTTGGGTAGCTGAAGGCCCTGACTGGCTCCTTTCCTCTAGGCACCAACACTGCTCTTCTTAGGCTATTTACATGCTTTATCTTGAGGCCTGAGTTTTGACCACTGGAAGCACTATTGGCTGTGAGAATAGAAGACCTGAGGTTTACACAGTTACTCAAGGGAGCTGGCAACTTCAACAGCTCCTTATTCATTTCAATGGCTTCCAGCTGACTTTCCTGTGTTCGGCTCCAGGGGACAAGGAACCCTCTCTGCCGGGTGGACGTCACCCAGCACACCACCCCTGCTGCCCGCCACTCGCGTCCTCTCCAGTTCCTGTCTCCCCTCTCTGCCCGCTGCAGACTTGGCTGCTTCTTTATCCTATGACCAGTTTTCATCGGCTCTGAGGATTAGCAGGGACCAGAGCCCAAGCTCCGGGAGGGCTCAGGTGAGCTCGCCGTGATCAACCAACCTCTGTGTTCTCCTCCCTCCCCCTGACCTTTTTGTTTTTAGCAGCTTGACAACCCAAGTGTGCATGCCTTAATACTGTTGTTTAGTTTTTAAACGTTAGATACATAAAATCAACGAGTTTGAATTTTTGGTCTGACTTCTTTCACAAGTCATATTTGTGACACTTGTCTGTGTTGAGACTAGCTATACGTTGCTCATTTTTTGTACAGCATGTCATTATTTGTGTATACTACCATATTACCCTCTCAACAGTTGAGCAATTGGGCTTTCTATGGTTTTTGGCTACTGCAAACAATGCTGCTATAAGCATTGTTGAAATTTGTATCTTGATGCCTCTGAAAAGTTTCTTAGGGTAAATATACCTGCTAGAGGGTTGGTTGGATAATAGAGCATATATAAAATCAGCTTTACTAGATACTGCCCAACCATTTACCAGAACTGTGCTGCATGCTATAATATTTTTAATTTCCTTAAAATCTTTCATCATTTTACCATCTCATTTCCTTGTTCTGCTTCTCTTTATTAAAAACTCTGCCTTTTTGTACCATGCCTAAGAAATTAATCAGAGTTTGGAAATTTTCTTCTGCATTATAAAAAGCGTTTATTTTCAAAGGTTGGCTCTTTTTCTTGCTCTTTTAAATATTGTTCTCTTTCCTTAACTTGTAATTTTTCCCCATAGACCTGTGTTGATATTTTTTTTCCTGAATAAGGTGAGACGAAGCCAGACTCCATGTTTGTCATCAGACAGTGTATATAGACATTTTCTTATTCCCTCCTTACCCATGTTTTTCACAAACATATGTTGATGCAGTATCTTTTTTTTAAGAGATGTGAAGGGAGGTTAATGCACTGAGCTTTCAATCAAATTTCCCAGTTCTTAGTGGGCATTTGTTTAATGTGACACCTATCTCAAATGCTTGATTCTATGATATGCGAACCATCATAATGAACAAAAAACCACAATCCCCAGCAATCATTGTTCCCATGGCAGAAGCCAGAAGCCACCAGCTGCCACTAGTCCCTCCTAGTGTCTCCTACCTCTGTACACACAGTAATCACTCCACTGTGTTCTCGAATTTGCAATCTCTGCCTGGATGCAGAGATTTGGAGGAGTGGGTTGGGGAGGAGAGTATTGTGTTTGCAACGTAGAGAAGGAGAACCCAAGGGAGAACAGAGGACAGCTGCCTTATTCTCTAGTTGCTGTGTTTCTTTTGGACTCAGGGGATTGGAGGTGGGGGACTAGAAATATATTTTTTGTTTGTGCATTTCTTTTCCAAATGGCTTCTTAGAGTATGTGATCTGCCAAACAATCGGTAATTTTTTTCTCAGTGCAATTCCAAATGCCTTGGGCTTTGTGTTGATTCTACTAAGATTCTGGAATGGAGATTATTGATCATGTAGCTACATGAGTGGTGGGTTTTGTTTTATATTTCTCAAGGATACTTCCAGTGCAAACATAGGAGCAACTTTATGGGAGGATGTTAGCCAGATTACACTTTGATTTGGAAGTCATAATGTATTTCATTTAATAAGCAAAGTAAAGAAACATGAAGGTAGGGTATATATTCTTAAATCTATTGAACTATATTAGCTGGAAACGTTATAGTAAAGGTGTAATAGTATCTGTTCACAGAACCAAACCTAAATCTACCTTGTCATATATGGGGTAATGACGTCAATATTAGGATTACTACTGAGATTTTAAAAACTAATTTTTTGTGATAGTAAACTGTTTTTATACAAGTCAACATTAAAGAAGAAGGTGATGACATCTAGTGAATTGAAAATGCCAAGATAGATGATCCACATATTTAAAACTGCATGACCTTTCACACACCATCAGTGTGATATGTACTCTGAGGAGTAAAGACTAATAGTTTTTCTTTAATTAGTTATATTCTTAAGTGGACTAGAATAGTGGTTTTCAAACCTGGCTGTGCATCAGAATCGATTGGAGAGCATTTCCAGATGCATATTTATTTGCTGTCACACTCAGACTTACTGAGCTGGCATACCATGGGTATACCAGAGTATGGGAGTACATTTAAAGAGGTGCCATTGGACTGGGGCACAGCCCTTTTTCTCTTGTTTTTCTAAGCTTCTGGGACACTACTGGTATAGGTATATCTCTTCCAGGGGGATCATTGAGTCTGGTCTCAGGTCTGATCTTGTTCCAAGGGCTTCTTGCACCCAGACTGTTCTGAAGAGATAAGCAACTATCATTCAAGAAAAGTTGCTGGAATATTGTAACCATTCTGGGAGTTAGGATGGATTTTAGGGAAGGGGCAGCAGGATCAGCTTGGTAATGTCATGCATAGGGAGCTAAAACCTGAGTGTATGGGGTCACAGAAGAAGCTCAAAATTCCACTGAAAAACCAGTGGTGAGACTGGGGGTGGTGGCTCACGTCTGTAATCCTAGCAATTTTGGAGGCCAAAGTGGGTGGATCATCCGAGGGCAGGAGTTTGAGACCAGCCTGGCCAACATGGTGAAACCCCATATCTACTAAAAATATAAAAATTAGCCAGGCATGGTGGCTCACGCCTGTAGTCTCAGCCACTCGGGAGGCTGAGGTAGAAGAGCCGCTTGAACCTGGTAGGCGGAGGTTGCAGTGAGCCTAGATAGCACTATTGCACTCCAGCCTGGGCGACACTGGAACTCTGTCTTAAAAAAAAAAAAAAAAAAAAAAAGAGAAAACCAGTGATGAACCTCTGGCTAATAGTTATACCCCAATGTATACAAATGTCTATGTGAGCAGTACAATGGAGTGGAAAAAGTATGGCTATTGTAAACACAAATATGTGTATTTGAATCCAGTTCTTAACCTTTTTAGCTGTTTGACCTTGACCAAATTAATTTGATCAGAACTTCAGTTTTTCTCATCAATAGAAAACATAGGAAAATAATATCTACCCCATTGGGTTGTTGTTGAGAAAATGAAACGTGAACGTGAAAATGTCTTGGTATAGTGACTAGGACATAGAAAGTTCTAAATAAATGTTATTTTTTCTTTTTTTCATGCACTCTCCTTTTTGCAATCACTCTATGAGTTTTTTGTTTGTTTGTTTTTTGTTATTTGAGACGGAGTTTCGCTCTTGTCACCCAGGCTGGAGTGCAATGGCGTGATCTCGGCTCACTGCAACCTCTGCCTCCTGGGTTCAAGTGATTCTCCGGTCTCAGCCTCCCAAGTAGCTGGGATTACAGGTGCTCACTACTACGCCTAGCTAATTTTTTTAGTTTTAGTAGAGATGGGGTTTTGCCATGTTGGCCAGGCTGGTCTCAAACTCCTGACCTCAGGTAATCCACCTGCCTCGGCCCCCCAAAGTGCTAGGATTACAGGTGTGAGCGACTGCCCTGGCCTCTTTATGAGTTTTTAATGTCACATTTTTTGCTATGGTAGTTTCGTAGCAAAAGCAATGAATAAATCACAAACTTTATTCATTCATTTATTGAGTCAAAAAACATTTTCCAACTACCTGTTTCAGTTATTCATTGTTGCATAACAAACCCAAAATTTAGTGTCTTAAAAATATATAACTTAATTTTCTTTCTTTTTTTTTTTTTGAGATGGAGTCTCGCTCTGTCACCTAGGCTGGACTGCAGTGGCGAGATCTTGGCTTACTGCAAGCTCAGCCTCCTGGGTTCACGCCATTCTCCTGCCTCAGCCTCCGGAGTAGCTGGGACTACAGGTGCCCGCCACCACGCCTGGCTAATTTTTTGTATTTTTAGCAGAGACGGGGTTTCACCGTATTAGCCAGGATGGTCTCAATCTCCTGACCTCGTGATCCACCCGCCTCAGCCTCCCAAAGTGCTGGGATTACAGGCGTGAGCCACCGCGCCCGGACACTTAATTTTCTTACGGTTCTGCAATATGGGCTCAGCTGAATAGTTCTGCTGATCTTACTGATGGCCACTTCTTGTGGGTAAGTTGGAACTGACTAAATTGGGACATTGGGAGGGCAGGGCCTCTCTCTCTGTCCAGCAGAGTAGTTCAAGTTACACAGTACCTCAGAATTCCCATGATCTCAAAGCAGAAGTTATAGGTTATCTCAAGTCTCAGGCTGGGAACTGGCACAGTGTCACTTTCACTGTCATTCTATGATTAAAGCTAGTCACACAGAGAACCCCAACTAAATGGGGGGGAAGCACACAGTTTGTGAATACTTGTGTGAATTGAGCCACTGATACAAGAGACTCTCACAATTCCTACTGCTGTGGTAGATATTAACAAAGGGGCGGGGATACAAGAAAGTGAAAGTGATGGTCAGAAGATTACATTCTAGTTAGTGATGTGGTGAATATATGGGTACTGTTAAATAGCACTGAATTAAAGCATCAGGACTTACTCAAGTGCCAACTTTGTGCTAAGAAAAGGGTTCTGTGTGGGGATAGAATGCTCCGGCAAGGCCATGGATGCTTGGTGAATGAGGGTGATTTTTGAGAGTAGGAGTTTTCCTAGGAGGATGCTGATTTGCTGTGTGCCTTCTGGGTCACTGGGCTCTGTAATAGTTCATGTTCCACACGTGGGATGATTGATGTGCCTTGTGAACATCAAGTGCTTTGTTTTATGTGCTTTGTTTTATGTGCTTTGTGCTTTGTTTTATAGTCACCATTGCTCAGATAGCTTCTCATTTAGTGGGCAGACATTAGCTCAGGAGGGAAAGATATGTGGGCATGCGTGTGGCAAAAGCAAAGAGGATAAGGCTTGGTAAAGTGAAAGCAATAATGAGACCATCTGTTATTTCTATTAAATTACATTTGGACTAAAGCTGCCTCCTTACATACTTTAAGTTCAGCCTAAAGATTTCTCCATACACAGTAAAATGCAACCTAACTGGATGTATAAACAGACTGTAACCCGCTCTTGTGCCAATCACCGAGTTTCAGCCAATCAAGGGTGATTAACTGTTCAAACCATGTTCAAATAAGGCAAATGCAGAACTGTAACCAATCCAGCAGTTTCTGTACCTCACTTCCGTTTTCTATGTCACTTTGCTTTTCTTGTCCATAAATCTTTCACCAAGTGGCTGCAGTGGAGCCCCTCTGAACCTGCTCTGGTTTGGGGGCTGCCAGATTCTCAAATTGCTCTTTGCTCAGTTAAACTTTGTTCAATTTTAAACTTTCTTCAATTGATTTTTTTTTGTTTTTTTGAGACAGGATCTTGCTCTGTCACCCAGGCTAGAGTGCACTGGCACGATCTCGGCTCCCTGCAATCTCCACCTCCTGGGTTCAAGAGATTCTCCTGCTTCAGCCTCCCAAGTAGCTGGGATTACAGGCGTGCACCACGAGCCCAGCTATTTATTTTTATTTTTATTTTTAGTAGGTACAGGGTTTCGCCTTGTTGGCCAGGCCAGTCTCAAACCCCTGACTTCAAGTGATCTGCCCATCTTGGCCTCCCAACGTGCTAAGATTACAGGCATGAGCCACCACACCAGGCCTCAATTGACTTTGTCTAAGATTTTTCTTTTAACATTTCTGATCTACCTTTATGGGGAAATGTATTTGTATCTTCTGTAGGAACGCTGCCTGCATTTCCATTGTTGGGGTTTTCCAGAGGCATAGTAATTAGGACCATTTTCTGTTCTGGAAATTCTATTTGCCTCATGAGATAGGATTTTCAATTTAAACTTCTGTTCTTGCAAAGAGACTGATAGCCTCACTGCTCTATGTCTGTCTTCATGTGTAGTTTTTAAAATTTCAGATATGCTATAGATATTTCATGTTCACAAAGGGCCTGAAACAGTTTCTCTCTGTGAGCAGATATCATTGAAAGAAAAAGCATTTAGTGCCAAAGAACCCAGGTTCAAGTTCTGATTCTTCAGGTTGCTTAAGTTCTCTGGGTCTCTGTTTCTTTGTAGTAAAATGGGTTTACATGAAAATGTAAATGCTTCTGGCTGATTCACCAAGTTAGGAAGAGAATTAAATGACATAATGACAAATAAATGACACAATAATTCTCAAAACAATTTGATAATTTTAAAACACTCTGTAAATGTTATTTAGCTATTTCAGTTCCTTTGTGGAATAAAATAAAATATTCATGGTGGCTGCTATCCAATGTCTGGAGCATAGTAAGTATTCAATATATGTTGATTGAATTTATATATGAATTTAGAACCCCTCCTCCCCATGAATTAGGTGTCTTGATCAATTTGGGGCTGAATAAATGGAAATGTAAATGTTAGTTAAATTGTCCATATATCCCTTGGTAATCCAATAACCAGTATGTTAGAGACAAGACTTTTAAATCTGCAGGTTTTTTTCCTGCTATTAGGCTTGTACGGCTTCAATTCTAGAAAACTCCTGTGAACACGGTTAAATGTTTGTTCGTTTTTAGGCCAGGCGCGGTGGCTCATACCTGTAATCCCAGCACTTTGGGAGACTGAAGCAGGCAGATCACGAGGTCAGGAGATCGAGACCATCCTGGCTAACACGGTGAAACCCTGTTCTACTAAAAATACAAAAAATTAGCCGGGCAAGGTGGCAGGCGCCTGTAGTCCCAGGTACTCAGGAGGCCGAGGCAGGAGAATGGCGTGAACCCAGGAGGCAGAGCTTGCAGTGAACCAAGATCACACCACTGCACTCCAGCCTGGGCGACAGAGCTAGACTCCATCTCAAAAAAACAAACAAACAAAAAACAACAAAAAAACAAAAACCAAAAAAAACCAAAAATAAATAAATACATAAAAAGTTTGTTTGTTTGTTTTTGCAGGCCCTCAGATTAAGAACTGATTCGAAAGACTTCAGTACACTGAAGTACCGTACACACTGATATTTCAACTGGTTATCAGCTATCAAAACATTAACCTAAAATGAAAAATGTCAACTTGCCAGATTTGGTTTTTGTTTCCATCTTATGCCAGTAAACTCATAAGAAGGTACTTCTAGAAAAAAGTGAAATTCTCTAGGCAAACTATGGTCTATGAACCAATTCTGGATCCCTGTTTATTTTTGTATCGCCTACAAGCTAAGAATGTGTTTCTCAGTTTGAAATGATTGAAAGAAAATAAAAAAAGGCAATATTTTATGACACATGAAAATGATGTGAAATTCAAATTTCAGTGTCCATAAATAAAATTTTATTGGAACTCACTCAGCCATGCTCATTTATTTAAGAATTGTCTACTGCTCTTTCTGAACTACAACAGCAGAGTAGAATAGCTGCAACAGACCACATGGCTCACAAAGCCTATAATATGTATTATCTGCTCCATGACAGAAAAAGGGTCGTGGATTCCTGCTCTAGGCTCTTCAAAACGGAAGCAGAACATTTGGAATTTTCCCCACAGCACAAGAAGTGACCACCAATTTGAGATTTCAGGGAATCAGGAGCAGCTGGGGCCTGTCACCTTTGTCACCTTTGAAAACACTGTCTATTGGCCTCACAGATGGGAATTTCCTCCGCTGTGCTTGTAAAAGTGTTCTTAGCCCTACAGAGACTAAAGTTCACACTGAGCTTCTCTTCTTTTTTTTTTTTGGCAAGAGGAATTTTCTTATTCAGTGAAAAAAATTGTATATATAGGTATGCAGATACACACACACCGATTAGTGTATGCTCTGTGTGTGTGTGTGTGTGTGTGTGTGTGTATATATATATGGCCCAGTATAAAACACGTTGTGATGCTTAATATTTCATGTCAACTTGATCATATTAAAGGATACAAAATATTGTTCCTGGGTGTGTCTGTGATAGTGTTGCCCAAGGAGATTAACATTTGAGTCAATGGACTGGCAGAGACAGATCCACCCTCAATCTGGCTAGGCACCATGCTAATCAGCTGCCAACATGGCTAGAATAAATCAGGAGAAGATGGAAGGACTTTTGCTTCCTGCCATCAAACATCAGACTCCAAGTTCTTCAGCTTTTGGACTCTTGGACTTATACTAGTGGTTTTCCAGGTGCTCTTGGGCCTTTGACCACAGACTGAAGGCTGCACTGTTGGCCTTCCTACTTTTGAGGTTTTGGGACTTGGGACTGATCCACCACTGGCTTCCTTGCTCCTGAATTTGCAGATGGCCTATCTTGGAACTTTACCTTATGATCGTGTGAGTCAATTCTCCTTAGTAAACTCCCTCTCATATATACATATATACTATTAGTTCTGTCCTTCTAGAGAACCCTGAATAATATACCCATCATTAGTGAATGTTATATATACATAATCACTAGTGAATGATATTGAAACACGTCATTCACTAATGATGTGCTTCACATTGGGCCAGATGCTGGAGAGCAGTGAAAGTTTCTGATCTTCAGGAACTTACTCTCTAGGCAGGTAAAGAAAGATGTACACACATAAACCTGGGGCAGTAATGGTGCTACGTCATAGGGGACTTAAAAAAAAATTTTTTTTTTTTGGTGTGTGTGTGTCCATCCAGTGTTGTTCTATTTGGTGTCAGAATCCCGCCATTCTTTCTGGGATCCACTCCTTTTTTCTTCACAAAATGTGAATTTTGGGTGGAGCTCATCTCCACCCCTGTTTCAGAGGTGAGCATGTAACTCAGGGCTGGGTCTCTACCATCATTCCTGGGATTTCTCCTAGAACTTTGGGAAAGAGGACTTCTTTTCCTGGGGTCTCCAGCTGCTAGGATTGTGTAAGTGCCTTTTGGGGAGAGTTTGTCTGAGAAAGGGACTGCACAGAAGGAAAGCAGAGCCAAGATATGAAGAAAGAAAGAGAGAGTTCAATGACACTGATTTAACATCTGGGCACAGGTGCTTTAATTCCTTTTATTTCCTGTCATGTGAGCTGAATCAGTTCATTTATTAGATTTCTTGCCAATGAAAGATGAGATAATGTGGGCCCAAGTGCTAGGGTGAATAACATAAAGAGAAATATGCAGGAAATCAGAGAAGAGCAAGTTGGAGGGAACTGATACAACGGGGGAAGTCGCTTTTGAAGAGGTGGACTTAGCTGGATTCTGAAGGATTTAAGTATAGGCTCCTATGGGGGTGGGCACTGAGGAACAAAGGGAAGAGGGGAAGTGTGTGAGAAGAAAAATCTCTTCCATTATTTAATGCAAACTTAATAAAATATGAGAAAAAGTAGGTTAAAGCAACCTCGAAGCAAAGTGAAGTCTTGCCAAAAACAGAAACAAAACAAAACAAAACTTAACTAGGCTTCTGTTTATCCCAAATTTGTATGCCTTTGAACAGCTCTCTTTCTTAGCAAAGGCAGACTAAATTTCTCTTAGAATAGTGTTTGGAAAGAAAAATGAGCTAAAAAAGGGAGAAAGACAGTAGTTATTAACTAATTATTCCAAACAGGACCTTGGGTAATAACAAAGAGGAAAAAATGCTTTGCATCCATCCGGCTGAACGGGGTGCCTCTTTTGGTTTCAGTCCAGCCAGTCATTACAGACGCAAAAATATCAGCTCTGGCCCTCAGCATTTGCAAGGAGTATTTGACCTTTCCATTTTAAAGGAAATGAGGAACAAAGGGATTATATAATTAAAAATCTGTTTCTGACTCTTAAAAGCAATTCAATGTAGGTCAGGAGCCAACTGTCTCCCTTCCCTTCTAATTGTTTTACTCTGGCTCCTGGTACTCTGTTCTTGTTTCTCCTGTGAATAGCTCATTAGTGTTGGGCAGATGTTCCCATTGGGTGCACCGTGTTAATGGAGAAACAAAAGAGGCAGCATTGTGATCCAAGAGAAGTTAATATTGAATCCAAAATAGAATAATGAATAAGAATATGTGCCTCCTACATGCCTGTTAGCAACAAACTCTCAATTGTGGCTTATTTTCTTTATGACTTACTTGGTTAACCTCCCGTTAACAAGAATGGAGAAAAAATATTCACCAGTTTGGCTGTTAGGTGCTGATACTGTTCACTTTTACCCTGGTCATCTTTCTTTAATATTTGAAAAGAGGCCAGTAGAAATGTTAAAAAAATATGCATATGGATATTTGAATATAATTAATGTTAAATCAAGACTAAACCACTAAGCCAGTTACAGAGGTGCAATCCTGGGAAAAGGTGATAAAACACATAAGTTAGTGAGAAGTACAAAAGATGAATTAAAAATTATGCTGCATTAAAAAGTAAACATTTGTTGCAAAAAACTGGTTTCATACTCCGTACATTCCCTGCATTTTTATTTATTTATTTATTTTTTCAATTAATATATTTTGGAGATGCAAAGTCAGATGATTTTAAGAGTGTTAGATGTGGACTTCAGAGATTTGTATATGAATCTTATCACTGTATCTATGGCATAATATTCCTGCTTTTAAAAGATGACATAGAACAGTAAATGTTGAGTACTAACTTGGATGATAATCTTCAGACACAGATGCTCGGTATTCTTTTTGGCAGCCTTTTTTCACTTTTTGTACAAGTAAGTCATA
This sequence comes from Macaca thibetana thibetana, assembly GCF_024542745.1. Taxonomy (NCBI): domain Eukaryota; kingdom Metazoa; phylum Chordata; class Mammalia; order Primates; family Cercopithecidae; genus Macaca; species Macaca thibetana. The sequence continues at coordinate 68,804,382 of NC_065584.1, forward strand.
TTCCTTGTTAAACAATTAGAAAATAGAGATAAGCAAAAGGAAAGAAATCATCCATATTTTTTCCCTCTCAAAAATATACATTTACATCTTGATGTTTAACGAGAATTTTCTCTTTCTCCTCTCTCCTTTTCTCTGTGTACATACACACAGTCTCTCTCTCACACACACACACACACACACACACATATATACACACACACACATATATCTTTTAAAAATGAGATCACATATATATAGCTCTGTAACTTGCTTTTATCACTTAATTTTTTACGCCAATGAAGATAGGTCTATATCATAACTTTAAATCATGGCAAACTGTTCCATTGTATGTGTTATCAAACCAAACTGGGGCCTGCTCACCCAGCACAGTGAGGCCAAACATCCACATTGAGATTTGCTGTGGGAGAAAGGAGTGTGATTATTTTTATTTTTCAGCTTTTACTTTAGATTCAAGGAGGATATGTGCAAGTTTGTTACATGGGTAAACTGCGTGTTGCTGAGGTTTGGTGTATGAGTGATCCCATCACCCAGGTAGTGAGCATAGTATCCAAAAGGTAGTTTTTCAAGTGTTACCCCCTCACTGCCTCCTCTCTCTAGTAGTCTCCAGTGTCTATTGTTGCTATCTTTATGTCCTTGTGTACTCAGTGTCTGCCCACTTATAAGCGAGAACATGTTGTATTTGATTTTCAGTTCCTGTGTTAATTCACTTAGGATAATGATCTCTAGCTGCATCCATGTTGCTGCAAAGGACATGATTTTGTTCCTTTTATGGCTGTGTAGTATTCTATGGTGTATATATGCCACATTTTCTTTATCCAGTCCACTCTTGATGGGCATCTAGGCTGATTCCATATTTTTACTATTGTGAATAGTGCTGTGATGAACATACAAGTGCATGTGTCTTTTTGGTAGAACAACTTATTTTCCTTTCAGTATATATCCAGTAATGGGACTGCTAGGTCAAATGGTAGTTCTGTTTTTAGTTCTTTGAGAAAGGAGGGCATTTATTTGCAGGACACCAAGGAAAGGGAATCTGGAAGCTCACATTTAAGTCCTGACTTCCCTGATGGCTTACAAGAGAGGATTTTTAAAGGCAGGGATAAATTTCAGGAAAGCAGAAATTACAGGCAAAATCATAAATCAATACATGGTGATTACACATTGGTTTTGGCCTAAAAGGGCAGGATATCTTGACGTGGGGGCTTACAGGTAATAGGTAGATTCAAAGGTTTTCTGATTTGCAATTGGTTAAGGAAGAGAAGCTTTCTTTAAAAATTTGGGGTCAGCAGAAAAGAATATTAGATGTGGCTTGTGGGTGTGACTTCCTCTAGGCCACTTACAAATAAATTCAGAACAAAGAATGATGGTCAGACTTCAGTTCTCAGTTCCACTTTATCTGAGGTCTGTGTGCCAGTGCATCTGTTTGGTGGTGGTCCAGGTTTCTGAAAAACAACTCAGGGACATACATTAGATGTTATCTTCAGTTCCTTTAGAGGAACCAAACAACCTGTGATTCAAACTTCCTTGCATATTGTTTTAAGCTACTATTATCTTCTTGCTGATCAAGTTACTTATTTACTTTTTAGGACTTCCTTGGTGCTTGGAATTTCCTTTGAAGGAACTCAAGACTTCCCTTTATTTCTATGCTTGGGGGTCCTTCAGGCCCCTAAGAGGGGCCTCTGCTGCATCTCATATGGATAGTCCATAATTTATTTATTTAACCAACCCACTGTGATTGAACACTTCAGCAGCTTCAAATATTTACAAGTATAAACAACTCACACTCTGCAACATGAGTGCTTAATAATGTCTTATTGACACCAGAATTTCAGGTACTTCTCCAAAAGGCATTTATTTCCCCTTGATTCCCTCACTCCTCCCTCCCTCCCTCCCTCCCTCCCTCCCTCCCTCCCTTCCTTCCTTCCTTCCTTCCTTCTTTCCTTCCTTCCTTCCTTCCCTCCTTCCTTCCTTCCTTCCATCCCTCCCTCTTTCCCTCCCTCCCTCCCTTCTTCCTCTTCACCTCATTTTTTAAGCAATGCTTCCATTAGTAATGTATTTCATTCTGTCGTGATCAGGTAATGGGACTGAATCAAAGTGGGCAGCTGGCAAGGAGGCTAAGAGGAGGGTTTACCAGCTGGTGGTAAAGAGGAACCAAGGTTTCTGCTTACTAGTAAACTCTCCATGGCCGTTAATGCAGGATATATCCCTGCCTTTACACATAGCTCCCAAGCTGATATATGTCATCCTTTTCTGATGAGTCTTCTTTTCTCTTTCAGGGTTTATCTTAATACGGTATTTTAATGAGAGCTCACTGGTATAAAAACGCAGCCATGTGGACTAAATATTGAGCCTCCCAAGGTGATTATTTAGAAAGATAAGACTTATTTGCATGCAGAAGTTCTAATATGTTTGTTTAAAACAAGAAGTCTCACTATTATTTTAATATTAGGGTAGAGTCCCTAGGCTGTAAGAGGTGGGAGGTAGAGTAGGATGCTGGAAATTAAAAATATAAGGGCCCTTTACCTGAGCCTGTTGGAGATGAAAAATACATTTGAATAGGGTAAGAGCAGCCACAATTATATTATATCTTAATTCGCATCTCATATTCCAGACAAGTCTTGCAGGATAACAAAAATAATTAGCATTTCATAATGTAGTAATTCTGTATTCTAGCAAAACAGCCCCTTATGTGAAAGCCAAATTAGTTGACAGAATGATGGCACTGAACTCACAGGCATCATCTTTGGTTCAGTGAGTGCATGTTTTGTACATTCTTAAGTGGGGGAAACCGGAGACTTCAGAGATTGGGCTTCCCTCCTGTATTAGGGACTAACCCAGGCCCTTCATTAAACTCTTCTCAAATTATCCACTTTGGCCGGGCGTGGTGGCTCACGCCTGTAATCCCAGCACTTTGGGAGGCCGAGGTGGGCGGATCACAAGGTCAGGAGATCGAGACCATGGTGAAACCCCGTCTCTACTGAAAATAGAAAAAATTAGCCGGGCGCAGGGGCGGGCGCCTGTAGTCCCAGCTATTCGGGAGGCTGAGGCAGGAGAATGGCGTGAACCCGGGAGGCGGAGCTTGCAGTGAGCCGAGATTGCGCCACTGCACTCCAGCCTGGGCGACAGAGCGAGACTCCGTCTCAAAAAAAAAAAAAAAAAAAAAAAAAAAAAAAAAATTATCCACTTTGAATGTACTCTTTCCTGAGGGACTCTACCTGATGCTGCTCTTCATGGAATTTTGATTCTAGAGTTTTAGGATAGGGCCTGGAAACTGTATATTAACAAGCACCTCAAGTAAGTCTTAAAATCTGGAAGGTTTGGGAAGTCTGCTGGAGGGGATTGGAGTATAGACTTTGAGTCAAACGGACCTGGATTCTGGGACTGGCTTTCAGTTTCCAGCTGGGTAAGCTTGGGTGTGTTACTTAACTTTCCTGAGGTTAAGAGTCCTCAGAAAGGACTCATCTGTAAAATGTCTACTACCTATTTAACCCAATATTGTGCCCTGTCCTCTTTGCTTTCTGAACCGGTCACCTGCCCTTTTATCCCTGCTCCTCAAGGATGGCAAGACCTTTTCTTTCCCAGAGCCTTTGCACATGCCATTCTGTCTGCACATCTCTCTCCTCTGGCTTCCCTCTAACTCATTCTTCAGGCTTTAGATCAACCATCACTTAGGTGGCCTTTCTTGATTTTTATAATCTGAATTATGTCCCCCATCTCATCTGAAGTATTCTCTTACATAATTTATTTTCCTTCTTTGACTTACCTTTTACCTTCTATTACAAAATGATTTATTTTCTAGACTAGTCTATTAGCTCCCTGAGGGCAGACGGCTTCCTTTGTTCAGCACCATTGTTAGAGCCAAGGGGTGATTTGGGGAGGAAGCTTTATACTTCCTGTTACCAAAAAATTTTCAGTCTTAAAAACAAACAAGCAAACAAACAAAACCCAGTGCTCTTTTTGTGCAAATGTGGCCTCAAGAAAAATCCTCTGGGCTCCAGTTATTTCTCTTTTGCTTTCTTTTTTCTTTTTTTTTTTTTTTGTAGAGACAAAGTTTCCTTTGGTTAACCAGGCTTGTCTCAAACTACTTACTGGCTTCACGGGATCCTCCCACCTCGGCTTCCCAAAGTGCTGGGATTTGGGTGTGAGTCGTTGCGCCCGACCACCTTCTTAATCACATTCTGGAGCCTCTGTTTTTCCTCCTACACACCCTATCAAGCTTGTCCAACCCACCATATTTTGTTGTTGTTGTTGTTGTTGTTCTGTTTTGCTTTGTTTTAGGCTTTTAGCAGCCTTGAAGCCATGGATTTTAGTTTCTGTCTCTAGTGATAAGCAGAAGAGAGGAAAGAGGAAAGGGCTTTACTGGCCCACACAGAAACAGAAACTGAAGCTGAGAAGCCATGACTGTATTCTGTCCCTTGGACGTCCCTCAGAGAGCACAGGGACTGACCTAGAATTCTTAAAAATATTTGTATGCAGATGACACCTGCATTTATAGTTCTAAAGCTACCTCTCTCCTGAGCTCCAGCTCTGAGCTTCCAGTTGTTTCCTAATTAACTCATTGATATGTGTTAATGGCTATTCCTCTAATTATTTCAGTGGGCTTTTGCATTGCTGTCATTAAAAAAATTGTACCTTGTATTGTTTTGAATTTAGTCAAACTGATTCAATCTTTTTAAAAAGGAGGCAGATTATAATTCCAAATAAATAACCAACTGCCAATTGAATATTTCCGTTTAAGATCTTCAGTGTCACCTGAAACTCAACATGGTTAAAACCACATTTATCATCGTCCCTCCAAACCGACTCCCCTCCTGATTTCCATGAGATCCCATTTGTCAGTGGCTTTACTCTTCTTTCAGACAAGTGAGTGGGAGCCTTGCAGTCATCTTTACTTTCCTCTACTCTTCTATATTCTTTCTTATCATTAATCACTATGACTCAGTTATCATCATACCTCCTGCCATCATCATCCCTTTCCACTTTCTTTCTTGATCACATCCTGACAGTTTCTGTAGATTCTGTCTCTCTTTCCTTCCAAGCTCCCTGTAGCCTCCTTCCAGCATTAAGTAGTGTATCTGGAGTTCCCTTTAATGACTTCATTTTCTACAGAGTTCCAGCTCCCTGACCTGGTTGTCCAGGCCTTTCTCAGGCCTTCCCCCAACCCACCATCTTATCTCGTCTCCACCATGTTCTCACATTTCCTTCCTTTCTTCTTTCCTTCCTTCCTTCCTTCCTTCCTTCCTTCCTTCCTTCCTTCCTTCCTTCCTGCCTCCCTCCATCCCTCCCTCCCTCTCTCTTTTCCCTCCCTCCTTCCCTCTCTTCCTCCCTCCTTTCTTTCTCCCTTCTTTCATTTTCCTTTTCTTTTCTTTTCTTTTCTTTTCTTTTCTGCTCTTCTCTTCTCTTCTCTTCTCTTCTCTTCTCTTCTCTTCTCTTCTCTTCTCTTCTCTTCTCTTCTCTCTCTTCTCTTCTCTTCTTTCTCTTCTCCTCTCCTCTCCTCTTCTCTTTTCTCTTCTTTTCTTTTCTTTCTGTGTCTCACTCTATTGCCTAGGCTGGAGTGCAGTGGCGTGATCATGGCTCACTGCAGCCTCACTCTCCCAGACTTAAGCGATCATCTCACCTCATTCTCCTGAGTAGCTGGGACTACAGGCGTGTGCCACCATGCCTGGTTAATTTTTTTTATTTTTTGTAGAGACGGGCCTCACTGTGTTGCCCAGGCTGTCTCAAACTCCTGAGCTCAAGCTGTCTTCCTGCCTGGGTTTCCCAAAGTGCTGGGATTACAGGTGTAAGCCACTGTGCCCAGCCACATGCATCTTTTCTCAGTCAGATTTATGTATTCACTGTTTCAAGAGGCTGCGTTTACTTTCAGGGAACATAACTCACTGAATCCTTTAATACCTTCTCTTCTCTCAAGGGTACCTGGAGGGGCTCCTTTTGTGAATGGCCCTGTCTTAGGCTTAATGAAGATTTACTGAATGAAGTAGACATGTTCCCTGACCTTGAGGAACTGCTGGAAAAATGAGAAGAAATGGACAGAGTTGATCTCTTTGCTTTAGCTGTCTTCATGATCAATATCTGTCTCTGTTGAATTGATTTTATGGAGACTGAAACTAGTGGTTAAGAGACCAGATTGAGTACTGTAACTGTGTTACATATGCTCATTTATATTATCCATGCTGGCCAGGCCAAGGGCCATACATTCTGTGTGGTACCATCGCTGGGGTTAAATATATGCACAAGCCATCCTTGAAATGGATTATTATTCTTCACAATTTTTTTTTAATATGAAGTAAACACTAGGGCTTCATTACGATTTGAGAAAAAACGAGTCAGGAACTAATACAGCCCAGGGACAATGTTTATAAGATCTATGTAAGGTTTCTTAAACTTTCATAATCTCATTTATTTTTGTCATGCTTCATAGTAATTAACAACAAAAACATTAAAACTAGCAACAAAAAGGCTTCGTGTACTTATCTTTGGGAACTGGTGGTGAGTAGGTCTTCATCTGAAGCAGAGTTTTTCGTTGTTCTCGCTCATGGCACTTGGTGGCTTCATCATTGTTTGTAAGACTGTATTTTCTCAGTTCTTGTCAGTCTCTCTCATGTAAAGTCTATAAGGGCAGGGAACATGTCTGCTTTGTTCCCTAATAAGTCCCCTGAGCCTACCAAAGAGCACAGGATGTCAGAAAGTTCCCTTCTTCCCCTGTCCTTTTCAATTGTTTCTAGACAACTGTAGTAGGAAGAGCTGAACTCTGGAAATATATTTTTGTTTCAATCTGAAATAAGGTCGCATTCTTTGTTTTTCCACCAGCATGCTGGTATTCTTACTTGATACCACCCTCGTCTAGTTTTTGTTTTTTGAGATGGAGTCTTGTTCTGTTGCCCAGGTTGAAGTGCAGTGGCTCTATCTCGTCTCATGCAACCTCTGCCTCCTGGATTCATCAGCCTCCCGAGTAGCTGGAATTACAGGCATGCACCATCGTGCCCGGCTAATTTTTGTATGTTTAGTAGAGACGGGGTTTCTCCATGTTGGCCAGGCTGGCCTTAATTTTTTTTTACATATACTATATAATTATATTATATATTTTCCTTTTTATTTCCCCTTAAAGGAATGAGTTTGAGGTAGTTTCTGCACTTATTTATTTATTTAAAGACTAGTCAAGTGCAGTAGTGAGAAGGGGGAAAGAGTAGAACAAAGAGTTAAATCTGTAACTATGAACAATCAATTGTGGTAACTCACTAACTTCCGACAGCCTGATTTTTATTTTTCAGCTTTAATATTAAATATTGTACTTCTAATGTCATTTTGTGACATCATACATAAGAAAAGATATTTTTAAAGCAGGGACAAAATTAGTTTGTTTAAAACCTAAAACATTACATTTATGTGTTAATAATACATTCTATATACTTGTATGCATTCGTGTCTTAAAGTAGATTCCTGGGGATTATTTCTAATGTAAAACCCTCAGCCACATATAATTACAGTGCCAAACTACAAGCAAATGTGTTCTTTTCCAATCTAACCAACTATCGTTCTCAGTTATGTTTTTCATTTTGCTTTAAGATGAACTAGTTCAACAAAGACTAAAAGGAATTATGATAGATGAAAAGCTGATTTTTGTTTTGTTACTGAAGCATCAAAAGGCCCCAAATTACATGTATCTTAGTGATGACAATTTATCTATTCAAGCAATTTACTCAGAGGGTATGAGTATCTAAAGAAAAATTCAAAATGAAAGGAAGTATAATTTATCTTGCAGACCATATTGGTACCACTGTCCTTACCTGTCAGTTGTACTTTATTTACTTGTTATTTATACTGTTAACCCCACTGATGCATATATACAAAAATGCATTTTTTACACGTGAAGATATGATACTATCATGTAAAAATCAGATACTATCAGATTGACACTTATCATAATAGGTGGTTGTCACATGTTTTCTTGAAAATTTGCTTGATGGGTTAATTTTCAAAGATTAACGATGATGGGTTGAATCACAAGCTACCACTAAAATAAGTACTTATACAATACAATCTTATTTTTCTTGATATAAAGTCTCTGATAGATTGAGATTAACAGAGGTAAGACCACCCAAGATCCCAGATGGATTACTGTGCTGAGTGGTGACGGGCAACTCAGCAGCCAAAGATGCTCTTGGTTGGCACTAGGAAAGCTATGCCCAGGCCTTCCTTTGTCTGGAACACCCATCCCCTTCTTTGTCTAGGTCTGTCTTGTTGTGTTGCCTGACATCTAGCAGGCACTCAAATATTTGTTCATGGAATGAATACATTCAATACTTAGAGAAGAGGTTTTGAAATTAGCCATGGGACACTCACAAAAAATAAGTTGGTGTGGGTATCCAATTAATATTATACACCAACTATATTCAGATAAGATAAAGTTGTCTGGAGGTTAAAGGGGGCCAGTATTGGTTCTTTACTTTGTCCAGGCTAAGGAGGATAGTGTCCAATAACTGCTAGGGACATGGCAGGGAAAAAAAAATCTAGCCAAGAGTCAAAGGGAAGTGAAAGTGTCAAAAAGATGTCTCTTATCTCTCCTCCGGCTCTGGCTCATGGGCGCTGACCACTGGTGTTGGTTAAGGGTCCTTGCATGGAATTTTGATGGCAGTGTCCAAATATTATCTCGTAGCCTAGTGGAGTTTGTTAGTGATTTTGTAAATTTGTTTAATCAGATATCATTTATTCTGTAGTATATTTGCATAGGTAGTGTTTTAGAAATAATAAATCATTTTATGTTTTGTTTAAAAATGATTAGAATTCAGCATTTAGAATATTAATAGTATACGTGAATTTAGATTATATAGTATAGAGGTCACCAGGCTTGTCACTGCAACTAACAGTAGTCTGGGGACTGGAGAAGATATTCTTAGTGAGGATTCTAATACTAAACCTGAAAAACTCAAAAAAATAAAAATAAAAGAGATAAATTATTCTTAAAATATTAGAAGAGGCCCTAAATTCCCCATTGAGTTAGACATAATGTGGTTTCTGCCCTTTGGCTGCACACGTAGTGGTTGCTTAAAAGATGTCTGCTGGGCCAGGCGCGGTGGCTCAAGCCTGTAATCCCAGCACTTTGGGACGCCGAGGTGGGTGGATCACGAGGTCAGGAGATCGAGACCATCCTGGCTAACGCGGTGAAACCCCGTCTCTACTAAAAATACAAAAAACTAGCCGGGCGCGGTGGCGGGCGCCTGTAGTCCCAGCTACTCGGGAGGCTGAGGCAGGAGAATGGCGTAAACCCGGGAGGCGGAGCTTGCAGTGAGCTGAGATCCGGCCACTGCACTCCAGCCTGGGCGACAGAGCGAGACTCCGTCTCAAAAAAAAAAAAAAAAAAAAAGATGTCTGCTGTACTAAAAGATGTGTGCTATTTTTGTTATTTCCACGTGCTAACTTTTAAATTATCTTTGAGCTATGCATCCAAAAATAACATGGTAAATATTATAGATTTTAAAAGAATATTGACATTTATATTTTTTGTTTAAGAAAAAAAGTAAAAACAAGCCCTAATGCTTGTATTTATTTTCCTTTAAAGCTAGGTTGCTCTTTGATTACACTGGTCACTTTGGAGTCATTTGTTACCTTACCGTTTGAATGAGTGGACTCTTATTGTTTGGCAGGAGGCGGAAGGATATGCTGCATCATTTCAAAAGAAACTGTAGCAACTCTTGACCTTGGGTTGTGAACAATGGTTTATTCTCTTCACTCGGCCACTGCTGTCATTAGATGCACATTCTGTCTTTTGAGTAAAAGGACTGTTCTATTCATCTTGATGTATATTGATTTGTCCAGAAGATGTTAACTTTTATTACAACACCAAAATTGAGAGGAGAGGATAAACCTGTGGAAATAGAAGCAGAATTTAAAATGAAAATTTTTAAATTCGATGATCTCAGCTTGTCATTCTTATTTGAGATGATAAAAAGATGCCTTAGAAACGAATGCACTTTCTGACTGACAAAATCTGAAGGCAGTATGGGACAGGGGAGTCTGAAACTCATATCATTTTATTATTGTCAATAGCAGCCACACAGACAGATAGGAACACCTAAAAGATACCTCCTTCAGCAAATTTATGAGCTAATCCAAATTAATCTTGGTAAAATCCTGTGAGCCACTGATACCTGGACACTAGGCCAAGCAATCCGGGAGAGGCTACATGGCTTTATCATAATTAGAAAAGAGAGTCGCAGCCTAGGTATTCTACACAATCGTAAACAAGCTGTAATTCACTCTGCTGTGATTTAAACTCTGAGATATACATAGAAAAAAACAAAAAGTTCTATATTAGAATTCTCCATCCTGTTTAAGCATCACCTGAATGACTGAGACCTAAAGCTATCACACACAACATTGATTAGTCAAAAAAACAATATTGATTCTTCCTATCCATGAGCATGGAATGTTCTTCCATTTGTTTGTGTCCTCTTTTATTTCGTTGAGCAGTGGTTCTCCTTGAAGAGGTCCTTCACATCCCTTGTAAGTTGGATTCCTAGGTATTTTATTCTATTTGAAGCAATTGTGAATGGGAGTTTACTCATGATTTGGCTCTCTGTTTGTTCTTGGTGTGTAGGAATGCTTGTGATTTTTGCACATTGATTTTGTATCCTGAGGCTTTGCTGAAGTTGCTTATCAGCTTAAGGAGATTTTGGGCTGAGACGATGAGGTTTTCTAAATATACAATCATGTCATCTGCAAACAGGGACAATTTGACTTCCTCATTTCCTAATTGAATACCCTTTATTTCTTTCTTGTGCCTGACTGCCCTGGCCAGAACTTCCAACACTGTGTTGAATAGGAGTGGTGAGAGAGGGCATCCCTGTTTTGTGCCCGTTTTCAAAGGGAATGCTTCCAGTTTTTACCCATTCGGTATGATATTGGCTGTGGGTTTGTCATAAATAGCTCTTATTATTTTGAGATATGTTCCATCAATACCGAATTTATTGAGAGTTTTTTTTTTTTTAATCATGAAAGGCTATTGAATTTTGTCAAAGGCCTTTTCTGCATCTATTGAGATAATCATTTGGTTTTTGTCTTTGGTTCTGTTTATATGCTGGATTACATTTATTGATTTGCGTATGTTGAACCAGCCTTGCATCCCAGGGATGAAGCCCACTTGATCATGGTGGATAAGCAAAAAAGGTGCGAATAGGCACCAGACTGTTGCTTAAAATAATATGACAGAACCAACACTGTGCTGGGAGGAGTAGGCATCTTGACTAAATTATGAGTCAGGCAAAGTGTGGGACTCAGTTTCCTTGTCTCTAAAATAAAGCTTTTAGATTTAGGTCATTTGTTAAGTATCAGTCTTAAAGTGCCATCACACGATTATTCTAAAATTTGGGGATTTCTCATTTTGAGGGGTTCTATGCTGTCTTTGGAGCATCTCCTTCACCTGCGAGATAGACATCTCTTCTCCCCTGCTCCAACCTCACTAAAGGATTTCACCTGCATCTGCCTATCACTCAGCTCTAGGGGTGTGAGCGTGTGTGTGTGTGTGTGTGTGTGTGTGTGTGTGTTTTGTTTTGTTTTGTTGTTAGCTCTAGGGGTTTTTATTGCCTATGCACTCCCTCTTCTCATGGGTCCTTCTTCAGGGTATCTTTGACTGGCGACCTAATTTGTTCAAATTATTGTTTTAATGTCGTACCTCCTCCACAATATACATACGTTTACAGGAGGATATTTTGAAATATTTATCTATGCTTTTTCTTATTTCCTTTAGCACTTTCAGCATTAACATTAGACAGTGAGATTGAATCTTATAGCCCCAGGGAAGGAAGGATACAAGGAAGCACAGAGAGAAGGATAGATTTCATTGAGCTTCTAACTGGATTAAAAAATCAGACAAACACTAGAGGCAATAGACAGAAAATTTCTGGATTTTAATGGAAAGTGTTGGTTTCTGCTTCTGGTAATGGTACTGTAGCTTCTGTCAGAATAACCTTCTCTCAAATAACTACAAACTCTGCATAAAATAAAAACACAACCATCGGAAGGCATTAGGAAGCAAGCCAAAGCAGGCACATGCATATGAATTATGGATGGACATTTGGAGAAAGGGAGTGGCACTGCGTGGGTTTCCAATTTCTTATAGATTTTAGCCTGAAGAGAAGTCTCAGATGGTATACTAAGAAACCAAAACATGGATAGAAAACCCATATCCTTACTGAGGACAGGGTTTGAGGCAGCCAGCAGCTGAAGGTAAGGAAGGAATCCTGGAAAAGAGAGCCACAAAGAAGGAGCCCCAAGTCTTGTATATCAACTGCTCAAATATCTGACTGACCCCTGAACTACACATGTCCAGGAAGACTCCAAGCTACCCAGCCAAGGCCAAAAGAACTGAACTGAGATTTCAGAGTTTGGAATTTGAGTACAGCCTAGTTAACTTTTTGCCAATATAAGCAAACAAAAGTGAACCTTTTTGGAGAAACAGAACAGAATCCATTTTCCACAATGTATCATTCACAATATCCAGGTATAATCCAAAATTACTGGACATGAAGATATAAGAAAATGTGACCCATGCTGAAAAGACTGACCTAAAGATAACCAGATGTTGGATTTAACAAAAAAGAATTTCAGATTCCTGGGCAAGATGGTTGAATAGGAATAGCTCTGGTCTGTAGTTCCAAGAGAGACCAACTCAGAAGGCAGATGATTTCTGCGTTTGTGACTGAGGTACCCAGTTCATCTCATTGGGACTGATTAGACAGTGGGTGCAGCCCACAGAGGCCGAGCAGAAGCAGGGTGGGACGTTGCCTTACCCGGGAATCACAAGGGGTCAAGGAACTCCCTCCCCTAGCCAAGGGAAGCTGTGAGAGACCCTGCTGTGAGGGACAGTGTTATCTGGCCCAGATACTACGCCTTTCCAATGGCCTTTGCAACCCACAGACAGGAGATTCTCTTGGGTGCCTACACCACAAGGGCCCTGGGTTTCAAGCACAAAACTAGGTGGCCATTTGGGCAGACACCGAACTAGCTGAAGGGGCTTTTTTCCATACCCCAGTGGCACCTGGAACACCATGACAGAACCATTCACTCCCCCGGAAAGGGGGATGAAGCCAGGGAGTCAAATGATCTTGCTCAGTGGACCCCACCCCCACAGAGCCCAGCAAGCTAAGATCCACTGGCTTGAAATTCTCGCCAGCACAGCAGTCTGAAGTTGGCCTGGGATGCTTGAACTTGGTGGGTGAGGGAAGATCGCCATTACTGAGGCTTGAGTAGGTGGTTTTCCCCTCACAGTGTAAACAAAGTCACCAGGAAGTTTGCACTGGGCAGAGCCCACTACAGCATTGCAAAGTCGCTATAGCCAGATTGCCTCTCTAAAGTCCTCCTCTCTGTGCAGGGCATCACTGAAAGAAAGGCAGCAGCCCTAGTCAGGGGCTTATAGATAAAAATCCCATCTCCCTGGGACAGATCACCTGGGGGAGGGGGTGACTGTGGGCACAACTTCAGCAGACTTAAACGTTCCTGCTTGCCAGCTCTGAAGAGAGAAGCAGATCTCCCAGCACAGTGCTTGAGCTCTGCTAAGGGACAGACTGACTTCTCAAGTGGGTCCCTGACCCCCACGTCTCCTGATGGAGAGATATCTTCCAGTAGTGGTCGACAGACACCTCATACAGAAAAGCTCTGGCTGGCATTAGGCTGGTGTCCCTCTGGGGTGAAGTTTCCAAAGGAAGGAGCATGCAGCAATCTTTGCTGTTCTGCAGCCTCTGCTGGTGATACCCAGGCAAACAGGGTCTGGAGTGGACCCCCAGCAAACTACAGCAGACCTGCAACAGAGGGGCCTGACTGTTAGAAGGAAAACTAACAAACAGAAAGCAATAGCATGAACATCAACAAAAAGGATGACCATGCTAAAACTCCATCCAAAGGTCACCAGCATCTAAGACCAAAGGTAGATAAATTCACGAAGATGAGGAAAAACCAGTGCAAAAACGCTGAAAATTCCAAAAACCAGAATGCCTCTTCTCTTCCAAAGGATCACAACTCCTCACCAGCAAGGAAACAAAACTGAATAGAGTATGAGTTTGATGAATTGGCAGAAGTAGACTTCAGAAGGTGGGTAATAACAAACTCCTCTAAGCTAAAGGAGCATGTTCTAACCCAACTCAAGGAAGCTAAGAACCTTGAAAAGAGGTTAGAGGAATTGCTAACTAGAATAACCAATTTAGAGAAGAACATAAATGACCTGATGGAGCTGAAAAACACAGCATGAGAACTACGTGAAGCAAACACAAGTGTCAATAACTGAATTGATCAAGTGGAAGAAAGGGTGTCAGAAATTGAAGATCAACTTAATAAAATAGTGTGAAGATAAGATTAGGGAAAAAAGAATATGAAGGAATGAACAAAGCCTTCAAGAAATATGGGACTATGTGAAAAGACCAAACCTATGTTTGATTGGTGTACTTGAAAGTGATGGGGAGAATCGAACCAATTTGGAAAACACACTTCCAGATATTACCCAGGAGAACTTCCCCAACCTAACAAAGGCAGGCCAGCATTCAAATTCAGGAAATACAGAGAACACCACAAAGATACTCCTTGAGAAGAGCAACCCCAAGACACATAATCATCAGATTCATCAAGGTTGAAATGAAGGAAAAAATGTTAAGGGCAGCCAGAGAGAAAGGTTAGGTTACCCACAAAGGGAAGCCCATCAGACTAACAGTGGATCTCTCTGCAGAAACCCTACAAGCCAGAAGAGAGTGGGGTCCAATATTCAACATTCTTAAAGAAAAGAATTTTCAACCCAGAATTTCACATCTAGCCAAACTAAGCTTCATAAGTGAAGGAGAAATAAAATCCTTTATAGACAAGCAAATGCTGATGGATTTTGTCACCACCAGGCCTGCCTCAAGAGCTCCTGAAGGAAGCACTAAATATGGAAAGGAAAAGCCGGTAGCAACCACTGCAAAAACAACCAAAAATGTAAAGACCGTCGACACCACGAAGAAACTGCATTAACTAATGGGCAAAATAACCAGCTAGCATCATAATGACAAGATCAAATTCACACATAATAATATTAACCTTAAATGTAAACGGTCTAAATGACCCAATTAAAAAACACAAACTGGCAAATTGGGTAAACAGTCAAGACCCATCAGTGTGCTATATTCAGGAGACCCATCTCACATGCAAAGACACACATAGGCTCAAAAGAAAGGGATGGAGGAAGATTTACCAAGCAAATGGAAAGAAAAAAAAAAAAGCAGGGGTTGCAATCCTAGTCCCTGATAAAACAGATTTTAAACCAACAAAGATAAAAAAAGACAAAGAAGGGCATTACATAATGGTAAAGGGATCAACGCAAGAAGAAGAGCTAACGATCCTAAATATATATGCACCCAATACAGGAGCACCCAGATTCATAAAACAAGTTCTGAGAGACCTACAAAGAGACTTAGACTTCCACACAATAATAGTGGGAGGCTTTAACACCCCACTGTCAGTATTAGGCAGATCAATGAGACAGAAAATTAACAAGGATATTGAAGTCAGCTCTGGACCAAGTGGACCTAATAGACATTTATAGAACTCTCCACCTCAAATGAACAGAATATACATTCTTCTCAGCACCTCATAGTACTTATTCTAAAATTGACCACATAATTGGAAGTAAAACACTCCTCAGCAAATGCAAAAGAATGGAAATCATAACAAACAGTCTCTCAGACCATCCCCTTATAAGGGATGTGAAGGACCTCTTCAAGGAGAACTACAAACCACTGCTCAAGGAAATAAGAGAGGATACAAACAAATGAAAAAACATTCCATGCTCATGGATAGGAAGAATCAATATTGTGAAAATGGCCATGCTACCCAGAGTAGTTTATAGGTTCAGTGCTATTCCCATCAAACTACCATTGACTTTCTTCACAGAATTAGAAAAAACTACTTTAAATTTCATATGGAACCAAAAAGGAGCCCATATAGCCAAGAGAGTCCTAAGCAAAAAGAACAAAGCTGGAGGTATCACACTACCTGACTTCAAACTATACTACAAGGCTACAGTAACCAAAAGAGCATGGTACTGGTACCAAAATAAATGTATAGACCAATGGAACAGAACAGAGACCTCAGAAATAACACCATACATCTACAGCCATCTGATCTTTGACAAATCTGACAAAAACAAGCAATGGGGAAAGGATTCTCTATTTAATAAGTAGTGTTGGGAAAACTGGCTGGCCATATGCAGAAAACTGAAACTGGACCCCTTCCCTACTCCTTATACAAAAATCAACTCAAGATGCATTAAAGATTTAAACATAAGACCTAAAACCATAAAAACCCTAGAAGAAAACCTAGGCAATACCATTCAGGACATAGGCATGGGAAAGACTTCATGACTAAATCACCAAAAGCAATGGTAACAAAAGCCATAATTGACAAATGGGATCTAATTAAACTAAAGAGCTTCTGCACAGCAAAAGAAACTATCCTCAGAGTGAACAGGCAACCTACAGAATGGGAGAAAATTTTTGCAACCTGTCTATCTGACAAAGGGCTAATATCCAGAATCTACGAAGAACTTAAACAAATTTACAAGAAAAAAAACAACCCTATCAAAAAGTGGGTAAAGGATGTGAACAGACACTTCTCAAAAGAAGACATTTATGTAGCCAGCAAACATATGATGAAAAGCTCCTCACTGTTCATTAGAGAAATGCAAATCAAAGCCACAATAAGATACCATCTCATGCCAGTTAGAATGGTGATCATTACAAAGCCAGGAAACAACAGATGCTGGAGAGGATGTGGAGAAGTAGGAATGCTTTTACACTGTTGGTGGGAGTGTAAGTTAGCTCAAACATTGTGGAAGACAGTGTGGCAATTCCTCAAGGATCTAGAACTAGAAATACCATTTGACTCAGCAATCCCATTGCTGGGTATATACTCAAAGGATTATAAATCATTCTGCTATAAATACACATGCACATGTATGTTTATTGCAGCATTATTCACAATAGAAAAGACTTGGAACCAACCCAAATGCCCATCAATGTTAGACTGGATAAAGAAAATGTGGCACATATACTATGCAGCCATAAAAAAGAATGAGTTCACGTTCTTTGCAGGGACATGGATGAAGGTAGAAACCATCATTCTCAGCAAACTAACACAGGAAGAGAAAACAAAACACTGCATGTACTCACTCATAAGTGGGAGTTGAACAATGAGAACATATGGGCACAGGGAAGGGAACATTACATGCAGGGGCTTGTTGGGGGTGGTGGGGCAAGGGGAGGGATAGCATTAGGAGAAATACCTAATGTAGATGAAGGGTTGATGGATGCAGCAAACCACCATGGCACATGTATACCTATGTAACAAACCTGTACATTTGGCACATGTATCCCAGAACTTAAAGTATAATAATAAAAAAAATTTAAAAGCAGCAGTAATAACTACATTCAAAGATATAAAAGAAAAATATTTTACAAAGAACAAGTAGCTAAGATATAATAGCAAATAAACTGAAAGTATAAAAAAGAACAAAATGAAAATTTTATTATTTATTTATTTTTAATGTTTGTAGATTTAGAGAGTACAAGTGCAGTTTTGTTACACGGACATATTGCCTAGCAGTGAAGTCTGGGCTTTTAGTGTACCTATCACCAGAATACTGTACATTGCACCCAATACGTAAGTTTTCATTCCTTATCCTTCTCTTGTCCTCCCTTTTGGAGTCTCCAATACCTATTATTCCTGTCCGTATGTTAATGTGTATACATTGTTTAGCTCCTACTTATAAGTGAGAACATGCAGCGAAATTAAAATTTTAGAACTGACAAATACAATACCTAAAATAAAAATCTACTGAGTGGGTTTAAAAGTAGATTGCACTGTCTACAATAGCTAAGATTTGGAAGCAACCTAAGTGTCCATCAACAGATGAATGGATAAAGAAAATGTAGTACCTATATACAATGGAGTACTATTCAGTCATAAAAAAGAATGAGATTCTGACATTTGCCACAACATGAATGGAACTGGAGTTTATTATGTTAACTGAAATAAGCCAGGCACAGAAAGACAAACATCACATGTTCTCACTTATTCGTGGGAACTAAAGATCAATTGAACTCATGGACACAGAGAAAAGAGGATGGACATCAAGAGACTAGACGATGGACTGAGGGGGAGATGGGGTGGTTACTAAGTACAAAAAATAGTTAGAAAGAATGAATAAGACTTACTATTTGATAGCACAACAGGGTGACAATAGTCAATAATAATTGTACATTTTAAAATAACTTAAAGAGTGTAATGAGGGGATGAATACTCCATTCTCCATGGTGATTATTTCACATTGCATACCAGTATTAAGACATATCATGTATCCTATAAATATATATACCTACTATGTACCCAAAGAACTTAAAAATATAAAAAAAAAACAAAACCAACAACGACAACAAAAAACCAGTAGATTGAAGATGATAGAAGTCATAGTTAGAAATTTAAGATAGATGGATGAAAATCACCCAGTCTTGGTGAGCGCACTGGGCCTAGTGGATCAGGATGCAGGGGCAACCTGGAGTATAGGTCAGAGCTGGGGAGGCATGGGGGCACGTCTGTCACTGTCCTGGGGACCATCTCCAGCATGGAGCCTCACAGTGTGGAGACCTATGATCCTGACACCTGCAGATGCTGAGCAGACCAGAATTGGAAGCCAGTTTAAACCTGGGGGAGATCAAGATACTTTTGGATTAAAGGGAGTCTTCAGGCTTCAGCATCCTGCAAGACTTTACTTTCCCTTTTTGAAATGTCAAGAATATTTGCAGTGTTCTGGGGAAAAAGTGCTGGTCAGTTTTCCAGTGCAAGCCATGATTTATTTCTATAACGATGAGTCTGATTCAGATGATAAAGAGCAAGAGGAAGAAACCAGTCCTTCCATTTTCTGTCCCAGGAGGTGGAAGGTCTGGAGGAAAATGGCCTGGGGGAAAGGGCAGAGACAGGAACATAAACCGAGGATGGCAACCTGAAAGAAGGGGTGGCCTCTGTGTGGAGGACCAACTCCTCTGCTGTGACTCCTCAGGGGGCAGGGAGTGCTCCTCATTCACACGAATAGGGCTGTCTCCCATGCCAGCTCCACAGGGGCTGTCTCCTCCTGAGCCCTGCTCCGGGTCCTGTCCCCCATGCTTTTTTGAGGACAGCCAAGCTGGGACATGGTGCATCCTCTGCTGAGTTTATAGATGCTGGGGGCTGCTTTGACTGCCTCTGGTCAGCACTCTAACTCATGGCTGGAACTCGGCTCTTACTTTTCTTTCTCTTGGTGATTCTTTTTTAGTGCACTTATACATACCTTTGAGAAAAGATTTTAGGACAGAGAAGGTTTGTGTCAACATGAATTCTTTTTTTTTACTTTCAAATGAAAAAATGAAAATTTATTTTTTTTTAATATATATATATGTTTTTAAACATGAGTTCTTATCAGGCGGAACCATCTTTCAAAGTTCATTCAGCACAGTCACTCTGCTGATCAGATTACAAATTATTCTATGTAGATTAGTAACCCTCCTCTCCACCTCTCAATCTGAGACTCAATTTTTAGCTATTTCTGCTTTTGTAAAAACAATTTAGATATTAAATTTTAATTTTAATTCATTGTTTAAAGGTTGATATGTTTGTTTAGTAGCATTTTGGAGAAAACTATTTGTGAAAAAATAAAAAAAATTACCAAGTAATTTTGATAAGAGTAACAAATAAAAAGACTTAAATAAAATATGTACAAAATAAAATAACAAAAAGAATTTTTAGCAGACAGTTCTGGATAAAAATGTGTGCAATAGATTGCATAAAGGCTGTGTGTATGGGTACAGGGATTAGAACTTTAACTCTTCTTAGTTGATGATTGATTTGGGTTTGTTACTTAGACTAACATTATTATTATTAATAATTTTATTTTATTATTTATTTTATTTACTTTATTACATATTTTACTATATACAAGTATATATTTTATGTTATTATTTTATTATTATTTTTATTATTATTAGCATTATTTTTATTATTACCTAATGTAAAATTTTAAAAAAATGAAATCACCCAGGCTGAAGGGCGGAGATTTCCAAAGATTGGAAAAAATAAACTGTCTCAGGAACCTGTAGGGCAATATTAAAATAGATTGGAAATTGGCCGGGTGCAGTGGCTCACGCCTGTAATCCCAGCACTTTGGGAGGCCGAGGCGGGTGAATCATTTGAGGTCAGGAGTTTGAGACCAGCCTGGCCAACATGGTGAAACCTTGTAGTCTATTAAAAATACAAAAATTAGCCGTGTATGGTGGCAGGTGCTTGTAATCCCAGCTACTTGGGAGGCTGAGGCAGGAGAATTGCTTGAACCTGGGAGGCAGAGATTGCAGTGAGCTGAGATCGTACCACTACACTCCAGCCTGGGTGACAGAGCAAGTCTCCATCTCAAAAAAAAAAAAAAAAAAAGAAAAAAATTGAAAATAAATGGATGGAAAGTTATACCATGTAAAGCATAAATGAGAAGGTTGAGTAAACTGTATCAATATCAGATAAAACAGGCTTTGAGATAAAGGATATTATAAGAGATGAAGTAGACTTTGTGGTGTTGAAAAGGTCACTCTGTAAGGATGACATGACAATCACAAATAATTATAAGGTTAATCATGGAGCTTCACAGTACATGAAGCAAACTGGAAAAAATTAAAGGTAATGACAAACACCAGGCACTTGAGAAATTTCTAGATCCCCAAAGCTTCTGTTGTTAAATATTAAAAGTCAGAGCCTGATGGACTCAGAGGACAAAATGTATTAAATAAACCTGAAAATAGAGGTGACTCAGCATTTGGATATTTGTAGGGAATGGATGCGAAGAGGATGAAGCCAGAGAAACATGGCAAATTTGGGAGAAGGCCAGAGCATGAAGATTTGTTCCTTGCTTGCCATGGCATGGGTGCAAGAAGATGGAGAGCAAATGATAAATAAGCCTGGGCAGCTTCTCTAAGGCCTTGTGCTCAGCAGGGCAGCACAGAGAAAGTGGCTGAAATTCCCTGAGCCTGCCGGGTCATACAAAAGTGCTGAGAGGGCTGAGTGGTTGAAAGAGGGGACAGGTCTCAGTGAGGAGGATTTGGTGTGCACTGACTTTGAGATTGGTGTGGGGTTGAGGCAGGAACTGAGTACATACATGTGTGTTAGACACCAATGCATGATGTCCTGTGACTGGTGGGGTGAGCTACACTTTTGTAGATGCTGGTAAGTACAGGTAATGACATGTGGAGCAGATGCCTTTCTCCAGCTGTCAGGATTTCATATAAACACCTTGGGAAATGTTATCATCATTGCAGGAGAAGCATGGTGTAGGGGAAGGAGAGAATCTTGAATTGACAGACTATTTATTCAGTGAAACAGCTGTAAATCAAAAGTAACTGGGTTACTTTAAGTGGCATGACTAAGGGATTAAAATTTTTTTTAATGTTGAAATTAAACATTTAAAAATGTTTAAATAAGAATGCTTCTGATGCATGCTAAAATGAGAGAAAAAAACAAAAAATAAGGATAAAATGCATGAAGCATATATGCAGAATTTAATAAATCATCCAGGTTAAGAAATAGGACATGCTGTTGCTTCAGAATCTTCCAGTATGGTCATTCATGATCACAGCCTCCTCCCTCCTCCCAGTGGTAACTACTGTCTTGATGATTGGTTAACATTTTTTTGAAAAAAGTTTTTTAAAAGCATCTTTTGTAAGAGCAGTCATGCCATTATTATTCTTGTACAGGACAATGATCATGCACAGACAATTCTATAAGATAAACACCTAAGAATGGCATTGCTGGGTCATACTATATGCACATCTTTGCCTTTACTGAATAATGTTACTATTTCCAAGTGGGCTTACCAATTTTCATGACCACCAGTAGTGAATGGGAGTTTCTTTTGTGCCTCATTCTTGATAACTCCTTTTTATGTGTGTGTCAGACTTTAATATTTTGCCAATGATGCTTACAGTATTTTGCAGTCCTTCCTCCCAGGTGATGACTTACCTTCCTAAATCTCTGAGAAAATAGATAAGAATAGACATGCCAGAATTCCCATCACTACTTCTACCTGCCTACCTGCGTCGGTGCCCTGTGTGCTGTCTTTTCTCGTATCCCTATGAAAGAAGTGTCTGTGCTCTTGGCCGAGACCAGTCATCTCAATTGTGCCCCAGATCCCATCCTTTATTATCTATTTAAGGATGTTACTTCACTAATCTCCCTTCTATGTTCTTCATCATCTTTTCCCCTTTCTATACTGGATAATTTCCAGTATTTCCAGGCATGCAGTTATGTCTCCCAACTTAAAACATAATAAATGATAGTTAGTACCATTGCCAGCAACTGCTTCGTTTTCCTGCTTTCCTTTACAGCCAAACTTTCAAAGAATTGTCTTTTCTTCCTGTCTCCAACTCCTCACTTCCATTCTCTCTTAAACCCAATCCAAGTAAGCTTTCTTTCTTACTCTTCCAGGAGAACTGCTCTTAAAGTTACTAAAAACTGAGCTATTGCTAACTCCAGGAGTCACCTCTCTGTCTTTGTCTTACTCGCTCTATCAGTAGCATTTGCCATTAGTCCTCTCATTTTCCGGACACCTCTTGAATCTCCTCCTACTTCACTGGTTATTCTTTCTCGGTCTCCTTTGTTACTTTCTCCTCATCACTCTCTGGTTTATTAACACTGGATACTCCAGACCTTAGTCCTTGGAGCTCACCTTTATTTGTTCCCACTTCATTGATAACTCATTCAGTCTTATGGATTTAAGTAGTATAATTAAACTGGCAAATCTCAGATTATATTTCCTCTTCTGGAATTGTTTAGGGATCTCCAAATTTGTTCATTCAACTGTTTACTTGACACATTACTTGGATATATATTAAAAAATCCCTTAACATGTGTGAAACCAAACTGTGATTTTTCTTGGTTGTCATACCATTTGCTTTTATGCAAATTAGAAAAATACTTCTCATCCTCTCGGCAGATGCTGCCTGTGGGGAGGGTGCACAGCTTTGGCTGGATGCTTGGGTGCAGCCATTTGCAGCTTCCCTCATCTTCCCCTTCAAATGGCTCCTCCCATTGTCTTCCATTTCAGTTGCTAGCAGTTCCAGCCTTCCTGTCATTCAACTCAAATATTTTGGAGTCATCCTTGAGGTCATTTTTCTTTTCAACCATATCTAATTAATCAATAAGCCCCGACAGGTAGTTAGGTTGGAAAAGAGGAAAGAGAATTCTAGCTAAAGGAATAGCACACAGGTAGGGAGGCCAAAGAGCACATAACGTATTTGAGGAGGCAGTGTAGCTCTTCAGCTTTGCTACCTTTTTCATGCTGTCTTTTGCCCATAAGGGTCTTTCTTTCAACCCTTCACAGCCCAGTGCATTTTTTACAGCCCAGCTCAAATAGTACCCACTTTGTTGACATTTCTTTATTGCTGTCTTTGCACCAAACTATTATTTATTTATTTATTTATTTGTTTATTTTTTTAAGACGAAGTCTCACCCTGTTGCCCAGGCTGGAGTACAGTGACTTGATCTCAGCTCACTTTAACCTCCGCCTTCTGGTTCAAGCGATTCTCCTGCCTCAGCCTCCTGAGTAGCTGGGATTACAGGCTCCCACCACCATGCCCAGATAATTTTTGTATTTTAGTGAAACCCATGGAGTTTCACCATGTTGGCTAGGCTGGTCTCAAACTCCTGACCTCAAGTAATCCATCCGCTTCAGCCTCCCAAACTGCTGGGATTAGAGGAGTGAGCCACCATGCCTGGCCCGAACTATTCTTTTTACTACTTGTCAATAATCATAATAGTTTGCTTTTGCCTTAATTTCCTCATCTGTAGGGTGGTATTAATACTACCTGACTCATAGAGTTTATATGGGACTAAGTTGAGATAATAATTGGAAAGAATTTAGGACAGTGCATGGCACATGGTAAATATTTTTAAAAGTTCCTTTTTTTTTTTTTTTTTACAATGCTGATGGTGTTACTGTCTTCACAGTAGATTGTGTGCTTTTGGAGGGTGAGTGAGTTTACCTGATTATCTTTGAATATCCAGCATTTAATTATATTTATATTCAATAAACCTATTGAAGAAATGGGCTCATAGGATGTCGATGTAGTTGGATAGACATAGATACATGGAGGTAGCAGTGGTATTTTGGAAAAAAATGCTGAATTTAGAAGACTTATTGGTGAAGCTCTAGCTCAGACTTTATCAGTTGCATGACTGCTTGGGCAAGCCACTTCACCTTTTTGAAGTTTAGTTTCTTTGGCTGAAATTAGAGATGATACCTTTGGGTAACGTTATAAACATCATATATGAGATAACATATATGAAATTATTTGGATCCTAGCACTTTGGGAGGCCGAGGCGGGCGGATCACGTGAGGTCAGGAGTTTGAGACCAGACTGACCAACATGGCGAAACCCTGTCTCTACTAAAAATACAAAATTAGCCAGGCGTGGTGGCTTGCTCCTGTAATCCCAGCTACTCAGGAGGCTGAGGAAGGAGAATCAGTTGAACCGGGCGGCGGAGGTTGCAGTGAGCCGAGATCACTTCATTGCACTCCAGCCTGGCAACAGAGCGAGACTCCATCTCAAAAAAAAAAACCAAAAAAACAAAAAAACAAGAAAACAAAAAAACTTGATAACTTGGTAACCTATACCTCATGATGTAAATTAAGGTTATTTGGTATTAAGGTTTGCAATTCAAGGTAATTTTATTAAAATTACAAAGCAACAAGACTTACTATAAATTTTATAAGAATATTAGTCCTGTTTTACACTTATCTCTGTTATGTGTGTATACGGCTCTCTTTACCCTTTGTGTAGGAAGGTGATGTATTGCTTATGATTACTTTTTGCACATGTAATGGAGGCTGCAAGAATATTTCCACACTCTTCTCTGAGAAGGGTTAATTATGGCTTGCTCGAGTCATCACAATTGTCATCTGTTGATCTTTGCAACATGGACTATTAGCCTTCTTCTGCCTTAGAAAATCAGTCTGTGAAAGATAATGTAGGTTAAATGCAATCAAACATTAGTTTGAATGTAACTTGTAGAATTAAATTTTAAAAACCCAGTTATTAGACAGTAAATAGTTGTTTTCACAATAAATTGGGATGGATATAATTTACATCCATACTAAAAACCTTGACAATTGAATAGGTTTCTTTCAGAAGCATTTTTATCAAGCAGTTTGTGTACATTGATGAGTGGTCATCTTGAAATCTTAGTCAAATAGAACTCATCCCTCCCACATTCCTCACTACCTTGGGCTGGTCTGCCTGCACTGACATTTTTTCAGCAAACCTCAGCTCTTAGTTCTACTGCAGTTCTTGAACTGAGAGAAGCTGCTCAATCAAAATTTATTCTTGCTTGTGAAGCTGTGTTTTATCCCATTTGTTAAGGGTTTCCTATGTCTTCTCTTATAAGAGTACACAAAGAACTCTTTGTATTCTGCTGTTATCCACTTAAACCCAGCCACTTTAAAATGTAATAAACCTCATTTCTATATTGTAGTATTGATAATATTTCAGGTCCTGGAAGAGGGTGATCTGTCTCATCTTTTAGTGTTTGGCAATGTTGATGAAACTGTTCAAGGAGCCCTGTGAGTTGGCAGTGGCAGTTGCAGATCTCACAATCACACAATCATTTGTACATAATGGGCTTGGTCTGAAGGATGTAATCCAAACTGACTACTTTACAACTCTATTCGATATTTTATTGTTTTTAAACCTACTGTGAGATTGACTGCAGCTATGGCAGTCTCAAGAACATCTCAGTGCTATAGAATAACTCTTAGTTAAGATTCATTCACTTCTTCATTTACCCAGGAAGAAATGCTCTCTGCTCACTTAATGTAAGTAAGAAAATGTTACCTAGTATAACTCAATATATAGTTTTATATTTAAAAAGTTGAGCCCAAGTTCTCATGTGCTCTGAATAATTCAAGTTACTGACTGAGGAAAACAATATGATACTCGATTTCTATTTATATGGCTTCTTAGTTCATGGTGTGCGTGTGTGTGTGTGTGTGTGTGTGTGTGTGTGTGTATGATGCTTTTCCTGGGTCAATGGAGACCACTGTCTCAATTGTGTAAGAGGAAAATCAGGACAGTCAGTAAGGAAAACCCTTGGTTTATCTTTCCAAATTTTATCCCAATACTAGTGTAACAAAGGTATGCTTTCTGTGCCATTGGAGCTCAAAGGGTATCCTGGAAATCTTCCAAAAGTAGGTGGTGGCTGACCATAAGTCTTGAAGAATGAGTGAGAATCAACTGGATGCAGAAGATGGAGGATGATTCTGCTGACTGAGAGATCAGTGTATAGAAAGAAACACAGCAGGGAATATAACATGTAATTGAGTAAACTGGATTTGGTATGATGGGATCAAAAAGAGAATGTAGGGGAGTGGAAATGAGCCTAGGACTGCAACTGGGAAAAATAATTAAGTTGTTACTATTATTGTTGTCATCACTACTTACTACCAATCACATCATCATCCACCTTTTTGACCCCACTCTCACACCCACCATCATTGTTATCATTGTCCTGGAAAGTAGCATCCTGGCTCGGTAAAGGAAGCAGCAGAAAGGGAAATGTTGGAGCTGTCTAATCTACAGATTTGGGAGGCTAATTTGATATGGGGTGAGTTAAACTCAGATGGGTTGTTGTGTTCAGGCTGCCTGTGGGACATCCAAGAGATGCCAGGCAAGGCTCTGGGCATACAGGAGTGAAGCTCCACAGGGAGGCTGGGCTGCAGACACACTTTGGGTTTGCTGGAATGTAAGTGCAACTTCATAGGTGAAGCTGTCAGTGTTTGTTTGCAAAGAATACAGGAGATGAAGTCAGGGAATAGAGCAAACTCTACTTTTAGGGGGCTTGAAAAAATGTTAATTCATGTTGTGGGAGAGGAAAAAGGGAACGTGTATTAGTCCATCCTCACATTGCTGTAAAGAAATACCTGAGAATGGCTAATTTATAAGAAAAGAAGTTTAATTGGCTCACGGTTCTGCAAGCTTTACAGGAAGCATGGTGCCAAGGTCTGCTTGGCTTCTGGGGAAGCTTCAGGAAACTTACAATCATGGCAGAAGGTGAAAAGGGAGCAGGCACGTCATATGGCAAAAGCAAGAGCAAGACAGTGATGGAGCAAGTGCTATGTATTTTTAAATGACCAGATCTCATGAGAAGTCACTATCGTGGCAGTACCAAGCCATGAGGGATCCACTTTTATGATGCAATCACCTCCCACCAGGTCTCACTTTCAACATTGGGGATTACATTTCAATATGAGCTTTGAGTTGGGATACACATCAAACTATATCAGAGAGTTCAAGAAGAGGGAAAAAAGGTACTGAAGGGAAATGAGAAAATGTCAGTAGTGGAAAGAGGGAGAGAATTCATTTATTCTTATCTATTGAGTGGCTGCTGTGTATAGTCACTGAAGTAGGCACAGAAGACATAGAATGAGTGAGTGACCATGACGCAGAAGACTGTCTAGGTGTAATGGGCCATGCAAGATGAGTCTAACAGTTCTTGTTGTTAAGAAACTCATAGTACTTAGTGGAAGGAGACACATAAGCAACTAACAAGAAACAACATGGAGGAGAATGCAATAAATTCCACAGTGGGAGTAGATTATTCCCAACTGGGATTCTGGGATTGGGGAAGTCTTCTCTGAAAAGAACGCTTGGATGAAATCTGGAAGCCTCAGTGGATCGTCTCTCAGTGGAGAAGAGAGAAATGCTTTCTGGGCTCATTGTAGTGCATAAGTGTTATGGACTGAATTGTGTGTCACCTTCCCCAGGTTCCTATGTTGAAGGTCTGACCCCCAATATAACTATTTGGAGATAAGGCCTTTAAGGAGGGAATTAAGGTTAAATGAGGTCATATGAGTTGCCATAATCTGATAAGATTGATGTCTTTACAAGAAGAAGAGATATCAGAACTCTCTGTCTCCATGCATGCACAGAGAAAAGGTCATATGAAGACACAGTGAGAAGGTGGCCATCTGCCAGCCAGGAAGAGAGCCATTACCAGAAACCAAATCTTCCAGCACGTTGATCTTGGACTTTTTGTCTCCAGAGCTGTGTGAAAATAAACTTTTGTTGTTTAAGCCTCCCAGCCCATGGTATTTTATTATGACAGCCCCAGTCGACTAATATGATGATCAAAAGCACAAAGCTGCGTGGTGTATTTGGGGACAGATGAGTTTCACCATGAGGCTGGAGACAAGGCACGTGAGGGGATGTGGTGGGAGATAAGTGAGAGAGGCACATTTTTTGAGTAGCTGTGAATGACCATGAAGGAAATGACCATTTGGTATAATACCTCTTGGGTTATAAATACTGGCCAAAGTGCCCTGTAAGCAAAAGGAGCAGAAATGGAAAAATACTTGGGCTCCTTAAGGAGGGTGAGAGCTAATGATCTAAACAGATTTATGTCACAAAGTCAGTTGGGGTAGTCACCTCCCTTATACTGAAGACCTGAAAAATTAAGATTCAAGTAAAATATGAAGCATTTCCCACATTCACTGACAGGCAATATCTGTTGCCATATAGGCATTAGATATGATAGTTTCATTATGTGATTTTTGGCTCCTTTGTTAGCAGTGTTAGAAAATCAGCTTGGGGGTAACAATCAGAGCACCACCCTGGTGGCTATATTCATTAATCTTGTTATTTATTGTGAGTGCAATGTTCACACAGACATCTTTGATGAACTATGGTGAAAACATTCCTTTTTCATCTTGTTGAAACTGCAGGCTTTAAGCCTGTTGATGCATTGGCTGATTAATGCTTGTCTGGGCCAAGCCAAAGTCATGTACAATGCAGCCAACTCTCCTTTGAATAATCAACTCTCATTTAGAAGGAAATGGAAAGTTGTTTCAAATTAAACACTAAAAAGAAAGTAGTGACAGATGTTTAATTGGTTGCTTTCTTGTCCCTTCTTAATGTGTGAGATGCCCTCATGAGAAAGGTTAGAGCAGACAGATTAAGTGGAGAAAGCCACTTGAGTATCCTCTGCTCTCATGACCAACCGAATATTCATTCCTCATTTTGTTTTTGATATATTCCTGTTTGTTATAATTTTTTTAGTATCTGATTATGGAAAAGGAGTTACTACCCCCCTATATTTGTCATTGTTTGGAAAGACAGTGTTGAGTGAGCCTGATACTCACTCATCACACACGAAGCTTGGCTCAGTCTTCAGAAGTGCAAAGAACTTGTCTGTTTAAGCCTAGGCCTTCTGAATACCTCAGACCAAGGGCTATCATGAACATGTAAGGCACCCACCAGTGAATTTATCTTCTGTAGTGTTCATTGAGCCTGTCACAAGTTCCCTTCCTGTTTTTACCTGCCATTTCTGACCTACCTCCCCCTCTGAAACTCACCTGTCTGGCTGTGACCTGTGGACATGATTTGGTGTTTGCCCTCTGACTTTGTGCAACAATTTCTGCTAGTAAAGGGAGGCTCTGATCTTCTGCCCTGTTTCTGGAGGGACCTGACTGGAAGTTTGAACATTCTAAAGGTTCCCCCAAAGGGGCTGCTGATGAGATCACATATATAAAGTATTGAGCATAGAATCTGGCACTAAGTAGGCTTTTGGTAAATGTTAGTTCCTTGCTACTTTCCTACCTTCAGTATCTTCAGATGTCAGATGCAGGCGATGATGGTGGAGGAAATTTGAGAATTTTAGACTGTTTGCTAGATGGAATCAGAATTGAAAACAGGGAATATTTTGGAGCATGGAGCAACCATTTTCCTTTCTTTTTGATCCATCATAAGATCTGGTGTCTGGTTAGCCCTTCTTCCTATGGTGGCTGCTGAGGTTGGAAAATGAGTTCAAATTCAGACTCACCAGCTGTGTGATCTTGAGAAAACTACATAATGCCTCTGTGCCTCATTTGTAAAATGGAGATAACAGTATCTCACTGAGAATTATTGGGAGCAATAAAAGACATCACATAAAGCACCTAGAAACAGAGCCTGGTGGCTAAAAAGTGCTCCATAAAATTAGCCATTAGTATTCTTTTTTTTTTTTTTTTTTTTTTTTTTTTTGAGATGGAGTCTCGCTGTGTCGCCCAGGCTGGGGTGCAGTGGCACGATCTCGGCTCACTGCAAGCTCTGCCTCCTGGGTTCACGCCATTCTCCCGCCTCAGCCTCCGAGTAGCTGGGACTACAGGCGCCCGCCACCACGCCCGGCTAGTTTTTTGTATTTTTAGTAGAGACGGGGTTTCACCATGTTAGCCAGGGATGGTCTCGATCTCCTGACCTCGTGATCCACCCGCCTCGGCCTCCCAAAGTGCTGGGATTACAGGCTTGAGCCACCGCGCCCGGCCTGCCATTAGTATTCTTACTGTGATTTTCTTGTATAAAAAATGCCTGGCACATAGCAATGTTACTTCTTACTATTATTACTATCATTATTATTATTTCCCATATTGGTAATTTTCTATGGATAGTGAAATAGACTCAGGAGTACAGTTTTGTGTATTATTAGCCTATATTTAAATGACTCATTCATTTATTCGTGTATACTTACTAGATCAATTAGAAAATGCAAACATACTCTTATTTGAGCTTTTATTTTTGGCGTATGTTTTTCAGAACCAACAGAAGCTGTCTCTGAGACAGGTGAGGCCACTTATCTCTGCAGCTGTGCACTGAAACTTGGCAGGCAGCATCTAACAGGCCCTTGAATGAGACGAATCTTGTATCAGAGTCAGATTTACAACATGGTGCCTTGACTACTGATGCCTTGGACTGACTGACTTGTCTCCCCAGGCTTTAGATCTTTTACTTGCTGGGACCTCTACTACTTGCTTCCTCCTACCTGTGAATTATCTACATGGATTACTGTATTCTTGCCTCTTTCTCATTGTGGTTAATTGATTCCTAGCTCTTGCCTGTTAGTAATATCATTCTTTTTCCTGTTCCTGGGTTTGAGTAATTACATAGTGCTCAGTTTGCTAACCTGGAGCTGGCCTGTCTTTCCTGACTTCTGATTCCTTTCTGGCCTCATATTATTGACAGCCTCCTCCATCTAAATTTTTGTTGAGAGATGGGATCTTGCTGTGTTGCCAGGGCTGGTCTTGAACTCCTGACCTCA
The DNA here is from genome assembly GCF_024542745.1 of Macaca thibetana thibetana. NCBI lineage: Eukaryota > Metazoa > Chordata > Mammalia > Primates > Cercopithecidae > Macaca > Macaca thibetana. The sequence continues at coordinate 68,835,534 of NC_065584.1, forward strand.
AGTAACCCTCCTGCTTCAGCATGCCAAAATGTTGCAATTACTGGCATGAGCTACTGTGCCTGGCCAGCCTTCTCAGTCTAAATGTCTTCCTGTTCGTACTGACCCATCACAACGAATACTATCCATGTGACCAAAGCCTTTCCTGAAAAATTGCTGTGGCTGACATGCACCACATAACAGTAAGTTGCCATTTGGTAGTCTGTTGTAAAAGATTCAGAGAGAGAATTTCATGCCTTGCGTCTTGAGGTTGATGTGAAGTGAATCAGTGGGTATTGTTCAACCACAAATAAAAAGTGGATTTGAATTTCTATTTTTGAGTCTGTATCCTTACACTATGGAAGTGGGACAAAGAACAGTTCTGAAAAATGCATACACATCTTTCCCCATAAATAGTGGGCATTGCTTATTTTGTTTTCTTCAATCACCAATCTGTGTAGCGTTGCATGATTTTCAGCTTCCTGAGAGAGTAAGTTTTGTTTGTGTCATAAACTCAGAGTCCTTGATGACATGTTGACAGGTATTGGAAATGATGGGATTGGAGAGCTGACAGGTGACTCATGCATATGGATGTCTTCTGTGATTATACATAGCAATCTATCTGGGGTTATTTATGGTAGCATTGTTATGGCGATCAATGAGCAGTAAACAAAACTCTCAAAGCCATGGGGAGAGTTTTTATAGCTTCCATGACCAACTGTGATACTTCCATTTTTAAAAAACAAGTTTCATAATAAGCTTATTGAACTGAACAATTTATATGTATATACCTTAAAATCATGGTGAAGTGCAAAAATCTGGTGAAATGAAAAAGAACTGGGTTTGTGGTTGAATAGGAGCCAGAGTTCCAGGCCTCACTCACTGGCTGTGTGACCTTGAACAGGTCATCTATTTTGAGTCTCAGTTTCCTTATTCTTAATGGGGCTTCAAATGTCTGTCCCAGGATAATCCATAAGACTATTGTAAGGAATAAATAAAATAATGAATATAGAAGAGCACTTGTAGCATGTCCAGGAGAAATAAGCCTGTAAGACGGCATTCTGTAAGAGAGTCTAGGAATCTGGTTTTGTTCATTTTGGGTGCCAGAATCTTGGTGGATTTCTAGATAGATTTTTAAGATCACCATACAGAAACATGAATTTTCAAATGAGGATATACACATAAAATGCCACGTGAAGCAGACCACAAACCATTAGAAACAATATGGTACCATCACTATCCAGAGGACCTAATGGCCCTTGTAAACTGAACATGCCTAAAACCAGACTCTTGGTTACTTCCAATGTTTTCTTTCCTAGTGTTCCTCATTTCTGCAAATGATACTATTTAGCGGAAATCCTCTTTCTTTAGAGTATTTATACTTCTCTATTATATTTGCTTGTTTCACTACTATGTGAGTTCTATGGGGGCAGGCATCTTTCTTCTGTTCATCGTGGCATTGCCAGTACCTAGCATAATGACTAGTACATAGCAGACAATCAATAAATATCTGCTGATTAATTGCCTGAATGACTGCCTAAAATGCATTAAATAGAAAAAGACACATGAAAATGTTTCTCATGATTCTTTTGAAGGTAGAATTATGGTGTTATTTTAGAGCTTTTCTATATTTTCCAGTTTTCTCTCTAGTTAGAAGAAAGTTATTAAAATTGGTATGGAAAGTCTGGTTTGTAAACATATCAAATTAAAAAAAATCATGTACACTGTGTTATTTTTAATGGTCAGGAAGAAAAGCAAACAATGAAACTGGATAGTTTGTTATAATAAAATATCTGCATTATTAACATACCAGCAGATCAATTAAATTAATTATAAAAATTGACAGCAAAGAGAATTATTAAGGTCAGTTATAATCCCAGAGAAATAACTCCTGAAATGTCAGTGTAATGTCCTTTTGAAGAATTTTGCCTTATTAAAAACCGGACCAGTACTCTTGAAACAAAATGACAGATTCAATTTTAGGAAACTTTACTTCCAATTTCTTCTATTCAGCTTGAACTTATTTTTATCTTAAGTTCAATTTTTATTTTTCTGATTTGGGAAAAATTGTTGATAGAGTTTTTTATAAGATTAAAATTTTTATTGTGGTGAATGAGGTAAAATTTATACTTTGCAAGTCTTATATACACTCCTCAAGATGTATCATATGCTTTTAAATTTCTTACCCAAAAGAGGTATTTGCAGCTCTCTTGATACCACAGTGAAAAACAACCCTCTCATCTTGTTTTCTGGGTTTGCACTGTTTTTTATACTATATTACTGTTCCTCATGGACTAACAAAATATGATTTTGTTACTAACTTTGGTCAAGTGCCATGCACATCTCTGTGCTTAAAAAGTGTCACTCAAAAACACCACCACCACCACTACATGGGGAGTGGGAAAGAAAGAATAATCCACAAGGAAGGGTACAAAACAATTTTCCCTTTGCAATACGTTATTACTACATGGTATGCCCTGGGATGCTAAATATGAATCAACCTTGATGTTGTATGTTTGTTAAATCCAACAGATAATGGCATATGTCTTTATGTAATAAAAAGTATAATTTATTTTGCAAGTATCACTGAAGTAATATTACCTCAAGTATCAAAACATGATGTTTCTCTGAGCATATGCAATTACTTTATAGGAATCAAACCACCTTACATGGATATTAATAAGATTGTTTCTATTGTATATCTAGCCTTTATAATATCCATGTAAAAGGCTTGTTAAAATGACTGAAAACATGTATATTTAGTTATTAGTTAGCATTTGGAAATACAGACAGTAGGTATTAGTAATAATGCTGTAGGGCTAACTTAGGTGCAATTATGAAATTTTTATTACTATTCATTATTTTTCAAAATAGCACATTTAGCCAAAGAGATCATTATCGAACATTTCTAACGTGGCAAATACTAACATAGACTTTCCTATCTTTATTCAATGATGGGTGATGATGTTATTATATGCTTTCAAAAGGAACTATGATTTATCATAATAATGACAAGGATAACAACATACCCTTCCAAAATTCATGCAGCACATTTGGTATTTGTTCATTCAATTCTTCATTCCTTGTTTTCTTTTTTCAGTAACTATTTGTGGCATACCCTCTATGTGTTAGATGCTGTGCTGGCTTCTGGGAATAAGGTAGGGAATAAAATAAACATGGTCTTTGCCTTTGTGAAGCTTACAAACTAGAAGAAACAATTATTCATTGATTCAACATGTATTTATTGGGCAGCTACTATGTGCCAGACACTCTATAGCAGTAAAAACAACAGACAAGGGCAATGAGGTGGAAAAGGCTTGGTATGTTCCAGGAACTGAAAGTAGGCCAACACAATAAATGGATTGGAGGGGGCCAAAGTGGAAGCAGAAAAGAGGCTATAGCAGGCATTTAGGTGAGAGACGATGGTGGCTGGAACTAGGACAGCGGCAGAAGAGATGGAGAGAAGGGAACGCATGTACAATCCACGTAGCTGATAGAACTCACAGGACACTCAGAGGGCACCCTCAGAAAATTAAGGTTTTAACTTTGCTGATCTCTTAAAGTCTGATTCAAATCTGATTTTTTAAAAAACTATTCCTGATACTTTACAGCTAAGAAAGACTCCTGTCTCTCTTTTTTTTTTTTTTTTTGAGACGGAGTCTCACTCTGTCGTCCAGGCTGGAGTGCAGTGGCGCGATCTCAGCTCACTGCAAGCTCCGCCTCCCGGGTTCACGCCATTCTCCTGCCTCAGCCTCCCGAGTAGCTGGGACTACAGGCGTCCGACACCGCGCCCAGCTAATTTTTTGTATTTTTAGTAGAGACAGGGTTTCATTGTGTTAGCCAGGATGGTCTCGATCTCCTGACCTCGTGATCCGCCCGCCTCGGCCTCCTAAAGTGCTGGGATTACAGGCGTGAGCCACCGCGCCCAGCCACCCCTGCCTCTTTTATCCATCATATATGTGCCTAGATTTATGGCCATCGTAACAAGTATATACTGACTTTTATGTATAGTGACATTTGTCTTGATATTATCCTTTTCTACCAGCTTGTTACCTTTTGAAATTCTCTTATATGCTTTTTTTTTTTTTTTGAAATCCTTAACTCTAATAAACAGAGGTCAGAAAACAATGATTGGGTTTGCTACTGATACTCTTTACTTGAGGATTTCACAATAGGAAAATCAGTTCCATTACAACCTAGGATCACCTTTAAAGAGGTAATTTGTCAGGACCCAAATCATATAAGAGAAACATAACTAGGTCTTCCAGAGTAAATCATTCTATTTCCTCTACAGCTTTTCTCCTGAATGTCTTTTATTGGGAACTCAGAAAAGCCATCAGATAGCCCTAATCTAGTACAGGGTGATAGCACTAGGCAGACTTTAAGAAAAAGAGGCTTTGTTAACTTCATTTTGCTTTTTGCTTCATTTGCAGACCTTTATCATAATTCCCTTGTCCTTGAAATCTCCCTTGGACATTACTCTTAACTTTAAAGAAAATAACTAAAGAATTGTTCCGGAGAATAATCTCATGAGCTTTCTGCAAGACGGTTTTAAAGTAGATGATACTAAATTTTCTTCCAGAAGCAACATTTTATCTTCCATTGAATCTTCATCTGTGTGATTTGCAAAGGTAGTCTTGAAATAATATGATGGAAAAAGGGATATAGCTAGAGATGAGGCCAAAGAGGGATGGATCTTGACAGATTGGAACTAACTTTGAAAAGAGGAGAAAATTGATTTTGCATTGTGTCAAATATACTTGGAAACAGAAGGTGCAGTCTTTATCCCATGAGTATATTAGTCTTCATATATCACTAAGTCCTTTGGGAAAAATGACTACTACCACAGAAATGCTTGTCATGTCAGATTTATCTAACGTGTTGTTTACTGCAGAGTTTTATTCTTCCAGGTCAATGTGGCATATGAATCTGTCTTGTGTGTGTGTGTGTTTTGAAGGCCTTATCTTTGTCAAAAAATCAGTATTAAGGTCACAAAGTCTCTAGAGCAAACCTTGGAGAGAGGTGTGTATTGTTCCAGGTTGATTGCTACTGGAATGTAGATGCAGGACTGCCTATTGTGAGATTAATGAAAAAATCACCTACCAATGCCCACATTACTTGGTGATTTAGTCTGTCCATACTGGAGAGAAACAGAATTCAAAGAACAGCAAATAATACTTAAAGGGACTCATTGGAAATGATGAAATAATAGGACTTAAAAAAATAGAATTATAAAGGTTAGATCTGCAAAAAACTTACATGCCATTTAGTCCTGTCTTTTCATTTTACATAGAGTCACAAATCTGGACAAAATATCGTTTAGCCCAGAATCATTCCTCAGAATCACCTACAGAGGGGCTTTAGGTGGTAAGTTCAGAGCTGGGCTAATACTCTGGCAGGGTCATGACTCCCTTTCTCATGTTCTTTGTGTCACACCTCTCTTTCTTGAAGCTGGAGCTATTACTGATTGGAACTAACTGTAAGGTGCCTCCTTGCCTAATTTGCATTCTGTCACTCCTTGCTACATCTTCTCTGCTTTCTGGGAGTCTAACCCTCTCAGAGGATCACACATGCACCAGTTTGTATTGCCTCTTACCTTCATCATAGAAATGCTCAGACCTGGAGAACCCAGGCTTTCCTCCATCCATCAGTCTCCAGTCTGCTACAGTTGACAGTCTCCTCTGCTTGGTCAAATCCTGCTTCTGCCACAGAGCTCTCTCTGATTGCTTAGCCCTGACAGATTTTGATGGTTTCTGAATTTCTGAAAAGCTTATCATTTATAACAGTGGCTCCCAAGCCTTGCTAATCTTCAAAATTGACTTAAAATGCAGATTCTTGGGCCCTACCTTCAAGGTTCTTTTTTGGGCTAGGTCTGGAGTGGAGAATTCTACCTTAAAACAAACAAGTAAACACACACACACACACACGCACGCACGCACGCACACACACACATGCACGCACACACACATGCTCCCAGGTGATTTTGATGAACAAATAGATTTGAGAACCAATGATCTAAAATACATAAAAATTTAGTTTGTCTTATATGAAGTCACATGAAAACTTTTTTCACGTGAGTTTGTTTTATATTTCAACCTGTAATGTGAACTGCAATGTGTTTGAGGATGGTGGGAATGGGGAAAGGGTGGTAGGGTCTGTTTGCAAAAGAAAGGTTGAGCTGCAAGTCCCTTGAAACAATAGCTACTGTATGTGGTAAGACAAGTCTCATGGAAACAAAAATGAAGGGAGATGCCTAAGGATATTTGTCCCCTTAGAGTCTGTTCTAAACACAGTAGCCACATTAATTTTTTAAAAGTATGAAGTCAAATCATGTCATTCCCTTGTTCAAAGTCTCCAATAGTTCTCATCATACTTGGAGAAAATCTCATGTCCTTACTGTGGTTTCCAGAGCCATGCATGAACTGGCCCCTGGTCAGCCCTCTGACCCCGTTCCCTACATCTCTCCTCCATGTCCTGTGCTCTTTTTTTGTTATTCTGCAGGTGTATCAAGCAGGCTTCTGTCTTGGTGCCTTTTCACTTGTTCTTCCCTAAGCATTTGTGTGACTCGTACCTTCTCTGTATTCACATCTCTGCTCAAAATGGCATCTCCTCAGAGAGACCTTCTGATATCCTCTTCGAAATAGTTCCTGGCCTCTACCACCCACAGTATTAATCTGGATTTGTTAATATCTGTCTCTTCTACTAGAAAGTGCACCCCTGGAAGGCAGGATCTTTTTACCTTCCAGGGGTGCATAGTCTAATATGAGAGACAGATTGCCTATTTTGCCCATTTTGTTTGCCTATTTTGTTTGCTCTCAGCTGCCCCTGGACCATACTAATAAGAATAAAACAGATATTTGCTGAATGAATACAGTTGACAATGTGTATTGATGATGATGATACTGGGTTGGAAGATTGAAGGAATGACAAATGACAAATAAGAAAACTTTATATCCCAGCACTTTAGGAGGCTGAGGTGGGTGGATCACCTGAGGTCAGTAATTGGAGACCAGTCTGGCCAACATGATGAAACCCCGTCTCTGCTAAAAATACAAAAATTAGCTGGGCATGGTGGTGCATGCCTGTGGTCCCAGCTACTCTCAGGAGGCTGAGGCAGGAGAATCACTTGAACTTGGGAGGCGGAGGTTGCAGTTAGCCGAGATCACACCATTGCACTCCAGCCTGGGCAACAAAAGTGAAACTCTGTCTCAAAAAAAAAAAAAGCTTTAAGAAGTAAGAAATGGCTTTAAAGATGAAGGACGATTAAGTTTTAAGTTGGAAATAGAGTACACAGTCTATATAGGTCAAGGATAAACTTAAAGGCCTTTGGCTTTAGTAGGCCCTCTGAAAGAGTGAAGTCACCAGTTTAAGACGTTAGGCAGTAGTGAGTATTCTGGTGGGCTGGGCGGTGTATCCTGGCCTAAAGGTATTCAAATCTATTAACAAAAAATCAAAAACACTGTGCTGGCCTAAAAGATACTTCTAAATGTAGAGCAGGATTCTGCTCCAGCTGTCAGTTTGTAGCTGCTGATAGCATACAAATTCTATGAAAATGAATTGTGGTCCTTCTAATTACTTGTTATAAATGTAAAAATACCTGTTGTAAGTCACAGAAAGTGCACTAAGTGAGGACGTTTGGCCTTTTGGACTCTGGAAGAGTCTCTGTAGCTTTAGACTAACGAGTTAACTGTTATAGGCTTCAACTTATTCACTCCTTGGCTGTAGATTAAAAAAAGTCACCCTCTGGGTTACAGACAGAAAAATGTTTTTAATTCCCTAAAGATGACTCATAAAATTAAAAATAATTGATACAATATAAAGCATTTGAACTGTTAGGAAAAAGTAGCTTTTACATGTATTTTATTTATTCTCTTTTATTCTGCCTAAAGAAAAGCAGATGTACCTTCAGCCAAATCTTTCATTTTAATCCATGTCCTATCCGTGAGTAATGCATAATGAATGTATTGATGAATTACTATGCAAGCTGAGAAGCTGCATGCTGGCTTGCTCGAGGATTCAATTAAAATGGAGCAACATTATTTGTAACAATCAAATGTTGTTTTGAATAAGTAATTCAAGTAAACAATGCAATTAGTAAAAAGTGATGATGATAAAGTTGAGTGGGGGAAATTCTTATATATAGCTTAAATATAATTTTGGAATTTATAAAATAATAGTTTGTTGGAATGGAAAAGTTTATGCTGGAATTAATAATAAATTTCTGAAGAAATCTTTTTAGTTTGCAATACTTGCCTAACCTTCTTTGATACTTCAGGCTGTTCTTTTACTTGGCTAAGAAGTTCTTTTAGTTTGCAATACTTATCTGACTTTCTGTGATAATACAGGCTGTTCTTGCCCTGCAATAAAGAAATCTGTAAGACTGGGTAATTTAGAAAGAAAAGAGGTTAATTGGCGCACAGTTCTGCAGGGTGTAAAGGAAGTGTGGTGCTGGCATCTGCTTGGCTTCTGGGTTGGCCTGAGGGAACTTTTACTCATGATGGAAGATGAAGCGGGAGCATATGTTCCACATGGTGAAAAGAGGAGCGAGAGCGAGAGCGAGAACGAGAGAGAGAATGAGAGAGAGACAAAGAGAGACGGAGAGCATAGGGGGAGGGGACCATACACTTTTAAATGACCAGATCTTGTGTAAACTCATAGCAAGATCTCACTTATCACCAAGGAAATGGCCCAAGTCATTCATGAGGGATCCACCCCATGATCCAAACACCTCCCGCCAGGCCCTACCTTCAACACTGGGGATTACAATTCAACATGAGATATGGGCAGGGACAAATATGCAAACTACATTGAGGTGTAATAAAATTTTAATCTTTTTATAGTGCTATAATTCATGTTAGTGTGAAAGACTGTCCCTGTGCAATAGACAGGTCTAGAGCTAATATAAAAGTTTGGACTATATCTATACCATATTAAATAACTGAATGAAAACCATTCCAGGAAAACATTCATATAGTAGAGCTAACAAATCAAACATCCATTTGTTTTGAATGGTCTGGCTGTTTCTAATATCTGAATAACAGTTCCTATTTTGATAATTTGCTATCATGTTATATGCTGCTTCTGGGATAACATTTAGTTCAACTTAAGGGAAAATGCAATTTTCATTGTTATTGTTTGGGTGGGAGAATTATGGGAGCTAACGTTTTTATGAGCTAAAAAGAAACTCAAAGAAGGAAACTTATCTCCCAATTGATCAAGAATAGGATTCTGGAGTTTGGATGGCTTCTAGACCTCATAACTGCCCCCAGCAAGTTCCTCTCAATGTCTAAGCTAAGGTTATATTGCTCTGGTTTAAATATTTTCCTGTTTCTCTTGTTAGCAGAGGTAGAAACTTTACAGTCAGTTATTATTTTTTTTCTCACATTTTAGAAACATTTGAAAAACTTTACAAATGACAAAGGAAGATCTAAATTGCATTGCTTGTTGCTCCTGTCCCTTTGCTGCTTCGAGGTAGCCTGGTGGTGAAAACATCTCTCATATAAAAACTTCAGTGGAAATCTTGACTTTCTTAATCTTATTAGTGAAGGATGAAATAAATTTTGTCCTCCAAAAATGTAAATAGCTAATTCAACTGGTTATTCAAAATTTTGATAACTGGTTGGTTATTCTTTCAACCATCATTTACTGGTAACTACCATGTGCTGGGTACCTCCTATAGACATGTGTTATAAGCACACAAAAGTATTTCTTGTTTCTGAGGAACTTGTCTATCTTTATATGATGACATGATTCACCAGATCTCATGACCCTTCTTTATGGGTCTTACGGTAGAAAATATCAGTTGTATATGTCTTGAGCAAAAGACAGATGTAGTTGACTCTTGAATGGCCTGTGTTTAAACTGCGTGGGTCTACTTATACATAAATTTTATTTTTTGGAGGTTTTTTTAAAAACACTAATTTTAACTTTTATTTTAGAATCAGAGGCTACATATGCAGGTTTATTACATGAGTTTATTGCATGATGCTGAGGTTTGGGCTATGAATGATCCTGTCCCCCAGGTAGTGGTCATAGTATCCAATAGGTAGTTTTTCAGCTCTTGCCCCATTCCCTTTCTCCTCCCTTTAGTAGTCCCCAGTGTCTATTTGAATTTTTATTATTATTTTTTATTGTTTTGAGACAGAGTCTTTCTGTGTCACCCAGGCTGGAGTGCAGTATTGAGATCTCAGCTCACTGCAACCTCCGGTGCTTCAGCCTTCCGAGTAGCTGGGACTACAGGCATGCGCTGGTTAATTTTTTATATTTTAGTAGAGATGGGGTTTCATCATATTGGTTAGGCTGTTCTGTAACTTCTGACCTCAGGTGATCAACCCACCTTGGCCTCCCAAAGTGCTGAGCTTAGAGGTGTAAGCCACTGTTCCCGGCCCCCAGTTCTACTGTTCCTTTCTTTATGTCCATGTGTTCCCAATGTTTAGTTCCCACTTACAAGTGAGAACATGTGGCATTTATTTTCTTTGGGGTGTATAACTGGTAATGGGATTGCTGGGTCAAATAGTAAGTTTTGTTTTAAGTTCTTTGCTAAATCTCCAAACTGCTCTCCACAGTGGCTGAACTAATTTGCATTCCCATCAACAATGTGTAATTGTTCTCTTTTCTCTGCAGCCTTGCCAAGATCTGTTATTTTTTGACTTTTTAATAATAGCCATTCTGGCTGGTATGAGATGGTATCTCATTGTGGTTTTGATTGCATTCTCGTGTGATTAGTATACATGAATTTGCTTCTGCCTTTGCCACCCCTGAGACAGCAAGACCAACAACCCCTTCTCTTCCTCTTCAGCCTACTCAGTGTGAAGATGATGAGGGTGAAGACCTTTATGATGATCTACTTCCACTTGATGAATAGTAAGTATATTTTTTACTTATAATTTTCTTAACATTTTCTTTTCTCTAGATTATCTTATTGTAAGAATACCGTATATAAATACATGCAACATACAAAATATGTTAGTTGACTGTTTATGTGATAGGTAAGGCTTCCAGTCAACAGTAGCTATTAGTAGTTAAGTGGACTTTTGACTACATTCATGGCCAGCACCCCTCACCCCCACATTGTTCAACAGTCAACTATATATTTTTTAATGGATACTCTTAAATTATATGCGTAATTAGGTTTACTTCTTTGAGTTGGTTGCTAGGAAGCTCAGAGTCAAAATTGTGGCCCATATCTAATAAAGGGTGCAAGATCTATGGCATGCATCTTGGATGAAAACTTTATCCCTGCATTATATTTTCCCCATCCTCATTTTATGATTTTATCATAAATTCTTTGCTACTTTTATTAGCGTTTTCCAGAGAACTCGAATACATGTTTGTATCTATCTATCTATCTATCTATCTATCTATCTATCTATCTATCTATCCATCTATCTACCTATCTAATCTGTCATCTCTTTATTCTAAAGAATTTGCTCATCAATTGTGGAGGCTTACAAGTCCAAAATCTGCAGGGTAGGCCAGCAGGCTGGAGAGCCAGGAAAGTGTTGGTGTTGCAGTTTGAGTGAAGGCTCTCTGCTGGCAGAATTCCCTCTTTTTTGGTGGTAGTCAGTCTTTCATATTAAAACTTCTAACTGGATGAGTCCCCCAGATAATATGGAGGATAATCTGCTTTACTCAAAGTCTCCTGATTAAAATATTAATCTCATGTGAAAAACACCTTCACAAAAACATTTAAAATAATGTTTGACCAAGTAACTGGATACAGTGGTCCAGTCCAGTTGATACATAAAATTAATCGTCATAGTATGTTATGCATTTTTTTTTTTGAACATGGTCTCACTCTGTCACCCAGTGCAGTGGCATGATCTCACCTCACTACAGCCTCCGCCTCCCAGGTTCAAGTGATTCTCCTGCCTCAGCCTCCCAAGTAGCTGGGATTACAGGTGTGTACCACCATCCTTGGCTAATTTTTGTATTTGTAGAGATGGGGTTTTGCCATATTTGTCAGGCTGGTCTCGAACTCCTGACCTCAAGTGATCCACCTGCCTCGGCCTCCCAAAGTGCTGGGATTACAGGCCTGAACCACTGCACCCACCCATTATGCATTTTTATAACCCTCCTTCAAGTCTTTCTTGAAATAAAGGAGGGTATAGAACATACCTAAAGTAAAATATGGTTTTCCTTTTTAGTAATTTATGAAATATATGGTGTTATCTTTATTTTAGCCCTAATATTGTATCATTTGAGATGGCCATTTCTTCGTCACTGTGGCATTGAAGAGCTATATGTAGCGTAAGGTTTGCAAGCCAACTGTCCTGGGCAAGTCAAACAGATGCATCTACTTAGGCCTTCCAGTGGATATGCCTCTCTCTGGAAGTTTAAAAAAATCTGAATATTGCCTGTGGAAGTAAGTAATAAGTAAATAGTTAAACTTCAATTCCATAGTTGTCGCAGTTTAAGACTCTTGATTGCAATTATTGGAAATACATCTCTAGTTCCTTAAGCAAGAAGGGAGTTTATTAGAAGGATTCAAAGTTAGGGTGGCATGTGCTTTTAGAAACTAAAGAGGCTGAAGGTGGTGGCTCATGCCTGTTATTCCAGCACTTTGGGAAGCCAAGGAGTTTGAGACCCGCCTAGGCAATGTAGTGAGGCTCTGTCTTTACAAAACCAGAAAAATTAGCTGGGTGTGGTGGCACGTGCTGGTAGTCCTAGCTACTTGGGAGGCTGGTGTGGGAGGATCACTTGAGCCTGGGAGGTAGCGGCTGCAGTGAGCTGTGATCGTACCACCACACTCCAGCCTGGGTGACAGAGCGAGCCCTGTCACAAACAAACAAAAAACCCAAATAACTGAAGAGAAACACATAATACACAAAAAGCTTAGAAGTGCAGCACACCAACATGGCATGGCACAAGTATACATATGTAACAAACCTGCACGTTATGCACATGTACCCTAGAACTTAAAGTATAATTAAAAAAAAATTAAAAAAAAAAGCTTAGAAGTGAATTACATACTGTGATTATAAAATTATTATTTATTATCTCACAAAAGATTATTAAGTATCTCATAGCAATTAGCATATTTTTCTTTATGTCTAACCTAAATCCCTGCTGCTGAGATCCAAACAGTTCTCTTTCTGCCTGATTATTAGCAGAAAGACAAACTTTTCAGTCAAGGGCAGGAAGCATATTTTGGTCAGGTGTCTACTACCAGGCTAAGAGGCTGTGGCCAGGACAGCAGGGTCTACAGTAGAAATGTAGCTTGTGGGGCCTGTCTGTGTTTGTGTGGTGGGGTGTGGGCCAGAGGAGAGAGAGACAGAGGTGTGGGGAGAGAAAGGTAGTAAAGTAGGCTATTTCTCAGTAAATAGATGCTTGGGCCAGGTAGCTACCATAAACCTTGTCTATTATGGTTTTTCTTAAATAATTGGTGGTTTCAAGCCTCTTAGAATAATAATAAAGAAGAAAGTCAGAATATTAAGGTATGGAGATATTCTTGAAAGATTTACTAGTCAATCTCTTCATCCAGCTTCCTTAAAAGCATTATTACTAAAAAGTTGTGTGTACTTATTGTGAGAGTAAAAGAGTAGCAACATACAATATGAAGTGTAAAACTTCCCCCATGTCAATATTGGCTCCCACATCACAAAATCCCAGTGCCATTCACTACAGGTTAAATGCTCAGTTTGGTAGGTAGCCATCAGATTTTTTTTTTTTTTGAGATGGAGTTTTGCGGTTGTTGCCCAGGCTGGAGTGCAATGGTGTGATCTCAGCTCACCGCAACCTCTGCCTCTCGGGTTCAAGCGATTCTCCTGCCTCAGCCTCCCGAGTAGCTGGGATTACAGGCATGTGCCACCACGCCTGGATAATTTTTTTGTATTTTTAGTAGAGACGGGGTTTCTCCCTGTTGGTCAGGCTGGTTTCGAACTCCCGACCTCAGGTGATCTGCCTACCTCGGCCTCCCAAAGTGTGGGATTACAGGTATGAGCCACTGTGCCCGACCCAGATGTTTTCTTTAAATATGTAACTATCTTTATTCAAAAACAACTGTAACATATATGTAGTGCCAATCAGGAGGCTTTCAGCTACAAGTGAGAGAAAGCTTTGTTCAAACTAGTTTAATTCATGAGGACATTTACTATCCTAGGAGCAGGAAGTCTGAAGGTGGGCTGTCTCCAGGCACAATATAATCAAGACTCTGGCTCAGCTTCTCTGTGATTTTTTTCCCAATTCTCCCTTCCTATATATGTTGGCTGGTCTTCAGCTGGCTTCCTGCATGGTGGCCAGATGGATCTCAACAGCATGCGGGTCACATGTTTCTTTGTTCACAACCAGTTGCAGAGGGAGAAAATGCTCAATCATGGAATAATTTGATTGTAGCAACTTAAATCTTGTGTTCACCTCTGGATCGATACCAGCTGTGGAACATTGCTACGTGTTGATTTTTTAAAGCCTGGATTCCTAAACCAGTCACTGGTAAAGGGGATTGGATTACCATGATCAACTTAGACTGATCAGAATCCATCTCTGGAGCTGGAATGGAGTCAATTTCCACTGAGCCACATGACTTGTGTGGGAAGATATTAATATATAATGGATTGTGAGGAAAGCAGAAATGTCTGCGTGTGAATAGATAACATGAATGTTATTCTCCAGCCCCACTATAAGACCACAGTGTACATGAGATTTGAATATTTTCAAGAAGGGAGTCATTTTTAAATTTTTGAGCTAAGAACTAAAGATTATAATTTGCAGATTTATAAGGAGTATGGTCACTAGCATGTTTATGAAAAGCAGAAATAGACATTTTCGTAGAACCTAACTATAAACATTGGCCAGAGAAGGATAATATTTTAGGTTATCAGCAGTCAATTATATCACAGGGGCAGAGTCCCGAATACAGACTCTTTGGAGGGGTGGGGAGGTGATGCTACCATTGGGGGACAGCCTTTGAAGTCTCCCCACTGTCTCTTTCTGCTGCCTCGCTACTTTCAGCTGATCATTATAATCCCTGCTCAATCACCTCCCTGGGCCTTGAAATGGTAACATTTCAGATAGTGGGTCATGGTCTGAATCTAGTCATATTTTTATTATGCTAAGATTACTGGTAATGTTGAAAAAATACTTCTAGCTTTTCCAAATATTGCTGGATACTAGAAACTTGAATATATGTAATTTCTATTAATGATATATAATTAAATTCAGATCCTTCAGTATTGTACAGCTCAGTCATTAGCAAATGGCTACATGTGCCAAAGCTGGTAGCTCTCCAAGTTGCAGGTGGTTCTCAATGGTATCCAGGGTGATACTTGGGCTATAGCCACAGGCAAAATGGCAAAGTAGAAGTGAACTTTGGTTCGCGTCCACTTTCTTTTTAGCATCATTATTCCAGCAGTTGGAATGGAATAATAGAGTGATCCTCGTATCAAAGTCTTCTTTGATGGGTCTGACATGGAGGTGGATAGATGACAGCATTATGGAAAGCAAGAGGTGGTATACAAAGTGACATGTCCCCCAGAGGAGTGACCTTTATGTAAAGGAGAAGAAGCATTATAGAGTAAGAACTCCCCTGCACCATTCTTGACTCAGGGATATGGAGTGATGAACAGTGTTTACTCAAGGGTTGCTAGAGAAGTGAAATCCTCAGTGGAGAGCAAGGAGAAGGAGGCAGAGCTCAGAGAAGCTCTTTCTGCTTGACTGCTCAAAGGGAAGGATGTCTCAACAAGGCCACAACACACCCACTGCCAGGATGGAGGAAGAAGGTGTTAAGGATGGTCGCTGGTGGTCTGTCTGCCACCAGAGACACACTCTTTGGATATTTGTTTTTGTCATCT
Organism: Macaca thibetana thibetana; assembly: GCF_024542745.1. NCBI lineage: Eukaryota > Metazoa > Chordata > Mammalia > Primates > Cercopithecidae > Macaca > Macaca thibetana. The sequence continues at coordinate 68,851,298 of NC_065584.1, forward strand.
CTATGGTGGAGGTGAAAATACTTACCCTGCAAGGCTGTTGTGAGGATCAAGTACAATCATCCTCCTTTTGAACGCACCCTTTGTTTCAAAATTGTTGTTTTTCAACCTTGCATCATAATGTAAAAGTTTATTCTCTAAGTGAAGCTGATCTCATCCATCAAAAAAGAAAAAAATGATCTTGGCTTCTTCCTTTTCCCCTTATTGCCATTCTCCTTCTTCTATACCTGTTTGCTTAAAGAAAAGGTCAGCGACTTGGCCACCCCATTCCTGAACTTTGCCAACCGTTGGTATATGCACTGCCTTGCTGAAAACTCCCAAGGCACCAATGGTTTTTTAAAACCTCAAAATCACTTAGTGACGCTTATCAACAGCTAATATTAATGGATAATGACGAAAACCACAGATGTCTTCCCAGAACGGACAGAATAAAATCAATGTAGCCTGGGCTAGGGAATGTTAAAAAATTATAGAAGTAAAGTATCATCTTTTCCAACTTTTATCTTGTAATAAAACTTTCTATATTTTTAAGTGCTTAATTACCATTCCTTCCTCTTTTACAAAAAATACTATCTGGCTCAAGTCTGTAATCCTAGCACTTTGGGAGGCCGAGGTGGGTGGATCACTTGAGGTCAGGATTTTGAGATTAGCCTGGCCAACATGGTGAAACCCCGTCTCTACTAAAAATACAAAAATAAGCTGGGCATGGTGGTGGGTGCCTGTAATCCCAGCTACTTGGAAGGCTGAGGCAGGAGAATCGCTTGAATCCAGGAGGTGGGGATTGGAGGGAGCAGAGATCGCACCACTGCACTCCAGTCTGAGCGACAGAGCACGACTGTCTTAAATAAATAAATAAATAAATAAATAAATAAATAAATAAATAAAATCTAATGTAATGAGTTGCACTCTGAGGAAAAGAAAACATATCAAAAAATCTCAACAACTTTAACCAGTTTTCAAAGTTAAAACTTCATTTATAAGGTGATCATAATGTTACTAAATAGGCCATAGAAAATACAATATATTTATTTAGATTGTGTGGGCACCAACCAGCAAACCACCATCTTTGATTATGAAGATCAACTCTATACTCTCATCTAAGTACACACAGTGGGCTTCTGAACACCACACCGGAGGGAGCAGAGAGAAGAGATTGTGTTATATATTCACCCTGAGCACCACAAATACTCTTGGCCACCTTGATTTTGGTTTTTGGTTGGAATTAGGAAGTTTTGGTGGAACAGTTTTTGTCTGTTAAGAATCAAACTCCATGTCTGGACGCATAGCAGTAAATACTGTATTCTTAAAGTTTTCCAGCTGAAATTTATGTTCAATGAATATTTACTGGCACTTACTACATGCAAAGCTCTGCCTTATGGGCTGGAAATATGAATAGGATACAAATTTAGATTTTAAGGAGCTTAGAATTTTGTGGTATGTATTTATGTGTGGGTGTGTAAAATGGCAAAAAGCTTTTTAAATAGTTTTAAAAAGTTAGTCACACAATTATTTCTAAGAGGCTGATGACTTTCTCTGGAGAGGAATTCACTGATCTTCTTTTTGAGGAATATAAGCCTATATTCTCAGAGCCGAATGAGAGAAAGGGGATGGGGTCTTGTTTATTCAGTATGTAGACTTTTCCTTTGTTCCTCGGTTTTAATTTTACCTCAGTGCTGCCCTTGGCTGTGCCTGGAGCACAGGGCACCTCGAATTCAGCCTCTCCAGAAGTAAACTTGTGTTCTGCCTATCTTGTGTTTGTTGGGAGGAGAGGACCTGGGACTCTACTACTATTGATGAAGAATCCGAAAAAGTCTTCTATTCTTAGCCCTGTGCCACACCCTACCTGTGAGGTAGACTTTGTCTCTTATTCCCCCAAATTCCTTGCCCATCTACTTATCATCTTCCATAATTAATTAACATTTAACATCATTTCCTTTACTGAGCTTCTTATGATTTTGGGTTTATTAGTGTTCATTCCTTTACTTTTGTATTTCAGGCTTTTGGGAAGAAGTAGAGGTAATGTCTTTCGCACAAAAATATGTGCAGGCCGGGCGTGGTGGCTCACGCCTGTAATCACAGCACTTTGGGAGGCCAAAGTGGGCAGATCACCTGAGGTCAGGAGTTCGAGACCAGCCTGACCAACATGGAGAAGCCCCGTCTCTATTAAAAATACAAAATTAGCTGGGCGTGGTGGTGCATGCCTGTAATCTCAGTTACTCGGGAGACTGAGGCAGGGGAATCGCTTGAACCCGGAAGGTGGAGGTTGTGGTGAACCGAGATCGAGCCATTGCACTCCAGCCTGGGTAGCAAGAGTGAAACTCCATCTCAAAAAACAAAACAAAACAAAAAAAGAAAAAAATATGTCTAATTACCTATGTTTGACTCTGTGAGATCTTTGGACACAGCACCTTGCCATCTTTGCAGCACTGCTCCCAGACCACTGCTTGTGTTGGTTGGAATGGTTCTTGGCATATCTCATCCATGCTACTTACTGACACAATTAGAAGTTTACTGTTCCGTAGCAGCTGCCATATGACAAGTCTGAAGCACATTACATCACTCTCTGGGGGATCTTTGTGGTATTATATAACATAGTGGACTTGGTACATTTGCTAAATTCTCTAATGCACAAAGTACTATTCTAAGTGGGATATAAGATTGGAATCAGATATGCAATTAGCCTTAAAGGAGTCTGAACTCCAGGTACTCTACTGGGGGAGCTAGGAAACACTCATAAGACCAGGCACGGTGGCTGACGCTTGTAATCCCAGCATTTTGGCAGCCTATGGTGGGTGGATCACGAGGTCAAGAGATCGAGACAGTCCTGGCCAATATGGTGAAACCCTGTCTCTATTAAAAATACAAAAATTAGCTGGGTGTGGTGGCACATGCCTGTGGTCCCAGCTGCTTGGGAGGCTGAGGCAGGAGAATCTCTTGAACCAGGGAGGCAGAGGTTGCAGTGAACCGAGATCATATTGTGCCATTGCACTCCAGCCTGGTGACAGAACTAGACTCCATCTCAAAAAAAAAAAAAAAAAAAAAAAAGAAAAGAAAAGAAAAAGAAACACCATAAGTCACTATAATACAACAAAGGAATCTCTCTCTCTCTCTTTTTTTTTAAGCCTGTATATACCTGTCATCAATTATGCTATGTAGTTCAGCAATGAAATAGCAGACTTCTCTAAAACTCTCAACTTGGGCTGTGTGGCCTGGGGCTTAAGAGCATGGACTCTGGAGCTAAGTGGCCAGTGCAAACTCTGGATTTGAATCCAAATCCTAGAATCCAAATTCTAGAATCCAAATTCTAGGAGCTGTGTGACTTCTGACAAATTGCTTTTTTTTCTTTTTCAACTTTTATTTTAGAGTCGGGGTACATGTGCAGGATTGTTACAGAGGCATATTGTGTGATGCTGAAGTTTGGAGTACTAATGATCCCATCACCCAGGTAGAGAGTGTAGTACTCAATAGGCAGTTTTTCAGCCTTTGCCCCTGTCCCTCTCTCCTCCTGCTAGTAGTCTTCACTGTTTATTGTTCCCCTCTTTATGTCCATGCGTACCCAGTGTTTAGCTTCCTCTTGTAAGTGAGAACATGAGATATTTGGTTTTCTGTGTCTGTGATAGTTCACTTAGGATAATGGCCTTCAGCTGTATCCATGTTGCTGCAAAGGACATGATTTTGTTCTTTTTTATGATGCATAGTATTCCATTGTACATATACCAAATTTTCTTCATCCAGTTCACTGTTAATGAACACCTGGGTTGATTCCATGTCTTTGCTATTGTGAATAGTGCTGCAATGAACATACGAGTGCCTGTATTCTTTTGGTAGAACAATTTATTTTCCTTCGGGTGTATACCCAGTAATGGGATTGCTGGGTCAAATGATAGTTCAACTCTTAGTTCTCTGAGAAATCTCCAAATTGCTCTCCACAGTGGCTGGACTAATTTACATCCCCACCAACAATGTATAAATGTCCCATTTTCTCCATAGCTCACCAACATATGTTATTTTTTGACTTATTTATTTATTTATTTATTTATTGAGATGGAGTCTCAGTCTGTCGTCCAGGCTGGAGTGCAGTGGCGCCATCTTGGCTCACTGCAAGCTCTTCCTCCTGGGTTCACACCATTCTCCTGCCTCAGCCTCCCAAGTAGCTGCGACTACAGGTGCCTACCACCATGCCTGGCTATTTTTTTGTGTTTTTAGCGGAGACAGGGTTTCACCGTGTTAGCCAGGATGGTCTTGATCTCCTGACCTTATGATCCGCCCACCTTGGCCTCCCAAAGTGCTGGGATTGCAGGTGTGAGCCACCGTGCCCGGCCTATTTTTTGACTTTTAACAAAAGCCATTCTGACTGGTGTGAGATGGCATCCCATTGTGGTTTTGAGTTGCATTTCTCTGATTGTTAGTAATACTGAGAATTTTTCATATCTATTGGCTACTTGTATGTCTTCTTTTGAGAAGTGTCTGTTCATGCCCTTTGCCCACTTTTTTTATTTTTTATTTTTATCCCCATAAGTTATTGGGATACAGATGGTGTTTTGTTACATGAGTAAGTTCTTTAGTGGTGATTTGTGAGATTTTGGTGCACCCATTACCCAAGCAGTACACACTGCACCCTATTTGTAGTCTTTTATCCCTTGCCCCCCCCCACCCTTCCACCAAAGTCCCCAAAGTCCATTGTATCATTCTTATGCCTTTGTGTCGTCATAGCTTAGCTCCCACATATCAGTGAGAACATATGATGTTTGGTTTTCCATTCCTGAGTTACTCAGAATAATAGTCTCCAATCTTATCCAGGTTTCTGCAAATACCATTAATTCATTCCTTTTCATGGCTGAGAAGTATTCCATCATAAATATATATACACATATATATGTATATATATAAACACATATATATCACAGTTTCTTTATCCACTCATTTTTTGATGGGCATTTGGGTTGGTTCCTTGATTTTGTAGTTGCAAATTGTGCTGCTATAAACATGCATGTGCAAATATCTTTTTCTATTAGTGACTTCTTTTCCTCTGGGTAGATACCCAGTAGTGGAATTGCTGGATCAAATGGTAGTTCTACTTTTAGTTGTTTAAGGAATCTGCACACTGTTTTCCACAGTGGTTGTACTAGTTTACCTTCCCACCAGCAGTGTAGAAGTGTTCCCTGATCACCACATCCATGCCAACATCTTCTGTTTTTTAATTTTTTGATTATGGCCATTCTTGTAGGAGTCAAGTGGTATCACATTGTGGTTTTGATTTGAATTTCCCTGATCATTAATGATGTTGAGCATTTTTTCATATTTTTGGGCCATTTGTGTATCTTCTTTTGAGAATTGTTTATTCATGTCCTTAGCCCACTTTTTGATGTGATTTTTTTTTTTTTTTTCCCTCACTGATTTGTTTGAGGTCTTTGTAGATTCTGGTTATTAGTCCTTTGTCAGATATATAGATTGTGAAGATTTTCCCACACTCTGTTGGTTGTTTGTTTACTCTGCTGACTGTTCCTTTTGCCATGCAAAAGCTCTTTAGTTTAATTAAGTCCCAGCTATTTATCTTTGTTTTTATTGCATTTGCTTTTGGGTTCTTGGTTATGAAATCCTTGCCTAAGCCAATATCTAGAAGGGTTTTTCCAATGTTATCCTCTAGAATTTTTATACTTTCAGGTCTTGGATTTAAGTCCTTAATCAATCTTGAGTAGATTTTTGCATAAGGTGAGAGATGAGAATCCAGTTTTATTCCCCTACATGTGGCTAGCCAATTATCCCAGCACAATTTGTTGAAAAGGGTGTCCTTTCCCCACTTTATGTTTTTGCTTGTTTTGTTGAAGATCAGTTGGCTGTAAGTATTTGGGCTTATTTTTGAGTTCTCTAGTCTATGCCATTGGACTATGTGCCTATTTTTACACCAGTACCATGCTGTTTTGGTGACTATGGCCTTATAGTATAGTTTGAAATCAGGTAATGTGATGCCTCCAGATTTGTTCTTTTGCTTAGCCTTGCTTTGGCTATGCAGGCTCTTTTTTGGTTCCATATGAATTTTAGAATTGTTTTTCTCTAATTCTGTGAAGAATGATGGTGTTTTTTGTTTTGTTTTGTTTGTTTGTTTGTTTTTTAGGATTGTGTTGAATTTGTAGATTGCTTTTTGGAGTATGGTCATTTTCACAATATTGATTCTACCCATCCATGAGCATGGGATGTGTTTTCATTTGTTTGAGTTGTCTATGATTTCTTTCAGCAGTGTTTTGTAGTTTTCCTTGTAGAGGTCTCTTGCTTGCTTTGTTAGGTATATTCCTCAGTATTTTATTTTTTTTTTGCAGCTATTGTAAGAGGGGTTGAGTTCTTGACTTGACTCTCAGCTTGGTCACTGTTGGTGAAGAGCTACAAATTTATGTACATTAATCTTGTATCCAGAAACTGTGCTGAATTCTTTTGTCAGTTCTAGGAGCTTTCTGGAGGAGTCTTTAGAGTTTTTGAGGTAAACGATCATATTGTCATCAAACAGCAACAGTTTGACTTCCTCTTTACTAATTTGGATGCCCTTAATTTCTTTCTCTTGTCTGATTGCTCTGGCTAGAACTTCCAGTGCTATGTTGAAGAGGAGTGGTGAGAGTGGGCATCTTTGTTTTGTTCCAGTTCTCAGAGGGAATGCTTTTAACTTTTTCTCATTCAGTATTGTGTTGACTGTGGGTTTGCCATAGATGGCTTTTATTACTTTGAGTTATGTCCCTTGTATGCCGATTTTGCTGAGAGTTTTAATCATAAAGAGATGCTGGATTTTGTTGAATGCTTTTTTGCATGTATTGAGATGATCATGTGATTTTTGTTTTTAATTCTGTTTATGTGGTGTATCACATTTACTGGCTTGCATGTGTTAAACCATCCTTATATCCCTGGTATGAAACCCACTTGATCATGGTGGATTATCTTTTTGATATGTTGTTGGATTTAGTTAGCTACTATTTTGTCAGGGGTTTTAGCGTCTATGTCCATCAGGGATTTCGGTCTAAAGTTTTCTTTTTTGGTTATGTTCCTTCCTGGTTTTGGTATTAGGGTGATACTGGTTACATAAAATGATTTAGAATGGTTCATACATGCTGGAATCCTAAATGCTCCAGACTTTTCTCTTTCTCAATCTTGTGGAGCAGTGTCAATAGGATTGGTACCAATTCTTCTTTGAATGTCTGGTAGTATTCTGCTGTGAATTTGTCTGGTCCTGGACTTTTTTTTTTGGTTGGTAATTTTAAAATTACCATTTCAATCTTGCTGCTTGTTATTGGTCTGTTCAGGGTATCTAATTCTTCCTGATTTAAGCTAGGTGGGTTGTGTTTTTCCAGGAATTTATCCATCTTTTCTAGGTTTCTAGTTTATGTGCATAAAGGTGTTCATAGTAGCCTTGAATGATCTTTTGTATTTCTGTGGTGTCAGTTGTAATAACTCCCATTTCATTTCTTATCGAACTTGTTTGGATTTTCTCTCTTCTTGGTTAATCTTGCTAATGGTCTATCAATTTTATTTATCTTTTGAAAGAACCAGCTTTTTTTTTTTTCATTTATCTTTTGTATTTTTTTTTGTTTCAATTTCATTTAATTCTGCTCTGATCCTGGTTATTTCCTTTCTTCTGCTGGATTTGGGTTTTGTTTGTTGTTGTTTCTCTAGTTCCTTGAGGTGTGAGCTTAGAATGTCAGTTTGTGGTTTTTCAATCTTTTTGATGTAGGTGTTTAGGGCTATGAACTTTCCTCTTAGCAATGCCTTTGCCTTATCCCAGAAATTTTGATAGGTTGTATCACTGTTGTCATTCAGTTTGAATAATTTTTAATTCCCAACTTGATTTTGTTTTTGACCCAATGATCATTAAGGAGCAGGTTATTCAATTTCCTTGTGTTGGCATGGTTTTGAAGATTCCTTTTGGAGTTGATTTCCAGTTTTATTCCACTGTGGTCTGAGATGGTGCTTGATATAACTTCAATTTTCTGAAATTTATTGAGGCTCATTTTGTGGCCTATCATATGGTCTATCTTGGAGAAAGTTCCATGAACTGTTGAATAGAATGTGTATTTTGTAGTTGTAGGATGGAATGTTCTGTATAAATCTGTTAAGTCCATTTATTCCAAGGTATAGTTTAAATCCATTGTTTCTATTTTGACTTTCTTTCTTGATTACCTGTCTAGTGCTGTCAGTGGCATATTAAAGTCTCCCACTATTATTGTGTTGCTGTCTATCTCATTTCTTAGACCTATTGTGATTATTTTATTAATTTGGGAGCTCCAGTGTTAGTTAGGTGCATATATGTTTAGGATTGTGATATTTTCCTGTTGGACAAGGAAACTTGTCCTTCCTTTACCATTATATAATGTCCCTCTTTTTAACTGCTTTTTTAAAAAATGTCTTTTTAAACTGCTGCTGCTTTAAAGTTTGTTTTGTCTCATATAAGAATAGCTACTCCCACTCACTTTTGGTGTCCATTTGTGTGAAATGCCTTTTTCCACCCCTTTACTTTAAGTTTATGTGAGTCCTTATGTGTTAGGTGAGTCTCTTGAAAGCAGCAGATAGTTGGTTGGTGAATTCTTATCCATTCTGTAGTTCCGTATCTTTTAAGTGGAGAATTTAGGCCATTTGCATTCAATGATAGTATTGAGATGTGAGGTGCCATTGCATTTATCATGCTATTTGTTGCCTGTGTACCTTGGTGTTTCATTTTTTGCTTTTACTTTGTTTTTTTTTGGAGACAAGAGTCTTGCTCTGTTGCCCAGGCTGGAGTGCAGTGGCACAGTCTTGGCTCACTGCAACCTCCACCTCCTGGGCTGAAGTGATTCTCCTGCCTCACCCTCCTGAGTAGTTGGGATTACACGCACCCACCACTGCACCTGGCTAATTTTTGTATTTTTTTGGTAGAGGTAGGGTTTCGCCATGTTGGACGGGATGGTCTTGAACTCCTGACGTTAGGTGATCTGCCCACTTCTGCCTCCCAAAGTGCTGGGATTACAGGTGTGAACTACTGTGCCTGGCCTGTTTTTACTTTGTAAATTGTATTTTTGTTTTATAGGTCCTGTGAGATTTATGCTTTAAAGAGGTTCCGTTTTGACGTGTTTCCAGGATTTGTTTCAATATTAAGAGCTCCTTTTAGCAGCTCTTATAGTGGTGGCTTGGTAGTGGCGAATTCTCTCATCATTTGTTTGTCTGAAAAAGAATATACTTTCCATCGTATGTGATGCTTAGTTTCGCTGGATACAAAATTCTTGGCTGATAAGAATTGTTTTGTTTGAGGAGGCTGAAGATCAGGCCCCAATCCCTTTTAGCTTGTAGAGTTTCTGCTGAGAAATCTGCTGCTAATCTGGTAGGTTTTGCTTTATAGGTTATCTGGTTGCTTTTGTCTCACAGTTCTTAAGATTTTTTCCTTCGTCTTAAGTTTAGATAACCTGATGACAATGAGCCTAGGTGATGATCTTTTTGCGATAATTTCCCAGGTGTTCTTTGTACCTCTTGTATTTGAATGTGTGGGCCTCTAGTAAGGCTGGGGAGGTTCTTCTCAATTATTCCCCCAAATATGTTTTTCCAGCTTTTAGATTTCTCTTCTTTCTCAAGAACACCGAATATTCTTAGGTTTGGTAGTTTAACATAATCCAAGACATCTTGGAGGGTTTGTTTATACTTTCTTACTCTTTTTCCTTTGTCTTTGTTCAATCTGGTTAATTTGAAGACCTTGTCTTCGAGCTCTGAATTTCTTTCTTCTACTTGTTCAATTCTATTGCTGAGACTTTCTAGAGCATTTTGCAGTTCTGTAAGTGTGTCCAATGTTTCCTAAAGGTTTGATTGCCTTTTCTTTATGCTATCTATTTCCTTGAATATTTCTCCCTTCACTTCTTGCATTGTTTTTCAGGTAAACCAGGGATTTCTTCTTGGTTTGGATCCATTGCTGATGAGCTAGTGTGATTTTTTGGGCGTGTTAAAGAGCCTTGTTTTGTTGTATTACCAGAATTGGTTTTCTGGTTCCTTCTCATTTGAGTGGATAGGTTCTGTCAGAGGAAAGGCCTAGGGCTGAAGGGTGTTGTCCAGATTATTTTGTCCCATGGGGTGTTCCCTTGATGTAGTACTCTTCCTCTTTTCTTATGGAGTTGGCTTCCTGACAGCCAAGCTGTAGTGATTGTTATTTCTCTTCTGGGTCTAGCCACCCAGCAAGTCTACCAGGCTCTGGGCTGGTACTGGGGGTTGTCTGCACAGAGTCCTGTGATGTGAACTGTCTATGGGTCTCTCAGCCGTGGATACCAGCACCTGTTCCGGTGGAGGTGGCAGGGGCATGAAATGGATTCTGTGAGTGTTCTTAGCTTTGGTGGTTTAATGCTCTATTTTTGTGCTGGTTGGCCTCTTGCCGGGAGGTGGCTCTTTCCAGTAGCATCAGCTGTGCTAGTATGGAGAGGAACCAGTAGTGAGCAGGGGCCTAGAACTCCCAAGATTACATGCCTTTTGTCTTCAGCTACCAGGGTGGGTAGGGAAGGCCCATCACATGGGGGCAGGGCTAGGCATGTCTGAGCTCAGACTCTCCTTCAGCGGGTCTTGCTGTGGCTGCTGTGGGGGATGGGGTGAGGTTCCCAGGTCCTTGGAGTTGTATACCTAGGAGTATTCTGGCTGCCTCTGCTGAGTCATGCAGGTTGTCAGGGAAGTAGGGAAAAGCCGGCAGTCACAGGCCTCACCCAGCTCCCATGTGATCCAAAAGGCTGGTCTTACTTCCACCATGTCCCCCTAATAGTGCCAAGTCTGTTTGCAGGCAGTGGGCAAGCAGGGCTGAGAATTTGCCCCAGGATACCTGCCTACCAGCCTCAAAAGAAAAGGGCTTTAGTTCTTCCTCCGCCTGTGGAGTCTGCACACAGGATTTGCATCCTCCCCGGAGTTCTGGTCGGGGGGGCTTTTTGATTGGTTCAAATTGTTATAAAGTTCAGCTGGAGACTTCCTTCTCCCTGTGGCATTTTCCCTGCGCCTCTGGTCACCATCCTGAAGGATCCCTGTGGTTTCAGGCAGGAATGGCCTGCTTGGGGGCCCAGCAAGTTCCCAGGGCCTTTCCTGCCGCTTCCTCTACCCCTGTGTTTCACGCAGCTCTCTAAATGGACTCAGCTCCAAGTAAGGTTGGAATCTTCTCCTGCAAACTAGACCTTCAGTTTCCCCATTGGGGGTGTGTGGTCAGGGGCAGAGGATCTCCCGTTCCCACTTCCACAGTTTGGGCACTCACAGTATTTGGAGTGTCTCCCGGGTCCTGCAGGATCAGTCCGCTTCCTTCAGGGGTCTGTGGGTCCTCTCAGGATTCCTGATTTATTCCTGTAGTCATTCTGGAGATAAAATTCACAATGCGAGACTCCACACGCTGCTCTGTCTACCTGAGTTGGAGCTGGAATCTGGTCCTGCCTCCTGTCTGCCATGATCATTTGCCAAGTTTTTAATGGAGTTATTTGTTTTCTGCTCGTTGATTTATTTAAGTTCCTTATAGATTCTGGATATTAGACTTTCTGACAAGTCATTTGACCATGCTGTCTCAGTTTTATTTTCTGTGAAGTGGGGATGATAACAATAGAAGCTCTCTTGCATGGTTGTTATAAAAATTAAATGAGCATATATATCTTCTCATTTAATGAATAAATGAATGAATTTAACACACACTCTTTATATATATTTGTATATAATATATATAAATACACACACATACACATAGAACAGCGCACGGAGCAGAGTAAGCACCATTTAAGTATTTGTGATTATTTTCTGCTATCCTTCCAAGTGCCTTTTTCTTGTGTTCCTAGCTGGCACATCATAAATGTCTGTTAAATGATTGAACATCTTTTATGCATATTCCTTTTCATTCCCTTCACATGGACTTATATCTAATATGACAATATGATCTGTAGGTAGGGACTGCAACAAAGGAAATTTTTATATTGTCACCAGCATTTCCCATACACTTTGGGGGAGAATTGAGCCATAAAGTAACAGCTTGTATTTTGACTTTTTTCTGGAGCAGAATATTATGGATAACAGTTTAGCTCACGGTTGTTTTGGGGAGTGGTTTGACAAAAAAAAAGGAGGAAGCATTCCATTGGAAATGCTCTGTCTAAATTGTACTATTTCCCTGATTTAGTCTGTCCATTTTATTTATTAAGTCTGTCCATTTTACAGTAAAGACTTAAAATGTTTAAAACTTCTAGAAAGTTATGAAAATAGATATGTCATAAGTTCTTTATTGAAACACAAAGCAGATTTTTCCAAAACAGGGAATAACTGCTAAATGGGTACCTTTTATGGGGTTGTTCTGAAACTGGAATTTCCCCTCATACTATTTAGAAAAAACGGTTCAAAATCGATTTAGAAAAGGCAAAATAAAAACAAAAACAAAAACACAGCTTCCAAGTCTTAACTTTCCCAAGCTCCGGCCTCATAAAACAACAGGCCATTTACTTTACACTTGATCTTAATCGAGAGGTCAAGAAGCGATCGACCATTGCTTTAAAAAACAAAACAAAAAATCCCTAAAACACAGAGGACAAACTTATTATTTTTTAACCTTTAAAATTATTAGGCTTGTTTACAGGGCAGGACAAACTTATTATTTTTTGTGTTAATATGTTGTTCCTTTAAAATTTTTTTATCTTTGTGAGGAAGACTTGATTATAGTACTATGAGATGAGGGTCTTGCTATGTTGCTCAGGCTGGTCACAAACTCCTAGCCAAAAGAGATCCTCCCTCCTTGGACTTTCAAAATATTGGGATTACAGGAGTAAGCCACTGCCTCGGCTTGAGAGGGGGCCTTTAAAAGACAGTCAGGTGTCTGGAATTGCTAGGCTACTTTTTGTTGTTGTTATTCAGCTTTGTAATAGCAGATAGAACTTGTAGTGCCATTCTGGGGCCTTAAGGGAGAAAGTCAGACACCAAGAAAGGCAGAGCAAAAATATAGAAGAATCTGGGTCCTCAGTGACATACCAACTCTGTAGCTATTCCTGCAAGACTCCTCGCATGAAATAAGTAAATTCCTCTCAGGTGAGTAAGGCATCTGTTACTTGCAGCTGAGTGCAATCTCAACTGAGCAATTGCTCAGGTGTCTCCTAGTTGCATTTAACTGGGGCCTCTAAGAGGTAACATAATTTAATTCCATGGATTCTAATGGTGGACATATTAAAGAGGGATCTTGGGGTTGACTTGTTGTTGTCCTTCAATCTTCATCCTGTGGCTGGCTGTCCAAAGACAGAACCAACCCTGTGGCGGTATCCACCCTGTGATTGCCTTTTAATACAGTTGCATTTCTATGGTGAAGTTAGCTAATGAAACAGGGTGTCAGCTGAAAAGTTTTATGGAAAAAATACAATACACTTTTCACACACAAGAGTCTTTCTTGTGTATTTAAACAATGATATTAATTGAGATATGAAACCTGGTCAGTAGAAAGTACATTCCTTTGTAGGTAAAGACATTAAAATTGCTACCTTTTACTGCATTTGTTTTCTATTAGATCTGTCTTGTCAGCTCTTCCCTTGCATCCCAGGGTATGAAGTCACCAGTTTGCTCCAGGCATCACTGTGTTCTATGTGACTTGTGCTTCTGGGCTTGTGCAGTACCATAGCCTTGCTTTTCTTGGGTAAAATGGTAGGGTCTGCCTTGAAACCACATAACACGAAGGCTTGTCCTAAAATATTTCTCTTCTTTGCTTATGAGGCAACCAAACGTTGCCCAATCTAGCCTCTGTTGGTTCCACTTACTCATTACTTTGGAAATGGTCTGTTTTCTGGTAAGAGTGCACATTAATCTTAGGCAAGTGATATGTTTAGGCATTGTGTCTACACCCAAATCTCATATAGAATTGTAATCCCCAGTTGTTTAGGGAGAGACCTGGTGGGAAGCGCAGTTTCCCCCATGCTGTTCTTGTGATAGTGAGTTCTCGTGAGATCTGATGGTTTTATAAGGCAGTTTTCCCTGCTCTTGCTAGCTCTTCTCTCCTGCCACCACGTGAAGAAGGGCCTCGCTTTCTCCCTTTGCCATCTGCCATGATTGTAAGTTTTTTGAGGCCTCCCCAGCCATGTGGAACTGTGAGTCAATTAAACCTTTTTCCTTTATAAATTACCCAGTCTCGAGCAGTTCTTTATAGCAGTGTGAAAGCAGACGAATATGGCAAGTAAACCTTTTAGTATTGGGCATATTTAGCCCTTTAATCATTTAATCAAATGATTGGAAAGAGTATTGATCACATCTAGCCTGTATAAAATTGAGTCACCATGGTTTTTGTGGGTCTTCCTCTTAGGATTGTCTCTCCTCTCTCCATTTTAAATACTTTCATTGTTTGCCATTCTATTTCTCATCCCTAAGGGAAGACAGATTTGCCATATATTTTATTAGAATAAAATGAGACTCAAGTAATTATATTATTTCTAATTATCGTTGTTAAATATTTTTTGATTACCTCATATGGTTATCTTTTTAAAATAATGCAATTGCCCTAAGGTTGTCGAAATGATTGGTTTTTTATTAGTGATCCTTGTCTGAGATGTAACCTTAAATAACACATCCTTTCTTGCTCTTTAACAGCAAATTGTTTTCCATTTGTAAGCTTTGTTCAGCATGCATTTAGCTCTTCTTTTTCTTTATTTAGCCTTCTGTTCATCAGTTTAGTGTAGAGCTAGTAGAAAGAAAATATTGAGCTATACTGGCATTAAATTAGAATATTTTGACATGTTGTGCCTCCCCATTTTGACTATTTTCTTGCGTGTGCAACATGGAATTGTTATTACACAAATGTACAATATACAATTTTTACACATTTGATTGAAAAGTTAACTTTTATATTATGGAGAAATTTCAGGGTATATTTAATAAGTACTAAGGCTACTATTGAACTAATCACTTTCACATAAGAAAGCTACAATGTAAGTTATAATGTTTCCATTTGTCACTTAAAAAAACCTTCCAGAAACAAACACATTGATGGCTTTCCCTGTGTCTGCTTTACTAAGGGCATTTCAGGGTTGCTTGCTTGGATCCTCATATTTTCAAGTTATGTTAAATGCTTTAATTTTAATCTTCCCTGGGTACCATGGTGGACAAGTCTCTGAGTGCTAGGTGAGAATTAACAACTTATATTTCTTTAAGCCATTTTGAATGCAAGTACTTTTATTTTCTGTGGTTATGTAATTTTTGAACTCTCTTTTTTATACAACTCTTTAATATTCATCACTAATAATAGATTATTTAAAAAATAACACATTTTAATTATAAAAGCAGCAAGCAATAAGAAATATAGATAACCAAAATGAAGTAAAATAAAATCCATCCTTAATTCTACTATTCGGATATAATGTTGAACTTACCAGCATTTTCATAATGTAATATACTTAAATATAAAAAGTGTACTTTTATGATATACTATTAATATAAACTGTAGAGATTTTACAAAGATGAGATCACATTATTCTGTTTTGAATTCTTCTTTCCTTATTTAAGAGATAGTATGTATCTTATAAGTCATTATTTTTTAATCTATCGTTAAAAAGGGGAATTAAACTTGTATTTTTCTCTAAAATAATACATGCTTAATGCAGACAAGTGAAAAAATACAGGTAAGTACAATGGAAAAACAACTGTTAATATAACCATGCAGAAATACGTTTTTGACTTCATTTTAGTCTACATACTTTTGAGTTTTAAAAATGAGTACATATATATATATATATAATGTTATGTGTACATTTTTATAAACAATATCACATTTTAGATTGTGTTTTATACAGGAATTTTCACTGAGCTGTGTCTATACATTTTTTGTCTTTACATACCTAAATCATAATTTTAATGGCTGAACAATAACCTCATTCTATGATGTATCACTGTTTATTTACCAAATCACCTGTGTTCAACAGTAGGTCATTTAAATTTTTGTTGTTGTTGTTTACATTTCCTCAATTGACCTTACAGAAGACATATTTTAACACTTGTTCAATTTCTGCAGAATAAATGGTAAGGCTTTTGATATAGAATGCCAGATTTCCCTTGGAAAGCTTGTACTAGCTGACAGTCCTGCCAGTAGCACAGGAAGCCTGCTTCCACACACTCCACGTCCTCACTGCCACTGGATTTTCCAGCCAGAGTGCCTTTGACTGCAGCTAATGAGAATCAGGAGGTGGTATGGGTTTAACACTGACAGCTTGGTTTTAAATCTTGATTCTGTGACACAGCAAGTTTTCTGGGCTTTCATTTCCTCATCCATAGCAATACCAGTTTTACAGGGTTATTCTGAGGATTAAATGAGATGATAGACATAATGCATTTAGAGTTATCCCTGGCACATATGAAACAGTAAACAAACATTAGCTGTTTTATTTCTTACATAATTAAAATGATACAGTGATAACATTGGTTTGATGTTTTCATATTGATAGTTTGTATATTGTTTCTTAATTCAGTCTGAAGTAAAGATTTTTCTGTTTGATTCTCATCTTAAAAACTCATACTAAATCTAGTTGATCTTCTAAATTTTGCGACAGCTCCAAATAATATAATTCTGACCTCAGATGTGAAATGTAACATTACCTTGCAGTGACTAATCTTGCATACTGTAGGATGAACTTCTGAGATTAAACATCTTCAGGAAAGCTCATTAATTTGGGCAAAGAAGACCAGGTGAGGAGAATTTGCTTTTAAAAAGTTTTAATAGCCATAATAATAATTTATTTACAGAGTGAAGTACAAACTCCAGGACTTCATAATTCTAAATACATTGCAGTGCATTTTCGAATAATGGGACATGGCTGACAATGGCTGAGGCATAGCGACTGGCAGACTAATCAAGTGCAGAAATTGGTGATTGTTTTCATAGCACATGCCAGACTGCATCTCCAGCTGGAAATTCCATAAAAGAAACAAATAATAGTATCACCCTTGGGTGCACTACTGAAAACACAATATCTGGTTTTGTGAGTGCCAGTCCATTCTGCTCAGACACTCTGGTATCATAGTATTGTCTCAGAGGTATCATAGTACTGTCACAGTACTGTCTCAGACAAAATGGGATACTTCAGAGAAAAGCAGCCAAGAGAACTAAAGTCCTATCAGTTAAGGAAGAGTAGAAGAAATCTGGAGTGTTCAGCCTGGAAAAGATTTACAGGGTCGTGGTGGCAGATTTAGAATAGCTGAGCAATGAGACTTGCTCTGTCTCCTTGGGTGGAAACTGGATAAATGGGGAGAAGTTACAAACCAGCAGATTCTGGTTATTAAGGTTCAATGTAAAGAAAAGCTAAATTAGCACTATAATGCAAATAGCTTGATGTATTCCTTCCACAAGGCCACATCAGTTGTATTGTGGGGTGTGTGTGTGTGTGTGTGTGTGTGTGTATTTAATACTTATTCTAAAGAGCCAATATATTTAGGGGTTCTGAGAAATTTATAGATCTAGTAAACTGTGGGCCTTTTAATGCATAATTTGTGAACTAATCAATTTTCTCATTTTAATCCCTCCTCACTTCCTTCCTTCCTTCCTCCCTTCCTTCCTTCCTTCCTTCCTTCCTTCCTTCCTTCCTTCCTTCCTTCCTTCCTTCCTTCCTTCCTTCCTTCTTTCCTTCCTTCCTTCCTTCTTTTCCTCTCTTCCTTTTCTTTTTTTTTTGTTATACTTTAAGTTCTAGGGTACATGTGCACAACGTGCAGGTTTGTTACATATGTATACATGTGCCATGTTGGTGTGCTCCACCCTTTAACTTGTCATTTACATTATGCTACAGAGCTACAGTAACCAAAACAGCAAGGTACTGGCATAAAAACAGACACACAGAGTAACGAAACAGAATAGAGAACCCAGAAACAAATTCATACATCTACAGTAAACTCGTTTTCAACAAAGGTGCCAAGAATATATGTTGGAGAAAAAGCAGTCTCTTCAATAAGTGGGGCTTGGAAATCTGGATATCCATAGGCAGAAGAATGAAACTAGACCCCTATCTCTTGCCATGTACAAAAATCAAATTAAAATTGATTAAAGACTTAAATCTAAGACCACAGGCCATGAAATTACTAAAAGAAAATACCCTACCTCAGCTTCCCAAGTGCTAGGATTACAAGCACAAGCCACTGTGCCCAGTGATACAAGATTTCTGACTGCAAAGTTACTCATCTTCCTTTTGCAGTTAGCAGCATTTGTGGTGAGATAATTTGAGACCATGTAAACATCCTGGTTGTCATCAAAACTTCACTGTTTCAGTATCTTTTGATGCTTTCTTCTTCAATCAACTACTACTATAATAGTTGCCAAATAATGACCTTCCAGTTCTACCTTTCCTTCTGCATACAGTAGTTAGCATTCTTATGTAAGGAATAATTATTTGTTTGTTTATGTAATTTGAACTCATGAATTCCTAGTTTATTAAATGGGCTATAATCTGCTATTATCATTAATTTATTTTTTAAAAGTTTTATTTTAAGTCCAGGGGTATAAATGCAGGTTTGTTACATAGGTAAACTTGTGTCATGGGGGTTTGTTGTATAGATTTTGTCACCCAGATCTTAAGCCTAGTACTCATTAGTTATTTAGTTATTAGTTATTTTTCCTGATTGTCTCCCTTCTCCCACCCTCCAGCCTCTAAAAGGCCCCGGTGTGTGTTGTTCCCCTCTGTGTGTCCATGTGTTCTCATCATTTAGCTCCCACTTATAAATGAGAACATGCAATATTTGATTTTCTGTTCCTGTGTTAGTTTACTAAGGATAATGGCCTCCAGTTCCATCTGTGTTCCTGCAAAGGACATATCTCTTTCTTTTTTATTTGCTGCATAGTATTCCATGGTGTATATTGATCACATTTTCTTCATCCAGTCTACTGTTGGTGGACATTTAGGTTTATTCCATGTGATATGGTTTGTCTCTGTGTCTCCACCCAAATCTCGTCTTGTAGCTCCCATAATTCCCACGTGTTGTGGGAGGGACCCAGTGGGAGATAATCAAATCATGGGGGTGTCTTTCCCGTGCTGTTCTCATGATAGTGATGGGTCTCAAGAGTTCTGATGGTTTTAAAAACTGGAATTTTCCTGTACAGTATCTTTTTTTTTTTTTTTTGGCCTGTTGCCATCCATGTAAGATGTGACTTGCTGCTCCTTGCCTTCCACCATAATTGTGAAGCCTCCCCAGCTATGTGGAACTGTAAGTCCAATAAACCTCTTTCTTTTGTAAATTATCCAGTCTTGGGTATGTCTTTATCAGCAGCAAGAAAATGAACGAATACAGTAAACTGGTAGCAGTAGAGTGGTGTGCTGCTGAAAAAATACCTGAAAATGTAGAAGTGACTTTGGAACTGGGTAACAGGCAAAGGTTGGAATGGTTTGGAGGGCTCAGAAAAAGATAGAAAAATGTGGGAAAGTTTGGAACTTCTTAGAGACTTGTTGAATGGCTTTGACCAAAAGCCTGATAGCAATATGGACAATAAGGTCCAGGCTGAGGTTGTCTCACATAGAGATGAGGAACTTGTTGGGAACTGGAACAAAGGTGACTCTTGTTATGTTTTAGCAGGGACTGGTGGTATTTTGCCCTTGCCCAAGGGATGTGTGGAACTTTGAACTTGAGAGAGATGATTTAGGGTATCTGACTGAAGAAATTTCTAAGCAGCAAAGCATTCAAGAGGTGACTTGGGCGCCGTTAAAGGCATTCAGTTTTATAAGGAAAGCAAGCATAAAAATTCGGGAAATTTGCAGCCCGACAATTTGATAGAAAAGGAAAACCCATTTCCTGAGGAGAAATTGAAGCTGGTAGAAATTTGCATAAGTAATTAGGAGCCAAATGTTAATCCCCAAGACAATGGGAAAAATGTCTCCAGGGCATGTCAGAGGTTTTCATGGCAGCCCCTCCCATTACAGGCCCAGAGTTGTAGGATAAAATGGTCTCATGGGCCAGCCCCATGGTCCCCATGCTGTGTCCAGTCTAGGGACTTGGTGCCCTGTGTCCCAGCCACTCCAGCCCTGACTAACAGAGGCCATGGTACAGCTTGGGCTGTTGCTTCAAAGGGTGGAAGCCCCAAGCCTTGGCAGCTTCCATGTGGTCTTGAGCCTGTGGGTGAACAAAAGTCAGTAATTGAGGTTTGAGAACCTCTGCCTAGATTTCAGAAGATATATGGAAATGGTACCAGCTCTTCTTTTTCTTTCTTTCTTTCTTTTTTTTTTTTTTGAGACAGTGTCTCACTTTGTCAACCAGGCTGGTCACAAACTCCTGCCTGGCTCCCCCAAGTAGTTGAGACTATAGGCATAAACAACCATGCTCGACTAGTTTTTTGTATTGTTTGTAGAGATGGGGTTTTGCCATGCTGCCCAGTCTGGTCACAAACTCCTGAGCTCAAGTGATCTGTCCACCTTGGTTTCCCAAAATGCTGGGATTACAGGTGTGGGCCACTGTGTCTAGCCTTTGTATCAGCTCTTCTTTGTACATCTGCTAGAATTCAGCTGTGAATTTGTCTGGACCTGGGCTTTTTGTGATTGGTAGGCTATTTATTACCACCTCAATTTCAGAACTTGTTATTGGTCTATTCAGGGATTCAATTTCTTTCTGACTCAGTCTTGGGAGGGTGTGTGTGTCCAGGAATTTATCCATTTCTTCTAGGGAGGGTGTGTGTGTCCAGGAATTTATCCATTTCTATATTTTCTATGTGCATAGAGGTGTTCATAATATTCTCTGATAGTTGTTTGTATTTCTTTGAGTTCAGTGGTAATATCCCCTTTGTCATTTCTGACTGTGTTTATTTGAATCTTCTCTCTTTTCTTCTTTATTAGTTTAACTAGTGGTCTATCTATTTTATTATTTTTTTCCAAAAACTAGCTCCTTGATTCATTGATCTTTTGAATGGTTTTTCATGTGTCTATCTCCTTCAGTTCAGCTCTGATTTTGGTTACTTCTTATCTTCTGCTGGCTTTGGGATTTGCTTGCCCTTGGTTCTCTAGTTCTTTTAGTGGTGATGTTAGGTTGTTAACTTGACATCTTTCTAACTTTTTGATGTGGGCATTTAGTGCTATAAATTTCCCTCTTAACACTGCCTTAGCTGTGTCCCAGAGATTCTGGTACATTGTATCTTTGTTCTTATTAGTTTCAAATAACTTCTTCATTTCTGCCTTAATTTCATTGTTTACCCAAAAGTCGGTCAGGAGCAGGTTGTTCAGTTTCCCTGTAGCTGTGTGGTTTTGAGTGAATTTCTTTCTTTCTTTTCTTTTTCTTTTTTCTTTTCTTTTTTTTTTTTTTTTCTTTTTTTTTTTTGAGATGGAGTCTTGCTCTGTCATGCAGGCTGAAGTACAATGGCCTGATCTTGGCTCACTGCAACATCCTCCTCCTGGGTTCAAGCAATTCTTTCTGCCTCAGCCTCCCAAGCAGCTGGGATTATAGACACCCACCACTACACCTGGCTATTTTTGTATTTTTAGTAGAGATGGGGTTTCGCCATGTTGGCCAGGCTGGTCTTGAACTCCTGACCTCAGGTGATCTGCCCACCTTGGCCTCCAAAAGTGCTGGAATTACAGGCGTGAGCCACTGTGCCCGGCCATGAATTTCTTAATCTTGAGTTCTAATTTGATTGTGTTGTGGTCTGAGAAACTTTTTATTATGAATTTCAGTTCTTTTGCATTTATTTGTTGAGGAGTGTTTTACTTCTGATTATGTGATCAATTTTAGAGTAAATGCCATGTGGCACCAAGAAGAATGTATGTTCTATTTTGGTGAGAGTTCTGTGTACATCTATCAGGTTCATTTGATCCAGTGTTGAGTTCAGGTCTTAAATATCTTTGTTCATTTTCAGTCTCGATAATCTGTCTAATATTGTCAGTGGGGTGTTAAAGTCTCCCACTATTATTTTTGTGGGAGTCTAAGTGTCTTTGAAGGTCTCTAATCACTTGCTTTATAGATCTGGGTGCTCCTGTGTTGGGTGCATATATATTTAGGATAGTTGTCTCTTTTGGTTGAATTGAACCCTTTACCATTATGTAATGTCCTTCCTTGTCTTTTATGGTCTTTGCTGGTTTAAAGTCTGTTTTGTCAGAAACTAGGATTGCAACCCCTCCTTTTTTTCTGTTTTCTCTTTTCTTGGTAGATTTTTCTCCATCCCTTTATTTTGAGCTTCTGTTGTCTCATTGCATGTAAGATGGGTCTCTTGAAGACAGCATATCTATGGGTCTTTATCCAGCTTGCCACTCTGTGTCTTTTAATTGGGGCACTTAGCCTATTTACATTTAAGGTTACTATTGATATGTGTGGATTTGATCCTGTCATGATCATTTTGAAGACTTATATGGTTACTTTATAGTGTCACTGGTCTGTGTATTTCAGCATGTTTTTGTAGTGGCTGGTAATAATCTTTCCTTTCTTTATTTCGTGCTTTCTTTAGTTGCTCTTGTAAGGCTGGTCTGGTGGTAAAAAAAATTCCCTCATCATTTGCTTGTCTGAAAAGGATCTTATTTCTCCTTCACTTATGATGCTTAGTTTGGCTTGATATAAAATTCCAGTTTGGAATTTCTTTTCATTTAAAATGTTGAAGATTAACCCCCAATCTCTTCTGTCTTGTAGGACCTCTTCAGCTGAGAGGTCTGTTAGTCTGATGGGCTTCCCTTTGTAGATTATCTGGCTTTTCTCTCTAGTTGCCTTTAACATTTTCTCCTTCATTTCAACCTTGGAGAATCTGATGATTATGTGTCTTGGGGATGAGCTTCTCGTAGAGTATCTTACTGGGGTTCTATGCATTTTCTGAATTTGAATGTGGGCCTCTCTAGCTAGGTTGGGGAAATTCTCATGGATAATATCTTGAATTATGTTTTCCAAATTGGTTCCATTCTCCCCATCTCTTTCAGGTTCACTGATCAGTTGTAGATTTGGTCTTTTTACAAAATCCCATATTTCTTGGAGGTTTTTTTTCATTCTATTTCATTCTTTTTTCTCTATTCTTGTCTGCCTCTCTTATTTCAGAAATGCAGTCTTCAAGCTCTGAAATTCTTTCCTCCACTTGGTCTATTCTGCTATTAATCCTGGTGATTGCATTATGAAATTATTGTATTGTGTTTTTCAGCTCTATCAGGTTGATTACATTCTTCTCTATACCGGCTATTTTGTCTGTCAGCTCCTGCAATGTTTTATCATGATTTTTGGCTTCCTTGAATTGGGTTACAATGTACTCCTTTAGCTTAGTAAACTTCGTTCCTACCCATAATCTGAATTCTACTTCTATTGTTTCAGCTATCTCAGCCTCATCCCAGTTCTGAACCGTTGCTGGAGAGGTGATGCAGTCATTTGGAAAAAGAAGGCACTCTGGCTTTTTGAGTTTTCAGTGTTCTTGTGCTGATTCTTTCTCATCTTTGTGGGCTTATCTATTTTCAGTCTTTGAGTTTGCTGATCTTTGGATTTCTTTTCTTCTTTTAACAACTTGGCCAATTTTCCATAGAGCTGCAGTGGAATGCTGGAGGTCTGCTCCAATCACTACTTGCCTTGGCTTTTCCAGTACCTGGAGGTATTACCAGTGAAGGCTGCAAAACAGCAAAGATGGCAGCCTGCCCTTTCCTCTGGGAGCTCCATCCAAAGGATGTATGGACCTCCTGCTGACTCAACCACACCTGTAGGAGGTGGCTGGAGACCCCGAATGAGAGATCTCATTCAGCCAGAAGGAACAGGATCAGGGACCCGCTTAAAAAAGTGGTCTGGTCATGTTTTTGTAGAGAAGCTTTGCTGTACTGGGAATCCACCTTAGGCCCTGGTCACCTCAAGCACTCTGAAGTCCAAATGCTGGAATGGCTAAGTTGCCTAAACAGCTAAATTTCCTAAATGGCTAAGTTGCCTGAACAACAGCCTGCTTCTCCTCCTGAGAGCTCCATCCCAGGGAGGCCCGAAGCCTCTGTCAGCCAGAGAACACTGGTGGGTATACCTAGAGACCCTGGTTGGGAGGCTCCACCCAGTGATGAGGAATGGGGTCAGGCAGCCACTTAAAAAGCAGTCTGGCCACATTTTTGTTTGGGCTGCTGTGCTGTGCTGGGGTACTGCTTCCACCTCTGGTCAGCTTGGGCTCTCCAAAGCCTGAAAGCTGGAACTGCTAAGTTGCCCAAACCACAAAGATGGTGGCCTGCCCCTGCTCCTTGGGACTCTGTCTCAGGTAGTTTTCTAATTTCTGTAGGCCAGAGGACGCTGGTGGAAGTGACTGGAGGCCCCAGTTGGGACGTTCTGTCCAGTGAGGAGAAACAGGATCAGGGACTCACTTAAAGATGCAGTCTGGCCATGCTTTCTTAGAGCAGCTGTGTTGTGCTGGGGTGCTGCTCCTGTCCCAGTTGGCTTGGGTTCTCCAAGAGCCCAAAGGCTAGAACTGCTAAGTCATCCAAACAGCAAAGATGGAAGCCTGCCTCTTCCTCTGGGAGCTCTGCCCTAGGGAGCTTTCAAATGTTTGCCAGAGAACACTAGTGAGGGTGGCTGGAGGTCTTCTCCATGGTTTAAGTTGTTTCCTTGACTAGTACCAATGTGAGTGCCTGGATGTTTCTGTTGAAGGTGCTATAGTTACCCTATTTATTCCTCTCCTTGATAGCCATACACCTAAGCTGCATCTAGTTGGCCATCGTAGCCACTTCCCCTTATTATCATTTAGTCTGATGTTCAAATTGTCATAGACTTGATCAGTGGGAGCTCATTCAGGCTCTGACACCACCATTACTCAGCCACCACCTCCCCTGACTTGATGCCTGTCTCAGAATCCTCCTCACATGGCCTTTGGATAGTACGAAGGAAGGAGATTACATTTTAATTCTTTGGTGACATCAAAAGTAGAAGAACATTTTTAAAAAATTGATGTTTGCAATTCTTGCATTTTACACTTTAAATAAAAAGGAGCTGCTTTATTTTGTATCTTTTCGTGTTTTGGTTCCTTGTGATGAGATACAAAAAAATTTCTTCTTGCTATTTGGTAAGCACTTTTCTGTAACATCTTACAGGTGTGGTTAAGTATTATTTTCAATAAATTGAAAGACAAATTTAACATAATTGCCAGGCAATTTCATCTTCTTTATTTTTAAAGTATTGAATATATCTTGAGATGCTATATAAGAATTTTTATCAGATGGATACAATTTAGAATTCTGGAAAAGAAGATCTTGAGGTGATGTTTAAGAATTACTGTCACTTGCTGTGCCTCTTTAAATTGGGTATTAATGTAATGCTCTTTAAACATCCGGAGTTTAACCAATAGTCCATTATGGGTGTAAATTAAGCAGCAAATGGCTAAAAAAAAGTACTGTATAACTGTTTTGTGACCACGTGCCCTCTGGCAGCTAGCGTGCTCAGCCATGTGGCTCCCTGGGTTACAGGTATGCTCTTCGGATCTGCACTACTGGTAGTTAAAGTTACTTTATTAATAACTAGGGGCTCTCAAGATGTTATTTTAAAGGGGAAAATGTTGGGTATTTATTGACTTTTTTCCCCAAAAACGCTTCCCATTGTTGCTTTTAATGACAGAATCCCTGTGGAACACCTGTATAGGCCTTTCAATCCCTTTTGGAATCTGAGAAAAGCATATTTGTGCACAAATGCAGAGTTTTGTCTACAACTTAAGGAAGTTTGCATATCTCAGATCAAGAGTCCCTTTCTTAAATGGTCTATTTTTGTGGTTTGTAGCCAAGGTTAGAAAGTGACACAAAGTGAATTATTCCAAATCAGTAAGAGACCAGAGATTCACTTTCGTTTTTGGTTTTCTCTTTGAGAAGAGATTTATGAGAACGGGTTGACACTGAAAACACAGCTTAATTTTGAGCACCTGAAGACTTAAAAAGTTTGATTAAAATGTTTCAACAAATACCATTAAAAAAAGGTATTTCAAGTTAGGCTTCGATTTTCTTCCTATAAAGCAAGTTGTCTAAGACAGAAAGGGCCAACATTTTGTGCTTGGAAGCGGTTAGGTTCTGAACGCATGGGAATGTGCATATTTGAGAACTGTGCCTCAGTCTTGGGCTTTATGGTGTTGAGCATTCTGAGTTTTAATTGTAATAGGGTGATTTGATGGTTGTCTAATTTCAAATAAAAGACACTTTTGAATTCTACCTTTTGAGTTGATCAATTTGAGATGTGCTCAACAATGAAGAGGAAAGGCAGATTTCAGACCATCCAGAGTGCCTACTGGGCTTGCACTGAGGTCTATGAGTCAAAACAGCAGTGCTAGCCCAATTGGAAAACTCAGGGAAAAGACTGATCTCAGCTTAAAAATCTGCTGGCAAAGTCAATTACCGCGTTCAAAGACAGTGAGATTAAAAAATAGCTAATTATAAAAGTGAGCCATATGGACTTAATTATAAATGATAAAATGAACTCTCATTAAAAAGGCATAAATTCATCACTCTGCAGCTCAATAAACATAAAAAATGGGAAATTAGCCTATTCATTTTAATGATAAAAATCAGTAATAGTATTAATATATTATGCATTTATATGCTAAATATTCTAGATTTCTTTTGCATTTGTTATTTATTTTTTAAAGATATCTTTTCCAGAAAGCATTGACTTCATTATTTTATAGGTAAAGAAATCAAAGCTAGAGAAATTAGAGCCACAAAGCTAGGAGGTGATACAGCAAAAATTGGAACCCAGGACATGCTGGCGTGACTCCAGACTTAAATGATTTATACTCTCCATGCTGCTTCCCTTTAAGACTTGAATGCTAAGCTCTTGGCACTTCGATTAATATCGTCACATAGTATTGTTTGTGTCATATTAGTCAGCACACACACCTAAGAGACTTACCACAGTAGAACTTTATTTCTCCCTAATGTAAAGCTCAAAGGCGGGGTACCCTTCGTTGTAGTCATCAGATCTGTGTTGATGGTCGCTTTACTGCCTTTAGCATGTGGCTGCTGCCAGTGTAACTAGAGGTGTTGCTATTTGGGCGGCCAGTTTAGCAAATATAAACACTAGACACACAGCTAAATTTGAATTTCACATAAACAACAGATAACTTTTTAGTACAAGTATATCCCATGAAATATTTGGGACAGTTTTGATGCTTTTTATATGCTAATCTGGCAACTTGAATGTCAGTGCCTCTGGTAAATATATGTCTCAAATATTGCATGGGATATATTTACACTAAAACGTAATTTAGTTTTTTGAAATTCAAATTTAAATATGTGCTCTGCATTTTATCTGGCAACCCCAGTTGACATCAAATGAGATGACTAGTGAACTTGGAAGACTTTTTGGGAAGTTTTTATAGTACAGGCCTGAAAGTGGCAAATTAGTTTTGGGCACATTTTCTTGGTAACACCTATCTATATCATAGCCACACCTATACATAAGGGGGATTGACAATGGGTGGACATTTATCTACATCAATATTATGCTATGGGAGGTTGGCACAAATCGTAGTTAGGCATCTTAGTATTTCCACCATAGCACATTAGCAGGTATCACATGCCAATTTGCAGTGGGTCCTATGTCTGCATATACAGGCAACATGTAATAGGAATTAAGCATTTTGTCCTGACAAATCAGGACTTAAGCTATAGGTCAGTCTCTAGCTGTGAGGCTTGGACAAGTTCCTTTTCCTTTCTAAGCCTCAGCTTCCTCATTGATCAAAAGAGATAACACAGAACATCTTTAGAGAGTTTTTAAAAGAATTAAATCAGATAAGACATGTAAAGTAATTTGTGCTATATCTGGGAATACATGGTGGCAGCTACTTCTGTGAGTCATAGAATGGAAATATTTGCCAGTCTATTTATTTTGTGTCTTTTTCTGTTCCCAATGTTTTTTGGTGGCTAAAAGAAAAGAAAAAGCAAGCATGATAAAGACTAATTAAAGAGTTGTTTCTCAAATTTCCTTGAAATTAGTAAGTTGATTCACTGAAATAATTCACATTTCATAACTCAAAATAAGCAAAACTTTGAATCTTTTTTTTTTTTTTTTTTTTTTTTTTACTTTTTAAACTGACATTTACTGGAGCTGGTAAGACTTGGTTTTTAGGTGGTTGTTTTGTGAATTGTAGCTGAAAACATAATAATAATGAAAAAATATATGCCGGTAGTAAAAGTTAATATGCTCTGTGTTGGTAATAGTTAAAAATTACAGAGAAGCTGAATAGCTGATTGGGTAAATAAGTATTTTTAGGCTTGAAAACTATTAAATAAGAATAATAATGAGTATTCATTACTTATCAGATATAAATATTTACCTAGGCAGTCTATTCACACACACACACAAATTATTACTCTGACTTCTTATTGCACTGCCTTATAACTTTTTCTGAGCACGCATAGTGCTTGAAACTAAAATTATGTCATTCTTCAGGATGATGGGTCTTATAAAGACTTATCTGTCAAGTAGCCAGCTGTGTTCTGGCAGGTCATTCAGATTCTTTCTCCTCTCACTTTAATTTACTTTCAGGAGAGAGATGGCTGGCAAAGTTTAAGCAAGCATGATAAAGATTAATTAAAGAGTTGTTCCTCAAATCTCCTTGAAATTAGAGGTTGATTCACTGAAATAATTCACATTTCATAACTCAAAATAAGCAAAACTTTGAATCTTACAAGAAAATTGAAGAGCTCTACGGATTACCCATTCTTTGCTGTGGAATTGTGCAATTGAATTTAGAATATAATAGAATTTGTGTTTCCAATAAAATCAACTCAGAATAGCTTCACATCATAGAACTAAATTAGACCATAACTCCCTCTAATTAGTTTGGATAGTAATAGTTTTAGTCCTTAATCACACCTTTTAGTGAAGAATTCTGAAGTCCTTAGAATAAAGTCTATTGTCCTACATCCTTGGGAGTAGTTCTTGAGAGAGGAAAGTTAACAGATGCATTGACAAAATAGGTCATCTGAAGAGTAGTTTTTAATGGTCTATGAGTTTTTTTTTAAATGGAAAACTTGGAAGTGTGATATTATATAATTGCTCATATGTGTCCTGAAGCAGGTTTAATGGTAGAATATACTAACTTGATTAAATATTTCATTTCCTGGCAACTTCATTAAAGATATCAGTTGAGACATTATACAATATCTTGGTTAGGGGGAGAAAACCCTTCCCTCAGATGATTTATTTTCTGCATCAGCTCTTTCTTTCTCAAGAACCAGTCAACATCTGTAGATCAATTCTTTTTTTTTTTTTTTTTTTTTTTTTTGAGACGGAGTCTTGCTCTGTCACCCAGGCTGGAGTGCAGTGGCCGGATCTCAGCTCACTGCAAGCTCCACCTCCCGGGTTCACGCCATTCTCCTGCCTCAGCCTCCCAAGTAGCTGGGACTACAGACGCCCGCCACCGCGCCCGGCTAGTTTTTTTGTATTTTTAGTAGAGACGGGGTTTCACCGTGTTAGCCAGGATGGTCTCGATCTCCTGACCTCGTGATCCGCCCGTCTCGGCCTCCCAAAGTGCTGGGATTACAGGCTTGAGCCACCGCGCCCGGCCGATCAATTCTTTATTGTGTGCAGAAGCCTTTATCACATGCCTTATTCCAGTCTTCAAATGTGCCTGCCCTTGTTATCTGCTATCTTCTAGACTGGGACAGAGAACAACATTATTAGAATATTACTGAGGTTTGGTTACTACGCTTTAGTAGGTAGTGAGGTGATGTGGAGATGGTGAGGCAGTTGGAGCATCCTCTCTGAGACTATGAGTTAAATCAAGGAAAAGAAAAACTGGACAAATTCCATTCAGTTTGAATCTGAGGAGAAACTTATGGAAAGCAGGTTGTTTACATTGAAGTTAAAGTCCTGCATAGACAAATGGCACTTAAATCTCTTCAGTAGTGACATTTTCACTGATGACATTAAGAATACATTGAAAACCTGAAGGGCACATGAGAACAAACTAGAGAAAGGGGAAGGGGATGTATCTGTGGGATATGGTGAAGTGTGTTTTGAGGATGAGAGCCATCTTGGAGGGATGGAGTCAGGAGTTCTCAGAAGAATGGCAATGATCTGTATAGATCTGTGTGGGAAAAATATTGTGAAAATTAACCTGGCAAACTTATTTTTGTTCCTATCTCCCTAAATGAATTTTATCTTTCAAATATATTTAAACAATGGGTAGCCATGTTGAGAAGGGAGGAGTCCTAACTGATATATGCGTTTAGTCTTTTTTATTTTGTTGTCACTGAAAAGTTGAATTAAACCACAGATTCTGGGCAAACCTCTTTAGTAAGATTAAAAACATTCATTACATTTTCCTCCTAAAAGCAGCTTCCCTAAAGCATGGAAAAATGTTAAAAATGCATTCACATTAAAGTCTGATTCTTTTTCTAAATTGGAAAACATGAAAGTGCATTAAAATATTTTTCTAGTGAAGAGTCATTAGAGTAATAAGGAGATTGTTGGTGATGAGTATCTAGGGGGAACATTAATCATCTTCATCTTTTAGTTTTCTTCTGATAAAAACAACATTTGGAGATAACCCAATCATAATTGCAATAGAAAGTTTACAGAAAGTGAAATCCCTGGACATTGAGGTCAACTTGACCTTTGGGTAATAATTCCACAGCCCCACATTTCATGAAATGGAGAAAAATGAACTTTAAATATATGATTACTTAGACTTTCTCAATGAGTTGTTGGTCTCACCAGTATCTTCTTATGTCTTTGCTTCTTTTTGTAGCACTTCATTTCTTGGGAGCACCTTTACCTTAAATAATTTAGGCGAAAAAAGTAAGATATATTAATAAATGAACTAATTTTTCCTTAGGTATTGAAAGTTCTAATTAAAGTTTTAATATTGGAAAAGGTTGAAGCTGTTTGCTAAATAAGATTTTAAATGACCCCTAGGCTATTTCTAGCTATGATAACTTGATGCTCTTATCATTAGTAAACATCGTTGGACTATCATTACATGTTATTATGTGGAGGACACTTTGTTAGTAACAAAGTGGAGTAAGAGGTGGTTGCTGTCTAAACTACAGTTCAGCTGGAGACAGATGTTTACTGTTTTATGGTTTACTGTATTTTAGATACTATTGCTTAGTCATATCAGCTAGTAAGGGACAAAGCCCCATGAAGTTAATGAATGAACACAGTCAGAAGTTTTTCTCACTCACGTGAAGTCCAAAATACCTTCTGTGGTAGGCAGAATAATGACCTTCCCCACAAAGACATCCTAATTCCTAGAACCTGTGAATAGGTTACCTTACATTGCAAAAGAGACTTTGCAGATGTTATTAAGTTAAAGATATCAAGATGGGAAGATTATTCTGAATTATCTGGGTGGGCCCAATCTAATCATAAGGACTCTGAAAAAACAAAGAGGGAGGCAAGAGAGACACAGAGGCAGGCCATGACGGAAACAGAGGGACGGAAAGAGAGACTGGAAGATGTGGCACTGCTGGTTTTGAAGATGGAGGATGGGGCCATGAGCCAAGGAATGCCGCTGGCCTCTAGAAGCTAGAAAAGGCAAGGAAACAGATTGTCCCTTTAAGGCTCCAGAAGAAACAGCCTTGCCAACATGATTTTAGGACTTCTGATCCCCAGAACTGTAAGATAATAAATTACCTTGTTTGAAACCATTGGGTTTGTGATCATTTGTTACAGCAGTGATAGGAAAGTAGTCCACCTTCCAGGTAGTCATTCAGGAAGTCAGTCTCTTTTCATTTTATGGCTCTGATATGAGGCGTTCTAATCAGCTGCATTTATTTTAGCCAGTGAGTGGAGAAAGAGAATGAGGGATGGCACATGGGAGATTTTTATGAAGCAAGGAAGTAAATGACAAACACAATTTCTATTCACATTCCATTGTTTTCACCCATCACAAGATGTCATATTGACCAAAATTTTTCTTTAGATGTTATGATCCCCTTATCAGTCTAGTACTTTTCTCTATGTCCTTATGACACCGTGTCCATGCAGCTCATGCTAGACATCTTGCAGTCGTTTTTGATACTTCCCTCTCTCCTGGCTCCTCATGTTCAATCTGCCACAGACCCTCAATGATTTTGTCTAACAAGTCCATCAATTTTCTCCATCTTCAATACCACCATTCTCACCCAAATAGCCATATAACTACATGCAGGATAGTCCTACAGCCAGGAAGAATATGAAGCCTGTTTGGTGAGCAGCTGGGCAGTTTTTGCCATGGATGCCAAACTGGTTCATCAGCAGATGGTTGTTATCTCTTCTCCATCCGTATTATCTGATAATGACTTTTTAACAGCATTACTTAGTTTTTCAAATGCTGAATATTATAAGGGAAGTGTAAGGCATTTTCCTCAGTTTTAAAGGGGAGCTAAAGGTCTATAGTCATCTCAAGCTCTTTGAGGTAAAGGTAAAAAATAACGAATAAATTAAAAAACCCCTGCGTAATTCTAATGGTAAAATAACTTATATGAGTCAGAAGACCTAGGGCAGAAGTAAGGCTCAAATTCAAATAATTAAGTTTATAATATTTATGAGAAATAATTTTTCTTTAATTTCTCAGCACTATTGATGAGTTGTGTTGAGGGCCAGGAACCTCAGTCTTGCCTACTGCTTTCTCCAGTTTGGAGAAAGTTAACACTGTAGGGAACATGTGAGTAGAGGTTGTGAGCCTTGAAATATTGCTTTGCCACACTTCACCAGATGAGTTCATTCTCAATACCAGATGGTGCTACCTCATTTGTATTTTTACAAATATACAATTCTTTTATTTTTTAAAGAAGAAATAGGGATCATATTTGTCCCAGAAACATGGAAAAATTGTAACATTTTGCTGCAATCTTGTCTCATGCTCTTATTTCATTTATTATGGCTTATACGTATGTTTTAAGATTCTTTGTAATACTTTAAAATACCACTATGTTATAAAGTGTTATGTGTTCACACCAAACATTTAGAAAATATAGATAAGTAAAAAGGCCACCATACTGAACTAGCAACTGTTAACTATTTGGTGTATATTCTTTCTATAAATATATTGATCTGTCTGCAAGAACTCAACTTTGAAAATGTTCTTACCCATATCCAAGAAGCCATATTAAACACATTTTTTTTTTAGACTTTATGATCTTCTTATCAAACACTTTTCTCCATTTCATTATAAGGCAGTCCTGTCCATGTGACTGCTCATGCTAGATATCTAGCATTGTAGTCATTTTTGGTACCTCCCTCTCCCTTTACCACTCATATCCCTTCATCTGCCATATTCAATCTGTTACCAAGTCTTCTTGATTCCACCTATCTTCATCTACTTTTCATCATCCATCATCTCCCCTGCTGCCACTTGCATCTTGGCCCATGCACATACATGCATATTTCTTCTTGCTCATCACCATGTTCCTAATAACTACTTGCCTTTTGGATTTCATTTTGCCAGGGAAACCTTTTCTTGCTGTTCAGACAGGATTTGGTGTGCCTTTTGTGTGCCATCTTAGTACTGTGTGATTATCTCTATTATATTACATATCACCACAGCATTACAACCTGTTTATTTGTCTGTGTTTCCCATAGTGTTCCTAGTGCTTAGCACAATGCCTGCCCCTATCAGGTCTTTGATACACATGATCGAATAGATAATGAGCAGTAGTGGGAAAGTAGGACAAACGGGTAAAGGGATCAGTTTTGGCCTCTGAAAGACATGTTGATTCTTGAATAAAGGAGTGATGTAGAAACAGATGGCTTTAGAACTGGTAGTATTATGGAGAATGAATTGAAAAGAAATGAGATGAATTTAAAGAGTACTGCTGGGACACTGCTGCTGTGATCCACGGGTGAAACCATGAGAACATTGACTCTAGTTACTGGGAATAGGAAGGTATGAATATGAGGACCTCAACTGAAGAAGCAAAGAAATCTGCTCCTGGTCACTGGGGTTAAATAGTACATATAAGGCTGTCAGGGGTCCACCCCAAATGGCTCAGAGACGCAATTCTGAAAGGAGGAGTTGATGGTTATAGGCTGGAAAGACCTTTAAAGAAAGAAAGGTGGACGATTACTAAAGCTAGCCCCTTTTTTCCCCACCATCTGCTCTTCAACAAATCATGTATCTTAGTTGAACTTTTTCTGACTTGGTTACATAAACTGTTTTTCTCAGGGTGAGTGGCTCTGACTGCTTCGCCAGAGAAACTCGTTTTAACTGTGTATCTAATGGGTTGCTCTTCAGTTTTCTTAGTTTGCATTTTTAACATGGACAAGTTGCAGAAGTAATACAAGGAACAGCACATAACACAATCTGTCATCCAAAAGTTGGAAAACAGAGCCAGGAGGTTAATTCCTCATGTTTGCAAATACTGAGAAAACACCACCAAAACAACATGTGTCCTTGTATGTAGGTCATGCGATGGATCATAATTATAAACTTTTAGGATAATGCAATTAACAACAATATTTCTGAATTAAAAAGGAAAAAAGATAACATAGAGCCACAGTGAGTGAGCAAATATTTGAAGTCTGCTTACTCTATTCAAGATATTGTGTATGTCATATATGAGTGCAAACAAGTATAGAGAATAGTTTTTGCTCTCAGGGAGCTTATACTTTGGATGAAGAGATAAGCTGTAGACCTATGAAAGTGTAAGTAAAATATAAGAGTAACTTAATGTATACATGTATCATTACTTAGGGTTCTGGGTTTTAGATAACAAGTCAACTCAAGAAGTAAGCAACACAGAGGAATTTATTATAAGGAGACAGAAACATATCTCAAGATCAGAAGTGCATCAGGGCCTCAGAAAATGAGCTGGGAAAACTGCAAAGCCACTACCTCCCTTCTTTTGTTTCCTGCTCCCCCATCCTCCCACTGACTCATTTTCTGAGGTGCTCTGCAGTCCCCACATTTGCATATTGCTGACAGGCTACTTGATTCCAACACCAAATTTTTAGTTGAAGAAGTATGTTGATGCTAATTGGATTAAGCATTCATCCTTAGTCCAACTAACTGTGATTTGCATGGTTATGTTATATAGATAAAGCTGTGAGAGCTCAGAGAAGTCATTTTTAGAGAAGGTGCTCATTATAGTATAAATATTTTGTTCAGAGATTGTCTGTTGTTATTCACCAGTAGGCATGGCCGAACCACTGAGATTCCAACTGGATAAGTTTCCTGGGTTGTAAAAATAATGAGGGCTTGTCACAACAGCTCATAATTTGGTCAGAATTTCTATTTGGTACTGTAGAGATTTTTCTGTTGAATGGATGTTTGCACATACATTAATCACAGCTATGCTTGTTTAGAATGTCACTCTGCCATTTGTCATATTAGTGAATAGTCACACTTTCCTGTGTTTCGAAGTTGCCTTTTGGAGAAAAAAGTCTTTGTGGACTTTGTGGAATAACGTAGGACATATCTTTGTTAACAAATTAATTTTTAGGTATAATAGAGACAAACCCAGCATTGAGGGTAGGTCTGTAAATGTTCAGTAGAGCTCTTAAATTGTATTGCTTATGTGCAGTTCTCTCACAAAATTTTAAATTAGTTTAATTCTCTCTCATATTCAGTCTATTTCAATGTGCTGAGCTTGATAGGAAATATCTGAAAAATGTGGTTCTTCCAAAACATCTTCTTATGTGAGGTCCATGAGACAAAGTGTACACGATTGCCATACAGTACAAAGGCTGTGGAATTATACACTACAGTTCAAATTGCTTGAACTGAACTCTGTGAAAAGATCTTGGATGGTCTTTAAAACATAATTTTACTAAGGAGGTAATGTATGCAGTGAAGTGGCATTTGTTCACATTTGCTTTTGAGAAGGATTAATTTACTAATACTGTTAGTTCCTTCACCTCTTTGCTAGTTTATTACTTAAATAGAGACAGCCAAACTTTTTGTCAGGAGAGCTTGTGAGAAATACTGAGTATGGTTTCATGTAAGGCACTTAGGCTATAGTGATTCTTCAGTAATAGGTTAAAAAATGGAAGGACAGGATAAAATAAAAATAGAAAACAATCACAATCCAATATAGCATTGAAAATAATCTCAAAGAACTTTTTAGAAACTTCCAATAGAGAATTTAAAAAATAGAAATGGCTGTTATGGCTGTGTGCTCAGAAATAAAGTCAAGCTACTCATCGTCTTTAAATGAAATTTCAAACTATTGAAAACCTGTTAACGATTGGGTTTGTATGTAACTGAGGAATATAATATAAACAGGATTTAAACATAAAGTCTAGGGATACAATTGCTTTATTGCTGGATAGAATACTCATTGATTCATTCACTCTTTGGCCTGGCTCAGAATCTGAGTCCATATGCCTACCGGTCTCATTCTGGGAAAACGAAAGAAGTGGAATTATAATGAGGTTTTTAGTGTAAGGGAGTGTTTCTCCTCCATAGTAGCTGTGAGTGAAGCTGATGGGACTTACTGGAAAAGTCAGACCTCAATGTACTCTTGTCTCAAGGGCGGCAAGTTATTATGGTTCTTTGTGGTGTGTGATGTGGATGTTAGTGGTCTGTCACGTGACTTGCCTGCTTTTCATATCAGTGGGGGGACTCGAAGGAGCTGGAGTAGCAATTGATAATCTCATTTGGTGTCAATGCCTGAGGCCCGAGCCACACAAATCAGCACCTTTCTGGTGTCACTGGGCTGCTTGCTGATGGCATCCTTCCACTCCTTCACAGATAACATTTTTATTAAGAAGCTAGCAGCGGCTCAATATAAGTATTGTGTGTGTGTGTGTGTGTGTATGTGTATGTAATGTACATTGATTTAGGACTTTGACATGATAATCAAAACAAAAGCTGTCTTTAAATTTTTTTTTGAGACAGGGTCTCATTCTGTTGCCCAGACTGGAGTGCAGTGGTGTGATCTTAGCTCACTGCAACCTCTGCCTCCCGGGTTCAAGCGATTCTCCCACCTCAGTCTCCTGAGTAGCTGACTATGGGCTCGTGCCACCACGCCTGGCTAGTTTTTGTATTTTTTTTGGTAGAGATGGGGTTTCACTATGTTGGTCAGGCTGGTCTTGAACTATTGGCCTCAAGTGATCTGCCCACCTGGCCTCTCAAATGCTGCCATTACAGGTGTGAACACCGTGCCTGGCCAACAAAATCTATCTCAAACAAAGGTGATGGGTAAAATAGCCTACAAAATGGCTTCTAAGTCTCAAAAATTAATTGTTGTCTAGATTTTAGAGTTTAGATCTGACTCTGCCACTAACTTATCTTGGTTGATTCACACAATGGCTTTGCTTCAGTTGACTTCTTTGCAAAAAACAGTTAAATTTGTTTTATTCCTAAAATTTGTGGCATAGTTATGCCTGAATTCATCCCGCATATTGTATATATACTGTATACCTGGCATTTTGTTACATGCTCTGAGTACAAAAAGTATGTTTTAATATAAAATAATATGTGGTCTAGTAGTGAAATTGAGATGTATAAAAATACAGCAATACTGGGCAGACTGTTATAAATGTATATATAATAAAATTAAGTTTAACTATGTGAGTTTATAGTTTTATATAATAAAGCCTCTCCAAAAGCAGTTTTTTCTTTGTGCTTTCCTATAATTTTTCTTTATTTAAGAAATCATTTCAACTTTTATTTTAGATTCAGGGTTACACATGCGGGTTTGTTGCATGGATACATTGCACTATGCTGAGGTTTGGGGCACTAATCAATAGTTAGTTTTTCAATTCTTGCCCTTTCCCTTCACTCTGACCTCTAGTAGTCCCTAGTTTCTATTGTTGCCATCTTTATGTCCATGTGTATCCAATGCTTAGCTCCCACTTATAGGTGAGAACATGTAGCAGCCAAATGCTATTTTAAAAAATAGGATTTTCATTTTTCTTGGTTATTTTAGGAGTAAGGTATAAGAAGAGCCCATGTATGCATGCATTAGCATGTGTTTATACTAGTGTGCAGGTACAAGCACACTGCTATGTCCACTGCCTTGCAGGATACTGTGTGTGATGTAGCGAAAGTCAGAAGACCAGCTTGTCATTCTCTCTCTTTACCTTTCTGTGTGATCTTGGGCATATCACTAAATGTCTCTGGGTATTGTAAATTGAGAATAGAGATAGCTTTCTTGGGCAAAGGATTATTCTCTAGCTAAAATGATTGATCAGAAAAGTATTTCGTAAATGGCAAAGCGACGCATAGTTACTCTCAGGAATTTCATTCTCTCTAATTCATATGTGAGCATTTAAATATTATGAAGACTAGTTGCTTTATGATGATAAAATGTTATAGTTTGCTTTGCACAGATTAAAAAGTCATAAGTGTTTTAATATCCTTTAATTCTTCATGGTATGTTCATTCTCATTCTTAATGGCTCCACATGCCTGAAAATTAATTTGCATCTTTACCCAATGTCATATTGTGGCTCTTCAGTATACTTGCAGAAAGTCTTTGACAAAGCTTCACATGCATAAAGATTTTCCTTATGTGCATATTAATAACCAATTATAAGTATGATCCAAATTTTAAAATCTTTTTACCCCGCCTTATTCACAAAGGATAATTGTATATAGCTTTCACATAATGACTAAAATATTAGACTCAGTGGAAAAAAATTAATTTTTATAATTGAAAAGACTTACAAATTTTAGGTCAAGGACAACTACTCCTTGGTAACCCTTTATTTAATGCATGGATTTGACTTAGCACAAAGTTCTTCAAAGTGAAATCAAGGCACACTCTCCCATGTGCTTAACTCCCTTTGTTCTGCAGTCTGACTTTTCTGACTTGTGGAAATATAAGACTGAACAGGATGTCAGTAGGCTTCTTTTTGGGGCTTTCTTTTAAAATTGTTATATATGTATTATGATTTTAGACTCTCTGGAGGAGAAAATACTTTTTCTCCTTTAAGAAGCTACAGAAACTTATAGGAGGTTGGGTTATAAAATGGAGAAGTCAAACATTGACTGGGAGGGGTAATGAGCAGGTGAATTTGGAGCTGGCTGGGAGAGAAGGCTCCCTTTGAGCTTCAGTCTGGAGATGGGGAGATACAACGCAGAGGGCCAAGAGCTCTGTGGAGTCTGTCCTACTCTGGCATACATTAAAAGCATCTTTCCTTA
Source organism: Macaca thibetana thibetana (assembly GCF_024542745.1). Classification (NCBI taxonomy): domain Eukaryota; kingdom Metazoa; phylum Chordata; class Mammalia; order Primates; family Cercopithecidae; genus Macaca; species Macaca thibetana. Next base: position 68,890,196 of record NC_065584.1, read on the forward strand.
GTAGGAGCCATCAATTTAGAAAGGAAGTAGTTAAATACTACCAGTAGGATATGTAAGAAGCGATTCCTACCTTTAATCTGAGAGACAAACTGGAATAGGTGACAAGAGATGGTTAACCAAGAAGTCAGGAATTGTTCAGGGGAAACACTATAGGGCAAAACAAAGATATTATTCTTTTTTTTTTTTTTTTTTTTTTTACGGAGTCTCACTCTGTTGTCAGGCTAGAGTGCAGTGGTACAATCTCAGCTCACTGCAACCTCTGCCTCCTGGGTTCAAGCGATTCTCCTACCTCAGCCTCCCGAGTAGCTGGGACTACAGGTGTGCGCCACCGTGCCCAACTAATTTTTGTATTTTTAGTAGAGACCATGTTGGCCAGGATGGTCTCAATCTCTTGACCTCGTGATCCGCCCGCATCAGCCTCCCAAAGTGTTGGGATTACAGGCGCGAGCCACCACACACAGCCAATATTATTCTTTTAAGGGAGAAGTTTTCAAACCTTGTCAGCAGTAAATTCCTTTCTTCTAAGTAAAATTTTACATGACTCCTCACATGTCCTCTGCACTCCTTTCATTTATGAAATACATAAAAATAGAGCTGCTGCAATTTGAAGCAGGTATGGGGTCCAAGCCTCATGTGATTGTGATTCCTACTATGACCCCTCAAGTAACCTCATGAAGCATGAGGGTTCCACAGACCACAGGTTGAAAACCACTATTTCCAGTTATAAAGGAAAACAAATGCTTAGACTGAGATAGCCATATTAGCTTAGTGATAAATACACTTGTATGTTGGTGTTGGCTTTTCTTTTAAATTTTCCCTAGTATCGAAATTCTGCTTTTGAATAAACGTTGAATGTTAATCAAAGTGTCTGATTATTAGAATGGGAAACAATGTAGAATATCTGGATAAGTTCATCTGATATTATCTACATCTAAGGAAATCCTGATGATTTATTTAAATTAGGCGCACATGAATCATTGGTAGCAGCCATACAAATTTTAGAAATAGTGTCTTACAGTACTTGGTATTTAATAGCCCAGCCTAGCAACATCTAATACATCTTTTGTCCACCCAGCCTTTGGCACAAAATCTTGCACATTGTACTTATGCCATGAATGATTTCTTTTTAAAAGATTTTATTTTATTGTGGCTAGAACACTTAACACGAGATCTACTGTCAATAAATTTCTGTGTACAATACTGTATTGTTGACTACAGGTACAATGATGTTCTGCAGATTCCTAGAGCTTATTTGTCTTGCTCGATGGAAACTTTATACCTGTTGATTAGTAATTCCACATTGTTCCCTCTTCCAGCCCCTGGCAACCACCATTCTCCTTTTTGATTCTATGAATTTGACTATTTTAGTTACTTCATAAGTGGATTCATTCAGTGTTTGTCTTTCTGTGACTGGCTTATTTCACTTCACATAATGTCCTCAAGGTTCATCCATGTTGTCACACATTGCAGAGTTTCCTGCTTTTTAAAGGCTGAATGGTATTCCATTATATCTACGTATCCTATTTCTTTATCAACTCATTCATCTGTCCATGAACATTTAAGTTATTTTCATCTCCTGGCTATTATGAGTAGTGCTGCAATAAATGTGATAGTGCCAATATCTCTTTGGGATTCTGATTTAAATTCTTTTGAATAAATGCCCAGCAGTAGAATTGCTGGATAATATTATAATTCTATTTTTAATTTTTTGAGGAAACACTATACTGTTTTCCATAGTGGCTGCAGCAGTTTGCACTCTCACTAACAGTGAGTTAAATGTTCCAATTTCTCCACATCCTTGCCATATTTGTTGTCTTTTATTTTTTTGATAGCAGTCATCCTAACAGGTGTAATATCTCTTTGTGGTTTTGATATGCATTTCCCTGATGACTAGTGATGTCAAGCATTTTTTTTTTCATACACCCACCTATTGGCCATTTGTATATCTTCTTTGGAGAAATGTCTATTCAATTCCCTAGCCCCTGTTTAAATTGGATTATTAGGTTTTTATTTTTTCTATTGAGTTGTAGAAGTTTCTTGTACATTTTGGATTATATACTCTCATTGGATATATGGTTTGCAAATATTTTCTTATATTCTGTAGTTTGTCTTTTCACACTGTTCATTGCTTCCTTTGTTGTGCAAAAACTTAGTTTGACGCAGTCTCAGTTATTTATATTGGTTTTTGTCACCAGTGCTTTTGGTGTCATATCCACGAAATCATTACTAAGATCAATGTCATGAAGCTTTGCTTCTATGTTTTCTGCTAGAAATTGTACATTTTCAGGTTTTAGTTTTAAATTTTTAATCTATTTTGAGTTGATTTTTTTGTATGGTATAAGATAAGAGTCCACATTTATTTATTTATTTATTTAGACCTAGTCTCACTCCGTTGCTTAGGCTGGAGTGCAATCTCAGCTCATTGCAACCTCTGCCTCCTGGGTTCAAGCGATTCTCCTGCCTCTGCCTCTGGAGTAGCTGGGATTACAGGCAGGCACCACCATATCGGGCTAATTTTTGTATTTTTAGTAGATACGGGGTTTCATCATATTGGCCAGGATGGTCTCGAATGCCTGGCATCAAGTGATCCGCCTGCCTTGGCCTCCAAAAGGGCCGGAATTACAGGCCTGAGCCACCGTGCCCAGCCTCACTTTTATTCTTTTGAATGTGGATACTGGATATCCAGTTTTCCCAAAACTATTTGTTGAAGAGGTTGTCCTTTCCCCATTGTGCATTCTTGGCACTTTTGCCAAAGATCAGTTGACCTTACATGTGTGGATTTATTTCTGGGCTCTCTATTCTGTTATATTGGTCAATATGTCTGTCTTTTTGCCAGTACCATGATGTTTAGATTACTATAGCTTTGTGATATTTTTCTGGACTCAGGAAGTATGATGCCTCCAACTTTGTTCTTTTTTCTCAAGATTAATTTGACTATTTATGGTCTTTTGTGGTTCCAGTATAAATTTTAGAATTGCTTTTTCTGTTTCTCTACAAAATGCCAAGGGATTTTGATATGGATTGCATTGAATCTGTAGATCACTTTAAACAGTACAAACATTTTAACAATATGAAGTCTTTAAATCTATTAACATCAAATGTCTTTCCATTTGTTTATGTCGTGTTTAATTTCTTTTATCAGTGTGTTGTAGTTTTCATTATATAAGTCGTTCCCCCCCATAGTTAAATTTATTCTTAAGCATTTTATTTTTTTGTTGCTATTTTAAATAGGATTGTTTTCTCAATTTCTGTTTTAGGATAGTTTGCTTTTAGTGTATAGAAATGCAACTGATTTTTATATGTGGTATTTCTATCCTGCAACTTTACTGAATTTTTTATTCTAACAGTTTTTAAGTTGAGTCTAGAATTTTTGATACATAAAATCATATCATCTGTAAACAGGGACAGTTTTACTTCTTCCTTTCTAGTTTGGATGTCTTTTATTTTTTTCTCATGCCTACCTGCTCTGGTGAGAACTTTTAGTACTATGTTGAATAAAAGTGGTGGGAATGGGCATTTTTCCTGAGCTTAGAGAAAAAGCTTTTAGTTTTTTACCATTGAGTATGATGTTAACTGTGGGATTTTTATGTAAGATCTTTATTATGTTGAGGTACTTCTCTTATATTCTTAATTTGTTGAGCGTTTCTATCATGAAAGGATGTCGAATTTCATCAAAGTTTTTTCTACATTGATTGAGATGATTATGTGATTTTTATTCTTTCTTCTGTTAATGCAATGTATCACCTTAATTGATTTTCATATGTTGAACCATCCTTGCATCCCAGGGATAAATTCCACTTGGTCATGGTGTATGAAACTTTTAATGTGCTGTTGGATTCAGTTTGCTAGCATTTTGTTTAGGATTTTTGCATCTAAATTCATCAAGGATATTGTCTTACAGTTTTCTTTTCCCATAGTGTCTGCTGGTCTTTGGTATCAGGGTAATGTTGGCCTCATAAAATGAGTTTAGAAATGTTCCCCTTTCTTTAATGGCCAGAAGGATTGATGTTAATTCTTCCTTAAAAGTTTGTTAGAATTCACCAGTGAAACCATCTGGTCTCAAGGTTTTCTTTGTTGGGAGGTTTTTGATTACTGATTCAATCTCCATGTTAGTTATAGGTCTGTTCAGGCTTTCCAGTTCTTCATGATTTAGTCTCGATAGCTTGTGTTTCTAGGAATTTACCCATTTTTCCAGATTGTCCATTTCTTTGGTGTATAGTTATTCACAGTATTCTCATATAATCCTTTTTATTTTGTGGCATCACTTGTAAAGCCTCTTCTTTCATTTCTCATTTTATCTATTTGGATCTTCTCTCCTTTTTAAAGTTAGTCTAGCTAAGAGTTTATCAATTTTGATTTTCTTTAAAAAAACTCAGTTTCGGCCGGGCGCGGTGGCTCAAGGCTGTAATCCCAGCACTTTGGGAGGCCGAGACGGGCGGATCACAAGGTCAGGAGATTGAGACCATCCTGGCAACCCGGTGAAACCCCATCTCTACTAAAAATTACAAAAAACTAGCCGGGTGAGGTGGCGGGTGCCTGTAGTCCCAGCTACTCGGGAGGCTGAGGCAGGAGAATGGCGTGAACCCGGGAGGCGGAGCTTGCAGTGAGCTGAGATCCGGCCACTGCACTCCAGCCTGGGTGACAGAGCAAGACCCCGTCTCAAAAAAAAAAAAAAAACAAAAAAAAAAAAACAAAAAAAAAAAACTCAGTTTCTTATTTTGTCTATTTTTAATTTCTTGTGTTTTCTGCTGTAGTTAAAAAAATTTTCGTAATCTCCTAACTTGGACTTAATTTGCTCTTTTAAAAATTCCTTGCAGTGTTAAGTTAGGTTGTTTATTTGAGATCCTTTTCTTTTTAAATGTGTTTATTGTGCTAAATTTCCCTCTTAGTATTGGTTTTGCTGCATCAAGTACTTTTTTCATGACTTATATCACAATAGATCTATTCTGGAGAAAGATCCACATGAGAAGAATGTGTATTCTGCTGCCATTGGGTAGAATATTCTGTATACATCTCTTAAGAACATTTGGCCTCTAATGTAATTCAAGCTCTCTTGTTTCCTTGTTGATCTTCTATTTGAATATTCTGTTTTCAAACATTATTGAAAGTGAGGTATTGAAGTATTCTATTATTATCACATTGCTGTCTATTTCTCTCTCCAGTTTTGTCAATGTTTGCCTTATGTATTTGGGTACTATGATGTTGGGTGCATATATTTATAATTATTATACTATCCCGGTGGATTGACCTTTTTATCTTTATACAATGCCCTTCTTTGTCTTTTGTGACAATTTTTGACTTAAAGTGTATTTTGTGTGTTATAAATATAGCCACCCCTGCTATCTTTTAGTAACCATTGCATGAAATATCTTTTTTCATCTCTTCACTTTCAGCGTATGTCCTTAAATCTAAAGTGAGTTTCTTGTAGACAGCATATAATTGGGTCTTGTTTTTTAATCTATTCAACCATTCTATTTTTTTTTTGATTGGGGCATTCAATCCATTCACATGTAAAGTAGTTATAGGAAAGTATCTGCTATAGCCATTTTGTTAGTTGTTTTCTGTTATGTAGTGTTTTCTTAATCAAAATTTTTAAAATGAGTCTCAGAAGGGACTGATTAATATTTTAAATCTATAGTCTGCTAAGTCAGGGGAGGCAGTATTTGTGAATTACCTCAGCTACATGCATTTTCTCCTATTTCCTATCTGGAAATTTCAAATAGGTTGGTAAGCTTATTTGCCTATTTAAATTGGTTGGGTTGGAGTGCAATGGGCAGAAGAAGAGGTAGTATCATGAGAGAAGCCACAGAGAGAAGAAATATGGTGTTTGAGGTGTAAGGTCTCCCTTTATTATTATTGGATGTTGCTAGCAAAAACAATCCTCTGCCCACCTCAGAGCAAGATAGGATGTTGTGCTGAGTTTAATATCAGAAGAATTGGATGGTATGTTGTCCAAAGGCAAACAGCGTATGAGGTAGGTAACCTAATAAGGTTATGTAAGTCTATAAATGTGAGTGATTGGAACTGGAGGTCTTGTAATAAAATTTTCAAGGTTTCAAAGTATAGAACCTTAATTTTATCTTTCAATAACAATGGATATTACTTGTAAGTAACATTTAATACAATAACCTTGAAATAAAATCTCTGTATAAATAAAAATGTTAAATCACTACTAATTTTTTTCTTGTGGAATATTATAATCTGTATTAACTTATTGATAAACATAGGCAATTTTAATGAAAATAAAAATTTTTTTGAGATGGAGTCTAGCTCTGTTTTCCAGGCTGGAGTATAGTGGTGTGATCTTGGCTCACTGAGACCTCTGCCTCCTGGGTTCAAGTGATTCTCCTGCCTCAGCCTCCCAAGTAGCTGGGATTACAGGTGCCCGCCACCATGCCCAGCTAAATTTTGTATTTTTAGTAGAGACGGGGTTTCACTGTGTTGGCCAGGTTGGTCTTGAATTCCTGACCTCATGATCTGCCCACCTCAGCCTCCCAAAGTGCTGGGATTACAAGCATGAGCCACTGTGCCCGGCCTAAAAAAAAATTCTTAATTTTAGGATATTAACTACTTAAACTCTTTTTTTTGTGATCATTTCAGATAGACTTCAAGAAGTTACATAGTGGAGATTTGTTAATTACCTTTCTTAATAGAAGAAAAAAACCTTGGTAAGTAATATCAATTCTATTCAGTGCAGAAAATGAAACAGTTGGTGATGTTTCAGAGAACCCAACTCAAACTGACTTAAACAAGCAGTAGGCTGGAATTTATCTAATTCCAGGTAGTTGGTTTTATCTAATGTTGGTTTAACTAAAACCAGGTAGTTGGTTTTATCTAATGTTGGTTTAGTCTAGGGCTGGTCCGAATACCCAGTGATATCACCAAGTACCAGTTTTTTCCTATCTCTTCATTTGCCTCCTGTGATATTGTTTTTTCTCTTCTAACCATCAAACAAAAGTCCTGAGAATCACTCTCCTTGGATTGACTTAGATAGCATGCCAAGAGAGTGTTATATACTGCACTGTCTTGTTTAGGCTTGGGTTCCTTCGCCATCCCTGAATCAGTAACTGTGGCAGAGCTTGTAATTTTGCTGATATGCTTAAACCAATCCCTAAGTACATGATTGGAAATTAGGGATTCTGTTAATAGTGAGAAATGGGATTGAATATTACTATAGCTATCAAAATTGTCTTTTTGAGTGGATAAGTATTTATGTTAATTATTACTTGAAAAGATTGTTCTTATTTTTATCAATAATTATAATCCTATGTAGCAATTTATGAAGAATCAGGGCTAAGTATTATTAAAAAGAAGATAATGAGCCAGGTGTGGTGGTTCATGCTAGTAATCCCAGCAATTTGGGAGGCCAAGGCAGGAAGTTTACTTGAGCCTAGGAGTTTGAGATTAGGCTGGGCAATATAGCATGATCCTGTCTCTAAAAAAAAAAAGGAAAAAAAAAAGAAAAAAAAAGAAGTTAGCCAGGCTTGGTGGTGCACCTGCAGGCCCTGCTACTTGTTGGGGCTGAGGTGGGAGGATTGCTTGAGACTGGGAGGTTGAGACTGTAGTGAACTGTGATGGCACCATTGCACTCCAGCCTGGGCAACAGAGTTACACCTTGTCTTAAAAAAAAGATAATGTATTCTGGTACAATTTGCTTGAGTTACCTGATTTATTGCAAATACTCCCACATTCTAATATATATAAATCGAAATATATAGCAATCTAGTACATTAGGAGTAGGTTTGGGATATCTGTTAATATAATTGATGAGACTTTTTATGCAATAAGAACAATTCTAAATTTATTTAAAAGTGAAATTCAAGGAGCATGCTGAGAATGCTATATTTCTGGTTGACGTTTGTGTCTTTCTATTTTTTTCTCTCAATTAGTTGAAATTTTTGTACCAATTATACGTAATAGATTTGAAACACTCTCTTCTAATCTTCCTGGATTTTTTAGCTTGCTGCAAATCCAAGCTTTAATACTTTCAAGGTCAAAAGAGATTTTACTAATGTTTAGGCCCTTGGTCTTGTGCATTTTCCAGAAAGGGCAGACAAAGACATTAATCACTAAAAATGATGACCTTGATCTCCAGCCCATACTTCCTTTCTGAACACCAGCAATCTATATCATACTGCTGATTGCATATCTTAACCTGTATTTTCTATCTTAAACTCCACATGTATAAAACTTAATATCTCCTTCTCCCAAATGTCTTATTTCCAACCTTTTCCCGACTTGATCAAAGGCACCATCATTCACCTGGTCCTCCAGTTAGAAGATCAGGAGTTGTCCTGCATTGCTTTCTCTCTCTTGTCCTTTAAATCCCTTACAGTGTGTCATCAGTTCATACGTTCTACCTTCTTAGCATCTCTCCTCTTGATTCTCTTCTGTTCATCACCACCACTACTGCTTTTATTCACGCCGTTCTCATGTGTTCTCTGGATTCTGGGAAACGTCTCCTAACTAGCTCTCTTGTTTCTATTCTGACATCTATTCAGTAAGCCTTCCACATGTTTGCAAGAATGTTTGTAAAAAGTACATGTACTTAAAAAAGTACTTGTAAAAAGTACAAACTTTATTAGGCTATTCTGCTGTTTAACCTTTCAATGGCTCTCCACTGCCCTCAGGATAAAGCTGATCTATGAAAACATGGATCCATGAAAACACGCTCTATTGAGTCTTCCTTGCACTGGCTTCTAATGAACTATCCAATGAACCATTTACTCAGTATTCTTTTTTTTTTTTTTTAAAATTTGAGATGTATTCTCGCTCTGTTGCCCAGACTGGAGTGCGATCTCGGCTCACTGCAACTTCCACTTCCTGGGTTCAAGTGATTCTCCTGCCTCAGCCTCCTGACTAGCTGGGATACAGGTGCATGCTACCACACACGGCTAATTTTTTTGTATTTCTTTTTAGTAGAGTCAAACTCCTGACCTCAGGTGATCTGCCTGCCTTGGCCTCCCAAAATGCTGGAATTTCAGGTGTGAGCCACTGTGCCTGGCCTCTGTATTCCTTTTTACATTAGATTTAAACTGTGGAATTTCTTTTGGTTTCCTACTGCTGCCAGGCTATTTCTTACCTCTCTGACTTTGGTTATGCTTTCTCTCTGCTTGGAATGTCCTTTGCTCAGTTTCTATTTATTAAACACCTACCAGTCTTTCAAGAGAGTGTATGTTATAATGTTTGAGAGCTTGTATTTTGGAGGCAGATGGACCTGGGATTGAATCCTGGATCCCCAATAACTAACTATATAGCTTTGGTCAAGTCACATAACCTCCTTGAACCTCAATTTTCTTATCTATAAACTTGGAATAATAATATCTACTACAAATGGCTGTTGTGAGGATTAAATTAAATGAACTAATGAACTTGAAGTGCTTAATACCATGCTTGACACATTCTAATTATTCAATAAATTGCAGCTTCCATGACTCAACTCAACTTATTTATCAAAACCTTTTGAACCCCTTCCCCTCAATTGGAATAATCATTCTGCTTCAGTTATTGAGCTATGATCTCAGTTGGAGCTATGATCAGCTCCAAACCCATATCCTTGTGTAGCCTGCTCTGTGGTGCTGGGACTGGCATTCTGTAAATTAGATCTCTGCCTGGCCAGTTCTCTCCTCTTAGGCTCTCTCCGCAGGGGTTCCAGGGAGACTGCACAGCTGGTGGAGGGAAAAGGCACTTGCTCTTTTCTGTTGAGTTCATGTGTGCTTCCTAATTTTGTCAGGGTCACCCTTGTCTCATTTCACCCTGGCAGTGGCAGTTGAATCCAATAGCAGCAATCAAATGCACTTTGCAGTTTAGGTTCTCTAACACTGGCAGAATCAGACACATTAGGTGAGCAGTGCCCCTTCTTAGATGTCTGGGTCTCAGGCAGATGAGTCACCTCCTCTAAACGTTCTAAATTTTAATAAACCCAACCTTTCACTTTGCTTTCCCAATTGTAGGGGTAGAAGAGGCTTCCTGCAGGTGTTATCTCTGTGATACCTTAGAGTTCTCTCTTTGCCTTTTCATCTACTCAATATAACTATCTACACTAAAGTTTTGCCTATTAAGAGTAATTAGTGTGACCTCTATATCCTAACCGGACCCTGACAGACACTGACACCTATTCCCTCCTTTGTTCCCTTACTAGGATTTGTTTTTGTGTCCCAAGTGCCTTTGTAATAAACTGATGCACAGTAAGAGTTCATAAATAGAGCTACCTGATGAACATCTCTGCCTGAATAGTTCCCTTTAGGTCCCACACTCAGTATTTTTCCATCTGCGCTCATCGTTTGCAGTCATCACTACAACTGCAGTTTCTTCTTTCTCCATATTGGTCAGTGTCATCAGTGTGTGCTTTCGAATGAATTGAATTCAGTGTTCTAAACTTGATCTTTACAGCAATTGAACAATGTGAACAAATTAAAGTTACTAATGTCTTTGTACTTCAAGTTGCTACAGTAAGTGAGACAAATTTTGGTTTAAAAAATATATTAATGTAATTCATTTAAAAATCTATATCTCCAAAAGTTAATAACCAGAAAAGATACACTTGAGTAGGAGGGGGAAACCCAAATCTTATTCCGTTCATTTCAAACTAATTTTTACAACTCCATTAGTCTTTCACTTTCCCTATCAATAAAATGGAGTTAAAATATGTATGTATGTCAGAGATATGTATGCATCCTATGTATGTCAGAGATATTTAATATATTATATAAACATACACATTAGATAACATATCTGCAAGTTATTAGGATTTAATAACATTTAGAATTAATCATTATGCTAAAGTTAAACTATTTTAAAGTCTATCTCCTCCCTCCCAATCTAATAACAGATGGGTTCAAAGTAACATCTATAAAAGAAGCTTAAACTATGTTTAACTTAACATAAACAATTCATTGAGTTTCACCAAATAAATAATGTTGACTAAAAGTTGGGAGAGTTTTGATTACATAGTTATTAAATCATTATAAAACATAATGTGGTCTTTGAGAAGCAATTCCTGACTTGCATAACTGTTTTAAAAAAGGAATCTTTGATATAAAAAATGATGAAGCAACTCAATTTTACTGGCATAGAATTTGGGGAAGGGCATTAAGAATTATTTTATTTCTAATACTGAATGTATGAGAGAACAGATCAAGTAATAAATTTTAAATTATTTCAGTTTTCATGCTGGATCAATGTTTGCTATTGCTGAATTTTTTTCTGGAGTTATTTTGATTTTGAGAAAATTAGAATTGATTTATTTGTAAAGCAGAATTCTGAATAGAAACTATAAACCATGCTGAATAACAAACTCAAATATAGATTTCTTGTCCCAATATTTAAAAGACAACACTTTTGAAAAAAAAAGTGAAGTAGGGTTAACCCAATTTCTTATCTTGGCGAATATGAATGATATCTATAGTATAGAAAAAAAGTTGATACTCATACGAGCCTATATAGAATCAAAGAATTCAATAAAATGCCGGATCATTCTACTTTTTAGATATACTTGGAAACTGAAATATCATCAAAAGACTTCAATACTGCATGCAGTGAGCCAGTTCTTCCTATTGGAGAAACAAATAACTATATAAATATCTTCTTTGAGCAAGTGGGCAGTTGAATTTCAATGATTTAAAATAGCTTTATTTTCAATGTTAAAATGTCATGCAGTAAAGTTTTAAGGAAACCCTACAAAAATACATTTATAGCAGACTTAAGCAGTTGCTTTCAGATAATGAGATGTTTGGTTCTCTCTATTGTGGTTTTTCAGTGTAGACTTCATCTGAATTATCTCTTCTTGGCCTGTTGAGATTTTCAAATGTATGAGGATTTCTAGGGATATTTATTTCCCCTTATAACATATTAGCTATGAAGAAATGCCAGTTATCTGAACAACATTTGAAATTTACTGTGCTCTGGAAACTGTCCTAGGTCCTAGGATGGAGTTGAGATTAGAAGACAGGGGAGGAAATAAAAAAAGAAGAATAAGACGCCTTGGTCCAGTAGCATTTGCAGTGATGCATGGGCGCTCTGGAATTTCATGGTTCATCATGGTTCTCAGGGCAAAGGTGAAAAAACTGAGTCAATTAGAAGTTTATTATTTTCCATTTTGTCACATTCTGGCCATATTCCTATTGATTTTGTAGCAGACCATTAGAGTATGCTGAGAGCCATACCTTGCCACTTATTCATATAATTCATATTCATTATAACATGCCGGTAGTAAAGAGAAGAATCCCGATTTCCACTCTCCTTTTTGAATAAACCTAATGGAAACAATTAATGTCATTCATGGGATCTGGGACCTGGTAGATGCTGAGCATATTCCACCACTTAGAGAAGTGTACAGGAAACCTGAGGTCATTTCAGGGTAGCATGGCTAGTTGGTCAGAAGGGATTCTAGCCTGTCCCATTTCTGCTGAAAGAGTGAAGTTGGTCTTTATTTCACTGTCTTATACACCCATGCCTAAAAATAAAATAAGGAAACCAGAAGTCAATATTTGACTTTAGTATAAATCCCTTAGGGAATTGTTCACTCATTCAGTCATTTCAACATAATCAAGTTCTGAAGCATCTCATGCAGTGTAAAACAAACTGGTACCAGACATTGGGGACATAATGATGAAAAGACTTGGCCCCTGAATTAATTTGAGCTTCTATAACAAAGTACCATAGACAGGGTGGCCTATAAACAACAAGAAATGTATTTTCATAGTTCTGAGGGCTGGAAGTCTGAGATCAGGGTGCCAAGACGGTCCCCTTCTGGTGAAGGCCCTCTGCCAGGTTGCAGACTGCTGTCTTTTTGTTGCATTCTCACGTAGAAGAAAGAGCATGGAGAGCTTTACAGGGTTCCTTTTATAAGGTTAATCCCATTCGGGAAAGCTCCACCTACATGACCTATTTATCCCCCAAAGACCCCACCTCCTAATACCATCACTTTGGGGGTTAGGAATTTTTTGGGGAAGGGGCACAAACTTTCAGTCTTTAACAGTCCCTACCCTGTAACAGGAACATATTTGCAACATGGTAAATGCTTATTGTAGAATGACTTCTGGTCAAGTTTTTTCTAGGTGGTTACTTAATTTATTAGTAATTATTAAAAGTAATGGCAAAAACCACAATTACTTCTGCACCAACCTAAATGTTTATGTATTTTGACCAATTTGAGCAGTCTCTCCACCAGCTCCTTGACAAAAGCATGAAACAACTGACAGATCCACCTCTTGTTTGCCCATCCTGATCAGGACCATAAACTTTCAGGGTCAGCTGGGGCATTTTCTCTCACAGAATGAAAGCAGCTGAGAGGAGGCTGACTTGGCTGTGTAATCTCTGTCCTTCACCTTGAAAACTCCAATTTAGGGGATGTTAGAGGAGAAAAGATTAGGGATGTTCTGAATGGGAGAGATTTAATGTCTCTGTGATTGAGACTCAGACTTCACAGAGCTCCTGATTCCCCTCCTCCATGCACACACTCATAAACTCCTCAATGGTCTTCTAACCTCAAGGCTGTTGTTAACACTGAGTTGCAGGGTAGAATGGAGGAGGGTTATCTCCTATTGATTCATTTCTTTCTAATTGCTTGAGGAGGTAGAGTTTGGTTATCAAAACTTTATTTTTGTCAAGTTTTACTCATCAGTTCAATGTTTTCTCATCAGATTTTTAGGACATCAACATATTGTGTATTTCTTTCAAACAAGGGTATTAACGGTATATAAGGAAATCCCTCAAGCATAGACTGATACCTTTTCTTTCCTCACCTCCAAGATGAGATCATTACCAAAAGAGTTTTAAAGAAATGTCTTAGCTCTTGTTAAAAGAGACTACAGAGGCCAAGGCAGGTGGATCATGAGGTCAGTAGTTCAAGACCCAGCCTGGCCAAGATAGTGAAATCCCATCTCCACTAAAGATACAAAAATTAACTGGGCGTGGTTGTGGGCACCTGTAATCCCAGCTACTCGGGAGGCTGAGAAAGAGAATTGCTTGAACCCGTGAGGCGGAAGTTGCAGTGAGCCGAGATCATGCCACTGCACTCCAGCCTGCACCACAGAGGGAAACTCTGTCTCAAAAAAAAAAAAAAAAAAAAAAAAAAAAACAGACTACAACACAACTCTATTGCAACAGTAATGAGAGACTATCATGTACTGTACACCTTTATTAGAGTCCTTATTTCTCAATATTTTAGTAATCTAGTTACCTTTTTCTCTGCAGACTCTAAGTATCATGAGGCTAGAGACTATGTCCTAGATCTACGTATTCCCAGTACCTGGCACAGTGCCTAGCACATGATAGCTGAGCTCAATACATATTTGGTGAGCCAATGTGTGTTCATGAAGGAGTGACTATTTAAAAAAATTATCTAGTTATAATGGAATTTCACTATATAATTTTTGTTTGACGTCCAATTTCAAACAAGTAATTTTTTTTGTCTGAAAGAGCTGATAATGTCATTTTGAAAATCTTTTGATTAAATAAAATGTACCAGCATTTTCTTTCAAATATATCAGCTTATTACTCTGTAGCTCAGTTATCTCTCTCTAGGTATTGAGGAGCTGTGAACTCTAAGGGACAAAAGCTCTACATAATTTGAAGGTATTATACTCAAGGCAAAGTTTCTTTTCAGGTAAAAATTATACTGCAGTTTTTCAATCAAGTGAAAGTTAACATTAACATTCACAGGAGAGTTTTTGTGCCCATTACACATCTTTTACTTTCTTTCATGACATTAAAAAAATTAAATAGATAATGCTCCTCTCAATGAATAATCTAGAAAAAGAAGTAATGAGGCATACGTGAAAACCAGTTAATACAACCATGATCTTCTCAGCATAATGGTCTGAAGTGATTTATTTGTGTTGACAGTGTTTACTCAACTATAGCCTACTTATAAACAGAGTGGTGAGTCATCACTACCAATGATGAGCTTACTTACAGAATTTTATTTCATTTCAATGGCCAATACTTACTATATTTTGAGATGGTTGCTCAGAAGAGTGGGAAGAATTTGTTCACTGTAAAAGAATAAATTTTTCAGATAATTATAAGGGAAAAATGAAGTTAATTGAATTATATAATTGGTATTTAATGTCATAGATGAATTTTTATGTGTAAGCCATTATTATATATGAAAGTTAGTCCCTAGTAATAAAATTATACTCATTTTTTCCTTGGTTTAACTATAAAATTTTTTCCTTGGTTTAAATATAGTCTTTCCTTTGTATATGAGATATTCAGAGGCTATACTTCGTAAACATCAATATCTTTCCAAAGTGATTGGTCATTTTTTTCTCTAGGCCCAGCAGAAAATTAGAAAATACATAACTCATTCAATAACTAAGGATACAAACTTCCATGCATTTTAGACCTATTCCTTGGCTATTATGTCTGCATCTCTTATCTAATGGATGGATATCCCATAAATGAATTGCCTCCACTCTGGCCTGGTGAATTATACTTAGATGGAGAAGAGTTGAAGGGAAGGGTGGGAACCCTAGCTCTATTCTATATTCCTTTCTGAACTACAAGGGATCCTATTAATATCTGTAGCTATTGAGCTAACATGTAAAGTCTTGCCTACTATTTCTTTTTCAGGGCATGGTAGATACTATTGAGATAAAAATAATTTTCTAGGAAACCAGGAATTTTAATAAAAATGTAAATTATTTTAACATTAGTACTGAAGTTCAGGTTAATAAGTATGACAGTGATTGATAAAAATCTTATGTATCAGCAAAAATGTTAGAGGTGGAAGAAGTTTTCAACCTGAGAGACATAAATGTATTATTACTTGAAAATTATTTCATTGAAGGTAAACATTTGTTTTACCCTCTAGATTCACCTTAATATAAAGTCAAAGTTGAAAATAAGGTAATTAGTCTTAGTGAAATTTGTGTCTCTGCTCCCAGAAAGGTCAACTAAATTTTCCCAGATGTTACAATTAATTTTCATTATTGCTTTTAGCTTATCTGTATTTCTAGTTCCCCATTTGCCTTTTTCTTATCTTTCCGTGTTCTATCAGAATGAATTCTATTTCTCACATTAGGACCAAGGAAGGATTGGAATTACTTACAATGGAAAAGTTTTATTTGAACTTCATTCTCTCTTCCTCCTTTTATTTGGGTATCTCTACTTTCCGCTTGTTTAAAACCTTTCTCAGGCAATTTTTACTGTTATTTTTTACACTGAGCTGTTTGGAAAAATGAAGTATCAGCCCTGAGTTAAATGTTACCCTTGTGGCCTTCAAACTCTCTGTACAGTAGTCTTTGATTTCCTCATTTCTAAGCTTAGTTTGCAACCACTTTCCTGGTGTGAGTATACTTTAATTACACTTTCAAATTAGGGTCCTGGAAAGCTGAGATAATTTGCAGGGAGCTTAATTAGGGACTGTCTACTAGAATTTAGGGAAATCTGAAATGTTTCAGTAACCCTAGGACTAGTAAGAGCTGGTTATTGCTCTAGGCCTAAAAGAGTGTGGTAAACCATCTCTAGGGTTCCCACCACCCAGTGAGTGTGGTGTTCATGCCCTTGGGTACTTCCTCCCTCTTGAGTGTAGCCTGAACATAGTCATATGCTTCTAATAAACAGAACACACTAAAAGTAATAGGATGTCACTTCTGAGATTAGATTACAAAACGACAGTAGATTCTGTCTGGTTGTCTTGCTTGCTCTGAGGGAACCCAGCTGCCATGATTGGAGCTGCTTTATGGGAAGGCCTTCATGAGAAGAAACTGAGGGATGCTTCAGTCCAACAATCTGTGGGGAAATGAACACTGTCAACACCATATGAGTGAGCTGGAAGTGGATCTTCCCTCAGTTGAGCCTTCAGGGGAAAACACAGCTCCAGTTAATACCCTGATTACAGTTTTTCGAGAGATCTTTAGGAAGAAGCCCCTAGGAACTTTGAGATAATAAATGATTGTTGTTTTAAGCTGCAGTTCTTGGGGGTCACTTGTTATGTAGCAATAGGTGGCTAATTCAAGGAGTTGGGGAGGAAGCAGTAAGCGGTTCCTGGAGTCAGAGATGGCTGTGTGACGGTCTCCTGCTAAGAGCTGTGGCTTTCATTCAAGGGCCACATTCAGTGTGCAGGAAGTTGGGGGAATAAATACCCTGTCTTTCTTCCCTGTCCTGCTGCAGTTGACTATTTGCTGGACCCAGTCAGAAAACAGGAGGCAAAAGAGCCCTTTGGTGAGGTCTACATGGCCAGCCTCCTGTGGCTCAGAGCAGGACAGAGAAAGGGGGAGTAAATCTGGAAGATATGTAACATAGGGAAATAAATGAATCCATTTGTACTTACCATTGAATCTAAGAAGCCTTTGTTATAAATACAGTTGAACTCCTCTCTACCTATCCCCGAAAGTGTTCTTTTCCCTTTACCCACAGATAGTCAGGATCTTTATCTTGGGGTTATTATTCCCATGCAGTTTTAAATTTTTACCTGTTTTGGCCAGGTGCGGTGGCTCACACCTGTAATCCCAGCACTTTGGGAGGCTGAGGTGGGTGGGTCACCTGAGGTCAAGAGTTCAAGACAAGCCTGGCCAACATGATGAAACTCTGTCTCTACTAAAAATACAAAAAATTAGCTGGGTGTGGTGGTGGGCCCCTGTAATCCCACTACTCAGGAGGCTGAGGCAGGAGAATTGCTTGAACCCAGGAGGCGGGGGTTGCAGTGAGCCGAGATGGCACCATTGCACTCCAGCCTGGGCGGCAAGAGTGAGACTTCCTCTCAAAAAATTTTTTTGTTTTATTTGTTTATTTAGTTTTCATGATCAGAATGGCCAACAGTGTCCCAGGCATGTGTTAGAATAGTGTTTTATCCTTTGATTGATTTATCCTATTAGTTTTCCAGATAAGATTACTGGTCCGTGTGCACCAAGGGGGTCCTCCTCAAATTATGCTGGCTTAAATTAAGGAATAATACAGTTCTGTTATTTCATCTATAGCAGGGATCAACATACTTACTGAAAAGGACCAAAAAGTAAATAGGTTAGGCTTTGTGGGCTACAAGGTCTTTATCTGTCACCTCATTCACCTCCACCATGGTAGTAGAAAGCAACCCTAAACAATGTGTAGGTGAATTGGTGTGACTGTTCTTCAATAAAACTTCACAAAATCAAGTGGCAGGCTAGATTTGGCCCATGAATTGTTTCCCTGCTCTATAGCAGCCCTGAGAAAATGACCATGGGATTAGCCATCCTGATGGCACACATGCCTCTGGGGAAGAGAAAATTTTCAGCATAAAATCCCAAGAGGGTCATGGTAGCTGAAAAACACAGGTCTGCTTAGGAGCTCCTTTAAGAGCAGGCAATGTTGAGAAGAGGGAGGTATATCAGAACCTTGAGGAGAACTGAGCGCTGGGAGAGAGGAGGGAGTGCAGGAGGCCGAAGCTGTAGTGCTGACTGATGCTCAATCAGAGTCAAAGTGGGTGATTTGGGGAGGGTAACAACATGGCCAGCAGCAACTCCAATGGATAGGAGAGGTGCAGCGGAGTTCATGGTGGCTTTAGTGATGTCTCAGCAACATATTCTGGAACACGGTGGCATTGAGCACACTGGACTGTGGTCCATCCAGACCTGAGTGATTCTGGGACCTCCGGCAACAACCTGCTCTAATGCAGGGGTTTAAGACACTGCTGAGCAAACATCCAGAGAGCCCCGTGGGGAAAACCTGGGAAGGTGTATGCATTTGTATGCATGTGTGTGCATGAGGATGGTGTGGGAAAAAGGAGGAGAATCAGTAGGGTATTTTGTGCTATCAGACTGCTGGTCTGATCATTGTTGAGACAACTCCTGTGCCCACAGGGATGGGTAAGGGCATGGCATGAGGTCCTGGGTCACATGACAATTATATAAGTAGCAGGTTGATTCTTCTTTACATCCACTTCCTAACATTCACCTACCATGAGATGTCAATTTGTTTCTGTCTTGTCTTTCTTTTTTTAAAATTTGTGATTCAAGAAGAATTCTATGAAACAGAAATTTTAGGATATGTTCTGAAATAAAGGGATACCACAATCAAAGTTTTCTAAGCAAAGATGCTTCCCTTCAAAAGAACTCAATTGCTGACTATAAGATGCTGAATTATTTTAGGTTGGTAGCTGAAGCTGTATCTTGCAGTTTTTCTATTGAAGGAAGTGCTTTGTTTAGAAAAATGACTTGGTAAGCAGTTGGGAGTAGATTGGCAGGATTGAAAAAGAAGAAGGAATCAAATAAATAGTCAATCTGATATGCATTAAAAGTAAATACTGTATAGTTTGAGAGGGGAGAAAAGCCAAGAAGAGTAGAGAAGAGAGGGAAGGGAGCAAGAAGAAGGAGAAAGATTAGGCAGTCTGTCAGTACTCTGGAATAAATGAACAGTGGTGGTCAATTAGAGGTTTCTGGTGGAGAGGAGGAGAGGACTTTTAAGAATGGAGATATCTAATCTTTGCTTCTCAGGTGTTTGAATTGCTATGACGTAATGCTCCTTGCTTCTCCAAGCCCTTGGGAAAGTCTGATATTTTTATGGAGACTCGTTCGGTGCTCTTGTGGGAAATAAAGGGCAGTTAAGGATATGTGGTAAACTTCACATTTACCCCTTAGCTGATGCCAAGAAGAAGAGGAATGTCATGTGAAAAGGAAAACGAGTTCAGGAGTTCCAGATGAAAACAAGATATAAAGTGAATGGCAGTCCTTAGGGAAACTGAGGTGGTCCAGATAAGAATGAAGTTGGCTCTGGGCCCCTTTTGAAAGAATAAACCAGAGGGAAGTGAATGCATGACACACGGGTCATGTTCTTCTTATGGATTCATGAGGATTGTTCAAAAATGCTGAGAAGTCTGGAGTAAAAACAGCAATGACAACAGTGAAAACCTGCTTAATTCTATTCAATCTAGCATTTTCCAAACTTACTTGACCGTGTATCTTTTTTTTAAAATGTAGTAACACTGAGTGTTCTAAGGAATATTCTTTGCCTTTAAACTATTAATATTTTTATAGTTGTGATCAAACCCTTTATAAATAGTCTTTAAGATACACTTTAGTAGGGGGTTTTGAAATGTGCTAATTCTTTTGAATGCCAGCTCTAAGAAGCCGAGACTTTAGAATTGAAAGGGAATATGAGAATCATCTTATAGGGCACAGACAGAGCTTGGCATGGACGGTGGAGAAAGAACAGAATTGGATGATGCTCAGATTGCTGCCTGGAACTACTCGGTGGATGGTGGAGCATTTCCAGGGAGACGGAGCATGAGAAAGGGCAAGTCTGAGCAGGCAAGGTCATCAGGGGTCAGCTCTGACTTGATTTTGAACATGAGGCTTTGAGATGTCTGTAAGATCTCTATGTTGGGATATCAAGTAGTTACAAAGGATACACGAGTCTGAAACTAGGAGGAGAGAACTGAGCTGTTAATTTGGCAGGTAGGTATTCTTTGAGGCCTGGGAGAGGATGAGTTTGCCTGGTGAGAGAGCTGAGAGAGAAAAATAGAAGAGGGCTTAGTGTTAAGTTGTGAAGGAATGTGACATTTAGAGATAGCATAGATAAAGAAGAACCAGCAAAGGAGTCCTTAAGATACCAGAAGACAAAGAAAATATGAGAAAACCCAAGAGAAGAGGGTATATCAAGAAGGAAGGAGGGCCACTGAGACAAGAGCTGCTGTGAAGTCAAATGAAAAGGACAAAAAGAGAAATGATACTATTTAGTTTTGTGCTAAGTTAAGCAGTGTGGCAAATGCTTGAATAAATGTGATTCTCACAACAATCGTGGGAAGAAGTCAGTATTTTATGGACAAGGAAACATACTTAGACAAATGAAGAAATTCAAACTGAAGCCTCTAGGCTATCCTGCCTTCCAAAAATTCCTATTTCAATGCCAGTGTTTGCATTTACTATGGCTGATTAGTAAGTCCTGATAATTCTCATTGTAGAGAATGATGATTCTTAACTTTAAATTTTTAGCTTACTATGGCTGCATTTTGACTTTAGTATTTTTTGATGGAGGGTGGGAAGGGATAAGATATTTCCTACAAAAATTTTTGGAAGAAGACCAATGAAATTGTAACTGTTGATAAAAGGAGCCTATAAAATTTAAACACAGGCAACTCCATCCTTTATTAGCACAGAAAAATTATGGTATGTCATAGTTCATTCTGAAGTTTATTATCACAAATATTGAATAAAGTATGTTATGACATTATATTGACATCCTACTTCCACCGATAACTCAGGTGCTAGAAAATTTATGCAATGCTGACAGCCAAGCCACAATTCGTGGTATAATTCTCAGAAAATGTTGCAAACGGACAAAAGCAACATGATGTAGTTGAATATTTGAGCGAGGAGGAGCTCTTTCACATAGCCACAGTATTCTAGGGTGTTTAAAATCGGAGTTAAAAAATGAGTGTGATCTCTAAATATTTTCCTTAGGATGTGCTAAGATTGCAGGATAGATAGTTCTAGGATGGCCAGATTGACTAGTGTCAGGTGCAGCTTCTCAGTTTTGTTGTAGGTGGGCTGTAAAGTAAACTGTCACCAGCTGGTTATTCCGGTGGATGCAGTACCATTTGAGTCTACTGTGAATTGTTCAGTTATTTCTCAGATGAGTATATTTGGCTGCTAGGCAGTAGATTTTTATAGAAAAATTTAACTTAAGATCCTGCTACCCAGCAGGCTGAATATCAGGGTATCACTGGCACATAGTGGAAGCTCAATAAATGCAGTACTTATGCTGCGGATGTTAGGAAGGGCATTTCGTTACATTTTAGGTGATCATTCATCTTCCACCTTCCTACAAAAATATCTCCTGATTTCAGCCATGCTGCTTATAGCTCCAAGATGCTGCTGTGCCATTCTAGGAAAAGTTGTGTAGTGTAGTGTTGGGAGCAAGAATTGTGGAGCCAGACTGCCTGGGCTTAAATCCTTGGTCCTTCTAGTATAGCTGTATGACTTTAGGCAAGTTGCTTCATCTTTCTGTGTCTCAGTTTCTTCATCTGTAAAATGAGGATGATGAAAATAATAGTTTCTATCTCATAGGGTTGTTAGAGGTATTATGCTTGGCACCTAATAAATAAAGTCCAGAGAAACACACAGTTGGTATGCACAATCAGTAGTGTGGAGTTCATTTATCTCAATGCCAGTACCTATACCTTCACTCTGCTCCCAGAACTCACTTTCACGGTCACACCTTGGATCTGGTCACCACTAGGAACTAGGAACTCATCTATTTCTGAACTACTGCTTTTTGTCCTTGACAGTTGTCTCACTTTCTAAGTTTTACCGTCTTTGGTCTTTGAATTTGTGAAGACTTCTAGTTCCTTGACATTTCCCTTTGCTTTCTGAGTAACATGCATCAGCTGGATTACTTTCCTTCCCTTTTCCACCTGCATCTTTTAAGCTTCTCTTGTTAGCACCTTCCACTCTCTTGCCCATTTACCATGTGGTGCCCAAACCCGGATTAATTCATCTCTCCTTTTATTGTTGGAAACCCAGAGCATTGTGGATGAATGTCATTAGAAAAAGGTAGGATCTCTAATCCTAAGTAGACCCTCAAAACCACCCAGTGATCCTCCAAGGTTTTGTTGAATTTCCTTTCCTACCTCCTATGCCAAGTTGTTCCAACTTTTATGACTTTCCTCATGTCTCTTACCCTAGCCCTTTCTTCTCACCAGACCTAGGAGGAATAAACACTGTTCACTTAACATTGATTTTTTTAAGAATAGTCTTCAACTACACCTGTTCTTCTTTTCTTCTCTTTTTCTTAGAGTCCAAGGTTAGTTCCTCTGTTGACATTGCAGTCCTGTCTGCTCTTACTGCCTTTGACACTTCCAATTCTGCAGTGACCTTCTTGAAGTCTCATATTTTGAACCTCTTCCTCTCCTCTGGTGTAATGCTTAAGTTTCATTTATCTTCATAACAAAACCTCATGGCTCCCTGTTCGTCTCTAGCCTTATGTTTCTTTATGAGGCATGGCTGAATTGTCTTCACTCCCTTGTCTCTTATTTCTGTCTTAGCCTCCTGCAATCTGACTTCCCTCCTATTCTACCAGGGATCATCTGCTTGGTGAGTCTATTAGAATCTTATTTTTTCATCTTACTTGACCTCTTCACTGCACTGCTAGAGACTTCCTTCTCAAAACTCCCTTTTTGTGGTTTCTTCCTCATTTATGATTTTCTTCTTTTTTTCCTGGCTGCTCATTTAAAAACTCCTCTGTGGACTCTTATTTCTCTTCCTGCTTCTTAAATGATGGTGCTCAAAAGAGTTAGATTCTCAGCCTCTCTTCTGACTCACAAGCTCTATCTATATAATGTATTTTAAATTCAATCCATAAATCAAAGACTCCCAATTTATACCTCTAGCTTCATACCCAAATTAATCATGTAACTCTCCAAACCCAAATTCAAGCTTATCCTTAGTGGTGAATTCAAAGCTCGTTGGGATCTTATCTCTGCTTATCTTTCAGCCACATCTTTATTATAGCCACGTCCAACTGTTCCCCAGTTCTCCAAATGCAAGAGGCTATTTCACTGCTTTGAATGCCTTTCTACTCTTTTTATCTAGAAAGCTCCCACTTGTCTGATAGGATTTGAGTCAGTTGTCACCTACTTTGTGAAACTCTCTCTGACTCCTCTCCTGTTTTCAGATTAATTTTGTAATGCTTCCGTTTTACAGTATCCAGTTCATCTGTGTCTTTATATGTCTATTCAATTGCACGGTTAGTGTTTACGTGTCTGTGTGCCTTGAGAAAGCATGAGAAACTTGAGGCAGGAATTTAACTTGTGATTATTTTCATCCTGTGGTCAAATCTATCTTTATAGCCCCAGCACACGGCACGAAGCCTGGCACAGGGTAAGGAAACAAAGACGTTTTCATCATTGCACATGTTATCTCCTGCATCTACTCTTGCCCATCATGGTTCTTCACTACCTTGAGGACACTGGCTGCAGCACTTCCAATGAACCATAGGGGAATTTAAGCACAAAGGGTTTTAAAGTTATCTAGGCCAAGATAATAATTTTGTATACCTTTAAGGGAATATGTGTATATTTGTGTAATTAGCTATGAAAATGTAAGTCCTGGTCTGGGCACCATGATATTGAAGTACATAAAAAAGTGTTGATTACCAGAATAAAGGTTAAATTGCTAGTCTAAAGAGAAACAGGCAGCAAGTCTAATAACAACTTCAACATATATGGCTTCAACTTTGTCTTCTGATTTTAAGTGGTTTCTGTGGAATTTTTTTGTTTGATGTTGACACTTGGAGACAGTCAGTGTGCTTTTTCCTGGTGTGGGTAGGGGTCTGAGCATGTGCAGGTTGCTGACTTCCATAAGGGGCTGAAGGTGCAGGCATGGGGCTAGCCATGCCTATGGCGTTAGTGCATGGTCCAGTGCTTTGCACACACTTCATGCTCAACAGGCATGTGCTAAATGAATACATAAGTGAATAAAAGAACGTGTTGGTGGTAGCTCATGGAAAAGTGAGGGGAAAAGTAGAGTGACAGGATGAAGCCCATGTGTCATAAAAGTTTGGTCTAAGTGTGGTCTTTGGCTTGGGTCAGCTTCTTGATATCTGTGAAAATTTTTCCCTTTGACACAGAGCTCTTGAGACAGCACAACTTGCTGATGACCTCTGGGCTTGTCTTCTTCTGGAGCACAGCTTTTCTTCTCTGTATTCAGGTATAGGTTTATTAAAATCATTGACCACCTGTTGTTTTATCACCTCAAGTTCTACAATTCCTCAGACAGCTCTATTACTCCCCTCTCACCTTTCTCTGGCCCATTTCCTTTAGAGAACAGGAATCTCAACTAAATTGAATGAGATCTTACCTAAAACAAATATGTCAAATGCACTGAGCAAAACACAAAGGAAAATTTATTAAGCTTCAAAGACGATGTTATTAATAGTAAAAGTAAAGAAAACAAACATTTGAAATAAGATAGTTGGATTCAAGGTTTAATTTTTGTTTAAATAATCTGTTTTTTATTAGATTTAAAAATGTAATATTTACTCCAATATGTCAAAGGAGCCAGGTATTATATTACTACAAAGTTTTTCTTCCAGAAGACCTTATAAGAGAAATATAGAAACATAGGAAGAAATACTCAGTAATTAAATAATTCTAGACTCTGTTAAGTGACAAGCAAATTTACTAACCCTGGTAATTTACATGGAAATCAGAGAAACAGTCAACCTAACATTGCATTTTGCTGTTTTTTTAAGACAGAAATGATTAAACATGTAAATTCAAATTTAAATTATTCATAACTACAGTAGCTGCAGTATTAGCTTCAAGCATTATTAAAAGTAAATGTTTTGCTAATTTGATAAATCATATGTCAAATTTATGATAAATCAAAGTGTTTTAAATTTTTAATATGATTTTTAGATTTCCTAAACCCCCTGCCTTGCATCACAACCAAATATTCTAACTTTGTTATATGGCCTCTCTCTATCTAAGCTCCTGAATTTTTTACAGCACAATGGGGACTGGACTCTCCCTCAGTAAATCTCTTTGTGAAGAAATTTTCCATGAGGGAAATAAATCCAAAAACAAGATTAATGCTATGCTGTCCATCATGTTCTGTATTTTAGCACACCTGCTTTTCCAGTTTCTAAATTCAGAATATAGGTTTTTATTCTACTTACAACCCCAAGCAGCTTAGGAATAAAGAAATCCAACTTTATATAATAATTCTACCGTGGAACTATAGTGTCTGGTTGCCACAGATGCACGGGTGGAGTGTGTTCATCCTTGTTTGCAAGTAAAAGCTAGTCTATGCATCTAACTTAGGAGATAAAAGACATTTGATATTCTATAATCTTTTCCTTTTTGTTTTTTTGAGATGGGGTCTCACTCTGTTGCCCAGGTTGGAGTGCGGTGGCTTGATCACAGCTCACCACAGCCTCGACTTCCTGGGCTCAGGTGATCCTTCCACCTCAGCCTCCCAAGTAGCTGGGACTACAGGTGCATACCATCACACCTGACTAATTTTTGTATTTTTTGTAGAGGCAGGGACTCACCATGTTGCCAAGGATGGTCTTTTCCTTTTTGAAACCACCAAAGCTTTGTCTTGTGTCTATCATGAATAAAGTCACAACTCAATTCACATCAATCTCTAATCAGCACGCAAGAAGATTGATTTTGGGTACCACATCATTAGGAGATCTTAGCACATCAAGGTGATATTAACGTTAACTCAGCCTTGAGAATTGGAGTATGCATAACATAAATGGTCATTTTGCTAAGTTCAACAAAACTGTAATGTTCAAACTGCCTAAGGGTTGAATTTAGTCATAGAATTTAGTCATTTTGGAGATGAATCAGTTAAACAAATCTTTAAGTTGGAAACAGAAGTGTCAATCTAGGCAAAGTATACTGATTTGCCTATGAAATATGGACATTAGCTATTGCAAAGGTATTAACCTACCATTTCTACTTGTACTGTTCAGGCTGACCTAATCCCCACATTCATCTGAAATATTCAGGTAATAGGGTTGAAAAAACCTGAATTATGAGGACAATGACTTAACTTTGTATTTCCATATACTGAACCTGTGGTTTCACAGGTGAACAATTTACATGATGGATTAGTGACAGCTTGGACCTTTGCTGAATTACCAGCCTGGGAGCCTCTGGTTTGTAGATGGTTTTCTACTAGCTTGTGGAATGCATTTTGTGCTACTGTGGACTTGAAAGAATGAATATATTTTTCCAACAGGCTTGCTGGCTACCAGGAAGTAGACAAAATTGATCTTAAACAACAAAGGGATTAATCTAAAAGGTCAGAGGATGAATTTATGTGTGGAATGTTCAGGAATAATAACAGGGAATAGTTTAGGGGAAAAGTACAATTCATAATTAAGGAGACATAAGCTTCCCAAGGAAGAGAAGTGTGATTTAAAAAAATAAAATGCTAAATTAACTAGGAGCATACAAGTTTACAATTTGTATTTTTACAAATTTTTACAAAATTTATAATTGTTGGATGAAGGAATGATATCTGAGATTTTCTTTTCTCAGCCACCAATGGCACACACACAGCCAAATAAAGCAATGTGGGAAAGCTCACACCAACATAGCAAGAAAAAAAAATCACATTCTTTGGGGTGACAAATGTGCAACAGCTTTTGGCTAGCTGATTTGGTTTAACAGAATTTGGTGAAAGGAAGTTTGAGCTGCTAGTAAAATCTACTTTTCTTCTTGAAAAGCTGATTTTTTTTCCCCATGAGAAATCTCAAAGTGAAAATTGCTGCTTTCACACTACTCTCTACAGAAATATTAATAAATGCCATTCTGTTAAGTATTAATTAAAATAGTACTTGTTCAATTCTATTTTATCACATATTGTGAAGAATTGAAATAAAGCTCTCACGATTTTTGGATTGGTAATCTTTTTATTGTACGTATAAAAGTGTACAGACAAATTGGATTCTCTAGGGGCTGTTACATTCATTCATTCATTCACTCAGTATTTATTTATTGAACAGTAGGTACTGGGAATATTATTTTGTGAGGCAGTCTGTTTCCTTGGGAACTTGCAATTTAAAGGCGAAAAACAGACATGGTAAGCAGAAAATTGCAGTACAATGTTAGAGCTCTGTCTGAAGTAGGATCAAGGAAATTGGAAACGATGATCAGGGAAGGATTGAAACTTACATCTTCAGAGAGGTGCTGCTTCAAGGGAGGCTGAGGTGTTGACAATCAAGCTAGACCTTTAAGGTTAAAGGATTTTGCTGGCGGAAAAAATGGGCTGGACGTTCTAGGCAAAGTAAAACACTGGAAGCATAAAATGTCTGATGGGTTAAATGCTGTGACAGGCTGCCTTTCCCCATCTTGTGGAATTGCTTCTTGAAGGGTGTATAATTTAAAGAAATCTTTAAATTCTGGAATAGGCTTGGTTGTGGAAGAAAGCAGCAAGATTTGTCTGATTATCAGGAGCCACCTGGGAGGGTAAATTTTCACTGGGGACAACAAGTAGGCATATAACAAATATTTGTTGCTTTGAGGTTGTTGCATTTTATTTGCCCAAATAGAATGAAGAAAAACAGCGCAGGATGATGCCCAGGAAGTAAGGGCCAGGCATTCGTGGAGGGTTTGGGCCCTTAATAGTTTGTGAAAGAGATTATCAGGACCACATCTCTAAAAGAGAAGCAATTCAAACGCCAAACATCCTAGTGTTTACCAGCAGGAGATTTAGTTTGTACTGCAAGGGAGTGTGGACTTACCCCCAAAGCAAATACACAATTGTGTGTATTTTACTCTGCTGAAGGCTCTTGAAATCAATTTCTAACCCATAAAATAGAAGTTTCCCAAACCAAATCCACTATAAAATTTATCTCTGTGGAGAGGCCATAGCTGTTACAGGAGGGCAGGATGGTAGATCAGGAGGCTTTTCTGTTTAAATATTTAAATAGATTTCTATTTGAACAGCTAAATGAAACCAAACTCACTCTCTTATCTCAATAATTAAAAAGAAAATTACTGAGCTTTCTTTGCCAAGTGTTCATGCCATTTCCCCCCTTTCTTGAGCTTTCTTAGTGTATTCAAGTGCCTGATTTGGTTTCTTTTTGGAATAACTCAAGCAGTCTTTCACAAGCCATATTTCTGGGACTATGGCAGACAGACTTCACTGGCTTCTTAATGAAGAACAGGCTGGCTTAATGATTAATTTCTAGGTAAATGGGGCTGAACCAAGCCTCACAGGACCTGTCTTGGAGGGGTGGGCTAAACAGCGGCTCCCTGAGAGGACAAGCACATTTCTTCCTGTAACTGACAACTATAGATTTATTTTTCTTAGTGATGTTAGCATCAGAAGGTACTTCTTTTACTTGCACGAGGCAGGATAGTTTTAATTTTGCCTTTAGGCCTTATCTATTACTGTTTCCCCTGGCAACGTTATCTATAAACTTTTCTCTCCTCATTTTTTTATTTCCAAGTAGTTCATGATTATTTCAGAATGATTAGAAAATACAGGAGATAACAAAAATTAAATTAAAAGCAGCTAAAAATCTTGTCATTTACTAGCATCCTGATGCATTATTCCTGAACTTTCCTCCTTCAGATATGTGCATATAGAACATGTATTTACAAAATTAGAAACACACCACGTGTGTGTGTATTAATCTGTGGTGTTAATGTCTTATATTTCTTTGATACAATTACATGGTCTTAGCAAGACCGATATAAAGCCATTTCAAATTATGAGACAATAAAAATGATATGAATTTTCTAAGCAACTCAGGGCTCCATATAAAATACACATAAAGAAATTTACCAGCCTTTATTTCCTAGTTGATACCCGGCCTATGTTTCACAGACTATAAAATGAAAATTAATATTCTACACTACTGTCCTTCTATAAATAGGTATGGCCATGTGGTTAGCTGCTGCCCAGCATGGTGGGGGGATTAGAACCACCATCTAAACAAAAGCTCACCTTGCACTGATGTGCTTGTTGAAAAGTATGCCAGCAGAGGGCAGTGTACTTCCAAGACACAACTCAATGCTGCCATGGGCTGTGGAACAATCGGTGGAAAGACAAATTTTAACACTGTTCTCAATACAAACCAACACACAATTTTACTAAGATATTATTAGTCGATTCGTGACATGTTTTAAGAATTTGAAGTTCTGACACTAGATTATGGAAACTATATAGCAAAAGTGACAATTTATTCATTTAATAAACTTATATTGGCCACCTACAAATGCCATGCCATAGTAATATAAATATCGAAGACAAAAATCCTTGCCACAGATCAGCAGAAGATAAAGACATGTAGTAAATGTTTCC
This sequence comes from Macaca thibetana thibetana, assembly GCF_024542745.1. NCBI lineage: Eukaryota > Metazoa > Chordata > Mammalia > Primates > Cercopithecidae > Macaca > Macaca thibetana. The sequence continues at coordinate 68,919,940 of NC_065584.1, forward strand.
AAAATGCAATGACAACACTCACACTAGCTGAATAAACTCTGTCTAGAGGAACTCAGAAAAGGCCCCACAGAGGAGTTTTGTGTGAACTGAATCTAAAGAGTAGCAGGAATTCATTAGGCAGGTGGGGTCGGGGAGGCAGGGAATTCCTACAGGGAGGAAGGTAGAAAGGCGCAAAGGTGTTATTTAAATGTTGAGCACGGTAGGTGATTTTGTTTTTTGTTACCCTAAACTATAAGCCTTGATTTTCAGAACAGAGCCCCAGAAAAAAACAAAACAATAGTGAGAAAGATGATATTTGCCAGTAGATTTTATGCTATTGTTTAGAACAAGTGGCTAAAATATAATAAATCCATTATATGCAAAAAGCACCAGCATCAAAAATATTTATCCCCACTCACCTTCAGGTAATCACCAAATTCTGACTTGTCTTTTGGTGGACTTGATTAGTCAGCCAGTATTTACACATACATATATGCTGATTTCACAGGAAAGGGGAGATGAAAATGTGTTCATTCAGCATCTCTCCATTGTTCTTACAATGGGTGGGTACTTGTTACAACTGGTGCTTTCATTAGTGATATGTTCTTTTGGCCTGCCTATTCTGTATTGCTGATGTATTGGTTCCGATTCCCTGATAGGCCATAAATGCTTTTGAATCTGAATGAGGGCCTGTTTTTCCTTCGTATTTTTCCCACAGTGCCAGGCAATATAATGTGCATACACAGCACAGCCATAAATGTTGACTGACTTTATCTGTAAGGCCCACACTCACTTCTCACAAAGAAGGAAATGATGCTAGAGGAAAGGAGGACGAAGGAGACGATGTGGAGAGGCTATAATTAACTTTTCACATGACAGGGCAATCCAAATGCCGAGAGGAATTCTCTGGCATAAGACAGTGTAGAACTTTGTACTGAACTATACCTTTCGTGTTTCCAGCTGCTCACGCCTCCTGCTTAATTAACCAATGTTTGTATAGAGTGGTCAAGACACTCGATATACTAGGAGACCTAATTGTTATGATTACTTTACATTAACATCCTCTCTGTAGCTGCTTTAAGTCTGCATTTTGGAAAGTATTCACAGAAGCTACTCAAAGGAGCTAGAGTGGTTTATGTTTATGGCATTTTACTTATACAATGTTCCTTTGCCTTTTTATTTTCTTCCTTACTTGTCTATATCAGGAAGTAGCTGTTAACTAACCATAACCAAAGTGACAATATTCTCTTTTGACTAGTTTTTTCCTAATCAGATAATCACCTGCTACATATTTTTAAATAAACTCTAGAGAATCGTCCTAAACAAGGCAGGAAACCAAGAAACTCTAAAAGGAAAGAATAGTGAATTAGGATAAAACCAAATTGTTATTGCAAATAACCTCCCCTCTCCATGTGGCTCAAAGGACACAAAAGCTTGTTTTTCTCTCATGAAACATTTCAGAGGCGAGCATTCCAGGTGGTTGCTGACCACTGGTGGGGACCTTGCGGTCATTCAGGAACTCAAGCTCTTTCAAGTTGACAAGTCTCAGTGTGCTAGTTAACAATTCATTGCTTTTAAGCTCCACATTCATTCTTTCATATGTTCTGTGATAACAGTGGACAGAATTCCTTCAACCATTTTCCATTTACAGTGGATAAGATGTTACACTTTCTCATTAGAGGGTGCTGGAGGGACCTTGCTAGTGAAAGGGGCTTCTGCTGTTTCTGGCAGCTACACAGTGGGTCAGCAGTGTCAATGTGAGGCCATCCCGTAGAGTTCTGCCCTAACCATGCACTCAGAATGAGTGGTCCTTTAACAATGTTACAGCCTAAGCCTGGCCTGGGGATGACCTTTCTGCAGCCCGACTCACTTGAAAAATGGCTTCTGAAAGCCTCCTGCCCCTACAGGTGCAGTTTGCTTTGCAGACCTGTGCCCAAGAGCCCCACTCACTCTGCATGCCCAGGCCACCAGATCCCCAGTTGCTGACTGCCTGTACCCAGCCTCTACTCCAGAAGATTGCTTCCTGCTTGTCCAGTGATTGCAGTTAGCTCTGGCCTGGGCAAACAAGTAAACTTCTCTGCTATCTAGTGGACTGAACCCCAGCCTTGGGGAAGGGGGTCCTCTCTAGGTTTGGATTTCCTCAGGAGCTCTTCCTTAGCCCTTGTATTAGTCTGCTGTAATGCTGCTAATACAGTCATACCTGAAACTGGGTAATTTATAAAGGAAAGAGGTTTAATGAACTCACAGTTCCACATGGCTGGGAAGGGCTGGGAAGGCCTCACAATCATGGCAGAAGGCAAAGGGGAAGCAAAGGCACATCTTACATGGCAGCAGGCAAGAGAGAGAGCATGTGCAGGGGAACTCCCTTTTATAAAACCAGCAGATCTCATGAGACTTATTCACTCTTATGAGAACAGCATGGGAAAGACCCATCCCCATGATTCAGTAATCTCCCACTGGGTCCCTCCGAGGACGTGTGGGAATTCTGGGAGCTGCAGTTCGATATTTGGGCGGGGACACAGCCAAACCGTATTGGGTACCACATGGTGTTTTCTCTTACAGTCACTCATTTATCAGAGTTTAACAATACTTTATATTAAGCCCCACTCCCACCCAGTTTCTGACTGGAACCTGACTGATACATGTGGCTTTGTTGTCTCTTAGGATATGGTCCCCTCCATGGTCAAAATTTGCTGTCATGTCCAAGTTCTATCTGGTGGAAGGAGAGAGAACATGGAGGGGGCATGAGTACTTTTTAAGATCTACATGTGGGAAGAGGTACACATTTATCCTATTTGTATTACATTGATAAAAATTTGTCCTAGGGCTACACCTAACTGCAAGGGAGCAGGGAAGTACAGTGCAGCCACATGCCAAAGAAGCAAGTAGAATGGGTTTTAGCAGGCAACTGGTAGTCTCCACCACAATTACATAAAAATAAAAAATAAAAAAAAAAACCTATATGGTAAAAGACATCAAAAATAAAAGAGAGCTATGGACTGAGAAGAAAATGACATCACATATGGAAATTTTTGGGAGAGTTTTGAGGGATATTAGTAATATGTCAAATAAGAGGTTATAGTCCTCAAAGTTCTCCCATAAATTGATAGCAAAAATAAACTCAAGTTAAAAAAGTGAAAGGCTAAACAAACAAATGAAAAACACAAATACAGAATAAACACCACAGAGAAGACATTCAACTTCATGAGAAGTTAGGGAAATGCAAATTAAAACGACCATGAGATGATAACAGATTAGAGGTTCTTAGCATTCCTCAGCCACTTCATGATAGCAAGGTAGTAAATAAAGATTGACTCTATGAGCTTTAATTCAAGAAGGGAAATGAGAGTACACTGGAATTATGAATGACACCCCAGATCTCGGATAGGAGAGCATGAGCAAGCAGCTCTCATGATGGCGTCCAGCTGATAAAAGTGAGTGAAGCCCCAGTATGAGAGATATAGATAGCCTCCCTCTATGACTTTCTTTCCACTGGGGATATAAGCAACCCAGGCTGAGGGAAAGCACTTTGTTACTCTCAAGCCCTGTGGCTAACCTGAGGAGAGGCTTGAAGATGTTGTAAGGGAAAGATATCAGGAAAAGCTGCAGACATTTTCCCAGACCTGGGACTGAGCAGGAAGCCATTTTTACTCCACGAGCATACAAAGGCAACCATTCTTAGATGACCTGGCAATGCAACCATGCAGGTATTTCAGTCTTGGGCCAGAGACTAAAGAGCCTGCTTTAGAGTAGGGTAGGAGCTCCCACAGTCAGAAATGTGGGAAGTGCCTCAGAAGTAGATGCTGGAATTGTGCTTTCCCCCATTGTAAGTCTGGGGTGAGAGGAGATCTGCTACAGCTGCAATTTCTCCTGGGCGGTGAGACTTGCAGCCAAGACTGACTTGGTAACCTGGAACTGATTTGCATGTGCCATTGCTGGGTGCCCCTGCTTGCTCCCCTGAGTGCATGGTGCAGCAGGACCCTTTCTGCTCCACCTCTAGGCAGAGAATTAGGCATTTTGAGCACCCACTTCTCTGGACCAGCAGCCTAAGCCACCTCATCCTTCATGGACATGGATTACAATGCAGCTGGGCCCTCTCTGCTCCACACTCTTGCCTGGTTCAGCAGCCTGAGATGCCCACCTTTCCTGGACATAGATCAGGGTGCAGTGGGACTTTCTGTTTCACGTCCAGGCATATTTCCAGGAATATCTCCAGGCATTTGGAATACCCATTCACCTGGACCAACAGCCTGATCCATCCTGCTCTTCCTGTGCAGAGATCCTGGTGCAGGCAGATCTCCAGGCATTGAGAGGAACTGTTCATCTGGTTCAATAGCCTGAGCTGGCCCCCTCTTCCTGGGACATCAGTTGTGGTGCCATGGAGGCCCTCTCTGCACCATGCCCAGGTAGATCTTCAGGAGTCTATAGAATCTGCTCACCTGGATCAGCTGCCTGAGCTGCCCCACCCATCCTGTGTAGAGACCCTGGTACAAAGGGGTTCTCTCTGCTACACACTCAGGCAGATCCCCAGGCATTCAGAGCACCTATTTGCATGGTCCAGCAGCCTGGGTCACCAGTCCTTGTGCAGAGATCTTGGTCAGTAGGGGCCCACTCTGTACCACACTCAGGCAGCTCTCCAGGCATCTGGAGTATCCACTCTCTTGGATTTGGAATTTAGGCCACCTCCCCTTATTCATGTGCAGGGAACTTGGGGCTGAGGAAGTGTCCCAGCTCCATGCCTAGGCACATGTTTGGGTGCTTAGTGGCTGCCCCCTGGATTCTTCCTTGGTGCCTGATATTTGTGTTTGTCATCAGGGGACTTGTAAGTGGACCTGCCTGGCCTGGCCCTGCCCTTTGTGGCCCCCACCCATGCTATGACTAAGAAGGGAGCCCAGACCACTGTGCATTCCATGAACCAGCCCATTGCCTGAGGCAACAGAGAGCTTCTGCCAGTAAACAAGGATCAAGTATATACCCAGCCTTGTTTTCCACAGCTGGTTCTTACCTATACACACCATCAACTGGCATAAAGGTTGAACTGCACAGCCCAATATAAAACCTACTGAAAAAATGCATAGAGCTATAGAAGCAAAGCCAAAAGACCCTACCCAGCACTCTCTCCAGTTGCACACTGGAGTAGGGGAAAGGAAGAGAAAAAAATATTATGGGGAAATAAATAAAAAGAAAAAATCCTACTCGCATGAAAATAATTACAAAAATTAGAAATGCCAGCATTTCCAGACAAGAAGAAACTAGAACAAGAATTCTGGCACTATGAAAAATCTGAATATAGTGACACCACTGGAGAATTGCTGTATTAGTCAGGGTTCCCTAGAGGGACAGAACTAATAAGATATGTTTATATATATAAAGGAGAGTTTATTAAGTATTAACTTACACAATCACAAGGTCCCACAATAGGCTCTCTGCAAGCTTAAGAAGCAAGGAGAGCCAGTCTGAGAAGCAAGGAGAGTCCAATGTTTGAGGGCAGGAAGCATCCAGAATGGGAGAAATATGTAGCCTTGGAGGCTAGGCCAATCTTGCCTTTTCATGTTTTTCTGCCTGCTTTATATTCACTGAAAGCTGATTAGATTGTACCCACCAGATTGAGGGTGAGTCTGCCTTCCCCAGCCCACTGACTCAAATGTTAATCTTCTTTGGCAACATACTCACAGACACACCCAGGAACAATACTTTTTGCATGCTTATAATTCAATCAAGTTGACACTCAGTATTAACCATCAGAATAGCACTAGCTCATTACCAATGTTCCCTAATCAAAAAGGAAACTCAGAAATGACAGATAATTTAAAACATGGATTGTAGGGGATCTCAGTTAGATCCAAGACAAGGTTGAAAATCAACACAAATAAACTTCTAATGCAACCCAGAAAATGAAGGGAAAGATAAACATTTTAAAAATAAATCAATCAGAGCTTCTCGAAATGAAAATCTCACTTAAGAAATTTCAAAATACTATCGAAACCTTTATCAAGAGACCGAACCAAGCAGAAGAAAGGATTTCAGAGCTTGAAGATCAGTTTTTCAATCTAACCCAGCAAGATATAAATAAAAAGATAATTAAAAAAATGAACAAACTCTTTGACAAATATGGGTTTGGGTAAAGCAACCAAACCTACAAATTGTAGGCATTCCTGAGAGAGAGAAGAAGAAAAAGTAAATAACCTGCAAAACATATTTGTGGGAATAAGTGAAAAAAAAAAACTTCCCTAATCTTGCTAGCGAGGTAGACAGATACAAGAAATCCAGAAAACACCTGTAAAATACTATATAAAGTGAACATCACCAAGGCATTTAAGTCATCAAACTGTCCAAAGTCAATGTTAATGAAAAAATCTTAAAGGCAGCTGAGAAAAAGATCAAATCACATACAAAATGAACCCCATCAGGCTAATAGGACTTCCCAAGAATACTTAAATAGGCAGAAGAGATATGCTGTGTCTTTGTTTTTATTTATTTCAAATACTTAAAAAAAGTTTTGAAATAGTGCTGAATGCCTAACTCAAAAAGTTAGGAAGACCTCAAATTAATGATCTAACACCACATCTACAGGAACTAGAAAAACAAGAACAGGCCGGGCACGGTGGCTCAAGCCTGTAATCCCAGCACTTTGGGAGGCCGAGACGGGCGGATCATGAGGTCAGGAGTTCGAGACCATCCTGGCTAACACGGTGAAACCCCGTCTCTACTAAAAAATACAAAAAAAAAACTAGCCGGGCGAGGTGGCGGGCGCCTGTAGTCCCGGCTACTCGGGAGGCTGAGGCAGGAGAATGGCGTAAAAACCCGGGAGGCAGAGCTTGCAGTGAGCTGAGATCCGGCCACTGCACTCCAGCCTGGGCGACACAGCGAGACTCCGTCTCAAAAAAAAAAAAAAAAAAAAAAAAAAAAAAAAAAAAAGAAAAACAAGAACAAACTAACCTCAAAGCTAGCAGAAGAAAATAAATAACTAAAATCAGAGAGGAACTGAATTAAATTGAGACCCCCAAACACATAAAAAAAACCAATAAAACCAAAAGGATAGACCACTAGCTAGATTAACACAAAATAAAAAAAAAAGAGAGAGAAAGAGAAGATTCAAATAAACACAACCAGAAACAACAAAGGTGACATTACAACTGATCCCATAGAAATACAAAAGATCCTCAGAGACTATTATGAACACCTCTACACACACAAACTAGGAAATCTAGAGGAAGTACACAAATAAATTCCTGGAAACACACAACCTCCTAAGATTGAATCAGGAAGAAATTGAAATGAACAGACCAATATTGTATTCTGAAATTGAATTGGTAATACAAAAAAACAAAAACTACCAAATCAAAAAGGCCCTGGACCAGATAGATTCATAGCTGAATTCTATCACATGTTCAATAACTAGTACCCTCTAATGAAATTATACCAAAAAAATTAAGAAGGAGGGACTTCTTCCTAACTCATTCTGTGGAGCCAGCATCATTACCCTAATATCAAACCTGGCAAAGACACAATGAAGAAAGAAAACTAAAGGCCAATATCCCTGATAAACATGGACACAAAAATCCTCAATAAAATACCAGCAAACTGAATTCAACAGCATGTCAAAAAAATTAATTCACGATGATGAAGCTGGCTTCTTTCTTAGGATGCAAAGTTGGTTCAACACATGCAAATCAATAAATGTGATTCATCACATAAACAGAATTAAAAACAAAAACCATATGATCCTCTGAGTAGACATGGAAAAGTTCTGATAAAATCCAATATCTCTTCATGAAAAAATAAAAACCTTCAAGAAATTAGACGGTAAAGGAACATACCTCAAAATAACAAGAGCCATCTGTGATAAATCCACAGCCAACATCATACTGAATGGGCAAAACCTGGAAGCATTCCCTTTGAGGACTAGAACAAGGCAAGGATGCCCACTTTCATCACTCTGATTCAACATACTACTGGATGTACTAGCCAGAGCAATCAGGCAAGAGAAAGAAAGAAAAGGTATCCAAGTAGGAAAAGAAAAAGTCAAACTATTTTTCTTCATGGACTATACCTAGAAAACCCTAGTCTCCACCAAAAGGTTCCTGGAACTAATAAACAATTTCAGTAAAGTTTCAGGATACAAGGTCAATGTACAAAAATTAGTAACATTTCTATAAATCAATAACGTTCAAGCTGAGAACCAAATCAAGAATACAATCTCATTAACAATAGTCATCCACACACACAAAAACCTAGGAATACATCTAACAAAGAAGGTGAAAGATGTCTACAAGGAATACTACAAAGCACTACTAAAAGACATCATAGATAACACAAACAAATGAAAAAACATTCTGTGCTTATGGATTGGAAGAATCAATATTGTTAAAATGGCAATATCACCTAAAGCAATCTACAGATTCAATACTCTTTCTATAAAACTGACAATGTCACTTTTCACAGAACTAGAAAAAAACTATTGTACAATTCATGTGGAACCAAGAAAGAGTCCAAATAGCAAAAGCAAGCCTAAGCAAAAGAACAAAGCTGGACGCCTCACATTACCTGACTTCAAATTATGCTATAAGGCTACAGCTACCAAAACTGCATGATACTGGTACAAAAATAGACACATATACTAATGGAACAGAATAGAGAACTCAGAAATAAAGCTGTACAGCTATAGCCATGTAATCTTTGACAAAGTCAACAAAAATAAGCAATGGAAAAAGGACTCCCTATTTAATAAGTGGTGCTGGGATAACTGGCTAGCCATGTGCAGAAGAATGAAACTGGATCCCTACATTTCACCATATACAAAAATTAACTCAAGATGGATTAAATATTTAAGTGTAAGACCTCAAACTCTAAGAATTCTAGAAGAAAACCTAGGAAACACCATTCTGGACATTGGCCTTGGGAAAGAATTTATGATGAAGTCCTTGAGCAATTGCAACAAAAACAAAAATTGATAAGTGAGACCGAATTAAACTAAAGAACTTCTGCACAGCAAAATAAACTGTCAACAGAGTAAAGAGACAACAGGAGAAAATATTCGCAAACTATGCATCTAACAGAGATTTAAAATCCAGAACTATAAGGAATTTAAACAATTGAACAAGCAAAAAGTAAATAACCCCATTAAAAATGGGTAAAAGACATCAACAGACTCGTCTCAAAAGAGGACATACAAGTGGCCAACAAACATATGAAAAAATGCTTGTCATCATTAATTATCAGAGAAATGCAAATCAAAACCACAATGAGAACCATCTCAAAACACAACATTAGGAGAAATAAAACTTAATAAAAAGTCAAAAACAACAGATGCTGGCGAGGATCTGGAGAAAAGGCAACATTTATACACTGTTGGTGGGAATGTAAGTTAGTTTGGCCACTGTGGAAAGCAGTTGGGAGATTTCTCAAAGAACTTAAAAGAGAACTACCATTTGACTGAGCAATCCCATTACTGGGTATATATCCAAAAGAAAACACACATTTTTATTTTTTTGTTGTTTTGCCTTTTTTTTTTTTTTTTTTTTTTTTTTAAATACTTTAAATTCTGGGATACATGTGCAGAATGTGCAGGTTTGTTACATAGGTATACATGTGCCATGGTGGTTTGCTGCACCCATCAACCCATCATCTACATTAGGTATTTCTCCTAATGCTATCCCTCACCTAAACCCCAACGCTGACACACCCCAGTGTGTGATGTTCCCCTCCCTGTGTCCATGTGTTCTCATTGTTCAGCTCCCACTTATGAGTGAGAACATGTGGTGTTTGGTTTTCTGTTCCTGAAAACACACATTTTTCTACCAAAAAGACACATATACTTGCATATTCATTGCAGCACTATTCACAGTAGCGAAGACACAGAATCAACCTAGGTGCCCATCAATAATGGATTAGATAAAGAAAATGTGTTACGTACATGCCTCAGAATACTATGCAGTCATAAAAAAAAGAAATCGTGTCCTTTGCAGTAACATGGATGCAGATGGAGGCCATTATCTTAAGCAAATTATTAACACAGGAACAGAAAAAAAAAAAAAAAAAAAAAAAAAAAAAACCTCATGTTCTCATGAAGAGAGAGCTAAACATTGAGTGCTCATGGACGTAAAGATGAGAACAATAGAAACTGTGGACTATTAGAATGAGGATAGATGGGGAGCCAAGGGTTGAAAAACTAACTACTGGGTACTATACTCAGTACGTAGGTGATGGAATAGCCCAAACTTCAGCATCACACACTATACCCAGGTAACAAACCTGTACATGTACCCTCTGAAATTAAAATAAAAGTTGAAACAAAAATAAAGCGACAATGAAATACCACTTACCATCTATCAGATTGGCAAATACTAGAGTGACAATAGCCAATGAAAGAATATGTGCTCTTGCACACATTTATTGCAGCACTATTTACAATAGCAAAGACTGGGAACAACCCAAATGCTCATCAGTGATAGACTGAATAAAGAAAATGTGACACATATACACCATGGAATACTATACAGCCTTAAAAAAGAGTGAGATCATATCCTTTGTAGGGACAAGAATGAAGCTGGAAGCAATCATTCTTAGCAAACTAACACAGGAACAGAAAACCAAATACCACATGTTCTCACTCATAACTGGGAGTTTAACAATGAGAACACATGGACACAGGGAGGGGAACATCACACACCAGGGTCTGTCAGGGGGTGGGGGGCAAGGGGTGGGAGAACATTAGGACAAATACCTAACACATGCAGGTCTTAAAACCTAGAGGACGGGTTGATGGGTGCAGCAAACCACATGTGCACATGTGTAACAAACATGCACATTCTGCACATGTATCCCAGAACATAAAGTTAAATTAAAAAAAAAGAAAAAATATGTGCTATTTTCTTTCTAGCAGGGTTATAAGTTACTACATGACATTTAAGAAGAGTAGGCTAAATGGGTACTCTTTGCCTCAGGACTCCCACTTTTGGAAATTTATCCTATAAAATAAAAGCTCCAGTACGTAAGAAGTTTATTGATGAATTATTTGTAGAAACAAAAACCTGAAAACAACATGAATACATTTCAATATGGAAATAATCAAATACACTATGTTACACACACATATATATAAAATATGTTATTTAGCTACTAGAGTGAATCTATCCTTTGTTTATTGATCCGAAGTTATGTTCATGATATATGTAAAGCTAGTAAAAGTAACTTCAAAGTAATATGCATACCAAGATTTCATTTGTATAGAGTCCAATAACCAAGAAACTGTGAATGTGTACCTATGTTTCAACATATTTGTATGATAAAGGTGTGGGAGGATGTGTACAGAGCTGTTGCGGGGTGGGCATGAAGAGGGGTTGATGAAGATAATTAATATAAAAAATAATTTAAAAATACTTGTTTCATTGCTGATGTGAGTGTTTTTTCCTTTTTTTGTGAAAGGAAAAGAAAAAAAACCCCTTGCTCTTTGACAGGGGAAAATTTTTACACATCCTACCTGCAAATCACCAAAGCCTAGAGAGAAAGTGCCAGTCTGAGTTTCACAGTTCAGTTGCAAAACTATCAAGTGTTTAAAGAACAGTTTGCCAGAAGTGTGATTCATTGAAGCCCCTGGTCCTTTGGAAAGCAAATCAATACCTGTCTGTTTGCCTCGGGAGTTGGGTTTGTTGATGTTGTTGTAGATACATTATTTTGCTGATAAAGAGAAAAAGTAAGCACTTTCTAAGAGTAGTAGCTAATTGCAGATCCAGGAATAAAATCCTCAATCTTCAGTTTGTCTTTTGGCCTGAGTTACCCTTTGTATCCAAATTCTGCTCTTCATCACAGTGTATGTTTCTGAGGATGTCACTGAGCTCATCAATTTGACATTCTCTTACCTGTTATTATGGTGGTTGAAGATTTTGCTGTTTCTTGGACTAAGGAGATGAATTATTTTGTATAGCCTTTGGCCATAAATTGTACACATAATCATAATAAAGCTTTGGGCCTTACTCGGGTGTTAGGTGTAAGGTAGAGAGAACTTCTACATCTAGATGTCAAAGAAGGGTAATTCTAATTCCATCTATTAGTTTGATAATGTACTGGTATCTATTGACAGCCAAAAGTAGGATAATGCTTAACTCTAGGGGGTATGGGAGTGAAACTTTTATCAGAATGGGGCATGTTGTGGCTTCTGGGGTGCTGACAATATTCTATTTCTTGACTGGGGTGGCTTGTTATTGCTAAAATATACATTTATGCTCCATTCAATTTTATGTATGTATATTATATTTCACAATTTAAAAGGATTTTTAAAAAAGAAAGAGGAAAGAAGAAAGGGAGGAAGGAGGGAAGGAAGAAAAAGTTGAAGGAAATGGTTGGGTTTTGACAGGCAAGTGTGAGAAAAGGTAGTAGTAATGGAGTTAAATGTGTTTGAAAGGCAGTAATTATAATGATGAACAGATGAGGTAAGAGCAGCACATGATGAAAATGAGAAAAATAATCTCAACCTAAAGTATATAATAATACTTGATTATTTGCCTTAACGTGGACTCCTTGGAAAGCAGTGCCTGTGGTACTGTTAACATGTTAACACTTAACTGTCAAGGGCAATCCTAGGCTCAGGAGCCAAGGGACAAAGGATGGTGGCAGGCAGGGAGGGATAGAAAATACAACCAGCATGCTACTGAGCTGGCCAGAGCTTTGTGACACGCGCAGATGACTATCTGGTTTTACAAAACATTTGTGCAGAGATTATGGGATTAATTACCGTGCCTCAACTCAGTCTCAGATCAGAGAGAGGAAGAGAGAAAAAAAATTTACCAGCGTTCGTAGTTTGATAGTCAAAATTTTTCCTGTGGGTGCCATCTATCCTCCACCTCTGGATAGTGCTCTGAGGCCCCTCCAGAGCTGACTTGGCAATCCAGATTCAAAACAGCTGGGCTAGACTGTGAGATTCTGATACCTTTCTACAACGTGTGATGGTCAAATCAGCATATTAATCACCTCGAACATTTATCATTTCTTTGTAAATCATTATGTACCAATTAAAAATAATAATAATAGCCCAGCAGAGGCAGCATCTTCTGCATGAGCAACAACCGAAGTGAATGAGCCCCTGAAATTAACACCAGCCAGGGCATTATGTGTCGGCCCAGAGCCTGCAGACTTTTGGGCCTGGTCATGTGTGTGAGTGAGTGTGTGTGTGTGTGTGTGTGTGTGTGAGAGAGAGAGACAGAGAGAGACAGAAAGAGAGAGACAGAGAGAGAGAGAGAGAGAGAATCCTGAGGGGATCCTCCAGTGTCTCATGCCTCAGAGGCAACAGGGAAGCTGATGGCGGTAGGCAAGAGGAGATGTGTTCTCAGGTTACCTCTGCAAACAATAGGTAGGACCTGGGGCAGCCACCCCTGCAGCCAAGCCAGCCAAGCAGGTGGAGTCCCACAGAGGATAGCCCCACAACAAATGCAGCAATGAATCTTCTTTCACTGAAAAGAAAAACTTCCTCTTAGGAGCTTTAAACAATGTAATCAATGCAAGATGATCTTAACACAGTCACTGGTAACACTGAACAAAAATCTTGACCAAGCAAATCTAGGGAGACACTGAACAGTCCAGTTTATTATCTGTGGCAAAAATTTAATCTTTTTTTTTTTTTTGGTCAATGATCCAATGCCTTTTTTGAGTAATTCAATATGTATTCTGAAAATGCAAATTTAATAATAATAGCAACTTAACCCAATTCACTCTTCCCTCGACTCCCTCCAAAATGAAAAAAAAAAAAATGTATCAAGTTTATAAAAGTTGTGTTCACTTTGGTCAGTACTTGACTATTTTTTTTTTGCCTTAGCATTTTTTTTTTTTTTGTCCATTTTTATGCTGCTGATAAAGACATACCTGAGACTGGGAAGAAAAATAGGTTTAATGGTCTCACAGTTCCACCTGGCTGGGGGGCCCTCACCATCATGGCAGAAGGTGAAAAGCACTTCTTACATGGTGGTGGCAAGAGAGAATGAGGAGGAAGCAAAAGTGGAAACCCCTTATAAACCATCAGATCTCGTGAGACTTACTTACTATCACTAGCACAGTATGGGAGAAACTGCCGATGTGATTCAATTATCTCCCACGGGGTCCCTCCCACAACACATGGGAATTATGGGAGTACAATTCAAGATGAAATTTGCGTGGGGACACAGAGTCAAGCCATATCAGCATCTATAATTGAGAATCAACCTGAATATCTCTATAACTATTAAAGCAACTGAATCAGTAATTAAAAACAGTCCAACTACGAAATCTTCCAGCCCATAAGACTTTACCCTGAGATGTCAGTCGAACATTTTAAGGAGGAAACAATTCCAATCTTACAGAGAACAGAAAAAGAGCATTTGCTCTCCAATGCACATTATGTGGATAGCCTGACCTTGATGCCAGAAGCAGGCAAACTGCACATATCCTTAAGTTAGAATTTCAGGTGGTAAAACTATAAAGAAGAGTAAGGAAATGATTATTCTACCAGTCAAGACAATGCTTAACTCTAGGGGGGTGGGAACAGACCTTGCTCAAAAAGGGCATGTGGTGACCTGTGTGCTGATGATGATAATGACTTTTGGCAGGTTCTTCTTCCTTTACCTCACTTTTAAGTGTAAGAATTTCTCTTCTCTCTCTACATGTCCTCTCAGTGGTCTCCTGTCTTCCTAAATGTACATGCCCAGCCCAAATCTCTTTTCCAACCTCTACCCTCACATACACGAGAGTCTCAATGACAGTCTTGCAGGCTTAAACTTGACATGCTCAGAAAGGAACTCTTGATTTCCTCCCCAAACCTGCTCCTGTCTTCTCCATCAGGTAAGGGCCACATCATTTAGCCAGTTGTCCAGGTAACCACAGGGAGAAGCATTCTTGATTTCTCCTTCTCCCTCACCTCTCTCTTCCAACCAATCCCTAATTCCTCTCAGCTGCATTTCAAATATCTCTTGATTACATCCACTTCTTCCCATCTCTTCTCCCCAACCTGGATTATGGAGTCTCCTATCTTTTATTCTTGCCAGTAACCAAGTATCTAGAATTTGCTAAGCTCTGTACTACTGATGCTCTACACAGCAAAAAGATATACTTCTAAGCAAGTAAGCCGGATCATGTTCACAATTTAAATTTCTTCTTCAGCTTCTGAGCAGGTGGTTGGGAAAACGATATTTGGAACAGTTCCAGATTCTACGACGTCCTATCTGGCGCTGCTCAGTCTTGCTCCTGCTGTTTTTTTCAGCTTCATCTCATGCGTCTCACGTCGCCCCAGCTGGAATGGCCTTTTTCTTCAGTTCATTGAACGTGCTGAGGGCTCACCTAAATAAGGCCTTCTTGCCTTTCGTCTGGCGGAAACACTCCCTTCCGCCAGCCCTCCCCGCCCAGTTCTACTGCAGGCAGGCTCTTTCTCATTCTAAGATCTCTGCTTATACGGCAGTTCCTCAGAGAGGGCTTTTGAGACCACTCTACTTAAGGTAGATGTCCCCTCTTACCATTTTCTATTATAGCATCCTTGTTTTTGTTTGGTTCATCTATTTATTTGTTGGTTTCCTTATTTTTTTGGTCTATAATTTTCATACAGTTAGGGGCCACTTTTTTTTTTTTTTTTTTTCCTGCTTACTCTAGTGCCAGACAGTAGATGCAACTAAATGAAGCAGGGGAGCGGGGTGGGGGGCACGCCTTTTCTGTAACATGATCTGTAACACATTCTTCTGAAGACCAGTAACTTCTATGTCTACATTAATGTAATAAATGAGAATTTTTTTTTTTGAAAAAGAATTTTCAGATGTGGTTAATATAGTTTTCCAGTGCATACTTTTAACAACTTTAACTAGATGCCTTAGTGCCCTTAATGCATATTAATTAACTTTGACCTAGACATTTTACAATTCCCTTTTAGAAAGTATTTATTGTATTTAGAGTGCTTCTTCTTATATAGTAAACAAGTGCTTAATAAAATATGTGCACTTGGGGATTTTTGCAAGTTTTATTTTCCCTTTTGAATTAGAAAGAGCACTAACCTATGGACCCCTGTAGATCTTTGGTCTATTTTCCATTCTTTGCATCTTTACCCTTTCCAAGATTGGCCCAGCAACAGATGAGCTATGCTCAGTGCTTTGGAGGAGTCAGCATGTGGGACAATTAAGACCAGGACTTGTTCAATCTTTCATCATGGCTGCTTTCCAACCGTCTTGCGATCCATACATATGTCCTACTGAGATGCTGTCAAACATTTTGCTGGTTCATTTTCCTTTTCCCGTTTTCTCCCTTGCTTTCACGGAACCCTCAGGTCAGTGCTATACAGCTCAGGCTGAGATATAAACTTGTTCTGAGCATTCTCAAACAAGAATGCAGCATATTTGTGTAGTAGGAAAGAATTCGGTTTAACCTGGCATAACCAGCTTCTCAAACTCATTTTCCCTCAGTCCACCTCTCTTCTGGCTTAACTATCTCTGGTAATGTTGCTTCTCATCTTAGTCACCACCAAGTTTTTATTTTTCACTTACACTTTATATCCCTACATGAAATCAAATGCCAGGGACTATCAATTCTATTTCTACCAAGTTTGTGCTTCTGTCTCTTTTGCTCCTTTCTTGTTACCTCTAGCCTACTTTATATTGCATTTAATTATTATTATTGCTTGGACTACTACAGTAATTCCCTAACTGGTATTCACTTTTTTTCTCTTCTTTACTCAAAATTTTCTCTCCTTTTATCAAGTCACTCTACATATGCTGGTTAATTAATATTCTTGAACTTTGCTGTGATCAAATTACATTTCTGCCAGAAAAGTTCAATAGTTTTTTATTAGTTATGGGTTAAATCTGAGCTCCTTAGGCTGGCTCTGCACAACATGGTCTCACCTCAATTTCTAGTCTTACCTCCCTCTGTTCCATGTACACCTTATGACATGGTAAAATTGAACTTCCTGGGGTTTCCCAAACATGACTTGTCTTTTCCCACTGCTCCTCTTTCTTTGTTCAGTATTTGTCTGCTGGGTTGTCCTTCCCCTCTTATTCCATCATCTTAACTTACTGAACCTTATTCACTTGTTAAGGTACAGATTCAATGTTGCTTGCTTCATGATGCTTTCTCTAATTCCCTCAATGCAGTGTCATCTCCTCCCCTGTTCCTATTCTCATGGCAGGTTTATTTGCTTACTAGGGCTACCATAACAAGTTACCACAAACTTTGTGACTTAAAACAACAGAAATTTATTTTATTCCAGTTTTGGAACCAGAAATCCAAAAATCATAGTTTTGGCAGGGCCATGTTCTCTGTCCCTGAGGGCTCCAAGGGAGCCCCTGCCTCTTCCTTGTCTTTCCTTGCCTCTTTCTAGCTTCTGGTGATTGGTGGTGATTTTGGTGTTCTTGGCTTGTAGACACATTACTCTGATCACCTGGCATTCTATCTGTCTGTCTTCATATCATCCTCCCTCTGTCCCTGTGTGTATCTTTCCTCCCTTTTTATAAAGACACTAGTCATTGGACTAGGGTCCACTCCCATCCAGCATAACCTTATCTAAGCGTGATGACATCTGAAAAGTCCTATTTCCAAATAAGTTCTCATTCACAGGTACCAGGTTAAGACTTCAACATATGTCTTCAGGTGGCACAATTCAACCCACAATGGCAGGCATATGTTAATTCTCATTCCCGATTTAGTGTTGACTTTGGAAATGCAGTTCAGCTGCAGGCTTTTTTCTTTTCTCATTTGTAGCATTTCTCAAGTTTATTAGCTTCCACAGAACATACTTTTTGAGCCCCTCTCTAATACACAAGGTTGCAGAGTTTGACGCACTCCAAGTCTTTGCATAGCTGAGCCAGCTGGCATTATGGCTAGTCTGCAGCATCCCTCAACCACCTTCCTCACCAAGGAGTCTCTAGCTCTAGGTACTTTTGTAGAACTCTCTCAACTGAAATGCAAAAACCTCATTTCTGTCCTGCCAATCAATTAGCAGCCAGTTTCCCTCCTCCCATACCAACATATTGCATTTCTGTGTTATGTGTTCACTGCCCATTTTGTTCCAAAATCATTTCTTTGGACGTGATGGCAGTATGCAGACCTCAAGGTAGCACTTGGGGATATTGAGTAGGGGAGCCAGGGGGTATGTGACGTATCACAAATGACTCCTTGGATCTATGATCCATGAAACTGTCTCCTTCAGTATCCTTGCTTTTGGCATGACTTAGATTAATGTCTTGAAGGAAAAACAAACTAACTGCACAGTTTGGTGGAAATTAGATATTAGAAATAATTTATTGTTGTTTTTTGTTGGTTTGTCAATCTTCAAGGACTATTTATATGGCTTTTCATAGTTTTGGAAACTTGTTGGGATATACCAAGAAGTATGGCTATTGTTGAATAACTTAGCATTCCCTTCCTGCTATAAAATGCAGTCTTATCATTATATATTCTAGAAGAGTTATGTAGAAATTGAGGTATAATTACATACAAGTACATGGAAACATTCCAGTAGAAAATGAAAACATATGCCTGACGAAAATAGCAGGAAACATGTCAGTGTGTTACAATAGAAAATTGTTGCAAATAACTAAAAATGGGCTTTCACAAATGTAAACAATGCACAAGTTCTGTTAAAATCAATGGCTTACATTTTTTTTTTTCATGTTCAGTGACAGTTTAACATCAGTTGAAGCTAGCTTCCTGCTTATGACAAAAGGAGAAGTCATTTTATTTCCAACTATGTATTCCCAGTCTCCTCTTTTTGGCATGAATCATTAATATTAAAGTTGCTGTTGACAAAATAAAAGGCAGAGCTAGAAATGGAACACATTAAAGAAAATGCTATGTCGCACGCATGATGTGGAATACTTAAATAGATGAAATAAAGCTGCTCTTTTGCAAAAAGCTATTCTTCATGAAGCTTAGTGCCAGGAAAAGATCAATGTCCTCTATTTTTAGCTCTCTCCATTTTGTTCCTATAAGGAACAAAGATGCTACACAAGTCCTAATAGAGTGAGACAGTAAATCCAATGTAGTCATTTTAGTTTTCTTTAGCACCTCTCCCAGGCAATTATATTAAAGTGCCCAGATAAAGACAACTGACTTTCATATGTTTGGAAGAGCAGATGATCTTTTTATGTCTGTCAGTTGGCTGTTCTGAGTAATGGAGACCCTAAATGTGCCACTGACCTTTTCAAAGGAGGACAGAGGAAGACAATAAAGGAGGCAGTGTGGCTGTTCTGCTTCCTCCCGGTAGAAGAAATGTAGCACACTTAGTTTTGCGGGGATAATGAAATTCATTTTGGGTTCACTAGCAATTCTATTTCTTTGGAAAAACTGGTGATGATGGAGTTAGGATTAAAGAAGTTCTTTTGAATTCCTAGTTTGAATTCAACATCCTGGGATTCTAGTCTAAGCAGTAGAGCCTATGATCAATCATCTTTATTCTTCCTCTTCTGGGGTTTAAATATTACTCTTAGATTTTGTTAAAAGTTTCACATACTAATGTTATCAAAGGGATGTGAAAATAACTTTGGAGTTTTGGGATTTAATTTAACTGGGAAATAAGAGGATCCAAGACTTTTAAATCTTAGTGAAATGAAACATTTTAAGAGTCATGACTACATTTAAAATCTTTTCCTTCTCTTGATTTTGTCAAAAATGAAGGCACCAAAATTAGAATTGTCAAAGTAGAAGAGACAATAGGTGATTCTCTTGTTAAGACTGATATTATAGATGAAGACAGACAGAGAGGAAAAGTATTATAGATGAAGACAGAGAAGAAAAGTGCTTTCTAAAAGCCACATTTTTTTTTTCTTTTTTTTTTAGTGGATGAGACAAGATGGTATATAGTTCCTTTGATTCTCAACCCAGTTAGGTCTATGACATGCCTCTTGGTTAGAAGCTTTGGATTAAAAATTTTTTTTGTTTTCTAACACCTTTATGTAATGGATTAGTAGATGCTGCAGTATACTGTTCAGTACTTTAGGACTAAATGAATACTTTAGGACTAAAGTGCTCATTTCCCCAATTGCTGGGAATGTTGGCAGCTGACAGCACTCGACTGAGTCCCTGTTTCTCTTCAGCACAGGACAACACTGAAGCAGCATTTTATGGGATTAGCTGAGTGCTTTCTTGATATTGATACAATGTTCATTCATTTTGCTCCTGTGCTCAGTCATTCTTTCTTTGTTCCCCTACAAGCATTGATCCTAAGAGCACAACTTAATAAACCTCCCGCGCACAAGCCTCCTCCTCGGAGTGTTCTTCCTGGGGACTTGACCTGTGGTATCTTCTACATTTGAATAGTTTCATGGTATGTATGGGAGGAAACAAATATATTTCCCAAATGGGGCTTGAGCTGAGCCTAAATTAGCATCATCTTCTAAGATAATGTGAAGTTCATACTTGTTAATTTAATACATTATAGAAAGATACTATCTTTAGACTTTTTCTTTTTGTTTTTTTGTAGCGTGGTACCTTGAAGTGTGACCTTCTCATCAAGAAATTATAAAAAAGGTTACTACTTAAAAGAGTAAACAAAGAGTAAACAGAAGAACAAAAGAGAAAAGGAGCTGACAATTTTTTTTTAATCTCCACAAAATCTTGATTCCACACATATGTACCAGGCCAAGACAGAAGTGATTTGATGTGATCCATAATCACGTTTGCATAGCTAATGTTGTCTGATGGGGTTAACTGGATAAATGACAATCCACCATGACTATCTTTGATATTCAAGAGAAAACACTTATGTGGAAACAATGCCAGAGAGGTGGAAAAGGGAAAGATATCAAAACAAAACTTTCCATCCATTCTCCTCCCTGCATAATTATGCAAATAAAATGATAATAACATAAGTTTTATTTTTTACCAAATCTAAACTAGCAGCATATATTGAAGAATTGAGGTAATTAAAGGTAATTATTTGTATAATAAGTGCAATAGATTATTTGCATAATCAGTGCAATAGATTACTTTTATCTTTAAAAACACAAATTATCATGATTATCTGGATACTTGTTCCAATTATCTTGATTACTCTACTGATGGAGATTAGGTCAAATAAATGTATTTCTTTTATTCTGATTTGCCCACAACCATACAAACAGAGAGTAATGGTATTCCATGACCACAGTTTACCATAGCACACTGGGAACAATTGTTAGTAAAATATCTAATGTGGATGGGGAACTGAGCTGGTGCATTCATAAATTGAACTTGTTTAATTAGATGAATTTGAGCAACTTGCCTTTCTCTCCCAGGTACTTAACATTTCATTTTCAAGGAGATCCTCTTCATTGGCGTATGTGCCTGCCCATGATTTTTGGAAAAAAAAAAAATTCCTAAAACAAACCTTCCCAAATTCTGTTTCTTTGGCCATTACTTCTCTGTCTGTTTTGAAGTTTGGTAAATGTTATCTGTAGTGGCTGACTCTATTATTGTCATTTCCAGGTATTAAAAATTTTTTTTGCTATTTTGAGTGGAAACTTTTTTCTCATTATTAATTGTAGCTGTTTATGTAAAAATGCTGTTAATATTTGCATATGTATTTTATCAGGCCATTAATACTTATTTGGCCATTATTGAACTCTTCCATTAATTTTATAAAATTTATAGTTGATTCTCTTGCATTTCCCCTTAGCTATATGATAATATCAGTTGCAAGTAATGATAATTTAGTTTCTTGCTTTTTAATAATTTTACTTCATTTCTATTTCATGCTTTATTTCACTGGCCAGTATTTTTAGAACAGTGTTTGATAGTAAAGGAGAAAGCATATTTTCTTATTTTATTCATTATTGTAATGGCACTGCTTCTAGCATTTCACACCATTAAGCATATTGTTGATTTTTTTGGTAGATATTATGTTGAGAAATTCATATTCTTTTTTATTAATTCATCATATATTCCAAACATCTTACGGTATTATGTACTATTCTCTTAGGTTTTTTTAGTTTTTTTTTTTTTTTTTTTTTTTTTTCTGTATTGGTTAGCTCTCTAGTCTCATAACTTGTTTTATTTGTTTTTTTATTCTTGAATGGATTTAGCAGTGATAAATATATTTTATGAAGCCATATTGAAATACAAAATCTTATATTTGTGTATCAACACTATTTTCTGTTTTCCAATTTATTTCTCTATCTCTCTTTTAAATTTCTATGTTTATTTTATTATTTCATTTTCTCTGCTTTTCTTATTTATTTTGAGTTCTATTTATGCTTAATTAATTTATTTTTATCCTTCCTTTTTAATAATTAAATCAAAACATTTAAGGTTACATTCACTGCTTAGTTTAGGTTTTGTCACATACCTTAGGTTTGATAAAAT
Organism: Macaca thibetana thibetana; assembly: GCF_024542745.1. Lineage (NCBI taxonomy): Eukaryota > Metazoa > Chordata > Mammalia > Primates > Cercopithecidae > Macaca > Macaca thibetana. The sequence continues at coordinate 68,942,200 of NC_065584.1, forward strand.
AGTGTTCTCATTGTCTTTGTTTTCTCAATAATCTGATATTGTGGTTTGGATTTCTTTTCACTACAATGTTTATCGCGAAGAAGTTAAATTTTTTTCCTAAATGATTTTTGTTTAAACCTTTACTATTAATTTATAGCTTTATTGTTTTATGTTCAGAGAATTTAGTTCAGTTTCTGTTTTTTGGAATTTGTTGAATTTGTCTTTTTGACTTAAAATATGATCATTTTTGTAATTGTTTCACTTAAAGCAAATATATCCTCTAAAAAGGACTGAAAATTTGATATTTATCTATGAAATCAGTCTTATTCATTGCATTTTAATACATCTTTTTCTAACTTATTCTGTTGGAGTTTCGGAGAGTTGTATAATTATCTCTCACCGTTGTGTTTATTTTGAGTTCTAGTGCTTATAACAATTTATGTCTTTTATTTCTTTTTTTAAATTTTTAAATTTTTATTTTTATTTTTTTCTTATTATACTTTAAGTTCTAGGGTACATGTGCACAACGTGCAGGTTTGTTACATATGTATACATGTGCCATGTTGGTGTGCTGCACCCATTAACTCGTCATTTACATTAGGTATATCTCCTAATGCTATCCTCCCCCCATCCCACAATAGGCCCTGGTGTGTGATGTTCCCCTTCCTGTGTCCAAGCGATCTCATTGTTCAATTCCCACCTATGAGTGAGAACTTGTGGTGTTTGGTTTTCTGTTCTTGCGAAAGTTTGCTGAGAATGATGGTTTCCAGCTGCATCCATGTCCCTACAAAGGACACAAACTCATCCTTTTTGATGGCTGCATAGTATTCCATGGTGTATATGTGCCACATTTTCTTAATCCAGTCTGTCACTGATGGACATTTGGGTTGATTCCAAGTCTTTGCTATTGTGAATAGTGCTGCGATAAACATACGTGTCTTTATAGCAGCATGATTTATAATCCTTTGGGTATATACCCAATAATGGGATGGCTGGGTCAAATGGTATTTCTAGTTCTAAGTCCTTGAGGAATCACCACACTGTTTTCCACAATGGTTGAACTAGTTTACAGTCCCACCAACAGTGTAAAAGTGTTCCTATTTCTCCACATCCTCTCCAGCACCTGTTGTTTCCTGACTGTTTAATGATTGCCATTCTAACTGGTGTGAGATGGTATCTCATTGTGGTTTTGATTTGCATTTCTCTGATGGCGAGTGATGATTATTGTATTGGACTTGTGCAAAAGTAATCATGGCATTTACCATTAAAAGTAATAACAAAACCACAATTACTTTTGCACCAACCTGAGAGTTGTCCCTTTAATAAAATCTTTCTTATTACATTTGATACTTTTTGCATTAAGTTTATATTATCTGAAATTAATAATTATTTCTATTGTATTTCTTGCTAGTTTTCATCTAAAGTCTTGCTCTGTCACCCATACTGGAGTGCAGTGGCATGATCTCTGCTCACTGTAACCTCTGCCTCCTGGATTTAAGTGATTCTCCTGCCTCAGACTCCTGAGTAGCTGGGATTACAGGCGTGTGCCACCATGCCTGGCTAATTTTTGTATTTTTAGTAGAGAGAGGGGATTTCGCCATGTTGGCCAGGCTGGTCTGGAACTCCTGACCTCAAGTGATCTGCCTGCCTTGGCCTCCCAAAACGCTGGGATTACAGGTGGGAGCCACTGCGCCTGGCCTCCCCTAAAGTTTTATTCAAATTTTACTTCTAGTCATCTTAAATTTGTTATATTTGAGTGTTTTAAATCAATTTACATTATATTTTTATTTTACTTTTCAACATTGATTTTTAAGAATAACATTTTGAGATGTAATTGACATACCATACAATTATTGAAAACATTATGCTAAATAAAGAATCCAGTCACAGAAGACCATGTAGTGTGTGATTCCATTTATATGAAATGTCCAGAGTAGGCAAATCTATAGAGACAGAAAATAGATTAAATTATTTTTATAATATAAATGAAATATTTTTAATAGTGGATTTTGTGTCTGCCTCTTAATCTGCATATAATTAATTTATGGTTTTGGAATAAAACATGATGGAATAAAACATGATGGAATAAAACACTTAAAAATACACATAGCATTTCAGAATAACATGTTTTTAAGCTGCTTGCCTATATGTATTGGTTCTTCTGGATAATTAGAAAACCTGATCACATGAATTGGGTGAAGAGATTTCCCAGACCTCATCCTCCTCTTTTCTAGTTGCCACAAAATATTTTGAGGATTCTGAGATTATGTTCTGTGAGGTTTCTTGAGTGTTTTTTATTTACTTATAAATGTCTTAAAACTTTTAAGAGGTACCATGACTGGAAAACTCATCTGACATCACAGAGAGCCCCACTGTAGAAAACACAAGGATGATAGCTGTGTTGGAAAAGGCAAACATGTCAGTAACCCTGGCCTATGCTGCCAAGTTGAAAGGAAGGGATAAGTCTGTGGTATCACTGACATGGCTAGAATTTCTATAATGGAGAAGATGGAGAGTAAAACTGGAAGTGAGTATGGCCAGTACCATTTTCAGCTTTCCTGGACATTGTCAATAGAGCTTTCACCTACAAACTCCACATTAAAATTTTAAAAAGGATATGCCTGCTTTTTCCAACCCATTGAAACACATCTCTTGCCTTTTATTTATTAATAGAAAATTGTGACTTCAGTAATCTTGACATTCTCACTACTTTGTATAAATCTGGATGAGCAATGAATTGAGAGTGCATGTTTTATTATTGCTGATTAACATCTGATCTCCTAATGCTGGGACTAAGGCATCATAGTAGGTGACTATGGCAGAAACTGCTGGTGGATTGCTAATTGCCCAGCCTAATTTCTTCTTTTTTCAACAAACAAAACCCTATGTATTTGTGTATGTATGTATTTGGCAGCTGGCCAAATTCAAGCTAACCTTCCTTATGGCTAGGTGAATACACATTCGTGAGTTGGGACAATGACATTAAGCATTAAGCTTTGAGTGACACTTTAGGAAAGTCTAGAAGCTGCTTCAGCTGAGCAGTGTGTCTTCTTTGCCTTTCTGCTCCTTTTCCTTCCTGCTGTGTGGGAGATGTAAATGAAATCTATTGTTCTAGCGCCATCTTTGTCTGTGAGATGAGCTTAAGCATGGAAGCCATATGTTCTGATAGTAGAACATAAAGATCAAAGATGCTTGGTTTCCTCTTCACCACAGGTGAGCCATTAAGTCTTGGATGGGATATCTTTGGACTTCCATTAGCTGAAATAGATCAATGGTTACTTTATTTAATCATAATTTCATTTTATTTTATTTTTGATTACATGTTTTAATTCTAGCAAATACAACAGGGCTCGGCTATGGCTGCAAAGCCCTGAGCATAGGCAAACAAAATTTTGTATTCTGAGTGAAGAGAAGTTTTAAAACATCCAAAGCATACAGAAAAAAGATTGGATAAATAACCAAAGGGGAATCTGAAGTGAATAGTCATGATAGAGAATAAGTGAATCAGAGCCAACAGATCTGGAGTTAGAGACTAGAAGGATCTCCAAGAGGGCAAGTAGGGAATGTTTAATGGCTCATCTGTAAATGAGCTGGAGAAACAGAGGGAAGCATAATCTGTTCCTTCCCATCCTTGAAGCAAAGCTTAGGAAAGCATTAATGTACCACAGAGTGTTCAAAATTTGGGTGTCATCCTCCAGTAAATGCCACTCTGATTGTTCAGATACTTGGAGTCACCCACAGCTGTGTCAGGAATGTACAACCTCTTATATTAGACCTGATGTTTTCCTAGGGTCAGATGGCTAAGGCCCAAGGTCAAAGACAGGCTTCCAGTGGGTTGGATAGAATAGAAATTGATTAAATATGGGATACATGTGCATGAAGGGAGACAGTTTGAGATGAGCCGTGGGAATGGAATGTTTCATCATTTTTCAAGGAGCCCAAGAAGTGTTCCTCCAGCTTTCAGCATGGCAGATAGTATAGGTATTCAGGAGAGAGTCAGGGATGAGTCCCCCTCCCCCAGTGTCTTCTAAAATTGAGAGTCCCTTGCACACCGTAGAAAGAAATCAGTTGTTTTGAGTGTCCAGAGAGGTGTGAGAGATGGTGTACATAATTGATGTATAAACTGGCTAGGGTTGCTATAAGAAAGTGAGCCATTTGGGTGAGTTTATCTACTGGAGTTCCATGATCTCTTATTTGGAACTCTTGAATGTGCTCCAGAATTACAAGTTTTTTTTTTTTTAGAAAGGAAAATATTGCACGTTATATGATAGCCACAGAAGAGTATGTGGCAATAAGCTGCAATTCAATTTGCTAATATTTATGCAGCAAAATGATAAATATTAACATTCAGAAGATTAAAAAAACTATAAATAGCCTCATGTCAGTTCTCTGATCTCAGAGTTCTCTGTTCTCAAAGTTTCTTGGATTTTGATATTGTGGATAAGAGACCATGGACCATTATTATCAGGAGAGCATTATGTCAATGAATGTCTAAGATGAAATCTGTTTGGGAACAAAGGATCCATCTACTGGGAGCTTGTCATACCAGAAGCTGCATGAAAGAACTAACTTCACTTTATAGATGTGGAGTTTATTAGACCATGTACTAGTTCTTTTAACCTCCTGTTTACATTCTTGTGCTTTTAATTTTAATCCACCTTTTTTCAGACTGGACTGTGCTTTTAAGTAATTTTAGATCCCCAAGTGTTATATTATATGAGAACTGGCATTTCTGAGAATGTCTTTCTATTTTCCTCACACATGAATGACAACTTGACTGAGTAGTAGAAAATGGTTTTTCCTCTCTTAACATGCTGTGGCAACTTCTCTATTACCTAACAGTGCATATTTATTTATTTGTATATATTATGGTATATTTATTTGTGGTTAACTAGTGTCGTGGCCTAAATGCTTGTTGGATGTTTTCTTTATTATAAGTTAAAAATTTGTCTGGATGTGTCTATTTATTAACTTTATTTGGAGCATGATGAGATCTTTAGATATGTATACATTTCAGCTAAATAGATTTTTCCTTGATTTATTGCACCTGTGCCAACTGTTTTGATTTCCTTTTCAAGTCTATCTATAGTTCTTAGTTTGGAATTTTATTCTTCCTCCTCTATATCTAGTGTGCCTGCATTGTTTCCAACTATTTATTCCTGTCCTTTGACTTATGAAATAACTTTTCAACTTTGTATTTCGAATTATGAATGCATTTTTCTCCAGTGTAAATTCTACTCTGATGTACAGTAAACCCTTATTGCCTTGTTAGCTTTCTTATCTTATATGTCCATTTTCATTTTAGTTTTTTCATTTTTTTTTTTCCTTTAATCTCATTTGTTTTCCACTTCGTCTCAGCATATTCTGACCTTGTGACTTTCAGGTCCTGTATCTTATTGTCAAAAGTTTTCTAGAATGTTATTTTGGTTTCTGTAGCAAATTGTTTTCAGAGGACTCTTCTTCCCTTTAATCTTTAAGATAATATATATTTTTTTTTTTTTGTGAAGTTAAAAAAAATAGATTGTATGTTGTTTTTCTTTTAGTTTCTACCACTGGATGTGCTCCTTGGATCTAGGTGTCAGTCAAAGCCTTTCCTCATATTTATAGCATGAAGGTAAGTTGACGTACGTAGCTCAGTTCTCACTGTCTATCAGGTGCTTATCTAGGGCAGCTCTGTTGCATGTAACTGTGATCGTTTCCTATCTCTGTGTGTATTTCTCTGACACTTTGAGGAAACAGATTATGCAAAGACTGCAGCCTTTCCCTTGCACAGTTACCAGGGCACTTCCTGCCTCATTCACTTGCAGAAGTTATTTTTTTCTTTTTTTTTTTTTTTATGGAAACATAATTACTTTAGAGCAGTGAGTCATTTTTTATGTCTGGATGTTTTCTGGGAGTTCAAACTCCCTGCATGTAAGAATATGGTGTCTGAGGGTGGAGGTGGGGTAGGGTTAGGAGTATGTGGATAGTTCAGTAACATTCTGCTGCCTTAAAAATCAGTGCTTTTGTCTAGGGGTCAGCTGCCTGTTTTGCTGTTTGGCTTATAGGATGGTCTCTGAGGGAGGTGTAGATAATAGGGAGAAGCAGTATTTCAATTTTCTTTCAGGTACAAAGGGAACAGTGTTTCATGAAGTGAAAAATGGGCTATTCATATTTCATCTGGAACTTCCTTCTTTGGGGGTGATCTGCTCTACCAGCCTGCCTGCTGCTAGAGAGGCCGAGATGGTTGTGCCAGCCATGCGCTGCTGCTGGTGTCTCTGTGGGCATGACCTAGGGCTGGCATTTGGTGAGATATCTTTCTGCATCTGGTGGTCCATCCTATCAGCCCTGTGTTCTAGATTCCCCAGTGACTGACATTTAGCCAGTCTCCTCTGTCACTCTCCAGTGACATGCACACACTGTTGGCGTGAACTGCAGTCACGCTCCGCAGCCGAGAGCCTCAGTGTGCATCTGTAGTAGCAGGACGTCAGTGAGGACTGCCCTGTCACTGTTGAGCTGGAACCGACTGTGCCTGGTCTACACTCCAGGTCTGCCAAACGTCTCAGCAAGGTCCTTCACAACAACTCTTCTGATTCAGGATCACATATCACATGTGCTTTGATGCCTGCTTGTGAACAATTTCACCTCCTGAGATGTCCGTTTTTGGGAGAGTGAGCCTTCCTCTCCTGGTGACAGTTGGCTGAGGCCGTCTGGCCTCAGATCACACTGGGAACAGATGCCTAAGGAGATCTGGGACAAGGGGCCCACCAAGATGTTCTGCCCTGTGGGGGGCAACGCCGGCTGTTGTCCGCCGGCGGCATCCAGGGACAGTCTATCCAGGTGAAGCCGAGGCCACTCCCGCTTGCTCCCTCACCCTCATGCTGACAGCAGTGAGCTGAAAAAGCCCTGGGGAGCCCCACAGGGAGGTTGGCCTCCCCAGCACACGCCCAGCAGTGCGAGACGCAGTTGTCACAGAGGCAGGTACACGACACCACAGATATGCCACCTACCCCTCATCGGGACCAAGGTCCACTGAGAAGCCACGAAGGCCATGCTTCCAGCAGTGACTGTGGTGGCAGGACCGTCAGGAGGCCATAAGTGCCACGGCTCCCCTCTGGTGGTTCACCTGCCCACTTGCACCTGGGGTGGCCCCTCCAGTGCGGTCCCAAGAGCAGAACACCCGCCAGGCAACACGTCTGATGAAGGCCAACAGTGTGAGTCCTCTGGTGTTTGGTGACGCTGGAGCTGTGCCGAAAGGCCTTCCCACACTGCTCACACTTGAAGGGCTTCTTTCTGGTGTGGACCCTCTGACGGCAAATGTGGTCTTTCTTGTGCTTAAAGATCTGCCTGCATTCACTGCACTCATCAGGTTTCTTCCTCTGAAAAGGAATGAACACGGGAACCCCCTCAAAGGCATTTTTAAATGAAGCGTGGAAGGCATCAAAGATGTGCTCTTCTTCTTCAGGACTCAGGCGGGGCTCTGTGCGGGGCTTCCTGGGCACAGTGGGCATCTCAAGTGGCTTTCTGTCCCCGGATGCTTTCTCTCTGAGCATGCTCTTCTGCGCATCGGTTTTCTCCCTCGAGGTCGGCATCTTCTTTTTTCTGCCTGCAGGCTTCTCCTCTGTTCTCTGTCCCTTGGAAGCCTGAGGGCTGAGGAACTGCTGACTTCTCTCTGTTGGCCCCACTTCAAGAATGGCTTGCTTCCCACACAACTCTTAATGCTCCCAGCGCAGGACTGACGCTCTGCACCGGGAGGCCAAGGGCCACCATTCTCTTGCTGGAAACGAGGGGCGACGAGGACCTCCCACTGCAGAGCACGGATGGGCCTGGGCCCTACCAGGACTGCTGGAGGGTGGGGCAGGGCAGGCACGCCTCTCGCTGGACCAGGGATGGGAAAGGGGCACCCTCTTCGCAGGACCCCCATGGCTCCCTGCTGTAATGTAAATGGGGAGCCGAGCAAGAAGACACGAGGCAGATGAGAACAAAGGTAGCCTTTATTGGGCTCCTGGGCGGGCGAGGGTCACTGGTTCCTCTAGGGGGAGGGCCGAGGAAGTCGCCCTCGGGGCCCAGCATTGGGGGCGGGTATGGGGGCCTTTTATAGGGCGAGGTAGGCGGGGTTTTAGGTCTTGGTTTTCCTGAGTTAGGTTTCGATTTCTGGGGAATGACGTGTCCAGGAGCTTGCACACAGCCGGGGTTCTTTGGTGGGCGCCGGCTTTTTTCAGCGCTGAGAGTCTTAGCAGGAAGTGAAGGGCGGCAAGTCCTAACAAAGGGCCTGCGAGAAGACCTAACAAAAGGCCTGCCATGCCGGGTGATACCGCCATGTTGGGTCTAGATTCCTGCCTAACACCTGCCCACGTCCCCTGCAGCCCTCTGCACCTGCAGAAGATGTTCTTTTGTTGAAACTAAGTTTTTGCTCATAAAATGAATAGGTATTGACTTCTAAGGCACATATTCTATTGATGTCAGCATATATGCATTGCTGCTTACTATACAATAGACAATAGACAATATTTTTGAAACGTTTTATTATGGTGTATTAGTCCATTTTTACAATGCTGATAAAAGCATACTGGAGACTGGGCAAGTTATTCAAGAAAGAGGTTTATCAGATTTACAGTTCCACATGGCTGGAGAGGCCTCACAATCATGGTGGAAGGTGAAACCGATGTCTCACATGGCAGCAGACAAGAGAAGAGGGAGCTTGTGCAGGGAAAGTCCTGTTTTTAAAACCATCAGATCTCATGAGATTCATTCATTATCACAAGAACAGCACAGGAAAGACCTGCCCCCATAATTCAATCACCCCCCCCCACTGTGTTCCTCCCACACATGTGGGAATTGTAGGAGTTACAATTCAAAATAAGATTTGGGTGGGGACACAGCCAAATCATATCATTCTGCCCCTGGCCCCTCCCAAATCTTATGTCTTCACATTTCAAAACCAATCATGCCTTCCCCCCAACCTCTTAACTCATTTCAGCATTAACTAAAAAAGTCCACAGTCCAATGTCTCATCTAAGTCAAGGCCATTCCCTTCGGCCTATGAGCCTGTAAAATACGAAGGAAGTTATTTACTTCCTACATACAATGGGGGTATATGCATTGGGTAGATACAGTCATTCCAAATGGGAGAAACTCGCCAAAACAAAGGGGCTTCAGGCCCCATGCAAGTCAAAAATCTAGCATGATGATAAAATCTTAAAACTCCAAAATGATCTCCTTGATTCCAGGTATCACATGCAGGTCAGGCTGATGCAAGAGATGGGTTCCCACGGTCTTGGGCAGCTCCGCCCCTGTGGTTTTGGAGGATATAGCCTCCCTCCTGGCTGCTTTCACAGGCTAGTGTTGTGTGTCTGTGGCTTTTCCAGGTCCATGGTGCAAGCTGTTGCTGGATCTACCATTTTGGGGTCTGGAGGATGGTAGCTCTCTTCTCACAACTCCACTAGGTGGTGACTCAGTAGGGACTCTGGGTGGGAGCTCCAATCCCACATTTCCCTTCTGCACTGCCTTAGCAGATTCTCCATGAGGGGCCCACCCCTGCAGCAAACTTCTGCCTGGGTATCCAGGTGTTTTCATACATCCTCTGAAATCTAGGTGGAGGTTCCCAACCCTCAATTCTTAACTTTTATGCACCTGCAGGCTCAACACTATGTGGAAGCTACCAAGGCTTAGGACTTCCATCCTCTGAAGCAACAGCCAGAGCTATACCTTGGGCCTTTTTAGTCATGGCTGGAGTGGCTGAGATGCAGGACACCAAGTCCCTGTAGTGCACACAGCCGAGGAACCCTAGGTCTGGCCCAAGAAACCATTTTTTCCTTCTAAACTTTGAGGCCTGTGATGGGAGGGGCTGCTGCAAAGGTCTATGACATGCCCTGGAGATATTTTCCCCACTGCTGCAAAGTTCTCTGACATGCCCTGGAGACTTTTGCCCCATGGTATTGATGATTAACATTTGGCTTCTCATTGCTTATGCAAATTTCTGCAGCCAACTTGAATTTCTCCTCAGAAAATGGGACTTTCTTTTCTATCACATTCTCAGGCAGCAAATTTTCCAAGCTTTTATGCTCTGTTTCCCTTTTAAAACTGAATGTCTTTAACATCACCCAAGTCACCTCTTGAATGCTTTGTTGCTTAGAAATTTATTCCACCAGATATCTTAAATTATCTCTCTCAAGTTCAAAGTTCCACAAATCTCCAGGGCAGGGGAAAAAATGCCACTAATCTCTTTGCTAAAACATAACAAGATTTACTTTTGCCCCCGTTCCCAACAAGTTTCTCATCTCCATCTGAGTCTACCTCAGCCTAGATTCCATTGTTCATATCATTATCAGCATTTTGGGTAAAGCCATTCAACAAGTCTGTAGGAAGTTCCAAACTTTCCCACATTTTCCTGTCTTCTTCTGAGCCCTCCAAACCATTCCAATCTCTGCCTGTTACTTCCACATTTCCAGGTATCTTTTCAGCAGCACCTGACTCTACTGGCACCAATTTACTGTATTAGTCCATTTTCATGCTGCTGATAAGGACATACCCAAGAATGGGCTATTTACAAAGGAAAGAGATTTAATGGACTCACAGTTCCACATGGCTGGGGAGGCCTCACAACCATGGTAGAACGTGAAAGGCACATCTCACATGGTGGCAGACAAGAGAAGAGAGAGTCTGTGCAGGGAAATTCCCATTTTTAAAACCATCAGATCTCATGAGATTCATTCACTATCACAAGAGCAGTGCAGGAAAGACCTGCCCCCATGATTCAATCACCTCCCACTGGGTTCCTCCCATCACACGTGGGAATTGTGGGAGTTACAATTCAAGAAGAAATGTGGGTGGGGACACAGCCAAACCATATCATGTGGTAATCTATTCTTAGGTGTTGGGTTTAAGAAAAGATGTAATGGATTTCAGTGTATGAATAAACATTTAAAAGAATTTTAAAAAATTATTTAAAACTTTTTTGTGAGTACATACTAGGTGTATATATTTATGGGGTACATGAGATGTTTTGATACAGGCCTGCAATATGAAATAAGCACATCATGAACAATGGGGTATCCATGCCCTCAAGCACTTTTCCTTTGAATTACAAACAATCCAATTATATTCTTTAAGTTATTTAAAAATATACAATTAAGTTATTATTGACTATAGTCAGCCTATTGTGCTATCAGTAGTAGGTCTTATTTATTCTTTCTTTTATTTTTTTTTGTACCCATTAACCATCCCACACCCTCCCCGGCTCCCTACTACCCTTCCCAGCCTCTAGTAACCATCCTTCTATTCTCTGTGTCCATGAGTTCAATTGTTTTGATTTTTAGATCCCACAAAAAAGTGAGAATATATGATGTTTGTCTTTCTATGCCTGGCTTATTTCATGTGAACATTTTTCTTTATAGGTAGACTTTTCCTCCCTGTTTAAGAAAAAAGTATAAAGGAATAAAGTCAATAATAATATTGTGAATTTAGACAGTGAAGATAATTTGGCTCAAAATGATCAATCAAATGGTAGTGAGCTGCACACAGAAATAATATGATTTATTGAACTTCCTTCAGCCAGATAGAGCAGTTGAGTCAGTTGAAGGTAGTAAAAACCCTATCCTCTTTGTTGGGCCTTGGGATAAATGGGCTCTGAGGTAGAGAGAAGCTAGTTTTGTTCTAAAGGAGCAGAGTGTATGTGTGTGTGTGTGTGTGTGTGTGTGTGTGTGTAGCATGAGATTGCTGTTGTTGCCATTGTATCTATTCATTAGTATGATATCCTATGTCTCTAACTGATAATGGAAAAGATGGAAGGCCAAGAAGCCAATCCACAATCCAGGAAGGAAAATGTGTCTACAGTCATAAGGATCTCCTATTATGAGACCCAGAGTGGAATTTGTAGGATGGGTCGATTCATGGTATTTCTATTTCTTCCTTTGTCCACATGCCCAATATATGGATATCCTTCTGCTTTCATTTTAAGTACCCAGTGTGAAAATCCTTAGTTAAGTTAAGCTATGTGAGTAGACTATAGAGAACTGGAATAGTTGCAAAAATACTGAATTTAGCCCATAGAAGTCATTCAGCAGTATAAGGTACCAGGAACGCAGTGAACTATTATGGAATTGTCACAGCCTAGGATGAAATGTTTTTAGACCCTCACCTATCACCCAGCCTGGAGTGCAGTGGCACGATCTCGGTTCACTGCAACCTCTGCCTCCTGGGTTCAAGTGATTCTCCTGCTTCAGCCTCCTGGGTAGCTGGGACTACAGGTACCCGCCACCATGCCCAGCTAATTTTTGTATTTTTAGTAGAAACAGGGTTTCACTGTGTTGGCCAGGCTGGTCTCAAACTCCTGACCTCATGATCTGCCCGCCTTAGCCTCCCAAAATGCTGGGATTACAAACATGAGCCACTGTGCCGGGCCAGTGTGATTGTACTTGTAGCTGACTTCAGATAATTCAAGATCTCAGTATGAGAAATACTGAATTAGTTCAATCTGCTTCATTATGTATTCTTTTTGACTACTAGCATTATATTTATTCATTTATTCAATCAACATTTGTTTAGTCTCTACTATGGCTAGGCTAGGTATGGCTTCCAAATGTTGGGGATATAGCAGGGAATGAAAGTGCCTTTCTTTCCTAGTGGAGATCATAGTCTGAATAATAAAAGAGAGGAATATATATATATACACACATATATATATACACACACATATATATGTATATATTCCTATATATATACACACACACACACGTATATATATATTCAGTGATAAATGCTATGAGGAAAAGCAATATAGAATAAGGAACAGAGAATGACACGTTAGCGGTGGTTGTAGCTAAAGAAGGTCTTTTTGAAGAGACTGCCTGCCAGTCTTAGATTTGGAGAAAAGTATAAAAGTCCAGCTTTTTCAACGTTTTCAGTAGTTCTATGGAAAGAAAGGAATGGTTGTATCAGGACATGTTCAATACTTGCATTCATTTTCATGACCTATGTTTCATTCCTTCTCTGTACGTGCCCTTACTTAACAGATGAACAATATAAACATTACTGATGGCTTGATCACATACGGTAATAACAGAGTTAATATTGGAACTTTGGGATTCTGAATTTATTTGTGTTCTCTACTGAACCACATGTTCTCTTTTCCTCTTTATTTTTCTCTTTTTCATTAAAGTAATTGAAGAAGTTAGAGTGATTTCTTTTCAAGATAGACTAGTTCTTCTCTTCTCTTCTTTGATCTTCTATCTGGACTATTGCAGAGTGGATGTGGGGCAATTAAATGTGCCAGAACTTGAGAGGACTCATGTGCTCCCATGAAAAAAAGCTCAGCTAGAAAAAAAGCTTTTCACAGGGATAAGAATAGGACAGATGACTTTGTCTTATAGGCTGGATAAGTTTTACTTCTACACCTTCCAAAAGGTAACTCAGAGTTATGAAGTTAGTTTCAATTTTCAGAAAAATGTCTGTCTGCAGCTCAAATATTTACGAGCTTTTAGGATACTGCCACATAAAATAAATGCTTTGGCAAAATTGCTTTTTATAATGGTGATATAACTTATGATATGGGATTTTGAGATTCATGGTTTTGGATTTTCGGACTGTGCAGGAAGAGTACATGTATTCAATAGCAGCAGGCAGTTCTCATTTCTCTCCAAAACTGCCCCTTTAAATCTCAGCACAGCCTTTTCAATTCTTCTGATTGCCAGATATTAATCTCTTCTGTTACCTTGTAGTTTGGTCAGGACCGATCCCTCTCATGGTTATGAATTTTCTCTTTTCTGGAATTTCTAGAAAATATTTTCCATATAGATAGGGTCTCCTGTATCTTTTATGTCTTCTCATAATTGTTCCTTTTCCCCTTTAGAGAGAAGAGGTGGAAATTGGGCAGGCTAGTGGAATGAGAAGATTTTCCTCTTGTCTTATATTTATCTGTTTTCAATAAACCTTAAAAGGCATTTCAATAGAGGGCAATATAATGCTTGTTCACAGAAACAAAATGGAAAGAAAGTAATTCTAAAGTCTACTAAGGGAATTATATATTTTGGTATCAGAACCTTTCATGATATCATGGCAGGATTGAGGGTGGGAAGCAGAGTTGGGAAATGCAACAATATGTTTAGAAATTTGAGTTAAACATTAGAATACAAATATTTTTCTCAAAATGGAGTCTTAGGTTTCTGCCTCTGGTAATGATGGAGCAGCTTGTATCAGATTAATCCTGCAGTTAACAATAATAAACTCTAAACAAAACATGAAAAACAACTATTTGAAGACATAGGGAAGCAACTAAATACAGGTAGAAACATAGGAAAATCATAGCTGAATATTTTTTTAACAATTCTCTTCCAAAAACTGATAGACTAACTAGACAAAAAAATAAGAATAGAGATCTGGAAAACACTGTTAATCAACATGATCTAATTGACAAGGTAGAATATACAATTTTTTTCGAAGGCACATGGAACATTCACTAAGATAAACCATATGCCAGACCATAAAATTAATTTCAATAAATTTTCAAAACATTGAAATTGTATGCAGTATATTCTCTGACCACAACCAATTAAATTATAAATCAGCGACAGTAATATATCTGACAAATCCTCCATTATTTGGAAATTAAATAATACGAATTAACTCATAGGTCAAAAAAGAAATCATGGGGAGAATTAGAAAATATTTTTCAATAAATTATGAGGAAGTCATAAGGAGAATTAGAAAATATTTCTTAATAAGTTAATATGAAAATATATCTAATCTTGTGGGAAGCAGCTAAAAAAGTACCTAGAGGGAAATTTATAGCTTAAAATGCTCATATTAGAAAAAGAAGAACGGTTTAAAATAAATGGTGCAAGTTTCTACCTTATGCAGCCAGAAAAAGAAGAGAGAGTGAAAACTAAAGTAAGACGAAGAAAATAATAACAAAAAGAAAATCAATGAAGTTGAATTGGATTCTTTGAAAGATTAATATGCTAGACAACCATATCAAGTAATATAAATATAATATATACAATTATGAAATATTAATAGAAAATCAAAGGAGAGAGAAAACAGAAATTAATATTAAGAATAAAAGAGGGGCTGGGCACAGTGGCTCATGCCTGTAATCCCAGCACTTTGGGAGGCCAAGGCGGGTGGATCACCAGCTCAGGAGATCGAGACCATCCGGGCTAACACCATGAAACCCCGTCTCTACTAAAAATGAAAAAAATTAGCCAGGCGTGGTGGCGGGTGCCTGTAGTCCCAGCTACTCGGGAGGCTGAGGCAGGAGAATGGCGTGAACTCGGAAGTCGGAGCTTCCAGTGAGCCCAGATTGCGCCACTGCACTCCAGCCTGGGTGACAGAGAGAGACTCTTGTCTAAAAAAAAAAAAAAAAAAAAAAAAAAAAAAAAAGAATAAAAGAGGGGATATCACTCTAGGTATTTCCTGTGTCTAAAGGATATCTATCAAGAGTTTAATAACACTTTGTTTTAGTGGATTACAATTTCCTATAGCTTTCTGAGAATGATGCATGGAAGGTAATTTATTTTTTGAAAACTTACATATTTGAAAATGTCTTCTTCGTTGTCACACTTGATAGTTTGTCTGGGTATAGAATTCTAAATTGCCTGTCATATTTGAAAGCATTGCTCCATTGTCTTCTAGCTTCTAGTATAGTATTGCTGTTGAGAAGTCTGATGCTATTATTATGCTGAACTTTTGTGTATGATTTTTTTAATCTGAAAGCTGTTGGGATCTGAAAGGTACTACAAAGGGACATTCCTTGGCCCCCAGTGTAACCTTTCAGTTTGAAAACTCATATTCTTCAATTCTGGGAATTACCTTATTTCTTTGATACATTTTTTTTCCCCCTGTTCTCTCTGTCTGTAATTCCTAGTGGTATTCCTATTTTTTCATGTCTGTATTTTTCAAACATTATAAGAAATACTCAAATGAAAAATTTTATCTTCCAGTTCTTTTGTTAAAATGTAAAATTTTATTTTATTTTTAAATTTGAAGAGTGCTTTGTTGTTCACTGAATTTTCTTTTTGAAACATAGCATCCTGACCTTGTTTTATGACTGTAATGCTCTCTTAATTCCTGTGAGGTTATTTATTACAAATGGCTGCTGCTTCTCTCCATATTGCTTTTCTTTTTTGAGTTCTGTTTTTGTTAAAATTTTTGCTTATTTGTTTAGGTCTCTTTCATGTTGAAGCTTTCCTGAAAAGACTAACATGCTTGGCTTACTGTTTGTATTTAAAGAATGAGGCACTAAGAATCTGACTGAGACACTAAAATCTGGCTGGGCTTATTCACTGGGCAAAGATCTAGTAGTTTATGTGGGAGAAGACACCCAGCTCTCAATATTAGTTCTTTTCCCTTGAGCTGATCAAGTTCTCCAGAAAAGAATTCCCCAATTTTCTGACTTCCAGTATTTTACAAGTTGATAGGGAGAAGGGGATTGATGGTTTAATTATCTAGAATACACCTCTCCTTTCCTGATGAAATAGTGTATGGGAAGTTTTCTGGCTGGATGGGGTGGGTGAAAGGCTGGGAAATAACTGCCCTCTATATAGGTTTTCAGCCACACTCTTGTTTTTAGTCCCACTCTTCACCCTTCATCCTCTGTAGTAAGCAATTTCTCAAATTCCTCATGCTTCCTGGGATTCTGGAGCACCAACTAGCTTACCTGTTATTGGCTTCCCAGTTTCATGCACTTAGGTTTCATTTCCTCTGCTTTGCTAGTTAACACTGGTCTATCTACTTTCTGTCTTCTGAAATTATAGTATCTCTTATCTGTTGCTATCCCCTCTACTATTCTGTTATTATTTTGGTGATATTTTAGGATGGAATAGAGTAAAGCAGGTATATTTAAACTACCATGGGTAGCCTCACTAGTAAGTTGCAAAGAAATTGTTACATTGAAAGCCTCAAGGATTCCACACTTGAGAATAGATGGTTCAACTGTTTTGATGCCAGTAGAGTAGGGATCTTACCACCCTTTGCTCATTTCATCCCATACAGTACAGATGTACTGATAATTCTCCCTACCTGCCAGATATGCTGATAATCCTCCTTACCCACCAGATGTCCACAGCCCCACCTCCCTTTCTTGGGGTACATTAGCACAAGTTGATGGGGTTTAAGGAAAATAGTCCACACAGGGTAATCAGTGGTTGAGGTGCTGAATGATAACGAAGTGAAGTTCTGAGCATATAGGTCAATAAGAACAATTGGTTGCCATTGCTGGGCACATGAAATGGGACATTCTTGCTGAATAAGGGCTGGGTATTCTGCCTGAGCAACTCACGTTCTAGTCAACTTCTGGGCTTAATGGTCCTTTGTCAGTTACTCTTTCTACTCCTATGAGGCGGTGGCCCTTACCTTCCTTGAACGACTCCCCAAGGACTACTTCCAGACTTTGGAGATTGCCTTGTACTCACTGCCCCATTTCTATTGCTCGTTGTCCATTTCTTCTGTTTATCTAGGGGAACTCCTTGTTTCTCCAAGGGGTGCATCCTTATTTCTACTGTCTTCTCAAATTCAATTATCTTGTTCTTTAATATTTGATTTATTGGCTCATTAAACTTGGAAACCAAATTACCAGCAACCTCAAAACAAGTTTTCTTTCTAAGTAACTGGTCTCATGTTTAACTTATTCTAGGTAACTGACCTAACGTTTAAATATATAAATTCTATTGCACCAAAAAAGGGAAGAAAAACCACCAGTCAAACCTCCATCTTGAAACAGTCCAATGTTTATATGTTGTCATGGACCTTTGATGACTTAAAATCATGTCTCCATCCAACTCATTTGGAACTCTTGAAATAGTCAGCTAGTCAAAAGTTATTTTTAAGTGCTAATTTTGTGCTAGCCTTTGGAAAAACAAAAGTAAATAGGAAAGAAAAGATACCTTGCTTGAAAAGAACAGGTGTTCTAGTTTGAGAGTTAGGCAATGAGCATCTGAACCAAAAATGTATCTAAGAGTACAAGAGAAAGTTAGATTTCAAAGATGGTAGTCTCCAGAGCAAGATTATGGGCTAGAGACCTTAGGGAAGTGCAGAAACAGGTCAAAAAGAGGAAGAATAGCAGCATATTCAGAAGATGAACACTGTAACTTGGGAGATCCAGCTGAAGCCACAGACGCTGATTTCCTATTTGATCAACTGAACCTGTCTTTTTTTTTTTTGAGACAGGCTCTTACCCTGTCACCCAGGCTGGAGTGCAGTGGCACAATCATGGCTCACTGCAGCCTTGATCTTCTGGGCTCAAGTGATCCTCCCACCTCAGCCTCCCAAGTAGCTGGGATGACAGGCATGTGCCACCACCCCTAGCTAATTGTTTTGTAGAGATGGGGTTTCACCGTGTTGCCCAGGTTGATCTCAAACTCCTAGGCTCAAGTGAGTTGGGTGAACCCAACTCCTGGGTTCACCCACTTCAGCCTCCCAAAGTACTGGGATTACAGACATGAACCCTCATGCTCGGTTTGTTGTTTCTTAAAAAAATCACATTGCTGACACTTCTTGCTGAGAATAAGAGGAAAGATTGAACCTTTTTCCTATAATAAATCAATCGCTGGTAAAATATAAAATGAAGCACTAAAAGTTCTTCCAGATAACACATAAATGTCTTTGCAGGAAAGTATCTTGCTATTAAATCAATCTATGCAGTTAGGCCAGGTAATTCTCCTTTCTAAGCTGATTTTGTGACTGAACTTTTATTGTGTATTGAAGGTGATAGGTAAGTAAGATAAAGGAAAGACAGTTTGGATGAGGATAGTATTCAGCATTGTGTTCAGTTTATGCAGCTAGATTTTTTTTCTGTTTTGAGATCTTATTTATTCTTCATTTCTTGTTATTAAAATGCTTTCTAAGAAAACATTTGAAATAGATATTTTTATTATCCAAGGCACTTGTGATGTGGCAGGTTTTCTAACTGTGGTCAGATTCAGATGGTAAATAGTTCTTCATAATAACAATAATGTTTGGTGTGCCAGTTTATCTTTTTGTATTTTTATAATGGATATAGTTTATGTTCATTTTCCCCTTGTTTCCCTCATCCTATGGTATTTTTTACCACTCACCTCCCAGTACAGTATGATAAAAATTATCTCCTGAATCATCTGCGTTTCTCAACAGGTCAGTTATGATTTTGTCAAGTTGGGAACTATCCATAGAGCTAACCTGAATACTTTGGGCTAGTAACTCCACTTTGGTCTAAACTGCAATGAGGGATTTCTATTTGATTGAAGTGTGGAGGAAAGGCTCTGAGCCAGGGGGAGCACAATTGCTGACAGACTGGCATGATAAAGGCCCTAATGAATGCACTTGATAGAGCACAAAGGTAGTGTCTTTTTCGAGTCCAAATTTGGAGTCTGACTCAGTTCATATCCAGTCTCTGTCACATGCCAGTTGTGTGACTTTGAGCAAGTCCTTGCTGAACCTTGATTTCTTCATCTGTAAAACAGAGACCTTAATGTATCTGCTTTACAATGATGCCATGCTCTTTAAATAAGGGTATATGTAAGATACTGAATATATATAATAGCACAAAATAGGTGCATGATAAGTTAAAGACAAAAATAGAGAGCTGTAGATACTAATACTAATACTTTTCTCATTTTCAGATTTTCACTTGATAATGATGAAAACTTTTCAAAGACATTGGCTAAATGTTTAAAACAGGCAAGTTGGGCAATACAACCTAATTTAAAAAAAGACAGGAAGGTAGTGGACAGAACAGCATTGTACAAGCAGTCAGATAGCAACTCTTCCTTGTAGTCTAAAGTAGATTTACTACCATAAATATTTGAATATTTTAAATATTCCTTTACAAGTCAGGCATCCATGACTGACTAAGTATCATTAATACAAAGTATCTTAGGTATCCTTAGTACTTAAAAGTTGTATTATTAAAGGGAAAATAAAATTGGAATATTGCAGAGGAAAAGTTATTCATAGGTTGACATAAAAGACATAAAATCTTGTAGTGCATAAAGTTTCATAGTTCTCTTTTTCATCAATCGTTAAAAGGGTTTTTCTTCTAATTTGATGGACCATTTCTCTTTCTCCTTCTCCATCTCAGTCTGAGGTAGCACTTGGTGGTATCCAATGAATATTCATGATGACCGATTTCTTCCCAGCAGCAGCACTACATGCAGAAAGAGAGGTTCTCACTGATCGCTTCTGATCTGTAGACTACAATTTAAACACCAGCCTGGTGAATCCACAGACAGAAAAATTGTCTGTTTACACAAAACATTGTATTTAGAGTATTAAGGTCTGTGTAAATTGTTATTTTTTTTTCCTTCAAATATAGCAATCACATTTTAAAAAGGAATTTTCTGGATAATTGAAGTAGTTCACCTACTTGCCGTAAGTGTTGGTTAGGAAGTCAACCTTGTGTACAAAGGGCTATGTGTTTATTCTTTTTTAATGTATGGAACAACAAGGATTTCGTGATGAATTTTCTTTTAGAATTGTTTGTAAATTCAGATAGGTACTTGATATCAGGATTTGGTGGAACCACTACAGAAAGATTTGAAAGAGCTTCACGATGCAAATGTAACAACTAACAAAATAATTAAATCAGCAGCTGATTTATTTACTATTTACTTAATTGACATAAGATAGATTTTTAAAATGCAGATAATGGAAAACATTCATAATTCAATCAATTCTGAACTTATAAACATTGTCTTGGATTCAGGATGTTCAAACTGAGGAGAGATGCTTCTCTGTTATGCTATGACTCAGGCTCAGGCACACTGAATTTGAAGTAGGTAAGAGGGAGGGAAAGTGAAGGGAGAGAAATGGAGAGACAGGTTGAGCCGCAATTGAGTAGGAAATGTGAGATCTAGCAAAATCGGTGTGCACTGGTGAGGTGAAGTGTAAATATCTAAAGAATTTCAGATTCCCTGGTAAAAGGTGCTGTTGCAATGAAAAGCAAAGAGGTGTAAACTGTGTTGGTACCGGCATGTATGAATATTTACAGTTATTTTGAACACTTTCAAAACACCCTGCCTCCCGTAGCTTTAAAACCATTTATTTATTTATTTATTTATTTTAATTGTGTGTGGAGGGCTGGGACCATCGGGGAATGGAGAACCTTTCTCAATATATTCTCAGTTCTCTGATTATAAACAGAGGCACACCAGAGTACCATGTTTTAATTAGAAACCTGGGACCAGAGAGGATTACCTCAGAAATATATTTATTTTCAGCTCACGGAGCTTATAGGATGATCTTATTATTGCAGAAAGCAGTGAAAGAAAGAAGGCTGTGACAGCAGCAGATATTTTGAATAAGAAGAAAGTTTAGAGAAACTTCCCCAAATCAAAAGTGGATCGTTGTTTGCAAAATATATCTTAAAGGCAAATCTAGTTAATACTGGGTATGGAGATTTCATAACATTTCTCAGATAATAGGCTGAAAGAAAATGTATTACCAGTCTGACTGAAAAAGTGTAGCTTGTAATTATTTCTATTTCTTTTTTTTTCTGAGATGGAGTCTCGTTCTGTGGCCCAGGCTGGAGTGCCGTGGCGCTATCTCGGCTCACTGCAAGCTCCGCCTCCCGGGTTCACGCCATTCTCCTGCCTCAGTCTCCCGAGTAGCTAGGACTACAGGTGCCCCCCACCTCGCCCGGCTAATTTTTTATATATTTTTTAGTAGAGATGGTGTTTCACTGTGTTAAGACAGGATGGTCTCGATCTCCTGACCTTGTAATCTGCCCGCCTTGGCCTCCCAGAGTGCTGGGATTACAGGCGTGAGCCACCCCGCCCGGTCAATTATTTCTATTTCTTACCAATAACTTGCTCTTACAAGTTAGAAGGGAAAGAGAATTTACCAATGTAAGTTTGATTTTATATCAATAAAATTAGAAAATATTTCAAACAATACTGACAAAATATTTTTTGTCACATAAATGTAACACCATGACTGATTTGCCTCAGTTTTTAAAAATTATCTTTAAATAATCTAATAATCTTAGCCCTCCTTTGTGTCCTTCACTGCTATAATCTGAATATGTCGTCCAAAACCCATGTGTTGGAAGCTTTATCTGCAGTGCAATAGTGTTGGGAGGTGGGGCTTTTTGGGAGGCGTTTAGGTAATGAGGACTCTACCCTTATGAATGGATTAAGGCCATTATAAAAGGGCTTGATGAACAGACAACAAATACAGGGAAAAATGCTCACCATCGCTAATCAGAGAAATACAAATCAAAATCACAATGAGATGCCATCTCATACTAGTCAGAGTGGCTATTATTAAAAAGTTAAAAAAAAGGATGCTGGTTAGGCTCCAGAGAAAGAGGAATGATTATACACTGTTGGTGGGAATACAAATTATTTCAGCCACTATGGAAAACAATTTGGAGATTTTGCGAAGAACTTAGAACAGAACTCCTTTTCGATCCAGTGATTCCATTATTGGGTATGTACCCAAAGGAAAATAAATTGTTCTATCAAAAAGACACATGTATTAGTATGTTCAATGCAGCACTACCAATAGTGAAGACATGGAATCAACCCAGATGCCCATCTGTGGTAGACTGGATAAAGAAAATGTAGTACATATACGTCTGGGAATACTATGTAGCCATAAAATAAAGAAATCATGACATTTTCAGCAACATGGATGCAACTGGAGGCCATCATCCTAAGTGAGTTAATTCAGGAACAAAAAATCAAATACCGCGTGTCCTCACTTATAAGTGGGAGCTAAGCATTGGGTACATATGGACATAAAGATGAGAACAGTAGACAGTTGGTACTACTAGAAGGGAGAAAGGGAGGAGGGCGAGGGTTGAAAAATTACCTGTTGGGTATTATGCTTACTACCTGGGTGGTGGGATCATTGGTATCCCAAACCTCACACAATATACCCATGTAACAAACCTGCACATGTATTCCCTGAATCTAAAATAAAAGTTGAAATTATATTTAAAAAAGGGGCTTGGTGGAAAGAGTTTTTCTCTTTTTTGCCCTTCTGCTACTATACTAAAAAGAGTGTCCAACAATTTGTTTCTGACAAGGCATAGAAATTCCCTTAAGGTAAACTTAAATGCAAGAGGCAGTGTTTATACTAAAAAATGTGAATATACCATAATGGCATTCACCTAGATAATTCTGTACAACATAATATACTAATGAAAAGAATTTGTTTGTGAAAAACAATTTGAATTACATGAAAAATTTTCTAGTTCTGAGTCTACTTGTATATCCACTATCATAGAAGTGGTCTACTTAGTCACGATTATTTATATCTACAGTCCAGTAGAAATAGAATGTGAGCCATAAACCAGAGTCACATATGTCATTTAAAATTTTCCAATAGCCACATTACAGTGGTAAAAAGAAACAGGTGAGATTAAATCTAATTATATGTTTTATTGAACTCAGTACATCTAAAATATTATTTTAACATATCAATCTATAAACTATTGAGATATTTCATATTACTTATAAAATACTAAGTGTATTAGTTCATTTTCATGCTGTTATGAAGAAATATCCCAGACTGAATAATTTATAAAGAAAAGAGGTTTAATTGACTCACAGTTCCACATGGCTGGGAAGGCCTCAGGAAACTTACAATCATGGTGGAAGGCATCTCTTTCTAGGGTGGCAGGAGAAAGATGAGTGCCGGCAGGGGAAATGCTAGATGCTTATAAAACTATTAGATCTCATGAGAACTCACTCGCTACAGCATGGGGGAAACCGACCCCATGATTCAATGACCTCCCATCAGGTCCCTCCCACAACACGTAGGGATTATGGGGATTATAGTTCAAGATGAGATTTGGGTGCGAACGTAGCCAAACCATATCACTAGATCTTTGAAATCTGATGTAAATTTTACACTTATAAAACATCTCAATTGGGATGAGCCATATTCTAAGGGCTCAGTAATTATATGAGGTTTATAGCTATTATATTGGACAGTGTAGCTCTATATCATCTCACATGATAGAGTGCCTTCTGCACTAAATTGTCTGTGTGGTTGTGTAGATCTACAAGCACAGAGCTAAACAGGATCCCAAAGTAGCTAGGTTGGTATTTTTTTCTTTGTAAAGAGGCTTGCATACTAGTACTATAAAAAATGAAAAATTAAAAAAAAGGATCTGAAATTTGAACTGTTTTATGCTGCTAGTTAGATGTGGTGATTGCTGAAAACATCAGTTTTAAAAAACATCAATATGGTATCATTTGTAGAGTTAACAAAGAATAAAGTGCAAGGTTGCTTTATGGACTTGAATGGACATTTCTCCAAAGAAGATGTACGACTGCCAATGGGCACATGAAAGGATACTTAACATCACTAAGAAATCATTAGGGAAGTATGAATCAAAGCCATAATGCAATATCACTTCACACCCATCAGGATAGCTATTATTAAAGAAAAAGAAACAGAAAACAAGTATTGGCAATGATGTAGAGAAACTGCAACCCTTGTGCACTGCTGGTGGGCATGTAAAGTAGTGTAGCTGCTGTGGAAAACAATATGGCTGTTCCTCAAAAATAAAAAGTAGAATTACCATATGATCTAGCAATTCCAATTCTGGGTATATACCCCAAATAATTGAAAGTAGATTGTGAATAGATATATGTAAACTCATGTTCTTAGCAGCATTATTCACAGTAGTCCAAAAAGTGGAAGCAACTTAAGTGTCCGTCATGGATAAATGAATAAATGAAATGTAGTATACAAATATAGTGGAATATTATACAGCCTTAAAAAGGATGAAAATTCTGACACATTCTATAACATGAATAAACCATGAGGACATTATGCTAAACAAAATAAGTCAGACAGAAAGGGACAAATACTGTATGATTCCACACATATGAGGTACTTAGAGTAGTCAAATTCATAGAGACGGAGAGTAGAATGGTGGGTGTCAGGAGTTAAGCGGAGGGAGGAATGGGAGAGATATTGTTTAATAATGGGTACGGAGTTTGAGATTTGCAAGATGAAAATTGTTTTGTGGATGGATGATGATATTGGTTGTACAACAATGTGAATGTACTTAATACCACTGAAACGTACACTTAAAATGGTTAAAATGGGCTGGCCACGGTGGCTCACGCCTGTAATCCCAACACTTTGGGAGGCTGAGGTGGGCGGATCACGAGGTCAAGAGATTGAGACCATCCTGGCCAAGACGGTGAAACCCCGTCTCTACTAAAAATACAAAAATTATCTGGGCGTGGTAGCGCGCCCCTGTAGTTCCACCAACTCAGGAGGCGGAGGTAGGAGAATCGCTTGAACCCCTGAGGCGGAGGTTGCAGTGAGCCAAGATCGCACCACAGCACTCTAGCTTGGTGACATAGCGAAACTCCGTTTAAAACAAGCAAACAAACAAACAAACAAACAAACAAAGAACTTAAAATAGAAGGCAGGCGCAGTGGCTCACGCTTGTGATCTGTAATCCCAACACTTTGGGACTGAGATGGGAGGATCACTTGAGCCCAGGAGTTTGAGACCAATCTGGGCAACAGAGCAGGGCTCAGTCTCTACAAAAACTAGAAAAAATTATCTGGGTATGGTGGCCTCTGTCTGTAGTTCTAGCTACTTGGGAAGCTGATGCAGGAGGATTGCTTGAGCCCAGGAGGTCAAGGCTGCAGTGAACTATGATCCTGCCACTGCAGTCCAGCCTGGGCGACAGAGAGAGATGGTGTCTCTAAAAATTTTTTACAAAAGAATAAAATAGTAAAATTTATGTTATTTATATTTTATCATAATTAAAAATAAGTGATTTTTTTTAAAAAAAGTGATTTTAAAAAAAAGCAACAAGATTGCTTTGAAAATAGTCTACATTGGGCCGGGCGCGGTGGCTCACGCCTGTAATCCCAGCACTTTGGGAGGCCGAGACGGGCGGATCACGAGGTCAGGAGATCGAGACCATCCTGGCTAACACGGTGAAACCCCGTCTCTACTAAAAAATACAAAAAACTAGCCGGGCGAGGTGGCGGGCGCCTATAGTCCCAGCTACTCGGGAGGCTGAGGCAGGAGAATGGCGTGAACCCGGGAGGCGGAGCTTGCAGTGAGCTGAGATCCGGCCACCGCACTCCAGCCTGGGTGACAGAGCGAGACTCCGTCTCAAAAAAAAAAAAAAAAAAAAAAAAAAAAAAAAAAAACGAAAATAGTCTACATTATCTGTCTCTTCTTGATTTTCTTTTTCTTCCATACTAACTTATCATCCATGTTTTCTTAAGCCAATTGGTCAGTCAATACCGTTGTATACAAAGAAGAAGTCACTCCTATAAAATCCCAGATTTCTCTCCAAAAATTCATTTTATGTAAAGTCAAAATAAAAAAGCTTTTTGAAAACCTGAATAGAAAGCTTCATATTCTTTTAGCATCATTACTAAATTAGTCTTTACTTGACAGCAGGGAACTTAAGAAATTTCAAAAGAAAGAAATTTTGCAGGTTAAAAAAAATTAGATGTATCATTGCTCTAACAACCTTTTTTTTCTATTTGGAATATTTTTAGGTCATAATTTTGATAGCTTGAAGTAATTTTCTGATTTTTCATGACAAATGTAGCTTTGCTTTCTAGTTTATATGTTCTTTGATAACTTAAATTCCATACTTTCTTTTTTTTTAAATTGACTTTAGGTCCTGAGTTTGCCTGAAGATTTTCTTATCTAATGTAGACTTTGATTTCATTTTTGGTTCTTCCAGATGGTCAATTACATTCTCAGATAACTTTGAAACTTGGATTCCTCTTATAAAATGTCCTGAAAAGGCCAGATTTTTGGTATGCAGCTCAGAGCAGGTTTATAAAGTTTAAGGTAAACATGAAAAGCCAGTACATTTACAGATGTCCTGTTTTAAGCAAATTTCTGTATAATCTATAACATGAGTAAGCACGAGTTAATTTTTTATCCCTCATGGTCTTTTAATGTATACTCACTGGGGGTGACTATAATTCTGTCCCTAGGATGAAACCTAGGCAGGTCTCAGGACTTTTTTTGGTGATTTTTAGGTAATAGTCCTAACACCACTTTAAGCTACAGATAGTCTCAACTCAGAAAACAGAATGTCTGTTCAACAATGATCACAATTCTTAATGTGACTTAATCTCGAATCCCCCTTCACCCCATCAAGAACCTAAGGCTGCTGTTGAGGACTGGGAGTAAGAAGCTTTGTTTCCACCTCCCAGCCTCTTCCATTTGCTAGCTGTGGAGTTGGTGGGGAGGGGAAGGTCCCAGATGTTCTAATTTGATTCAGCAGTGACGTAGGGTGGTGGTGTGCTCTTTGGGCCTGACAGGCATTTATAGCTGCCCTTACCTTCTGGACACTTTTGTGGGGTATTTGAGCCTCCCACTGGGGGCTCTTCTAGCCCTGGGATGCTGGAAGGGACCACACCTTCAGCCCCTTCTTCTCATGTGGTCCCTTTCTTCAAGACCTCTGTTGGTGTTTTCTTGCTCTTCCTTTCAGGGTAGGATTTTCTTGGGTAACATTTCAAACAACTTCAGACTGTTTTTCAGAATGGTCCATATTTGATCCGCAGGAAATCATCTCATGCTCTTGGACCCACTGTGGGAAAAAGGGTGGCTTCTTTTTAGATTAAGTAACAGAGCTTCATTTTTGCAATAGCCAAAGTGGTTAATCAACTTGTTACTTACTCCTGCCTTCCAGATTTTTCTGGCAAGGATGCCACCTATGTTTCCTAATAAAACAACAAAATAGAAGCATTGTATTATAGACAAGGAGAACTGACATGGCCATGAACCATGTGTTATATATAATTCACTGTAATTAACTCAATAAAAACGTGAAAGTTGTAAGATAATTTTTAAAATAAGATTTTACCTTAATTATAAAGATCTAGAACTTATTCTTTGCTTGGCATGGTTTGCTGCATTACAGAACTATAGAACAGATGATCTCTGCAAAACTGACTATGTTAAGATACTACCCCACTTTGGTTTTAGGTGTGCCTAAATGTCAGTTCTCTCATTCCTCAGGGTGGTCGGGAGGGAACTGGTACAAACATTATCAGCTTTTGTGTGTATAATAAAAAATGCTGGGAAGCCTTGTTCTATACTTCATATTAATAAAAAGAACATTAGCATGAAGGTTGAAAATAAATTTTTAAAAATTGAATTTAGCAAAATTTCATTATGGGCTCTGGATATGCAAATTGCTATTAGTAATTGCTATCATAAGTGATATCTGGTGTCAACTCTATATAAATGTCAGCAATTAACAGCACACATTATGTGTTTTTGTCATCTTCCAAGCTGGCTGGTTCCTACTTGTTTTGAAAATATGTCACTCTTGGAAGAATATTCAGAAGGAACCTATAATTTGTCAGCATCAATCATTTTCAGACTCAAGTATGCAGGATTTTACAGGATGGGTTTTGTAGTGCTAGCCAAAATTTAGTCTCTTATTTGGTATGACAAATTAGTCACATAGCTGATTAGTAACGATCATATATTTTTACTAATTCTTTGGGTTTACCAAGCATTTTCATCCATATTAACTCATCTAATCATATTTCTGTTTTAAATATTGGGCTAAGTTGCAGTAACACTGTCCAGTTTAAATTGAAGTTTATTCATATTTTATGGTAATAAAATCTTCATTTTGTTCATGATGGTATGTATATAAAATATTTATTTCCTTGACATTTTATTTGTGCAGAGACATGAAAAAGGTAATGACTGAGTGTAATCAAAGTGTTTATATCTTCTACTACATCAAGCATAGGAATGATTTTTATTTTTTTAATGTACCGTGCTGTTAAGAAAGAACTCTACATTTCTTTTACCATGGAGACCATTAAATTACCTTGCTGGAACCCAGGCTTGAGTCTGCTAAAAATATTCAATCAGGGCTGTGAAGTTAAAAATGTATTTTCCTACCTGATTTTTAAAATCTTCTAAGGAGATTGAAGGAGGGTCTAAGTGACCAACCTTTAAGATTTTAGAGAGAGAATATAGTTCCAGAGCCAGTGATGATTTGGTTCTCATTAAGAATTTTTAAAAGTCATGAAAGAAGGACAGCCCACCAAGCTTGATTTGTTCATCTTTCCTTCTGGTTTGGAATTACTTCGTGATTGAAGATGTTGAGCAGATTGACAGGAATAACAAACTCTGTCAGGCAAAATGTTTTCAAAGTAAAAGTGAAAATGATTTCCACTTTGTTCATATTCTTGGAATGGTACGGAGTTTTAATACACAAAGTAGGCTTAAATGATGTTTGTTAAATGGATGAACTAAATTTAGTGAATGCCAGGTATGCCGCCTTTAAATGACACAAATAGTGAAGTTCTCTGTTCAGTATCCCTTGACATCAAGTATTTTCCAGGTTGTATGTGTTGATGCTTCTTTAATGTAATTAAATAAGTATAATTTATGCATAAACTTTCTATAGATTAAAATCAATGCAATAAATGATATTTAGTAAACTATTCCTTTAAATTAATAGTTTTTCTCAGAGTGCAATAAAAATGATTCTGCTCCCGTCAATTTTAACACTTACTCGATGTGTAAAGTTACATAAGCCAAATAACTCAGCTTGGAAAATACACCAGCAGCTTCACAGTTACATTCCAGTGACTCAAAGAGACAGTGTGAAAAGATACCACAAACCTAGTTCTTATTGATCAGCAATTACATTTTCATGCTGTCCTGATAAAACACAGCAAGAAAATTCAGAACTTGGATGTCTTCTTAACATGGCATAAGAGGAAAAATAAGAGGTTTGATGAAAGCTAAGCTTTCTTGTAAAAGCATGGCCATAATTACCATCTTCCTGGTATAGTTCTTAGGTTTCTAATGGCACAAAAGGCAGGCCTGATTTCACAATATGGTTTCCTACTTGAGCTCACTCATCAAAATGGATGTGTGTCCTTTGCACCATCTCAAGCTCTTTGAAAACTAAAGTATTAGAGTTAACTGTATTTACGGGAGGAGTAGGTAACATGGGTGAGTTTTCCCAGGAAACTGACCCTGAGAAAAAACATTTTATAAGCTGGAAGTTTACTGGGAATGATCTAGGGATCAACACCTATTGGAGAGTGAAGGAGGCAGGATTGGGTACAGGGAGAAGTTGATGAAGTTGTAACAGAAACTTCAGCTGATCCCACAGAGAGCTCTGGAGTAGGACTGCCCTTTAGAATGGGCCCACATTAAGACATGAAAGCTGGGCCTTTATACCCCTGTGTGGGGTCAGGGGGAAGGTGTGATTTTGGGTGAGGTGGTTCTTTTTAGCTGATGGCAAGTCTAAGAAGGGAGTTAGCTGAAAGCTCTGGACCACCAGTACTCAACACTCCTGTAGCCATGGGAATGCGTGCTTCCGTTCTCCAGTGCAGTGGTCTGAGCATTGCACTGTAGCATCCATTACAGTAGGTCACCATTTAAAGAGTCAATGATTCACAAAACCTCAACATACCTTGCAATCCTCTTGGAATTTAAACTTGGAATTTCTAGAGACAAACCCTTTTCCATGGTTATCCAGTACTTTTTGATCACCTACTCTGTGTTAGGCATTATGAAATATGGGTATGCAGTGATAGGAGCTAAGCTTGCCCTGAGGTGTTGACACTATTAGAGAAATTGAATTGTTAGAGAAAATTGAATTTTCAGTGATCTAATATCAAGTATTTTGGTATACGAGGGGTAAGGGAAGGGCTTATTTCTTTTTTAGTTGGGTTCTAGCCCCCTCATATCCCACTATATCATTTAGATGATTAACCCATTGTTCCTGTTCTTAAAGTTATCTCTGGTATGTTCATAGAAATCATGTATGTCTCTTTGAACACTTTAGACTAGCAGATAATAATAATAACTAGTATTTCTCTAGCATTTTGCAGTTTTCAAAAAGCAGGATTCCTTTGTCACTGAGACAAACAAATGAGGCAAATGAGAAAACAGAGACAGGCTCAGGGAGATTACTTGATTTGCTAAAGTTCCATTACCAAAAAATGATAGTCAGCATTCAAATATGCTTTTCTTTTCCTACATGACTCTGTTTACCTTGTGGAACAGCAGAGGAACCAAAAGAGGCCACCTGCTGAAAATACCTCTTTATTTATTTATTTTTAATTATTTATTTTTTCTTAAAAATTTCCATAGGTTATTGAGGTACAGGTGGTGTTCGGTTACATAAGTTCTTTAGTGGTGCTTTGTGAGATTTTGCTGCACCTATCACCTGAGCAGTATACACTGCACTCTATTTGCAGTCTTTTATCCCTTGCCCACCTCCTGCCCCACCCCCCCCAAGTCCCCAAAGTGCATTGTATCATTCTTGTGCCTTTGGGTCCTCATAGCTTGGCTCCCATATATCAGTGAGAACGTATGACATGTGGTTTTTCATTCTTGAGTTACTTCACTTAGAATGATAGTCTCCAATCTCATCCAGGTCACTCAAATGCCATTAATTCATTCCTTTTTATGGCTGAATAGTCTTCCATATATATATGTGGAATATATATATACACACACACACATATATATATATAGATATATAGATATATATATCACAGTTTCTTTATCCAGTCGTTGCTTGATGGCCATTTGGGTTGGTTCCATGATTTTGCAATTGTGAATTGTGCCACTATAAACATACACGTGCAAGTGTGCAAGTATCTTTTTTGTATAATGACTTCTTTTCCTCTGTGTAGATACCCAGTAGTGGAATTGCTGGATCAAATGGTAGTTCTATTTTTAGTTCTTTAAGGAACCTCCACACTGTTTTCCATAGTGGCTGTGCTAGTTTACATTCTCACCAGCAGCATAGAAGTGTTCCCTGTTCTCCCTGTTCATCGCATTCATACCAACATCTACTTTTTTTTTTTTTTTTTTTTTTTTATCATGGCCATTCTTACAGGAGTCAGGTGGCATCACGTTGTGGTTTTGATTTGCATTTCCCTGATCATTAGTGATGCTGAGCATTTTTTTTTCACATGTTTGTTGGCCATTTGTATATCTTCTTTTGCGAATTGTCTATTCATGTCCTTAGCCCACTTTTTGATGGGATTGTTTGTTTTTTTCTTACTGATTTGTTTGAGTTCATTGTAGATTCTGGACCTTTGCCAGTGTATAGATTGTGAAGATTTTCTCCCACTCTGTGGGTTGTCTGTTTACTCTGCTGACTGTTCCTTTTGCTGTGCAAAAGCTCTTTAATTAGGTCCCAGCTATTTAGCTTTGTTTTTTTTTTGCATTTGGTTTTGGGTTCTTGGTCATGAAATCCTTGCCAAAGCCAATGTCTAGAAGGGGTTTTCCAACGTTATCTTCTAGAATTGTTATAGTTTCAGGTCTTAGATTTAAGTGCTTAATCTAACTTGAGTAGATTTTTGTATAAGGTGAGAGATGAGGATCTAGCTTTATTCTCCTACATGTGGCTAGCCATTTATCCCAGCACCATTTGTTGAAAAGGATGTCCTTTCTCCATTTTGTCTTTGTTTGCTTTGTCGAAGATCAGTTGGCTGTAAGTATTTGGGTTTATTTCTGAGTTCTCTATTCTGTTGCATTGGTCTATGTGATTGTTTTTATACCGGCACAATGCTGTTTTGGTGACTATGGCCTTACAGTATAGTTTGAAATCAGGTAATGTGATGCCTCCAGATTTGTTCTTTTTGCTTAATCTTGCTTTGGCTATGTGGGCTCTTTTTATGAATTTTAGAATTTTTTTTTCTAATTCTGTGAAGAATGATGGTGATATTTTGATGAGAATTGCATTGAATTTATAGATTGCATTTGGCACTATGGTCATTTTTACAATATTGATTCTACCCATCCGTGAGCATGGGTTGTGTTTCCATTTGTTTGTGTCATCTGTGATTTCTTTCAGCAGTGTTTCATAGTTTTCCTTGTAGAGGTCTTTCACCTCCTTGATTAGGTATATTTCTAAGTATTTTATTTTTATTTTTTTGCAGCTATTGTAAAAGGGGTTGAATTCTTGACTTCCTCTTTACCGATTTGGATTCCCTTTCTTTCTCTTATCTGATTGCTAGGGCTTCCAGCACTATATTGAAGAGGAGTGGTGAGAGTGAAGATCCTTGTCTTGTTCCAGTTCTCAGAGGGAATGCTTTCAACTTTTCCCCATTCAGTATTATGTTGGCTGTAGGTTTGTCATAGATGGCTTTTATTATATTGAGGTATGTCCCTGGTGTGCCAATTTTGCTGAGAGTTTTAATCATAAAGGAATGCTGGATTTTGCCAAATACTTTTCCTATATCTATTGAGATGATCTTGTGATTTTTGTTTTTAATTCTGTTTATGTGGTGTATCACATTTATTGACTTGCATATATTAAACCACCCCTGCATCCCTGGTATTAAACCCAGTTTGATCATGGTGGATTATCTTTTTGATATGTTGTTTGATTCAGTTAGCTAGTATTTTTTTTTAAGGATTTTAGCATCTATGTTCATCAGGGATATTGGTCTGTAGTTTTCTTTTTTGGTTATGTTCTTTTCTGGTTTTGGTATTAGGGGGATGCTGGCTCCATAGAATGAATTAGGGAGGGGTCCCTCTTTCTCTGTCTTGGAATAGTGTCAATAGGATTGGTACCGATTCTTCTTTGAATGTCTGGCAGAATTCTGCTGTGAATTCATCTGGTCCTGAACTTTTTTATGTTGGTAGTTTAAAAATTACCGTTTCAATTCCGCTGCTTTTTATTGGTTGTTTCAGGGTATCTAATTCTTTCTGATTTAAGCTAGGAGGGTTTTTCTAGGAATTAATCCATCTCTTCTAGGTTTTCTAGTTTATGCGAATAAATGTGTTCATAGTAGCCTTGAATGATCCTTTTGTATTTCTGTGGTGTCAGTTGTAATATCTCCCATTTCGTTTCTTACTGAGCTTATTTGGGTTTTCTCTCTTCTTTTCTTGGTTAATCTTGCTAAAGGTCTATCAATTTTATTTATCTTGTTAAAGAACCAGCTTTTTGTTTCATTTATCTTTTCTATTTTTTTTTTGTTTCAATTTCATTTAGTTCTGCTCTGATCTTGGGTATTTCCTTTCTTCTGCTGGGTTTGAGTTTGGTTTGTTCTTGTTTCTCTAGTTCCTTGAGGTGTGACCTTAGATTGTCAGTTTGTGCTCTTTCAGTCTTTTTGATGTAGGCGTTTAGGGCTGTGAACTTTTCTCTTAGCACTGTTTTTGCTGTATCCCACAGGTTTTGATAGGTTGTGTCACTATTGTTGTTCAATTTGAATACTTTTTAATTTCCATTTTGATTTTGTTTTTGCTCCCGATCATTGGATCATTCAGGAGCAGGTTATTTAATTTCCATGTGTTTGCATGGGTTGGAAGGTTCCTTTTGGAGTTGATTTCCAGTTTTATTCCACTGTGGTCTGAGAGAGTGTTTGATTTAATTTCAATTTTCTTAAATTTATTGAGGATCATTTTGTGGCCTATCACATGGTCTAATTGGAGAAAGTTCCATGTGATGTTGAATAGAATGTGAATTCTGCTGTTGTTGGATGGAATGTTCTGTATATATCTGTTAAGTCCATTTGTTCCAAGGTATAATTTAAAGCCATTTTTTTGGTTGACTTTCTGTCTTGATTACCTGTCTAGTGCTGTCAGTGGAGTATTGATGTCAACCACTGTTATTGTGTGGTTGTCTATCTCATTTGTTAGGTCTACTAGTAATTGTTTTATGAATTTAGGTACTCCAGTGTTAGGTCCAATATATGTTAGGATTGTGATATTTTCCTGTTGGACAAGGCCTTTTACCATTCTATAATGTCCCTTGTTGTCTCTTTTAACTGCTGTTGCTCTAAAATTTGTTTTGTTTGGTATAAGAATAGCTACTTCTGCTTACTTTTGGTGTCCATTTGCATGGAATGCCTTTTTCTAACCCTTTACTTTAAGTTTATGTGAGTCCTTATGTGTTAGGTGAGTCACTTGAAGGCAGCAGATGGGTGGTTGGTGAATTCTTACGCATTTTCCAGTTCTGTATCTTTTAAGTGGAGCATTTAGGCCATTTGCATTCAATGTTAGTATTGAGATGTGAGGTACCATTCCATTAATCGTGCTATTTGTTGCCTGTGTACTTTTGTTTTTTGTTTTTGTTTTTTAAATTGTATTTTTGGTTTGTAGGTCCTGTGGGATTTATACTTTAAAGAGGTTCTGTTTTGATGTATTTCCAGGATTTGTTTCAAGATTTATAGCTCCTTTTAGCACTTGTTGTAGTGGTGGCTTGGTAGTGGCAAATTCTCTGTTTTTGTCTATCTGAAAAAGACTGTGTCTTTCCATACGTGGCACATATACACTGTGGAATACTATGCAGCCATAAAAAAGATGAGTTCCTGTCCTTTGCAGGGGCATGAATGAAGCTGGAAACCATCATTCTCAGCAAAATATCCCAAGGACAGAAAACCAAAAATCACATGCTCTTACTAATAAGTGGGAGTTGAACAATGAGAACACATGAACACATGGACACAGGGAGGGGAACATCACACACTGGGGCCCTTTTGAGGGGTAGGGGGTTGGGGGAGGGATAGCGTTAGGAGAAATACCTAATGTAAATGATGAGTTGATGGGTGCAGCAAACCAACATGGCACATGTATACCTATGTAACAAACCTGCACGTTGTGCACAGGTACTGTAGAACTTAAAGTATATGTATAAGCCTGTATCTTTCCTTCATATATGATGTTTAGTTTTGCTGGTTACAAAATTCTTGGCTGATAATTGTTTTGTCTGAGGAGGCTGAAGATTGGGCCTCAATCCCTTCTAGCTTGTAGAGTTTCTGCTGAGAAATCTGTTATTAATCTGATAGGTTTCCCTTTATAGGTTACCTGGTGCTTCTGTCTCACAGCTCTCAAGATTCTTCCCTTCATCTTAACTTTAAACAACCTGGTGACAACGTGCCTAGGTGATGATCTTTTTGTGATGAATTTCCCAGCTTCCTGTGTGCTTCTTGTATTTGGATGTCTAGGTCTCTAGCAAGGCCAGGGAAGTTTTCCTCGATTTTTCCCCCAAATACGTTTTTCAAGCTTTTAGATTTCTGTTCCTCAAGAACCCCGATTATTCTTAGGTTTGGTTGTTTAATATCATAATCCAATACTTCTTGGAGGCTTTATTCATATTTTCTTATTCTTTTTTCTTTGTCTTTGTCGGATTGGGTTAATTCAAAGACCTGTCTTCGAGCTCTGAATTTCTTCTACTTGTTCAATTCTATTGCTGAGACTTTTCAGAGCATTTTGGATTTCTATAAGTGTGTCTCATGTTTCCTGAAGTTTTGATTGTTTCTTCTTTATGCTATCTATTTCATTGAATTTTGTCCCTTCACTTCTTGTATCATGTTTTGGGTTTCCTTGCATTGGGCTTTGCCTTTCTCTAGTGCCTCCCCGTTTAGCTTAATACGTAACCTCCTGAATTCTTTTTCAGGCAACAGGGATTTTTTCTTGGTTTGGATTCACTGCTGGTGAGCTAGTGTGATTTTTTTGGGTTGTAAAAGAGCTTGTTTTGTCATATTACCAGAGTTGGTTTTCTGGTTCCTTCTCATTTGGGTAGGCTCTGTCAGAGGGAAGGTTTAGGCCTGAAGGCTATTGTTCAGATTCTTTTGTCCCATGGAGTGTTTCCTTGAGGTAGTACTTTCTCCCTTTTCCTATGGATGTTCCTTCCTGGGAACTGAGCTGTGGTGATTATTATCTCTCCGCTGGGTCTAGCCACACAGCATGTCTCCCAGGCTCTGGGCTGGTACTGGGGGTTTTCTGCACAGAGTCCGGTGATGTGAGTCATCTATGGGTCTCTTAGCCGTGGATACCAGCACCTGTTCTAGTGAATGTGGCAGGGGGTTGAAGTGGACTCTGTGAGGGTTCTTAGCTTTGGTGGTTTAATGCTCTATTTTTGTGCTATTTGGCTTCCTGCCAGGAGGTGGCGCTTTGCAGGAAGCATCAGCTGTGGTAGTACGGAGAGAAACCGGTGGTAGAGGGGGCCCTAGAACCTCCAAGAGTATATGCCCTTTGTCTTCAGCTACTAGGGTGGATAGGGAAGGACCATCAGGTGGTCGCAGGGCTAGGCTGTCTGAGCTCAGACTTTCCTTGGGGAGGTCTTGCTGTGGCTGCTGTGGGGGATGGTGTGAGTTCCCCAGGTCAATGGAATTATTTACCTGGGAGGATTATGGCTGCCTCTGCTGAGTCATGCAGGTTGTCAAGGAAGTGGGGGAAAGCTGGCAGTCACAGGCCTCACCCAGCTCCCATGCAATCCAAAGGGCCGGTCTCACTCCCACAGTGCCCTCCTAACAGCAATGAGTCTGTTTCCCGGCTGCAGGCAAGCAGGGCTGAGAATCTGTCCTAGGCTACCCACCTCCCAGCTGCAAAAGAAAGTAGGGCTTTAGTTCCTCCCCTGCCTGTGGAGTCTACATGCTGGATTCCCACCCTTCTCTAGTTCTGGCCAGGAGGCTTCTCAACCAGTTCAAATTGTTACTAAGTTTAGCTGGAGATTTTCTTCTCCCTGTGGCATTTTCCCTGTGCCTCTGGCTGCCCTCCTGAAGGATCCCTGTGGTGTCAGGCAGGAATGGCCTGCTTGGGGAGCTCACAGGGACTTTGCTGTTGCTTCCTCTACCCCTGTATTTCACTTGGCTCTCTAAATTGACTCAGCTCCAGTTAAGGTTGGAATCTTCTGCAAACTAGGCCTTAAGTTTCTCCAGTAGGGATGTGTGTTTTGTTAAGGAGGATTTCCCTTTCCCATTTCCACAGTTTGGGCACAGTATTTGGGGTGCCTCGTGGGCCCTGCATGAGCAATCCACTTCCTTTGGAGAGTCTGTGGGTCCTCTTGGGTTTCCTGATTTATTCCTGTGGTCGTTTTGGAGTTAAAATTCAATGTGGGACTCCTCAAGCTGCTCTTTTCATCTGAGTCAGAGCTGCAATCTTGTCCTGCTTCCCATCTGCCATGATGGAATGCAATCTCTTTATTTATTTATTATTTTCAATTTTTATTTTAAGTTCAGAGGTACATGTGCATGATGTGCAGGTTTGTTACATAGGTAAACATGCGCCATAATAGTTGGCTGCAGAGATCATCCCATCACCTAGGTATTATTAAGCCCACTATCCATTAGCTATTGCTCTCCCTCCTCCCGGCCCCCACCCTCTGACATGCCCCAGTATGTATTGTTCCTCCAATGTGTCCGTGTGATCTCATCATTCAGCTAACACTTATTGGTGAGAACATACAGTGTTTGGTTTCCTGTTCCTGTATTAGTTTGCTGCGAATGATGGATTCTAACGCTATCAATGTCCCTGCAAAAGAGGTGATGTTGTTCCTTTTTATGGCTGCATAGTATTCCATGGTGTGTATGTACCACATTTTCTTCATCCAGTCTATCACTGATGAACATTTAGGTTGATTCCATGTCTTTGCTGTTGTGAATAGTGCTGCAATGAACATATGCATGTAGGTGTCTTTATAATAAAATGATTTATATTCCTTTGGGTATATACCCAGTAATGGGATTGCTGGGTCAAATGGTATTTCTGTCACTAGGCCTTTGAGGAATCACCACACTGTCTTCCACAATGGTCAAGCTAATTTACACTTCCACCAACAGTGCAAAAGCATTCCTTTTTTCTCCACAATCTCGCCAGCATCTCTTGACTTTTGACTTTTTATTAATAGCCATTCTGACTGACGTGAAATAGCATCTCATTGTGGTTTTGATTTGTGTTTCTGTAATGATCAATGATGGTGAGCTTTTTTTTCATGTTTGTTGGCCGCATGAACGTCTTCTTTTGAGTAGTGTCTGTTCATATCCTTTGCCTGCTTTTTAAGTTTTTTTTTTTTGTAAATTTGTTTAAGTTCCTTGTAGATTCTGGATATTAGATCTTTGTCAGATGGATAGATTGTAAAAATTTTCTACCATTCTGTAGGTTGTCTGTTTACTCTGTTGATAGTTGCTTTTGCTGTGCAGAAGCTCTTTAGTTTAATCAGATCGCATTTGTCAATTGTTGCTTTTTTTGCAATTGCGTTTGGCTTTTTTGTCATAAAATCTTTGCCCATGCCTATGTCCCGAATGGTATTCCTTAGATTTTCTTCTAGGGTTTTTATAGTTTTGGATTTTACCTTTAAGTCTTTAATTCATCTTATGTTTACCTTTGTATAAGGTGTGAGGTTTCAATTTTCTGTATATGGCTAGCCATTCTTCCAGCACCTTTTATTACATAGGTAATCTTTCCCCCATTGCTTGTTTTTGTCAGGTTTGTTGAAGATAAGATGGTTGTAGGTGTCTGGTCTTATTTCTGAGTTCTCTATTTTGTTACATTGGTCTAAATGTCTGTTCTTGTACCAGATGCTGTTTTGGTTACTGTAGCCTTGTAGTATAGTTTTCAGTTGGGTACCATAGTGCCCCCAGCTTTGTTCTTTTTGCTTAGGATTGTGTTGGCTATTTGGGCTCTTTTTTGGTTCCATATGAATTTATTTATTTTTTCTAATTCTGTGAAGAATGTCAATGGTTGTTTGATGGGTATAGCATTGAATCTATACATTACTTTGGACAGTATGGCCATTTTCACGATATCGATTCTTCCTATCCATGAGCATGGAATGCTTTTCCATTTGTTTTTGTCATTTTTGATTTTCCTGAGCAGTGGTTTGTAGTTCTCCATGAAGAGGTCCTTCATTTCTCTTGTTAGCTGTATTCCTAGGTGTTTTATTCTTTTGGTAGCAGTTACAAATGGGAGTTCATTCATGATTTGGCTCTCTGCTTGCCTGCTGTTAGTGTATAAGAATGCTGGTGATTTTTGCACATTGATTTTGTATCCTGAGACTGCTGAAGGTGCTTTTCAGCTTAAGAAGCTTTTGGGCTGAGAAGATGGGGTTTTTTAGATATAGGATCATGTCATCTGCAAACAATTTGACTTCCTGTCTTCCTATTTGAATATCTTTATTTCTTTCTCTTGCCTGATTGCCCTGGCCAGAACTTTGAATACTACGTTAAATAGGAATGGTGAGAGAGGGCACCCTTGTCTTGTGCTGGGTTTCAAGGGGAATTCTCCCAGCTTTTTTTTTTTTTTTTGAGGTGGAGTCTCACTCTGTTGCCCAGACTGGAGTGCAGTGGCATGATCTTGGCTCACTGCAACCTCCGCCTCCCAGATTCAAGCAATTCTCGTGCCTCAGCTTCCCGAGTAGCTGGGATTACCATGCCACCATGGCTGGCTACTGTTTTGTATTTTTAGTGGAGACGGGGTTTCATTATGTTGACCAGGCTGATCTTGAACTCCTGACCTCAGGTTATCAGCCTGCCTTGACCTCCCAAAGTGGAATGCGTCCAGCTTTTGCCCATTCAGTATGATATTAGCTGCAGATTTGTCATATATGGCTCTTTCTTTTAATCAGGTGAACCCTCCTTGTCTAAGACAGACGGGTAGTTTTTGTAGCACTGTTAAAATATTTAGTTCCATCCTAAAAAAGGTTATTAGAAAGTTTTCCTTATCCTTCTTTCTTAAATCTACTTTCTTAAATTTTATTTCCTCTGGATTTTTTTTTAGGTGCAATTTTAATGCATATCCATATCCACTTTTTCTCTTATTTCCCTTTTCACACGTTCCTATTTTCTATTATCATTGTTATCTTTATTGTTGCTGTTTTTCTCTTAATGCGTGAAGATCAAACTGTAGACCAGAAGTTTTTAAAAATTAATTTATTATTTAAAAAAAATTTTAACCTAACCTCACAAGGAAAAAAGCTTTTGTCAAGTATATTAGAAAGATTATTGTTTTAAAAACCTTTTATTTTGAGGTAATTGCAGATTCACATGCATTTGCCAGAGGCAGTTTAGAGAAGTTCTGTATATCCTTCACTCAGCCTTCCCTTGCCATCTATACAGTTGTCCGGTGATATCTGTGAGGGATTGGTTTCAGTATCCTCACAGAGAACAAAATCCAAGGATGCTCAATCTATTAAATAAAATGTTATAGTATTTGCAAATCATCTATGCATATCCTCCCATACAGTTTATATTTATTTATTTATAATTCTTTCCTATTATTTTTAGTTGACATGTATTAGTTGTTTATGTAATAATTATGGAATACAATGTAATATTTCAATACATGCATAAAACATGCAATGATCAGGGTAATTAGCATACTCATCATAAACATGTATCTTTTTTGTGTTATGAACATTCAAAATCCTCACTCAGATTTTTGAAAGTATACAATAAAGTATTGTTAACTATATTTATCCTACAGTGCTATAGAACACTAGAACTTATTCCTCCTATCTAGCTGTAATCTGGTATCCATTAACCAACCTGTCCCTATCCTTTCTTCCTCCCTACCCTTCCAAGCCTCTAATAACCTCAATTCTCTCTACTTCTTTTTGGTTAACTTTTAGGCTTCTACATATGTTTGAGAACATGTGATATTTATCTTTCTGTGCTTGATTTAATGTAATGTCCTCCAGGCTTATCCATGTTACTGTGAATGACAGCATTTCCTTCTTTTTTTATGGCTGAATGTATTCCATTGTGTGTATATACCATGTTTTCTTCACCCATTCACCTGTTGATGGGCACTTAGATTGATTCCATATCTTGGCTATTGGGAATAGTGCTGTAAAAAATATGGAAGTGTAGAAAATTGATATACTGATTTATTTTCTTTTGGATAAACACTCAGTAGTGAGATTGCTGGATCATATGGTAGTTCCATTTTTAATTGTTTTTTGGAAACCCCCAAACTGTTTTTCATAATGGCTGTATTAATTTACATTCCTACTCACAGTATGTAAGAGTTCCCTTTTCTGCAGTCTCACCAGCATTTGTAATTTTTTGTCTTTTTGTCAATAGCCATTCTAACTGGGGTGGGATGATGTCACATTGTGGTTTTGACTTATATTTCTCTGATGATTAGGGATGCTGAGTGTTTTTCATATACTTGCGGCCATATGTATGTCTTCTTTTGAGAAATGTCTGCTCAGATCTTTTGCTCATCTTTTAATTGGATGATTTGCATTATTATAGCTGTTGAGTTATTGGGTTCTTTGTATATTCTGTATATTAGTCCCTCATCAGATGAATAGTTTGTAAATATTTTCTCCCATTTTACAGATTGTCTCTTTCTTTACTCTGTTGGTTGGTTTCTTTGCTATGTGGAAATTTTTAGTTTGATATGCTTCCATTTGTGTCTTTTTGCTTTTGTTGCCTGTGATTTTGAAGTCTAGGCTTTTATACCTTTTCCTCAATCAATATGATGTTAGCTGTGGATTTTTCACGTATGGCCATTTCTGTGTGTTTAGTTATGCCCCTTCTATACCAAGTTTGGTGATGGTTTTTATCATAAAGAAATGTTGAATTTTATCAAATATTTTTTATGTGCCTGTTGATATGATCACATAGTTTTGCCCTCTTTCTGTTGATGCAATGTATGACATTTATTGATTTATGTATGTTGAACAACCTTTACATCCCTGAGATAAATCCCACTTGACCATGCTGTGTTTGTATTTGTTTATTTATTTATTTTTGTGAGGGAGTCTCACTGTCTCACCCAGGCTGGAGTGCAGTGGCGCGATCTCAGCTCACTGCAACCTCTGCCTCCCGGGTTCAAGCAATTCTTCTGCCTCAGCCTCCTGTGTAGCTGGGATTACAGGCATGCACCATCACGCCCGCTAATTTTCATATTTTAGTAGAGATGGGGTTTCACCATGTTGTATGCTGGAACTCCTAACCTCGTGATCCTTCTGCCTCAGTCTCCCAAAGTGCTGGGATTACAGGTGTGAGCCATCGTGCCTGGCCTGTGTTATCTTTTTGATGTGCTGTTGGATTTGGCTTGCTAGTATTTTTTGAGGATTTTTACATCTATGTTCATCAGGAATATTGGCCTGTAGTTTTCTTTTTGTATTCTTGTCTGGTTTTGGTATCAGGGTAATTCTAGTCTCATAGAATGAGTTAAGGAGATTCTCTCCTTTTCAAGTTTTTTTTTTTTTTTTTTGGAATACCTTGAGGAGAATCAGTGCTAGTTCTTCTTGAAAAGTTTGATAGATTTATCTATCTGGTCCTGGGTTTTTATTTGTTGGGAG
The DNA here is from genome assembly GCF_024542745.1 of Macaca thibetana thibetana. Lineage (NCBI taxonomy): Eukaryota > Metazoa > Chordata > Mammalia > Primates > Cercopithecidae > Macaca > Macaca thibetana. The sequence continues at coordinate 68,985,119 of NC_065584.1, forward strand.
ACTTTGTTACTGATTCGATATAATTGCTTGTTATTGGTCTATTCAAGTTTTAAAAATTTCTTTCTGGTTCAGTCTTGGTAGGTTATATGAGTGCAGGAATTTATCCATTTCTTCTAGGTTTTTCAATTTATTGGTGTAGAGTTGTTCATAGTAGTCCCTTTGTATTTCTGTTGTTTCAGTTGTAATGTCTTCTTTTTAGTTTCTGATTTTCTTTATTTGGGTCTTCTTTCCCTTTTACTTAGCTAGTCTAGCTAATGGCTTGTTGATTTTGTTTATATTTTCAAAAAAAACAACTCCATTTTTTTGATATTTTAAATATCAACAAATATTTAAATATTTGTTGTTTCAGATTTGTAAATTTGTTTGTCTCTATTTCATTGAGTTCTTATCTGATCTTTGATTATTTCTTTCTTTCTACTAATTTTGGGCTTGGTTTGTTGCTGATATTCTAGTTATTTGAGGCATGTTAGTTGTTTATTGAGGTCTTTCTCCTTTTTTGATGTAGGTGTTTATTGCTGTAAACTTCTTTCTTAGGACCACTTTTGCTGTATGCCATAGATTTTGGTATGTTGTGTTTCATTTTTCATTTGTTTCAATAATGTTTTGAATTTCTTTCCTAATTCTTTATTTATCCTTTGGTTATTAAGGAGCATGTTGTTTAATTTCCTAGTATTTGAAAAGTTTCCCAAGTTCCTCTTGGTATTGATATTGTTTTATTCCACTGTGGTCTGAGAAGATACTTAATATGATTTTGATTTTTAAAATTTTGTTAAGACTTGTTTTGTGGCCTAACATGTGATCTGTCCTGGAGAAGGTTCCACATGTGTTGATGAAAAGAATGCGTTCTGCAACTGTTGAATGAAATGTTCTGTAAATGCTTGTTAGGTCCATTTTATCTTTAGTACCATTTATTCAGTGCTTCTTTGTAGATCTGCTTTCTAAATAATCTGTCCAGTGCTGAGAGAGGAATGTTGAAGTCCTCAACTGTTACTGTACTTGGGTCTATCTCTGTCTTTAGCACTAATAATATTTGCTTTATATATCTGGTTGCTCCTGTGTTGTGTGAATATATTTATAATTGTTATATTCTCTTGCTGAATTAATCACATTATCATTATACTATGCTCTTACTTGTCTTTTTGAATTTTTTTTCTTAAAGGCTACTTTGTCTGATAGAAGTGTAGCTACTCCTGTTCATTTTTGGTTTCCATTTGTGTGGAATATCTTTTTCTATCCCTTTATTTTAATTCTATGTGTGTCTTTACAGGTGAAGTGAGTTTTTTTGTAGGCAGCATGTAGTTGTTTGTTGGTTTTTAGAAAATTCATTCAGCCAGTGTGTATCTTTTAACTGGGAAATTTAAATAGTTTACATTTAAGGTTGTTATTAATAGATGAGGACTTACTCCTTTTATTTGTTAATTGTTTTCTGGTTGTTTTGTATATCCCTTTTTCTTTATTCCTCTTTTATTGTTTCTCTTTGTGGTTTGGTGTTTGTTTTTTTTTTTTGTAATGATAAGTTTTGATTCCTAACTCTTTTTTCATTTGTGTATCTGTTTTACCAATGAGTTTTATACTTTTGTGTGTTTTTGTGGTGGAAGATATCATTCTTTCATTTCTTGATATAGGAATCCTTTTAGCATCTCTTGTAGGGCCAGACTAGTGATGAATTCCCTCAGTTCTTGCCCATCTGGAATAACTCTTTCTTTGTGTCTCTTTCATTTCTGAAGGATAGTGTTGCTGCATATAGTAATTTTGGCTGACAGTGATTTTTTTTTCAGCACTTTGAATATATCATTTACTTCTATTCTAGCCTATAAGGTTTTACTTAGTACTTTGCTGTTTGTCTGATGGGGATTTGCTTTTATGTGACTGGACACTTTTCTCCTGCTATTTTTAGAATTCTCTTTTTGTCTTTGACTTTTGACAGTTTGACTATAATGTGTCTGAGAGAAGACCTTTTGGGGTTGAATCTGTTTGGTGATTTTTAAGCTTTTTGTACCTCAATGTCCTTAACTCTTCCAAGATTTAAGTTTTTAGCTATTATTTCACCAAGTAGGTTTCCTATGCCTTTTCCCATATCTTATCCTTCTGAAATTCCCGTAGTATAAATACGTTTTTGTGTGATGGTGTTTCACCGGTCATGTAGGCTTTCTTCATTTTAAAATTCTATTTATTTATTTATTTATTTTTAATATCTGATGGAATTGTTTTAAAAGACCTGGCTAGGTGTGATGGCTTATGCCTGTAATCCCAGCACTTTGGGAGGCCAAGGCAGGTGGATTGCCTAAGCTCAGGAGTTTAAGACCAGCCTGGGCAACATGGCAAAATCCCATCTCTACAAAAAATACAAAAATTATCCAGGCATGGTGGCAATACACCTATAGTCCCAGGTACTTGGGAGGCTGAGGTGGGAAAATGGCTTGATTGTGGGAGGTGGAGGTTACAGTGAGCTGAGATTGTGCCATTGCACTCCAGTTTGGGCAACGGAGCCAGACCTGGTCTCAAAAACAAAGACAAACAAAAGATCTGTCTTCAAGTTTAGATATCTTTCTTCTGCTTGATCTAGACTATTGTTAAGCTCTTAAGTGTATTATTAATTTAACTCATTTAATTTTTCAGTTCCAAGATTATGTTTGGTTCTTTTTTATATCTATCTCTGTTAAATTTCACATTCAGATCATAAATTGTTTTTCTGATTTCATCAAATCATCTGTCTGTGTTCTCTTGTATCTTGGTGAGTTTCCTTAAGAGCATTGTTTTGAAGTTCTTTTCAGTCATTTCATCAATTTTTGTTTCTTTGATTTCTGTTACTAAAGAATTATTGTATTCCTTTGGAAGTGGCATGTTTCCTTGCTTTTCTGTGTTTCTTATATACCTATCTTAATATATACATATCTGTTGGAACAGTTGCTTTTCCAATTTTATGAAGTAGCTTTTGTAGGGAAAGTCTTTTTCTTATATATGTGTCTATGGTGTTAGTTGGATAGGGTGTTTTGGCTTTGGTTCTGAGTGGGTGCATTAGGGTAGTCTCTGTATATTTTCTTTAGTCGTAATCAATGTCTGCAGTGTTTGTGAGTTCCTTGATGGCCTAAACTGAGGTTGTTTGTGGAGGCTGTGGTGCAGATTTGCTGGGGATAGGGATGCTAGGTGTGCTGATTCTTGGGCCCCTGGGTGGCATGTGCAGCAGCCTTACTGCTGGAAGATGTGGAGTCACCAGCATGAGTGGTGATGGGCCTCTGGCACGCTGGTCTTTAGGTCCCTTAGCAGTATGTGGGGGCAGGGTTGCTGGCGGGGTGGACAGTGCCTCAGGTATACTTTAAATCAATCTAGATTACTTAAAATACCTAATACAATAAGAATATTATGTAAATAGGTATTATTACTGTTTTTATTTATATTATTTTTATTGTTATATTGTTATTTTTTAGTTTTTAAAATATTTTCCATCTATATTTGGTTGAATCTGCAGATGCACAAAATGAAGAAATGGAAGGCTAACTGTGGTATAATGTCACAACTAAGATTATGGTTTGTAACTTGAATATATTTTTATTAAAGAATCTCTATATTATGAACTATGTGGTTAATTTATTTAATTAGTCAGAGGTATTGGAGTGAATATAGGCTTGATTCAGAAATAAGTTTGAATCTGAGATCAACTTTCAAGTTAAAAAGGTTGCTTGTTTCCTGTGTTGTATGATTAGTGTCATAAAAGAACCAATGAAGTATTGCATGTAAAACCTGTTGTACATTAGAAAGATCTATAATTTCTATCAAATAGAAAGTATTTGCTTTTATTAGTATAGCTTATTGTATACAGTGTTTCACAGGGTATTTGGGGGCACATAGGTATTACCTTTTTGCCCATTATTTTAACAGAGAAAAATAAAATTCTTTACATAATTTTTTAAAGCCATGTGGTTATTATCTATTACCTGTGACAAAGAATTACTTTGTTACTTAGGTCTTAATTACTATTAATTGAGATCATTATTTTATGTTTTCTCGAGCTGCCCATTTCTCCTCTTTTTAGATGAATAAGATATTTTTCCTTTTAAGTAATTGTGTAATTCTCCTCACACAGCAGTCTTAGGTTAGATACTTGGCAATTGATTTAGATATTTACCGTCTTGAATAGTATCCTTTATGTGAAGACCATATGATAAATATCTTTCACTTTTCTATCAATGTTTATACTATTTTTAGGTAATTGGTTTGTTTTTACCAAATGGATACTGAATTTTATAATAGAGCATGTTTTCCCCTTTCAATTGCCTGTTAGATGGTTCAGAAATACACATGTAACCCCTATGTAGAATTTTGTGAGGAAATGCAACTTCTTGACATGCATTTTGTTTTGTACTAACCTTATTCATGGAGCCAATTTTCTTTCCTATCCACATTTTCACTTTGTACTCACTTCTTCCTTTCTTGCTTTATCTTATATTTTTAAAGCCTCCTTAAATTCTTTATAGGGTAGGGCCTAAATAAATAAATGATTTCTGAGTCTTAACTTCAGCACATAAAAATGTGCAGACTATTCCCTGTAACTGTGGGTGTACATTAGGTACCACCTGTGGACCAAGAATTTAGTAGTTGTTCAAACATGCTGTCCTCAGAGAGTTTATAATTCATGTCTAGAATTAAAATGATGGCCTAAAAATTTTCCCAAAGTAAAGACTTGTTTTAAACAGAAGTTATAAATATGATAAGTAATTAGTTTCCAAATAGGTTGGTAATAATATTTTGAAAGGCAAATAATTATGTTAAAGTGTTATAATGTAATTTCACAATCTGAGGGCCTTAGCCTGTGGTAGCAAACATAGAAGTTATAGGTATAAAACAAGCATGTTTTTGTCGATTTTATATGTTGGTACAATTGAGTTTGCCACTCACCGTTGCCATAGCAACCAAGCTGCCTATATGAAGTAAGCAACTAAATTTCATTGCTCCTTGGTGTAAAAATAGCATCTATTAATGCTTCTTCTCTGTGTTGGAGCACATCATTAGAAATATATATATATCCCCACATACCTTTATGCTAAACTCAAGCCAAAGCAATGGTCAGCAAGGATAAACAAGCTTTTCAGTTTGTTGGGGATGAGGGGTTTCCCAGCACATGAGACTTTTGATGGGAAAACCAGGATAGTCCTGGGAATATGTGGATGATTGATCACCCTACCAGCTCTCTTCAGTAATTACAATTACATTTTATCTTGCCCACAGGCACATCTCATGTTGGGGAATAGAGGTCATTTTGGGCAAGGAAATTAAATTATTGGAAATATCATGCAGCCTACAGGAAGGAGAGTCTGAAGGCAGAGAGGCTACTGCAGTTCAAGTATGAGGCGACATGAAGCTTAGATGGACGCTCACTTAAATAAATATGCTACATCACACACTAGCATTGATTACAAAACAAGGCCACAGTTCCTTTTCCTACCTAAAATTAGGAGAGATAAGGCCCTATTAGCTGGATTTGATGTTCCCAAAGGTATGCCTCATGTAGGCCTACCAAGCAGCCTGTCAGCTGTCAAATGAAATTTGTTCTCATTGCCCTGGTGCCCCCTTGTCCACCCTTATTACCTACAAAACTGCTTTTGTCACTGCCAATCATGACATGCCAGTGTTCATGCCAAGGGTGAGACATCTGGATGCTCCCTGGTTATTGGAGTGGTGAGTATTGCTGAATAGAATGGGCTCCTTCCAACTCTGGGCCACACTTGGTCACTTTGACCCCAGTGCAGCTCTGCTTGTGCCAGAGACTCACAAAGTCTCTAGTCTCCTTCTCCAAAGGGGCTCAAAATCAATTCAAGAGATTAAGCGAAGGCCAGATGCCATTCTATCCCTTACGGAGCATCAGCTTTTCCCCCGTCCCTCTCCAACAAAACTCCTCTCTTCTCTATTTACAAAACCAGAGCTCCCAAGCACATCAGTGAACACAAACAGGTTGGAGTGGGTGGACAGAAAAGGGAGAAATGAGATGTTTACAACTTCTGAGTAGTAACATGGCCTGCCAGAAATGCCCTGTTACACTGACATCATTGAGGTAGAGTGGCATTCTTGACGGGGCTCCTCATGGCCACAGCATAGATATTGTGAGGTAGTCTTGGACATATTGGGATGTATTGTTGTAGCAACTTGTTTTTTAAAAAATCACTAGATCACTGTCACTAAACAAGCTTTGGCATGGGTCAAGAATACAGACACTAAGAAAGAAGGTTTTGCTTTTGGTAAAAGTGAAAAGATGAGAGATAGAGGCAGCTTGGTGCTGCCTCTGAAGGCTTATTTTCTGTTAGGCCATTCTCACACTGCTATAAAGAACTACTTGAGACTGGGTAATTTATAAAGAAAAGAGGCTTAATTGGCTCATGGCCCTGCAGGCTGTTTTTGGGGGAGGCCTCAGGAAACAGTCATGGCAGAAGGTGAAGGGGAAACAAGCACATATTCACATCACCGTCAGGAGAGAGAAAGAGAGTTGGGGGAGGCACTACACACTTTTAAGCAAGCAGCACTAGGGGATGGTGCTAAACCATTAGAAACTGTCCCCATGATCAGATCACCTCCCACTAGGCGCCTCCTCGAACACTGGGGATTACAATTCGACATGAGATTCGGGCAGGGACACAAAGCCAAAGCATATCAGCCCACTTTGGATCTTTGCTTTTCTTTTTTGCATCATGTCTTCCTCTTAGAATTTGTCTTTGGTATATTTAAGCAGCTTAATGGCTCCTCCTTCTCTCTCGCTCTCTCTTTTTTTTTTTTGAGACAGAATCTCACTCTGTTGCTGGAGTGTAGTGACACTATCCCAGCTCACTGCAACTTCCATCTCCCGGGTTCTAGTGATTCTCCTGCCTCAGTCTCCCGAGTAGCTGAGATTACAGGCACCTGCCACCATGTCTGGCTAATTTTTGTAGTTTTACTAGAGATGGGGTTTCACCATGTTGGCTGGGCTGGTCTCAGACTCCTGACCTCAGGTGATCTGCCTGCGTTGGCCTCCCAAAGTGCTGGGATTACAGGCATGAGCCACTGTGCCCAGCAGTCCTTCTTTTTGCTAGCACTAACTTCTCTCCAGCAGAACCTGGAGCAGCAGGTGGCATGGGGCCAGCTGCCTAAGTCTTCAGGTCTGGCTAAGACCCTGGATCCAGACTGCCTGTTTACACACCCTAGCTTTTCACTTTCTGTGCAATGATTTCCTTCTCTTTAAGGCAGAGATTAAAATAGCAACTACTTAATAGGGCCAAGTGAAAATTAAATAAATTACAATGTGTAGGACAATTAGAAGAGTGTCTGGATGTGGTAAGCACTATGTGTTTGCTATGACTATTGAGTTAGGTGTTTGAAATGAACCTTGCATTTCCCATGTGGCAGAGGCAAGTTTATCAGCATAGGACAGTACACAGATTTTGTGTTAACACTAGAGCTAGCAAGTGAATGTCTTCTTTTGAGTAGGATTACTGGGATCTTGACATGGAGCACTACAGCTGATGGAATGCAGAAGAGGTTCTTGTTACATCTTTTCTCGCCACCTGTAGATTAGAAACACAAGTGATGAACCAGTAAGGAATCCTTCCATTCTTCATTTAATGGCATCATACTTTAATATTGAATAAATTGGATAAAAATGTTCAGATTACATAAATAAAGTGAAAATTTTCAGTTATCCAAATGGAAACTTTGGTATGAAATACAGACTTTCCAAGTCTTCACCTGTCAGTGGGTACAAGTGAAATTCCCCTAATGATAATAGCTTGCATGCTGCTGGTGGTGTAGCACCCCCCATTGGACAGGACATCTAACTCCATGCAAAATATCTTTTCCCCAGATATTTCTACAAGTGTGTACACAGAGTGCCTCCCATGGATTTATGAACAAATCTCCTCATGTTTTGCCACTTGTGCGTATTTGCTGGTGTAAAGGCGTTTGAAGCAATGTCTCTGCCCAACTATTCTTCCTAAGAAAAGTAACATCTATGCCAGCAGTGTCATTTTTCAGTATTCCATAAAACTAAAATCTTTGAGGTTCGAGAATGATGATACATTTCATTCTGCTTTCACTGAGTGAGAGCCATGGCATTGTTAAAGCAGAATTGAAGAGAAGCACGTTATCCATACAAGTGAGGCTGCCTTCTGGGGATGGATGGGGTGGAGAGTGAGTGCTCCATGTTCACTGGAGGCTGCCATAAGGAATTGCAGCTTTTTGAATTGCATGCTGCATTCTGTCAGCTGTGTTCTCCTTTCCTCCTTTTTCCATGAATTTTGACCTTCCTGAAACCAAGGGTGAAGAAAAACTGTAAAGACCCAAGAATGGGCACATAGACTGTTCCTGTCCTCATGACTAATTTAAAGCTATTACATATCCCCACTGTTAGAGTCATTACTAGTTCTTGAGTAAGTCCATTTAATGTCTTAATTAATCCAAGGGGGGAGATAATGATGATATGGAGACAGTTTTTCTTTTTCCTGATAGCCAATCTACATTTAATTTTTCTTAATTTCATTTTCTCTATATAAAATCTTTGTAGTGTTTACAGTTCACAGAAAGCTATTCTTCTTCCCTTGGGCAAGCTAAATGTGTTAAATGATGTTATTTTTTCACACAAACATCAATCCTGTTTTCCAAATTACTTTTGATATTCTTGGAGCTTTAGGGAGTTTGTGTATATTGAGGTATACCTCAATTTATAAAGTAGATGTGTGTATTGCCAAAGACTCTGTTCAAAAATTTCAAATTGAATCCTACTGTTCCATTGACTGCATTATAAAATTGGAATCGTGTTTCCCTGGGGGCAGAGGGAAATCCCATAATGATCTTAATTATAGCTTTGGTTAGAGAAAGGGAAAACATCCAAGACCAGCTTCATGGTATTGTACTGCAATGTTTCCTGGGATTATTAGTCTCAGTGGTAGTTTATTTTGGGGTTTCACAATAAAATCAGGTTAACTCTAAAAATTCCCCAAGGCCCTTTGGCATTGCAGAAAGGTCCTGGCTGCCTTTCTAAGCTATTAGGTTGGTTCAAAAGTAATTGTGGTTTTTGCGGTTACTTTCACACTAACCTAACAGTACATGGGCTGAGCCAGGGGCTAGTTGCAGCAGCACCATGAGCCCAAGTGAGATGTTACTATAGACCTAGGCTTTTAAATTAATGTAATAGTTAGGCACAGTGGTGACACACTTTGGACTTCTGAGGACAACTAGATCTTAATATTCTGCTCCATTGCCTCCATAAGAATACTCATGCTTTCCAGAATATGTGTTCTGTCACTGGGTTTTGAGAGATGTTAACATTGTAAATGGAAGAAGACACCACTGAGAAATGCATAATGTTTATTCATCAGTCAAGAGGATATAGATATGATTTTCCTTAACTTTGCTAATATAGTTTTCATAAATTTTATATCTAGTTTATTGATTTTTGTTACCAAGAGAATGTTTATCTCTCCTGTGTATATGTGAAAAGGGAGGAAATAAGTGTACACTCACACATGGAGGAAGGCAGATGGAAACTGAATATAACAACTGACAGGAACCAGAGGAAAGGATGAATTTAGAGAATTTTTTTTTTTTTTTTTTTTTTTTTTTTTGCTGGAAATGCTAGATAAAAATAAGGGGGTAGGGGAAAGAGTGGCTATTACTTTTATATAAATAACATTTCTTTTATCCTTGTCTAACTTTAACTGTTCCACTTTCATATTATTTTCTTGTTCTTCATCATATTTTTCAGTTTTTCTACAAATTGAACTTTCCTTAGCTAATAGACTTTCTATTGGCTTATTTGGGTAGAGGATATTGCACGTTCCTTTATTTTACATTGCAGGAAGATTTAGGGGCCTTAACTACATATTCGTGAGCATAGTTAGTGAAACTGCTTACAAACCAATTCCAGGAATAAAGTGGTTATCACTGAAGGAAAATAAAAAAGGAAGGATGACAAGGTGAAGGGATGATTTGGAGTGGAGAGCAGAAACTGGAGGATAAAAACCAAAGGGAAATGAACAAAAATATCTACAAGTTTGATTTAGTCAAAAGTGATAAGAGTATGACTCTGAATGGACATAGAGAAAGCAAAAAATAATCCCACTGACTCAATCGCCATGGGACTTGAAATTCCACCAGGAGAGGTTGATCCTTTGGGTTCACTTCATGAACATCCTAAGGTAAATGCAGACATTCCTACAGGGGTGGCCCTTGCCAGGAAGGCATTCATCACAAAGCACACTTCAGCATGAAATAACTTACTAGGGTTATCCCTATGTGGTTAGCTAGGATTTGGGCACTGAAGGAAATGAAGGTTGAATAAAACGAGGTCATTGGCTTTAAATGCCATCTGTGTGCGGATGGCTCCTATTTTATATCTCTATTCCCAACTCTGAACTCTACACTGTCTACTTGACATCTTAATTTGGGTGTTTATTAGCATCTTAAACTCAACATTGGTATAAGTTTGAGTCCGCTGAGAAGTATTATAGATACTAAGATGAGATTAGAGATTCAGTCCTATTTATTGGGGGAAATGCTTGTGAGGAAAAAATGGGGAGGGAACTGGAGAAGAGTGGGGGACCTGGAGGAGGCTGGGGGAGCTGTCACACTGGGATGCAGAGCTACCCCATGTTGGGGACAGAGGGAAGAAAGTCTTAGGACTTAGGGTAGGAAGACTTAGACTTTGGTGCAGTCCTAAGAAAGTTTCAACAAAGTTGGCATGGGGTCCTTGAGCCAAAATCACCATTGGAGAAATCCCACATTTCTTGTGATGAGCATGACTTAGTATCCCTAGGAGTCCTCAGCTGGGAGCAGCATGGAAAAAGCATGGCCTCGGTGTGAATGGATCCAGCAGCTGGGCCGTGGTTCAACACACTCACTGCAGCTGGAGATCTGAGAGGCATTTTTTCATGGCTGCCATATGTCCCCGGACAAACTTTTGATTTTTTTTCTTCCATCTATTACTGTAAAATGTCTCCTCTCCTAGTTTCTCTATTTCAGTCAATGTCAGGTCAACTCCAGGGTCTTCTCATCAGCTCCACTACCAGCTAGTCTAACATCTTCCTTTTGCCATCGCTAAAGTCTATTCTTCAAACTTGCCTAACTCTCTTATCTAATTCAAAATTAACTCCAAATTCTTTACCATGACCTTCAAGCCTCTACATGGTCTGACCCCTCCACTAGCTGTCTCCTATAATCCTCTCTCATTCTCTCTCACTCACCCTGCTGTTCCTAGAACACAAGCCCATTCTGCCTCAGGGCCTTTGCACTTCTTGTTCTTTCTGCTTCTAGGGCTCTTATTTCAGATTACCTCAGGGCTCACTTTTTATACCTTTTCTAAGTCTTCACTCAAATGTTTCCTGATCAGAGCTTTCTTCTCTGGATAATATAGTACTCAATTTTTTTCATAATAATGTTGTATCATATATTTATTACTTTTGTTTATTGTCCCTTCTTCTAATTAGAATGTAAGCTCTAGTAAGGCAAAACCTTTATCTGTTTATTTATAACTCTTTCCCTAGGGCCTGCCATGAAATATGTTTTCAATAAACATTTGTTAAGTGAATAAACACAATTTAAACAATGTACACAATTTGGACTATAAAGAACGTGCATTCTGTTTCACAGCCTTGTGTTTTATAATCTACTTCTTCAGACAATATTATGAACATTTGCTAGTACCTTAAAGTTATTCTACAGCATAGTATTTCATTTATAGGTACAATTTACTCTATTATATGGGTGTGTCATAGTTTATTTACTCAACCCCCATTCGTTCTATTTTTTTGGCTATTATGTGAATGATACCATAATGAGCATCATTATCCTTAAATTCAATAGGGACAGAGACCAACTACATCTTGCTCACCATTCTATCCCAAGTGCCCGGAAAATATATACATAGAAAATATTAGGTCTTATTTTTGTTTCTTAAAGTAAAAATGTAGAAGTTGAATTGTTAGTTTTATATATTCATTTTGTTAGACCAATTCCCATTATAAAATTATGTTCTAGAAAGTGGTCATTTTGAGCTTCTACTGGCAGGATATGAGCACCTACTACTTTCTTAAAAGATATGCAGCAAAATAAAATGTCCCCAGTTTGATCAATGACAAATGTGATCTCATTTTAATTAGCATTCTTTCTTTATCAGAGAGGTTACATTTCTATCGTGGATTTGCTGGTCATTTGTACTACTTCTTTAATCAATTACCTGTTCTTGTCGCCTGATAGTTCAGACATGCTTGAAAATATTGTTATGAGGCCTGCTTGTACCATTCACTAGTTGCCTTGCTTTTATAAGTTACTTGGCTTCTCTGAAGCTCTCCTCAGTGTAAAGCGGGGGAAATAATGGTGCTTGCCTCCTTGGGGTAGCCCTGTGGAAGCTGGCAAGCCTCATGCTTAGGTTGCTCTCCTTGGCTAGGAGTGTGGCCCAGGAGAGAGGGTTGTGAGAAGGACAAAATGAGAAAGGAAAATAAAATGCCCAGCACAGTGCCTGGTGTAGCGCACATGCTAATAAATAGAATTGGCTATCATTGTTGTTACTTTATCTTTGTGAATCTACTTTTTCCGACTACATTGTGCTGTTCTGGGGGTGGCCTGGGGCCTCACATTGTGCTTGGGATAAATGGTAGTACTTAGCCACCCAATCCATGCCGTAAGACAAAAGATTGCATAAACCTTTGGCAACACTGGGACTCTTTTGTCTTAGCTAATCTCTGTCTTCTGGTTTTGCTCCCGGCTTGTCTGGCCTTAAGAGTTTCTGCCTGAATCTTCCAAGCTTATTTGCTCCTCCAAACCTTGACCTTGGGTCAACCAAGTTCTGGCATAACAGTTTTATACTACCTGACAGAATTTTCAGACCTGATTCTTCCTAAGGAAGTTAGGTGCTGCATTTGCCTATGAGCTATCTAAATGAAAAGTTATTACATCTATTTTTTTTTTTCTGTCCCATAGGTATCTCCTTATACATGGTTTCTCTGTATCTAAAAATACCTTTACTATATTTTATTTAATCATGTGGGGGAATGCCCAGGAGAAAGCAGAATTGCGTATCCATAAATATCCAGGGGAGGGCCTTATTTAGAAGTGTTCTAAGGGGACTAATATACGATGCCATTTTCTTTGCCCCTCCAGATATCCTTTAGAGCGATGCCCTAGAGAGATATATGAAATAAAATGGAAAAAAACCCCAAATACCAAAGATATAAAATGTGCCTTGGAAAATATGTGAGAGAACCTAAATTCATGAAATCTAATGTTCAATTAAAATATTTTCCTCTCACTATTGTCATTACCCATTTAATTTTGCTGTGGGCTTCTCTGTTGGGGTTTCTAGAAGTCGCGGTTTAATTTGAGACTTTGATATGGAACCAACTAACGAAAGAAAGAAAGAAAGAAAAAAAGAAAGAGAGAAAGAAAGAAACCCACTAATGATTGCTTCGACTACACAATTTCAACTGCACTAATTATATTTATTGAGTTTGTATTGAGATGGTGGTCAAGCTTCCTTTTGGGAAATGCTTACTTGATGGGAGATTTAACATTTCACAGTTGACATTCCTGAATTAACATAACTATGGCTGGAATCATTTTTCTTTTTTATCATTCTTTGCCATGCTGTACTTAGTCACTAAATGCTGTCTGCTCTGAGCAACCTTGATATATGAGGCAACACGCTTGTAAATAAAAGATATATTTGTAGTGCTTGCCAAATAAGAAAGAAATGAATCTTTGCCATTGCAATGCAACTGGAACAGATGTTTGAATATTTTAAAACATGGTGAATGTTGTAAATTAAGATTTTGGTCATTAGAATACATTAAAATTTCTACCTAATCATTTTATGATGTGGCAGAAAAATAGTATCGCTCACATAGTGGCCCTCTTGACAAGTCACCAAACATCTGGAGAAAAAACAAACACCCCTCACAAGTAATTATTTAAATTTTCTTTTTAAAAAAATGCAATGTAGAAATACTTTTTCTCCACAAAGAAAAATTAAATAAATTCAGCAATCAGGCAACATTGCCTCATACATAGAAGATGTAAAATTATTATACAACTATACAAAAAATAATAGTATAAAAATGATCTGAAGTTGTTTGGTTAACTAGCTCATTGATATATAGTGTGACTGGCTTCAAAAGAGTCTTGCAATCATAAATTCAAACACCAAAATAGCATAGCTTTTTAAAAATGAGGACAGAGTGGTAAGGAAGAAAAATAACGCCTGAAAGTAGAATGAAACTCTGCACAAGAGTCACACATTAAATGCACGCTAGGGGCTGGGCGTGGTGGCTCATGCCTGTAATCCCAGCTCTTTGGGAGGCCGAGGTGGGTGGATTACAGGAGGCCAGGAGTTCGAGAACAGCCTGGCCAACAAGGCAAAACCCCGTCTCTACTAAAAATACAAAAATTAACCAGGCATGGTGGGCACGCACCTATAATCCCAGCTACTTGGGACGGTGAAGTGGGAGAATTGCTTAAACCTGGGAGGCAGAGGTTGCAGTGAGCTGAGATCGTGCCACTGCACTCTAGCCTAGGCGACAGAGCAAGACTCTGTCTCAAGCAAAACAAAACAAAACAAAACAAAAAAACATGCTGTTTGTTTTGTTTTGTTTTGCCAGAGGTGGATCACAGAATGAGCGCTAAACTTTCTAGCAGCCAACAAGCTGAGAGAAGCATGATTAAACAATTCATGATGTTCACAAGATTCGAGTCAAACATGTTGGAAAGAAGTTTGACTATTCCTGAAATTGAGACCAGAGAGAATTTCTCCCAAATGATCCTCATGAGAGGAGTGTGCATAATTAGGGAACAATATTTTGCATTTGAAAATGTCTTCACATTAAATAGAAGGAGTTGTTTTATAGGCTAGTTTTTTAAGCTATCCCTAAATATTGGCCAAAGACATTATGCTAACATGGAAGTGCCAGACCTTCACTGCCCATGTGCAGTATGACGAGGGATGTAGCAGTGGGTCCCAGGGTGCTGGTGCACCCGAGGTTGGGGTGTGCAGTGGGGAAGAGATTCATCTGGTTGTGAGGCGTGGTTATGCAGTGGTCATGTGGTGCTTCCTAAAAGAGGGGCTTAAACTGCATACCAAAACAAGAGTAGGTGCACCCCCGCTAGACAGCCTAGTATGCTATTTTGTAACAAATTTAAATGATAAACTATTCATTTTGCTTCCATTTGTTTTTATTATTGCAGGTAAACATTTTTTTCAAAATAACATTCTTCTCTTTTTAAATTTAAAAAGTAATACATGGTTATTTAGAACATTTAAAAATATGAAAGTATAGTAAAGAAAATAAAAATTACCCAGAAATAAAATGGCTAGTATATTCATACATTTTCTTCCAGTTTTTTGTTTGTGCATTATTTATGTACATATATATTTCACAATTAATATCAGTTTGTAAAATGTTAAATGTAACATTGTGTCATTTTTCCAAGTCATTACCAGTCTTTGAAAACTTTAAATAGCTGCATGTTATGAACTTTAATAATCATTTAGGTTGTTTCCATCTTTTTCTAAATAAAAGTGTGCTTCAGTAAATATTTTTTATACATAATCTTTGGATAACTACTGATTATTTTCTTAGGATAGGTTTTTCTAGATGTGTATTTATTGAGTTAAAGAATATAAATATTTCCAAATCATGTATGACTATTGTGAAATACAAAATGTTTCTACTTTAATTTACGTAAATGTTTGTGCTTACATATATTTACTTATTTATATTTATGTATCTGAGAGTTTATTTTATTCACATGATAATTAAGTGTATTAGTAAGGCCAGATATTTTCAATAGAAGAAAAAACGTACATACAGAGCAGTCAGATGATCTGCTCAAAGTCTGCAATATGTGAGTGTGCTTTGCCTGAATTGAGCCATGCTTTGTTTTTCTCCTTCATTCTGCAGAACTAGACACTACAATGGTATTTTAAAAATTATGTTCTTCTTTTATGAAAATCATCAGATGGCCTGGTGATTTGTTTTGGTGTTCCTTTTTATTATTAATATCTTGTCTTCTAAATATTTAAGTTATAGATGAATTATAAAGCACCTCTGGGGGAATAGAATTGTTTAACAGAAGTATGAGCTTGTCTGCGCGAATATATTATCAAGGTGATCTAACAATACAATAACGTCTTTGCCAATATGCTTGCCTGTCTTGAAAGGATCCTAGCACATTTCAAATGAGTGGCAGTAATGATCTTCACAGAGAGAAATGTAGAAGCAAGGCAAATACATGAATGATTCAGCTAAATAAACATTTTTACCTCAAACATTATATGATCACAACAAAGGCTATTTTCTTTCATTAATGTATTTCATAAGAATCCCACAAATTTCATTTCAATTTTTATGTAAATGCACATATTGAAAGAAATCTTTTGCTCCTTGGACATAATCAGAATTTGTGAAACAGCAGTGTCCTGAAGTTGGCCTATGATATTTTCCTTGCGTCTTTGCCAGAGGCAGCTTCATAAGGGAGGCCACGTCATACATAGAAGGTCCTCTTGGTTTTCCATCCAGGACCTGGATGGTGCTACCGCTGAGAATTCTGCCCAGAACTAAGGAGTGGTAAACAGAAAATTCTACTTCTACTGCTGTTGATCACAAAAGGCTTTGAAAAATGGGGGATACTAAGTGTTTCTTGAGGAAAATGAAGCTATGGATGAGGACTCAAGTCTTCAATGTGAAAATATGAATAAAAAAAAAAAGTCCTTTTTTTTTTTGAGATGGAGTCTTGCTGTGTCACGCAGGCTGGAGTGCAGTGGCCTGATCTCGGCTCGCTGCAACCTCAGCCTCCTGGGTTCAAGCGATTCTCCTGCCTCAGCCTCCCAAGGAGCTGGGATTCCAGGTGTACACAACCATGCCTGGTTAATTTTTGTATTTTTAGTAGAGACAGGGTTTCATCATGTTGACCAGGCTGGTCTCAAACTCCTGACCTCAGGTGATCTGCCTACCTTGACCTCCCAAAGTGCTGTGATTATAGGCATGAGTCACCATGCCTGGCCTCAAAAAGAGTCTTGATCCATTAGAAATGTATCACCGTGGAGGCCAGGTGCAGTGGCTCACATCTGTAATCCCAGCTACTCGGGAGGCTGGGGCAGGAGAATCTCTTGAACCTGGGAGGTGGAGGTTGCAGTGAGGTGAGATCATGCCACTGCACTCCAGCCTGGGCAATAGAATGAGACTCCGTTCAAAAAACAAAATAAAAATAAAAATAAAAAAGAAAGAAAAGAAAATGTATCACCATGGAATAAACATATTGCCATCCATACAATTTGGGATACAATTACTTCCGCATTTAGAAGTCCTTCAGGGCAGAGTTTTTTTCTTAGTCCTTCATACAGATTTGTTCCAACCAGATAAGAGGAAAGGTCTATTATCTGCACAAATTTAATTGTAATAATACATTTTAGATAGTTTCATAACATTTAATAAAACTATAGGCATATAATAAGGTAAAATCCATCTGGAATCTCTTTGATCATGTGTAAGTGATATTAAAATCAATATTTCTCTAAATGCAAACTTATTGACTTATTTACCAAAGGGAATATGCAGCTCAATGGTTTTAGTGCATAAACTCTTTAGAGCATGGCTCATTACCATGAGGCTGAAAAGCCAGCTACATAATATTTCTGCCCTGAGCTCATTATGAACAGAGTTTTGGACTGACTTGTCTTTGTGGCAAGGGTTGTTACTGAACTCAGTGATCCAGCTCACTGAGTTGCTGATCTGTCCCTGCACCTCTAGGGAGCTGTGTATTAGAATTGTGTGAAGCTGCCTGTTCATGCTCCAGGTTGGCTTGGCAGTTAAAATGGATGCATTTTGCCTAATAAGTAAAGTTGATGTTTTGTCTAGTTCTTAAGAAGTATACCTTGTTCTCTCAGTAAGTTCCACTTTCTCCAGTAAGACCTTGGATTTCCTATTTGGGCAAATCCACACATATACTTTAATTTTCTTCTGGAGACACATTGATCCTCTCTTGTGGGAGTCAGTCTGCTGTTTTATTTTGAAGAGGAAGCTTTTATTTGAAAAATAAATCCTCTGTTTTTAAGGAAGCATAAGCAAGATTTTGTTGTTTTCAAATAATTTAAAATCTTTAACATTGTTTTCTGCTTTTTGGTTTGGTGCATCTTTGCTATTTTGCATTCATTGCTGCTGTTGTCAAAAGCTGTATCAAATTAACATGACATTTCTAAGTATATATAATGTATCCAGTAGTTTGCTAGGCATTGGAAGACAGGTTGCTTCCTTTGGGGAGCCAGCAGTCTAATGGGGATAGAAAGCGATAACATATTTATATCCACAATAATAAATGGAAACATCATCTATAATCAAATGCCAGGTTACATGTATACTAGAAGAATCATAAGAATTTAGAGATTGGGCGATGGGTAGAGCAGATTGAAAAGAATACAGTGTGTGTGGTGAAGAAACCAGTTAATTAGGATGGATAAGAATGGCAGGGGTGTACACTGGATTGTGGTGGGAAATACAGGTAAAGTTGAGGAGGCCTGTAGGCCAGTGTCAAAGAGTTTGGTTTTGATTAAAAAATAGTAGGAATATACTGTGGTTTCTGAATTAGAGAGATGCCATAATAGCTTAGAACAATGTATATGGCAGTGACATGTCGAGATAATTTATAGAGGGAGAATGTAGAGACAAAAAATTTTAAAAATTATTATACATCTATCTAATGGGTTTCCTCAGGTGTCTTAATCTGCCATTTGGCTTACTAGTATGTCCAACTTTATTTAGAGTACAGACATTAATCAGACTTGGATTTTTTAGAGTGTGATGATCTGGAATTACTACTTGAATTATTGCTTGAGACTTTCTGTAGTAATTGATAAAGTTAATGTACAACACTCTGCACTTAGCTTTTTAACATCATATTTATGGTTTTACTGTGATTTATTATTTTAAAGAATCTTAAATAGATGTCTTACACTTGCTTTGTGAGGGGACTTCTAGAAATTACTGGAACCACTAAGAATCTTTATTTAGTCAGGATAGGTTAAGTTTGCTGAAGTAACAAACAACTGCCAACTCTCAGTGCTTTACCAGTATATGTTTATTTCTGGAAAATGTTTATATACTAAATGTCTGTTGTGAGTTATTGCACAGATTCATTGCAGCCAGCTGGAGCTTTTATCACACTATGTTCTTCCATACTTAACAAGACAAGAGAAAAGGAACTTGGTGAATTAAATATTTTCTCTTAAAGCTTCTACACAGAAGGGTGTATGTAATTTTTAGTCATTTTGTTGGGCAAGGATATCACTGGGCTATGCCTAACTTCAAAGTGGCAGAGAAGTACTATGCCATCACATGCCCAAAATAAGGGAAAACAGAATGTGTGTGAACAGTTCTAATGACTACCATAGGGACATAGCCCCTTTTCAAAGTACTGATGAGCATAGTGCTAGAAAGAATAATGTCTTTCAAATGGAATTTTTTTTACCGAGAAATATTTCATCTATTGCTAAGGTCTCTAGGCTCACAGGCCCAGAGCAAATTAGAATTTAATATAAATGGACAAGGTGACCCCTAACATGACTAGAATATGATTCACCATTGTGAATTGGTAAGTGTGAAGAGAGTTTATAAAAACTTCTTGTCATAGAAGTTTAGTATTAGATCACACTTGGTTCTGCACATTTGAGTATGAAAGGCCGGTAACTTTTTTTATGTGAATTTTAGATGATAAAATCATTCAATATAATATGTAAATCATCATAAATGTAAATTACATAAACACATGCTATTTCTTCCCACATACATGGATCTTATTACTTAGTTAACAATTGAGGGATGAGTGATAAACAGTGCTGACTCATGGTGAATATGGGTATCTGTATATGCAGCATATATCCTGGATGATCTTTGAAGCTACAGTATGTAGAATTTTAAAGTTTTAAGAAGAGAATTAGAGTATTAGAATAGGAACTGCATTTAAATATATTTCATAATTTATCAGACACAGGCAACAAGATTTGGCAGTATCAGCCACACCCAATAAGATTTACCATTGCTGTACAAAGATCGGATGCTATCTCTTCTATCTAGAAATCTAAAATTCAAAGAAAATATCACATTATTGGTACCTTCACTGTTTGCAATTGAGCTGATCAATATGAGACTTCAGATATTTAAGTATGCCTTGTTGCTTACAGGACATTTTGGGTTCTTTTTCAAGAACTCAAGAAAAATGATCTTTTTCAAAATAATTTCATCAACTTGCAATCAGGTGTGTTCTGTACACTTTCACAAGGGCTGACCATTAAGTAGTGACTATCAAATAACATGTATTTCTGTATATGTGTGTGTGTACACAGCATGCACACATAATAGTGAAACTTTCAGGTCAATTGATGTTAAAATATCAAAACTGGTTTTCTACTTGCAATTTCACACTGCAAAATATATACCAGTTTTTTGTTTTACTTTTTTTTTTTTTTTTGAGACAGAGTCTCTCTGTTGCCCAGGCTAGAGTGCAATGGTGTGATCTCGGCTCACTACAACCTCTGCCTCCTGGGTTCAAGCGATTCTCCTGCCTCAGTTCCCAAGTAGCTGGGATTACAGGTGCCCACCATTGAGCCAGGCTAATTTTTTTGTATTTATAGTAGAGATGGGGTTTCGCCAGGCTGGTTTTGAACTCCTGACGTCAGGTGATCCACCCGCCTCGGCCTCCCAAGTGCTGGGATTACAGGCATGAGCCACTACGTCTGGCCTTTGTTTTACTTTTAATTGACAAATGATAATTGTATATATTTATGGGGTATGATGTGATATTTATATACATTGTGGAATGATCAAAACAGGTTAATTAGCATATCTATCACGTAAAATATTGGTCATTTCTTTGTGGTGAGAACATTTAAGATCTTCTCTTTTAGTTATTTTGAAACGTATAATGTAATTTTTAACTGTAGTGACTTTGCTATGCAATAGAACACCAGAATGTATTCCTCCTATCTGTTACTTTATACCTATTGACCAATGTCTCCCCTTGCCCGATCCATTCCATCCACCAGCTTCTGGTAACCACAATTTACTCTCTACTTCTATGAATTTGACTTTTTTAGATTTCACATATAAGTGAGATCATATGGTATTTAGCTCTCTGTGCCTGGCTTACTTCACTTAACATAATGTCCTCAAGGTTCATCCGTGTTGTCAAAAATGACAGAATTTCTTGCTTTGTTAAGGATGAGTAGTATTCTATTGTGTATGTATACCACATTTTAAAATCAATTCATAGTTGATGAACACTCAATTTTCCCCATATCTTGGCTATTGTGGTAATGCTGCAACGAGCATGGGAGTAGAGACATCTCTTTGACATGCTGATTTCAGTTCCTTTGGATATATGCTCAGTAATGGGAAAGCTGGATTATATGATTCTATTTTTAGTTTTTTTGAGAAAACTCCACACTATTTTCCAAAGTGGCCATACTAATTTACAATACTACCAACAGGATATAAGGGTTCCCTTTTCTCCACATTCTTGCCAACACTTGTTATATTTCATCTTTTTGACAATAACCAATCTAACAAGTATGAGGTGATATCTCATTCTTTTTTTGTGTGTTTTTCTGATGATTAAAGATTTTGAACATTTTTTTCATTTGCCAGTTGTCCATTTGTACGTTTTCTCCTGAGAAATGTCTATTCAAGTCTTTTGCCCATTTTTAAATAGAGTTATTGGTTTTCTTGTTATTGAGTAATTTGAGTTCCTTACATATTTTGGATATTAGCCCCTTATCTAATTCATGATTTGCAAATATTTTCTCCAAATTCATGGTTGTCTCTTTACTCTATTAACTGTTTTCTTTGCCATGCAGGAGGTTTTCAGTTTGATGCAATTCCATTTGCCTATTTTCACTTTTGGGGTCACATCCAAGGAATCTCTGCTTAGACCAATGTCATCGAGTTTTCTCCTCAGTTTTACTCCAGTATGATAGTTTAAAGTCTTACATTTAAGCTTTTAATCCATTTTGAGTTGGCTTTTGTATAAGGGGTGAGATAATGGTCCATTTTAATTCTTCTGTATGTGCTGGATATCCAGTTTTCCCAACATCATTTATTGAAGAGTCTATCCTTTCCTTATTGTGTGTTCTTGGCCCCTTTGTTGAAAATCAATTGATGATAGATGTGTAGGTTTATTTCACAGCTCTCTATCCTATTCTATTAGTTGATGTGTCTGTTTTTATGTGAGTATCATGCTGTTGTGGTTACTAAAGCTTTGCAATATATTTTGAAACCTGATAGTGTGATGCCTCTAGCTTTATTCTTTTTGGTCAAGATTGTTTTATCTTTCTGGGGTCTTTTGTGGTTCTGTACAAATTTTAGGATTTATGTTTTTCTATTTCTGTGAATAATAACATTGGAATTGTGATAAGGATTGCATTGAATCTATAGATTGCCTTGGGTTGTATCAACAGTTTAACAATATTAATTCTTCCAATGCATGAACATGGAATATCTTTCCACTTCTTTGTGTCATTTTCAATTTCTTTAATCAATGTTTTATAGTTTTCAATATACAGATCTTCACTTCCTTGGTTAAATTTACTCCTAAGCGTTTTATTCTTTTTGATGCTATTATAAGTGAGATTGTTTTCTTATTTTTTTCAGACACTTTGTTGTTAGTATAGAGAAACACTGCTGATTTTTGTAAGTTGATTTTGTACCCTGAAACTACTGAATTCATTTATCGGTTCTAAAAGTTTTTTTCATGAAGTCTTTAGGATTTTTTATTGGTAACATCATGTCATCAGCAAACAATTTTACTTCATTATTTCCAATTAGACACCTTTTATTTCTTCTTTTGCCTACTGCTCTGGCTAGAACTTTTGGTACTTTATTGAAGGGAAATGGTGAGAGTGGGCATCCTTGTCTTATTCCTGATCTTAGAGGAAAAGCTTTTAATTTTTCGCTGTTAAGTGTGATGTTAGCTGTGGGTTTGTCATATGCAGTCTTTATTAAATTGGGGAAAATTTCTTCCATTCAACCTAATTTATTAAGCATTTTTTTAATAATGAAAGGATTTTGAATTTTCTCAAATGTTTTCTTTTTTTTTTTCCTGCATCTATTGAGATAACCTTAAGGTTTTTTTTTGTCCTTTATTCTGTTAATATGCTGTATTAGTCAGGGTTCTCTAGAGGGACAGAACTAATAGGATATGAAGGGGAGTTTATTAAGGAGCATTGACTCACACGATCACAAGGTGAAGTCCCACAATAGGCCTTCTGCAAGCTGAGGAGCAGGGAAGCCAGTCAGAGTCCTAAAACCTCAAAAGTAGGGAAGCCAACAGTGCAGCCTTCAGTCTGTGACTGAAGACCCGAGACCCCCTGGCAAATCACTGGTTCAAGCCCAAGAGTCCAAAAGCTGAAAAACTTGGAGTCTGATGTTCAAGGGCAGGAGCCATCTGGTACGTGAGAAAGATGAAGGCCGGAAGTCAGCAAGTCTGCTCTTTTCGCCTTCTTCTGCCTGCTTTATTCTAGCTGTACTGGCAGCCCAGGGGATGGTATCCACTCAGATTAAGAGTGGGTCTGCCTCTCCCAGTCTACTGACTCAAATGTTAATCTCCTCTAGCAACATCCTCACAGACACGCCCAGAAACAACACTTTGCATCCTTCAATCCAGTCAAGTTGACACAATATTAACCATCACATATGGTAAATGGCGTTTATTGTTATTTGTATGTTGAACCAATCTGTATCACAGGAAAAAAATCCCACTTGATCATGATGAATGATTCTTTTAATGTACTGCTGAATATGGTTTGCTAGTGTTTTGTTGAAGCTTTTTACATCTATGTTCATCAGGGATATTAGCTTGTAGTTTTATTTTCTTGCAGTGTTTTTGTCTGGCTTTGGTATCAGAGTGATGGGGGCCTCATAAAATGAGTTTGAAAGTGTTCCCTCCTCTTCAATTTCTTGAAAGAATTTGAGAAAGATTGGTATTCTTTAATAGTTTGGTAGAATTGAACTGTGAAGCCATCTGGTGCTGGGCTTTTCTTTGATGGGAGACTCTTAAAAAACATTTTATTTATTGACGCATAATAGAGGTACACAGTTTGGGGGTACATGTGATAATTTAATACATTCATATAATTTGTAAAGATTAAATCAGTGTGGTCAGAATATCCATCACCTTAAATATTTAACTTTTCTTTATTCTGGAAACATTTGAATTATTCTCTTGTAGATATTTAGGATTGTAAACTATAGTTACCCTACTAATCTATCTAACACTAAGTCTTATTTCTTCTATCAAACTGTGTGATTGTACCCACTCATTAAATTCTCTTCCTCCCTTTATTCCCTATCTCCTCAGCCTCTGGTAACCACCAATCTACTCTCTATCTTCATGAGATCCACTTGTTTTTAGCTCCGACATATGAATGAGAGCATGCGATATTTGCCTTTCTGTGCTTGGCTTATTTCACTTAACATAATGAACCCCAGTTCCATCCATGTTGCTGCAAAGGACAGGATTCCAGTTTTTTCAACTGCTCAATAATACTCTATTATGTATTTATGCCATATTTTCTTTATCCATTCATCTGTTGATGGGCACTTATGTTGATTCCATACTTTGGCTATTGTGAATAATGCTACAATAAACATGGGATTGCAGATATCTCTGATACACTGATTTCCTTTCTTTTGGGTATGTACCTGACAGTGGGATTGCTGGATCATATGGTAGTTCTGTTTTTAGTTTTGGAGGAACATCCATACCCTTCTGTGTTCCATTTGGATGAACTTTGTTTATTTCTCTTGCCTAATTGCTCTTGTCAGAACTTCCAGCTTTATGTTGAATAAAAGTGGTCCAAGTGGGCATCCTTGTCTTATTTCAGTCCTTAGAGAAAATACCTTTAATTTTTGCCTTTTCAGTATGATATTAGCTGTGGGTTTGCCATATATGGCCTTTACTATTTTGAAGTATGTTCCTTCTAACCCATGTTGATGAGGGTTTTGATCTGAAAGGGCTGTTGAACTTTTTCAGATTTTTTTTGGCATCTTGTAAAACAATCATGGAGTTTGTATTCTGCATTCCGTTAATGTGGTGTGCCACATTCATTTATTTGCATGTGTTGAACTATTCTTGCATCCCTGGAATGAATCCCACTTGGGTCACGGTGAATGATCTTTTTAAAGTGTTGCTGAATTTGGTTTGCTTGTATTTTGTTGAGGATGTTTGCATTGATGTTTATCAGTGATTTTGTCCTGTAATTTTATTTCTTTTGTTGAGTCCTTGTCTGGTTATCAGGGTATGCTGGATACCCCGATATCAGGGTAATGCTGGCCTCATAGAATGAATTTGGAAGTATCTCCTCCTCTTCAATTTTTTTTGGAAGAATTTAAGTACAATGATATTGGTTCTTCTTTAAGTGTTTGGTAAAATTCAGCAGTGAAGTCATCAGATCCTGGGCTTTTCTTTGATGGGACGATTACGATTGAAATCTTGTTACTCATTATTGATTTGATGACATTTGGTATTTCTTCATGGTTCAATCTTGGCAGGTTTTGTATGTCCAGGAATTTATCTGTTTCTTCTAGGTTTTCCAATTCATTAGTGTATAGTTGTTCATAATAGTCCCTAACAATCCTTTGTATTTCTGAAGCCTCAGTTGTTATGTCTCCTTTATTTGTCTCTGATTTTAATTATTTGAGTCCTTTCCCTTTTTTCTTAGTCTAGCTAAAGCTTTTTTATTTTGTTTATCTTTTCAGAAAACCCACTTTTCATTTCCTTGTCTTGGTGTTTGTGCTCAGCGGACCCATGGAACACACTTTCTACAGCATTCTGCCGGCATTCAACCACTCTGATCTGGCATCTCCTGTGGCTGAGATAGAGATTAAAGTTTTCAGGGCTGGAGGTGGTATTCCCCTCACTGCTGCATTCTCTACCTGTCCTCAGGGATGTTACTCTCTTCACACACTCATGATCTTCCTGTTGGTTAGGGCAGAGACAGTTCTCTTGCCAGGGAACTTAAGATGATGGGCAAGCTGGTTGTCCACATAGATCCCACTTTTTCTAGTGTAGAAACTGTGAGTTGGGGAAAAATTTCTCACATGCTTGGTGCTAGGCAGAATGGAGGGAGGGGTGTTGTGGATATGGAACATTAATTTTCCTGTCCCCTGCTTGGAGTTTTTTCACTTCCCTGTGGCCCTGGGAATCTGTCTCATCTTCATATATGAGTTCTAGAATATTGCTGGTGATCATCTCAGCACTGCATATTTGTTTTCTGTTTTCTGTGGGAAAAAGTGAAGCCAGCTTGCTTCTCTGCTGCCATTTTGGAACTGGAAGTGCCCTGATGGGAGACTTTTAATTACTAATTCAATCTCCTTGTTTGTTATTGGTCTATTCAGATTTCTAATTGCTTTATTTTTCAGTCTTGTTAGGTTATATATTTTTAAAAATTTATCGATTTCTTCTAGGTTTTTCAGTTTGTTGGCATATAGTTATTCATAGCAGTTATGATCTTTGGATTTCTGTGCTGTCAGTTGTAATGTCTCCCTTTCATTTCTGACTTTATTTGAATCTTCTCTCATTTTTCTTAGTTTAGCTAAGGGTTTGTCAGTTTTGTATGGTTTATCAGAAAACCAACTATTAGTTTCATTAATCTCTTCTATTGTTTTTCTAGTTTCTATTTCATTTATTTCTGTTTATATCAGTTTGTTTTGGTAACTGTTGGGCAGGCTGCACAGTATGGTCTTCAGTCATATCTGTCATTTCTAGGTTACCATCTAGGGCAGGTATCCCCAAACCCTGGCCATGGACCAGTACCAGTTCGTGGCCTGTTAGGAGCCAGGCCACACAGCAGGAGGTGAGCAGCAGGCAAGCAAGCATTACGGCCTTAGCTCTGCCTCCTGTCAGCAAGGCCATTAGTTCTCATGGGAGTGCCAACCCTATTGTGAACTGTGCATGGGAAGGATCTAGGTTACATGTTCCTTATAGGAATCTAACTAATGCCTGATGATCTGAGGTAAAAGTGTCATCCTTAAACCGTCCCCTCCATCTCCTGTCTGTAGGAAAATTGTCTTCTACAAAACTGGTCCCTGGTTCCAAAAAGGTTGGGGACCACTGATTTAGGGGGCCCATCTCGGGGTCTTCTAGCTATAATTTCAGCCCTTGCTCTCCACTTATGCCCCTCTCTAGTCTTTCTTCCTCCTGCAATATAAGGTTGTCCTGGAAAGTTGCTTTATTTTCAATTCACTGATGTTGTTTATCTTAGGATCATTAATTGGGAAGGCATTGGACTGAGGTGGTTCCAGTGTCCTGGGATCCTAGGTAAGCAAACCAAAACTTAACTCAGTGTAATTGGTCATATTCTAGGCCATTCAGAAACAGCCAACTAACTTCTCACCTGGAACTTCCTGCTGGGATGTACTCTTTGCCTTGCTTCTGCATTCACCCTGTGAAATCCTTTCCAGAGCAGCTTGTAGTCTGGTGCTGTACAATTCATGTATCGCTGTTTTCATAAATAAACTCTTCAATGTTTGAATGTGTCTAACTTTATCTTTTAACACATATATGAATGCAATTTAATGTACTTTGTTGTTGTAGACAAGCTCAGGGGCTACATGAAGAATAGCAGGTTACAGTAGGTATAACTGCTACTTAGTGTTCAGAGTAGGGTTCTTGTCCTAGCCTTTATCATACATACAAATTCAAATGGAATAAATGGGGAAGAGAGACAAGGACTTGGAAGCATTAGAGGTAATTAGGGCAGCCAAGCACTTGGGAATGAAATCCAGATGGCACAGAATGGGCGTACACTTTTAGGTCACACTTCTTTTCCTGATATTGTCAATTAAGGAAATGCGTCAGTCATCTTACTGTATCATGCATATGAAGGCTTAGTCTACCTTCCACTTTGAGGTAGAGTGTTAAGGCATTTATGCAGATAATTTAGACCAAAAAGAACCCCCTCCACCCACCCATTTACTTGAATTGTCTAGATGTTGCGGGGAAATATGTATTTTAGATCATGAATTATGTG
Source organism: Macaca thibetana thibetana (assembly GCF_024542745.1). NCBI lineage: Eukaryota > Metazoa > Chordata > Mammalia > Primates > Cercopithecidae > Macaca > Macaca thibetana. The sequence goes on from NC_065584.1 coordinate 69,013,143, forward strand.
GATAATTTTTTTCAATCATCATTTTACTTTTTTCCCAAGTTTTTCACAAGTACAACTTCGGTGAACTATAAAGAGAGGAGATATGTGTGTCAGAGACTCAAATTTCTCTTACCTTTATGTGTTATTATTCAGGCTGCCATGTAATTTCCTCTAGGATGTCATGATTTGTATACACCCTGAATACATAGCAATTTGCTTGTTTTCATTGGCACTGTGTCTGATATTTGCTGTAATCTTTGGGAAACCTCTTTCATATTTGGGAAGATTACCAGTCTTCTAGAATAGATAATGTTTATTATGTTCTTTCTCATTTTTAATCTCACCTTTAAACTTTTTCTTTTATAGTAGTATCCCCTAGTGATAGAGGCACAATATCATAAAAGCCTAGACCAGTCTCCATTAGCCATGGAAATTAAGGGAAGGAATATTGTGGATAATATAAAGGAAACATACCCGGCTGAATCTCCATTTTGTGCACTTGTGTTATGAGCTATTTCGGGCTTTATAATGTTTCTAATACAATCATAAAGTCATTATGAGAACTCAGAAGAACACGGAAAATTGTCTCACTTTCTAATTCTTCCCTTTGCTTATGCAACTCCTTCTCCACAATGTGAAGCTTTATTTTGCTTACACTGAGCTTTACCTTTGCCCTCGATTCTCTGATTGTTTAGTGTATATTGTTTGGAAAGGAGAAGATGGGAGGGTCTATTTTTATTTTAAATGCTTTTGTGTGTGTGTGTGTGTGTGTGTGTGTGTGTGTGTGTGTGTGGTTAGATCTGGATATTTAAAGAGAAGGCAGATTTCTCAAGTTGTTTGCCCTTCCAGCTCCAAGTGAGCTGTACACATTCAACAAATGAAAAGCCAGGGAATACTTCTGGACCTTTCACACAAAATGAATACTCCTCCAGGAGATAACTAAGATTTGATTCTAATAAAGATTCAGTCATTTCCACTGAAGACTTAAAAAAACATACACACAAGAGAGAGGAACAGTAACCTCTGGACATTACTTTTTCAGTAACACATCTTTTTCATGTGTTTGGTAAATGTTCAGTTATCTCCTGTTATCTAGTGCCAGTTTTGCCGGTTGCCACTTGCTGAGACAGACACGCTGGAGGACGAGGGTGCCAGGCAGGACCTAGTCAGAACTATTTGCTCAGAAGTGATAGGGACAGTACCACTGAAAATAACACCAGGCCTTTGAAAAGGAAGTCAAGGTCAAATACCAAGAAATGACAGGATTCATATCAGGATGGCACAGGAAATACAGAGTCAGGTTGAGGCTGGGACCATCAGTGCTCCTAATTAGTCAAGTAGATGCTGACCAATATCCTTTTTTACAAGCTCCTCCCTGATCTCTGGCTTCTGCATACATCTCCAGCTTTTTTCTCTCTGGTTCCCAATTTGAATTCTGCTCTAGACCAGTGACTGTCTTGCATATCCTCATAGAGGCTTGCTTGCTTTCACCACTAAACCTTCATCCACACCGTCTCTTGCTCAGCAGTCTCTTTCCTCTGTCCCATCTTTGTCTGGCTATCTAGTCTAGTTCAGAGAAGAAGCACTTTGTTTACAGGCAGAGTCCAATGTGCTAAGGAGAAAGGCAGAGTTGATACCATTAGGAAAATTTAAAGGACATTGGAAAAAAGCCTTCAAGGAAGAACGGGTAACTACCTGCAACACTGTTGTGTAGGAACAAATGCATATACTTTTTCCTAATCTTAATCAACCACATAGTCAATCTACTTTTTAGGTTCCTGACAGAAACATTAACCTTGAGTTCCCTGCTGCTCAACTCTTTCCTAAAGCTCACTTAGGGAATAATATTCATAGAGGGACAGGCAATCTATCTATTTATCTTAATAAATGTTACCCCTGGATCAAGTCACATTATAGGAGAGCAGTGAACGACTTTAAGTGAATTATGCTCTGATGTCCTCCTCTTTATGCACCGTGTGAAGTTCCACCCTTTATGGAGCACTTATCTGTAAGTGGCTATATTTATTAAGGGGATGTTGTTAAATATGATCCATACTTGATGACCCAGCAATTTCACTTTTAGATATGTTACCAAGTGAAACTCCTGTGCATTTTTGGCAGGAGTCATGTACACAATATTCACAGTACCACTATTCACAATAGCAAAAACCTCAAAATAATCCAAACATCCACCAAAGAGAGTAAATGAAGGAACTGCATTATAGTCACACAATGGAAGTTTATTAAGGAATCAAAACAAATGAATTATAGCAACATACAATATTATAAATGAATCTTAGAAATACAATGTTAAGTGAGAGAATAAGTCCTAAAATCACATACAAAATGATACCCATTTTTATAAAGTTGCAAACAATTAAAATAGGAGAGAGTAAAATTTTAGGAGTACATATAAAATTATATATATATATATATATATATATATAGAAACCCAAGGTAATGAGGAGCATGTGATACAGGATGATGGTTACTTTTCTTGGAGGAGTCTGGATTGGGCTGGGTTGGGAGCATAGAGGTGGTATAGGTTATTGTCAAGGTCCTAGCTCTGGTCATCTGTGGTAGATTCACAGATGCTTATTACATCATTAAAACTCATTCACTCACTCACTCACTAGAAGTGGAAAGAAAAGAACAATGTCCAGTCTAACTCATAAAATCCCCTTAATGAGTGCCCTTGGGGAGATTTCTTTAAAAAATCAGATTTGAGAAATTGGAGCTTCTCCTGAGAAATCACGGTTTTCTATTATATTAACTCTAAGAATTCTCTTTTTCCTTTGGCTGCTAGAAGCCTGAGTCAAATTTACAGGCCATCTTCAGTAAGTATATAGGGCTTATGGTGTACATTTCTATGTCTAATTTGAATCCTGATTTCATATTACCCTATCCTAGTTTCTTTTCGTTTCGATTTTTAAAAATCTACTTATTTAAAAAAAACCCCATTCTATTGTATGCATTTCTATGAGCCTCTATAAATTCCCTTTAACTAGGCAGAAGATATAAATGAATGAAAATAGATTTACCTGTTATTGAAAAGTATCCAGCATCTATTGCTTGAGAATGAGGGTGACATTTGGCGATTGGTTGTGATGTTATTCCATAGGTATTGTGTTTGTTGTGTTTTGCAGTTGGTAGGAAGGGGAAGTGAGCAAATTTGTTAAGATCAGTCTGGGGGAAATGTGCTGGATAGGTTCTACTCAAATACATGTTTTTTTAATAATAACTTTAAGTACTGTCTACCGCACTATGAGAGTCCTATAATCTAGATATTACTAAGTACTTATATTTTAAGTCAAGTGGAATAAATTAAATTCTAACTTCAGAAAATGGTGTGAAGTAATCAAGCCTTGACAAATTGGCAGAGATTGAAAAGTAGAATTGTTTCTTCCTCAAGCAGATATATAGTTACTGACAAAAGCCAGATCTCAGTTATTGGAAGTAACATTTCCTTGAGTCTGGATTGCTGGTCCATCGACAATAGCAATGTGAAATGTGACAATGCATTTGATTATCTGCAATGGATAACCTCCCATGTTGGAGGCATAATCTAATCAGAAACGGTATGGTTCAGGGCTGGTTTCCTTTCATGGTTCCTCCACAAATAGTATTTAACTGTCTAGACACAGAGCCACTTGATACAAAATTAAGAAAAGTAGCATTTCTTTCTCCTTAGACTATATTTAAAAAGTATTTTAGATTAAAGATTCTAATAGGAGATGCTGTGTTTGAATTCCTTGAGAAATTTATAAGTTTCTGGAAAAAATGTATCTGTAAAAATTTTCTAATGATCAGCTATAATCTAGTCACTGAATGTGACATCTTCAAAATTATTAGTTAATAAAATTTCTCTTTGGTATGTACTTATAACATTTTTTTATTTTGGAATCAAATAATTTAGCCGTTTCTTGAAATTCTCAGTATTTTGGCACGTGACCAAATTAATTAAATGGAATAATATTTCTAAAAAACAAGTGAAAGCACAATTTGTTTTTAAATGAGCCAAATAATTTTGGAAGATAATTTTTTCAAAAGTAATTTTATTTAGGAAAAATTATAAGTTTAGATGTCTGTCTTCATCACCAAGACATATCAGAAGCCCAATGCAGAAGAAAGCATTTCTCAAATTCAAGAATGTGTGAAACAAATTGCTGGCATTTCAAAGCACAGTTGACACAGATTCGTTAGTTTAGTTATGAACATGGTGCTAATTAGAGTGAAATCGACAAGTTCTGTCATTTAAGAGATCTAGCTGTGTTTCTTCATACTGCCATAGATAGCATCACACTTATCCATTAAGATAACAAGTATTTATTAAATACTTTTTATATGTGAAGCAAAGTGGCAGGTATTGTAGAGAATATGAAGATGAATAAAATATAATTCCTGCCCTTAAGGAGCATATGACTCATTGATAGGGATAAGACAAACATGAGAATACTGCAAGGATGCAATGGTATAAGAGAAGTATAAGGTGGAAGGACTCTTTCAGTTTTGCTCATCAAACAGGGTCTTTATGGATTGGACAAGCGTATGTCCTGGTTTGTGTGGGATACCTCCAGTTTACGTCTATTGTCCTAGGATAACTATTAGTAGGCCCTCTTACACTCTTTAAAGCATTCCAGTTTGGAAGAAGTATCACATGGTTATCCTATTTAGGGAGAAAACATTTAATATTGGCTTTGAAGATTGAATATAATTTCAACAAATGGAGTTCCATAGTATCAGGACACCAAAGATGAATTGGTCAGTTCATCCTGGAGATGGATAGACACCAGGGAAAACACCAAAGAAAAACCAGGGTTGTATTAAAGATGATTATTCATTTGCAGACAAAGTGAAGGAAGCAACACGCAAACACAGGGACATGAAATGCGTCATACCTGGAGAAGTGCAAGTAATCGATGCTAATGGATAATTGGTGAGAAATGAGCCTGAGGAAATTGTTCAAGGTTCTACAGGCCTTGAAGTAGTCACATATATGCTGTGTAACTGTGTGACTTTTTCTTCTAAGCAATAAAGATAGTAGTGGTGGGGTGTTATTGAAACACTTTAGATGGTGCTTTATTATTGGGATTTTAATTTAAAAATTTGGTGCCAGCATGAACTGATAGATTGGAAGGGTACAAGCTTGGAGACATTATGACCAGTTAAAAGACCATCACAATAGTCATGATAAGAAACAATCAAGGTCTGAACTAAGATAGTGACAATAGGAATGAAACTACATATCAAGGGATAAGACAGAAAATGTATTTCAAAAATAGTGTCATTTAGCTTTTGAGCTACATATAATTCTGCTTTTAAAAATAATTTAAACAAAACTTCATGAATTATACAAACTTAACTTGGTTTTCATGACCTTAGAAAAATAAACTCTCTTTTTACTGACCAGAATGGAATTCATCTTGCCATGTCAATGACGTTAGGAACTTTGTAATTCAATGCCTTGTTCTTCATTACCAAGCATGGCAAACAGAATACATTATAATCTCAGATGAACTCCTTAGTTAACATATGTCTGTCTATCTATACATGGAAAATGAAATGTAATATAAAATTATGATAGTATATGTATAATTTAGGGTGAAAAGCACTGAGACATTTGCAATGAAAGCAGGAGTTTTAGTGAACTACTTGGACAGTAGCCTCAGTTCTACTGTTTATTCTGTTTACAGCCATAGCCTAAGAGTACAGGCTAATAAAGGGAAATGTACCTTTGAACAAAGCAGACTCTGATGGGACAGGCCTTAGGGGTTTGTCTATTTCTTCTGCCTCCCACCTGATAAATAATCTTGTATAGTGCCTGGACAGAAGGAAAGAGTGAAATTGTATTTCCTTAACTACATAGAGGCCATAAAGTTTGGGATATGTTCTTTAGGTTGATCCTAAAGCTGCAATATTCTTTGAGCCCTGGATGACTCATAAAAGTGCACTGTAATCTTAGATTTGCACTCTCCTGGTCTGCCTTTAACCAAATGGCTTGATTGCTTTTTAAATTGCTTTTTCATGACCAGAGTACAACTAAGTAGCCATTTTCTTCTTTGTAGAATCTCAAAGAAATAGGCCATATCTATATGTGTAGCAAACGAATTACAGAATTGAAGCAATTACTGAATAATTGAAGAGAACAGACTATTGTTCTGAAATATGTGAATATTTGAGGAAAGCAAGGCCCTGTTCTGCTGATTTATGTTGTCTAAGTGATTCCTGTTAATCTTTCATTTTGCTTGTTATGCACAGCTAAATGTCTGCTCGATGGCTTAATTTAGTCTTGCTTTCAAATCTCATTCAATGCTTTCCGACGATCTTTACTTTCTTGTGAGATATAGATCCTTACAAATCGAAGATGCTATGATTTTTTCCCAATGATCTTAGACTCCATCTAACCCTGTTATTGGATTCTTCCTCAACCTACCCCTCACTTTAATTTTTCAGATATCCCAAGAATTAACTTAATATTTCACACTTATCTAATTCAAGTAATAAATAATATTAAATGGAAAAAAACCCATTGAAGGAAATAAAAGCACAGAAAGTAGGAAAATGTATGTTCTTTATTGAGTACCTGTTATATGGATGGCTTTTTACATGAATTATCCAAAATAATCTCCATAGTGACTCTAGAAAATAGGTATCACTATCACCATAATATATAATGAAATAACAGAGACTCCAGAATAGGGATTGGATCTAGGATTACTATGTGTTGGTACTCTGTATTACCAAACACCAGGCTCTACCCCAAGCAGGCTTTTGAACCTATTAGAGGTAATGGAGTTGATTTGAACAAGTAGATTGTGGAACTGGTCTCACCTAATCATCTTCTTGAAAGTTTTCATTTTGTTATCATTCCCTGTATTCCAGTATATCCCCAACAGAAGCAGAATAACCCTTCAGTTTTGCACTGGCAAATTTGAAAAGATTGGCATTTTGTGGAATGCCACTTGAGAAATGTTTGTCTAGCAGAATGGGTATGCAAAGAAACACTGGTTTTTCTTATTCCAAAAAAGAAAATAAGTAGAAATCACCTCAGGTCTCTCTGACTACTCCTTCCTTTCTTCATAAAACAGGATGTCTCATGTGTTGGATTGTCACTAGGAGTCTAATAATTGTTCACATAGAAATTGCCCTATAAATCACCAACATGCTATTGAGCTCTTTGAGGTAATTTAAAAATTAAATCCAGTCAAAAGCGCACTAATATATTAACATTTTTTCTCTATTGTGTCTCAGAGTCAGATTAATTATCAATTCAGCACTGAAAAAGACATCGGGAAGTTGCCTAAATAAATAGTTGGTTGTTTTTTATTTCATGATAGATACACAAACGTTTTGGAAGAAGCTTAGCTAATACACAGGACCATGAATATTAGTTTTAGAAAGAAATAGGTAGCACCAATTTTTTTTTTTTTTTTTTTTTTTTTTTTTTTTTTTTTTTTTTTTGAGACGGAGTCTTGCTCTGCTGCCCAAGCTGGGGTGCAGTGGCGCGATCTCGGCTCACTGCAAGCTCCGCCTCCCAGGTTCACGCCATTCTCCTGCTTCAGCCTCCCAAGTAGCTGGGACTACGGGCGCCCGCCACCACGCCCGGCTAATGTTTTGCATTTTTTAGTAGAGACGGGGTTTCACTGTGTTAGCCAGGATGGTCTCAATCTCCTGACCTCATGACCTGCCCGCCTCAGCCTCCCAAAGTGCTGGGATTACAGGCGTGAGCCACCGCGCCCTGCCGGTAGCACCAATTCTTAAACATGGCCAGAATCTTGGCTTTAAAACATATTGATTTTGGTCAGATTGAAGAGAGTTGATTAGACCATATATCAAGTTTATACTAAGCTTTATTTTTATTTGTATTTATTTATTTTTATTATACTTTAAGTTCTAGGGTACATGTGCACAACGTGCAGGTTTGTTACATATGTATACATGTGACATGTTGGTGTACTGTACCCATTAACTCGTCATTTACATTAGGTATATCTCCCAATGCTATCCCTCCCCGCTCCCCCAACTCCTTGACAGGCCCTGGTGTGTGATGTTCCCCAGCCTGTGTCCAAGTGTTCTCATTGTTCAATTCCCACCTATGAGTGAGAACACGCGATGTTTGGTTTTCTGTCCTTGTGATAGTTTGCTCAGAATGATGATTTCCAGCTTCATCCATGTCCCTACAAAGGACATAAACTCATTCTTTTTTATGGCTGCATAGTATTCCATGGTGATTATGTGCCACATTTTCTTAATCCAGTCTATGATTAATGGACATTTGGGTTAGTTCCAAGTCTTTGCTATTGTGAATAGTGCCGCAATAAACATGTGTGCATGTGTCTTTTTATAGAAACATGATTTATAATCCTTTGGGTATATATCCAGTAATGGGATGGCTGGGTCAAATGGTATTTCTAGTTCTAGATCCTTGAGGAATCGCCACACTGTCTTCCACAATGGTTGAACTAGTTTACAGTCCCACCAACAGTGTAAAAGTGTTCCTGTTTCTCCACATTCTCTCCAGCACCTGTTGTTTCCTGACTTTTTAATGACTGCCATTCTAACTGGTGTGAGATGGTATCTTATTGTGGTTTTGATTTGCATTTCTCTGATGGCCAGTGATGATGAGCATTTTTTCATGTGTCTGTTGGCTGCATAAATGTCTTCTTTTGAGAAGTGTCTGTCCGTACCTTTGCCCACTTTTTGATGGGACTCTTTGATTTTTTTTCTTGTAAATTTGTTTAAGTTCTTTGTAGATTCTGGATATTAACCCTTTGTCAGATGGGTAGAGGGTAAAAATTTTCTCCCTTTCTGTAGGTTGCTTGTTCACTCTGATGGTGGTTTCTTTTGCTGTGTAGAAGCTCTATAGCTTAATTAGATCCCATTTTTCTATTTTTGCTTTTGGTTCCATTTCTTTTGGTGTTTTAGACATGAAGTCCTTGCCCATGCCTATGTCCTGAATGGTATTGCCTAGGTTTTCTTCTAGGGTTTTTATGGTTTTAGGTCTAACATTTAAGTCTCTAATCCATCTTGAATTAATTTTTGTATAAGGTGTAAGCAATGGATCCAGTTTCAGCTTTCTACATATGGCTAGCCGGTTTTCCCAGCACCATTTATTAAATAGGGAATCCTTTCCCCATTTCTTGTTTTTGTCAGGTTTGTCAAAGATCAGATGGTTGTAGATGTGTGGTGTTATTTCTGAGGGCTCTGTTCTGTTCCATTGATCTATATCTCTGTTTTGGTACCAGTACCATGCTGTTTTGGTTACGGTAGCCTTGTAGTATAGTTTGAAGTCAGGTAGCATGACGCCTCCAGCTTTGTTCTTTTGACTTAGGATTGCCTTGGCAATACGGGTTCTTTTTTGGTTCCATACGAACTGTAAAGTAGTTTTTTCCAATTCTGTGAAGAAAGTCATTGGTAGCTTAACGGGGATGGCATTGAAGCTATAAATTACCTTGGGCAGTATGGCCATTTTCACGATATTGATTCTTCCTATCCATAAGCATGGAATGTTCTTCCATTTGTTTGTGTCCTCTTTTATTTCATTGAACAGTGGTTTGTAGTTCTCCTTAAAGAGGTCCTTCACATCCCTTGTAAGTTGTATTCCTAGGTATTTTATTCTCTTTGAAGCACTTGTTAATGGGAGTTCATTCATGATTTGGCTCTCTGTCTGTTATTGGTATATAAGAATGCTTGTGATTTTTGCACATTGATTTTGTATCCTGAGACTTTGCTGAAGTTGCTTATCAGCTTAAGGAGATTTTGGGCTGAGATGATGGGGTTTTCTACATATACAATCATGTCATCTGCAAACAGGGATAATTTGACTTCCTCTTTTCCTGATTGAATACTCTTTATTTATTTCTCTTGCCTGATTGCCCTGGCCAGAACTTCCAACTGTGTGTTGAACAGGAGTGGTGAGAAAGGGCATCCCTGTCTTGTGCCAGTTTTAAAAGGGCATGCTTCCAGTTTTTGCCCATTCAGTATGATTTTGGCTGTGGGTTTGTCATAAATAGCTCTTATTATTTTGAGATACATCCCATCAATACCTAGTTTATTGAGAGTTTTTAGCATGAAGTACTGTTGAATTTTGTCGAAGGCCTTTTCTGCATCTGTTGAGATAATCATGTGGTTTTTGTCTTTGGTTCTGTTTATATGATGGATTATGTTTATTGATTTGTGTATGTTGAACCAGCCTTGCATCCCAGGGATGAAGCCCACTTGATCATGGTGGATAAGCTTTTGGAGGTGCTGCTGAATTCAGTTTGCTACTATTTTATTGAGGATTTTTGCATCAATGTTCATCAGGGATATTGGTCTAAAATTCTCTTTTTGTGTTATGTCTCTGCCAGGCTTTGGTAACAGGGTGAAACTGGCCTCACAAAATGAGTTAGGGAGGATTCCCTCTTTTTCTGTGGATTGGAATAGTTTCAGAAAGAATGGTATCAGTTCCTCTTTGTACCTCTGGTAGAATTCAGCTGTGAATCCGTCTGGTCCTGGACTTTTTTCATTGGTAGGCTATTAATTATTGCCTCAATTTCAGAGCCTGTTTTTGGTCTACTCAAAGATTCAACTTGTTCCTGGTTTAGTCTTGGAAGGGTGTAGGTGTCCAGGAATTTATCCATTTCTTCTAGATTTTCTAATTTATTTGCATAGAGGTGTTTATAGTATTCTCTGATGGTAGTGTGTATTTCTGTGTGGTCAGTGGTGATATCCCATTTATCATTTTTTATTGCATCTATTTGATTCTTCTCTCTTTTCTTCTTTATTAGTCTTGCTAGTGGTCTATCAATTTTTTTTTTTCTTTTCAAAAAACCAGCTCCTGGATTCATCAATTTTTTTAAGGGTTTTTTTTTGTGTCTCTGTCTCCTTCAGTTCTGCTCTGATCTTAGTTATTTCTTGCCTTATGCTAGCTTTTGAATGTGTTTGCTCTTGCTTTTCTAGTTCTTTTAATTGTGATGTTAGGGTGTCGATTTTAGATCTCTCCTGCTTTCTCTTGTGGGCATTTAGTGCCTTAAATTTCCCTCTACACACTCCTTTAATGTGTCCCAGAAATTCTGGTATGTTGTATCTTTGTTCTCATTGGTTTCAAAGAACATCTTTATTTCTGCCTTCAATTCGTTATGTACCCAGTAGTCATGCAGGAGTAGGTTGTTCAGTTTCCATGTAGTTGAGCAGTTTTGAGTGAGTTTCTTAATCCTGAGTTCTAGTTTGATTGCACTGTGGTCTGAGAGACAGTTCATTATAATTTCTGTTCTTTTACATTTGCTGAGGAGTGCTTTACATCCAACTATGTGGTCAGTTTTGGAATAAGTGCGATGTGGTGCTGAGAAGAATGCATATTCTGTTGATTTGGGGTGGAGAGTTTTGTAGATGTCTGTTAGGTCTGCTTGGTGTAGAGCTAGTTCAATTCCTGGATATCCTTGTTAACTTTTTGTCTCATTGATCTGTCTAATGTTGACAGCGGGGTGTTAAAGTCTCCCATTATTATTGTGTGGGTGTCTAACTATCTTTGTAGGTCTCTAAAGACTTGCTTTATGAATCTGGGTGCTCCTGTATTGGGTGCATATATATTTAGGATAATTATCTCTTCTTGTTGAATTGATCCCTTTATCATTATGTAATGGCCTTCTTTGTCTCTTTTGATCTTTGTTGGTTTAAAGTGTGTTTTATCAGTGACTAGGATTGCAACCCCTGGTTTTTTTTGTTTTTCATTTGCTTGGTAGATCTTCCTCCATACTTTTATTTTGAGCCTATGTGTGTCTCTGCATGTGAGATGGGTCTCCTGAATACAGCCAACTGGTGGGTCTTGACTCTTTATCCAATTTGCCAGTCTGTGTCTTTTAATTGGGACATTTAGCCCATTTACATTTAAGGTTAATATTATTATGTGTGAATTTTATTCTGTCATTATGATGTTAGCTGGTTATTTTGCTCTTTAGTTGATGCAGTTTCTTCCTAGCATCAATGGTCTTTACAATTTGGCGTGTTTTTGCAGTGGCTAGTACTGGTTGTTCCTTTCCATGTTTAGTGCTTCCTTCAGGAGCTCTTGTAAGGCAGGGCTGGTGGTGCCAAAATCTCTCAGCATTTGCTTGTCTGTAAAGGATTTTATTTCTCCTTCACTTATGAAGCTTAGTTTGGCTGGATATGAAATTCTGGGTTGAAAATTCTTTTCTTTAAGAATGTCAAATTTTGGCCCCCACTTTCTTCTTGCTTGTAGAGGTCCTGCTGAGAGATCCACTGTTAGTCTGATAGGCTTCCCTTTGTGGGTAACCCGGCCTTTCTCTCTGGTTGCCCTTAACATTTTTTTCCTTAATTTCAACTTTGGTGAATCTAACAATTATGTGTCTTGGAATTGCTCTTCTCGAGGAGTATGTTTGTGGCATTCTCTGTATTTTCTGAATTTGAATATTGGCCTGCCTTTCAGATTGGGGAAGTTCTCCTGGATAATATCCTGAAAAGTGTTTTCCAACTTGGTTTCATTCTCCCAGTCAATTTCAGGTACACCAATCAGATATAGATTTGGTCTTTTCACATAGTCCCATATTTCTTGGAGGCTTTGTTTGTTTCTTTTTACTCTTTTTACTCTAAACTTCTCGCTTCATTTCATTCATTTGATCTTCAATCACTGATACCCTTTCTTCCACTTGATTGAATTGGCTACTGAAGCTTGTGCATGTGTCACGTAGTTCTCGTGCCATGGTTTTCAGCTCCGTCAGGTCATTTAAGGTCTTCTCTACTCTGTTTATTCTAGTTAGCCATTCATCTAATCTTTTTTCAAGGATTTTAGCTTCTTTGTGATGGGTTCAAATCCTCCCTTAGCTCAGAGAAGTTTGTTATTACCATTCGTCTGAAGCCTTCTTCTCTCAACTTGTCAAAATCATTCTCCATCCAGCTTTGTTCTATTGCTGGCAAGGAGCTGCATTCCTTTGGAGGAGAAGAGGCGCTGTGATTTTTAGAATTTTCAGCTTTTCTGCTCTGGTTTCTCCCCATCTTTGTGTTTTTATCTACCTTTGGTCTTTGATGATGGTGACGTACAGATGGGATTTTGGTGTGTATGTCCTTTCTGTTTGTTAGTTTTCCTTCTAGCAGTCAGGACTGTCACCTGCAGGTCTGTTGGAGTTTGCTGGAGGTCCACTCCCGACCCTGTTTGCCTGGATATCACCGGTGGAGGCTGCAGCACAGCAAATATTGCAGAACGCCAAATGTTGCTGCTTGATCCTTCCTCTGGAAGCTTAGTCTCAGAGAGGCACCAAGCTGTATGTGGTGTCAGTCGGCACCTATTGAGAGGTGTCTCCCAGTTAGGCTACTCAGGGGTCAGGGACCCACTTGAAGAGGCAGTCTGTCTGTTTTCAAATCTCAAACTCTGTGCTGGGAGAACCACTACTCTCTTCAAAGCTGTCAGACAGGGATGTTTAAGTCTGCAGAAGTTTCTGCTGCCTTTTGTTCAGCTATGCCCTGCCCCTAAAGGTGGAGTCTACAGAGGCAGGCAGGCCTCCTTGAGCTGCAGTGGGGTCCACCCAGTTCGAGCTTCCTGGTGGCTTTTTTTACCTACTCAACCCTCAGCAATGGTAGATGCTCCTCCCCCAGCCTCACTGCTGCCTTGCGGTTTGATCTCAGACTGCTGTGCTAGCAGTGAGCGATGTTGCATGGGCATGGGACCCTCTGAGCCAGGCACGGGATATAATCTCCTGGTGTGCCATTTGCTAAGACCATTGGAATAGCGCAGTATTAGGGTGGGAGTGTCCCGATTTTCCAGGTACCATCTGTCATGGTTTCCCTTGGTTAGGAAAGGGAATTCCCTGACCCCTTGCACTTCCCAGGTGAGGCAATGCCCTGCCCTGTTTCAGCTCGCACTCCATGGGCTGCACCTGCTGACCGACAAGCCCCAGTGAGTTGAACCTGGTAGCTCAGTTGGAAATGCAGAAATCACCTGTCTTCTGTGTCGCTCATGCTGGGAGCTGTAGACTGGAGCTCTTCCTATTCAGCCATCTTGGAACCTCTCTTAAGCTTTATTTTTAAGTATTTACTGAGTAGATTAACATTATAGAAGAGGAAACATATTGGGTATAAATAACACAGTGGAATTTGGAAGATGCTTGCCTTGGTGTATACATACATGATGTAGCCCAGCTATTTAAATCTTGTCCTGAACCTCAGTAGTTCTTGGGTCCATCTCAAATATTAGTTATTTTGACCTGGGTACTTTTTCTACAAAATAAATATGAGCGAAGTCAGCTCATCTCTGCTGGCAGTCTTTCCAGATGGAGTAGCCCTTGATTTACTATAGGTTTGAAAGTTACATATGATATTTATACCCTACATTAGCAAAATTCATTCGTTTTCTTGCATAATCTGCAGGATAGAGTTCTTGTACAATTAAAATAATTTAGACTTGAAAGTCTTTGCAACATATGTATTAAGCATAAGGGAGGAAAAGAGCTGAAGATATTTGAAGATGGTCATGAAAAGTAAGGAGGCCACAGGTGTGAATTACTGAAGAGGAAGCTGTTATTACCATGGCTAGGAGTACAAGGTTAAAGCTAGGGTGAGCCAAAAGAGCCACCTTCAATTTCTATTCTGTAGGTTTTACATTATACTCTTCTTAGTCTAAAGAAGGTCTCAAGGAATAATAATAGCAAATATTACTGTGTGCTATGTGCCAAGCGTCTTTCATGGAAACCATTCCCCACTTCACAGATCAAGATACTGAGGCATAGAAAGGTGAAATAAGCTATCAGAGATCACACAAATTAGTGGATTCACAATTAGAATTTAGGCTATTGATTCTATATCTTGTATTAGTAACCTCTACATTTTGATTATGAAGAAGCATTTTCATGTTAGCTTCTCTTCTCAGTGCTCCTTACATGAGGGTTATCCTGTTAACAACTTCTTATCATTTCTGTCTTAAATCTTTAATTTTAGTTTTACTGTAATATCCTTTTCTGCTTGTTTACCAGCTCACTTCCTTTTTCTTATTTGGTGACCATCAGGGAGAAGGTGTGGCTTTTCTTGGTCATAGGAGGGAGTGTGATCTGACACCAGAGGACTTCATATAACATTGCAGCATTAACATCTTCACTGGCAGGTTCATGGATTTTCCCCCTCCTGAATGGTAATGTATCTTCTTATCTGAATCAAGGATGCAGATATAATCTTACATAATCCTGTTTCTTTAGCTTTGTTCCCTATTTGGATTATCAAGGTTTAAATTTTATTATGGGAATGCAGTAAAAAAACGTACAAAGTCTTTGGAATTGTACAACTTCTGGAAAAAACATAATATATGCCTTAAGATTGACTTCTTTAGCACACTGATAATCGAGACAGATGCTGGTTCTGTCCAAGGGCAGAGGCTGCCCCCCGAATACACTTTTGATCAAGACCTAAAATATTTCACATAGCCCACCCACACTCTGAGGAATGCAGACCGATTATTCAAAATTTAGATGCTAGGAAAAAGGAAATAACACTCGGAAGCTTCTAATGAGAGTGTGTACAGTGATCCATCTGTAAATAAGGCTTGTGTACTGTATAATCGTTTGGATTTGGAAGGAAAAGAAGGATTATTTACAGGCCTTTCTTGCAGATGGTGCATGGCCCTCATGGGGAAATATTTGCATGCTACTCAGGTTATAACTTTATTGGGTCCACATTTTTATGACAGTAAGTGTTGAGCCATCTGAAAGCTCTGATTAAAACCATGGAAAATTCTTTTAGAAAAAAGTATACTGTCACATCCACTTGATGATTTCTTTTATTGGTGGTAAAGCTTAATAAACCCGGAGACATGTTCATTTTATTACCTACTTCCCTCCCTTTTGAGAATTTTCTTAGTAAAGATTGTGTTCTTTATTTGCAGCATTTTAACAACTTGAAATGAATGATGCCTCATGTCTCTGCAGGGTGGATATAGCTCTAACTCTCCGAAGCTGCTGAGAATGTTGAAACCTAGGGGTGCCTTTTGAAAGACATAAATTTGGGCCCTGAAGTGGTAGTAGGGAGATGGGATAGGAGAAGGTCCTATAATCTTAAGTGGAAAGACTTGCAGTGTGGAAATTGCATCCCAAAAGGAAGTTGAAGAAAAGGAGAAACTTTTGTGATAGAAAGATATCTGGGTTGGTGGTTAAGGTTCTGCTGTGATTAGTTGTGAGAAAGTCAGCCAGTTACTCTCTGTGAACCCTATTTTTAAAAAAATAATAATAATCTGCCTATTTCAGAAGTTTGATGCAAGAACCAAGTAGAATCGTTCTTTGTGAATCAAGTATTGAAACCTATTCTCATTAAAGTGTGTGCATGGGATTGTGCTAAGCACTGCGGGGGCGAGATACAAATAATACTTAGAATCTCATCTCAAGCTAGTAAGGCAATAAAATAAGCACCTCAATAAATAGAACTAGTAAATTGCAAAACCAGTAATTTGGAGAGTGGTTTTCACCACTTGAGACATGGTGTCTCTAGAGCAGTGGCTCTCAAATCTGGCTGTTCATTAGAATTACCTGGGAGCTTTAAAAACAAATAATTGTCTAGGCCCCAGCCCCAGAAATTTTGACTTAATTAGTTGGAAATGACTCACCTTCCACTTCCCCCTACATTATCATTTTTAAAAATGTGCTTTACATGTGTTTTATTTGCATCAGAATTGCTTAGAGGGTTTATTAAACCTCAGATTGTTGGGCCCCACTCCTGTATATTATGATTCACTAGGTCTGAGGGCTGGGGCAAGAATGAACATTTCTCACAAGTTCTGTGATGCTGATTGTCTGCAGATCATACTTCAGAGTCAGTGCATTCGTTTCATTTTCCTGTTAATGCTGTGTATGCAATACACATATATATTTTTTCAGGCTGAAGGAAGCAGGTGGACACAAAAGTCCATTCTTTGGTACAATTTTATAGTTAAGAAAGTCAACACTGTGTGGCCAAATGAACACAACTGCATTTGATCGAAGAGATAGTTGGCTGACAGAAACAAATTTCTTCATACAAAGGTTGGTCACTTGCAAATGTGCTAGTCTGAAATTATCCTCTAAGAAAGAAGACATTATTTAGGGGACACCTGGTAAGCAATAACATGTTCAACAAAAGCACATTTTGAAAGAAAATTTTAGATTTGGAAGGAAATTCAGATTCCTTTTCTTTGTAAATATCTCTCTAAGCAACAGAATGAATGATTCACCTTTCCAAATCCTTGAGTATCAGAATAGCTGAAGCAACATAGCATAATTTTCAGAAATAGACCCCTATTAAAGTTTCACAGCCCATGTAAGATGCCAGTAAGAAAATGTGCAAAATTGATCATCACATCGTTATTACTTATAGAGGCATAGAAGGGCACTCAAGGTTGATTTGAGTGTTAAAATGTATGAATTGTCTATTTCCTGAAGAGTGTAAATCCTAAATGTCCATGAACATCAATTATAGGAGACTCTAGGGCTTCAGTCACCTTAAATTAGGAAAATGAGAAATTTACCTTGTCAATTTCTTCCTTACGGTGTACAGATGAGAACTGAGGCTTTGTAGGTGTATGGATGGAATAACATTCAGTGACTGGGAAGAGCTCAAACTGTTCTATTTTATCACTTTTTTATTATAAATATATTTTATGATATAAGAGAATAGGCTCTTTGCCAGGGCATCCTTTTCTCTTGTTATACCCCACCAATCACAGATTGACTGGGAAAAAGGGTGTTTTAAATATCTACTAAAGTCAAAGGAAAATTTCAGTAGAAAGTTTATATCAAATAAACTTTTTTATGCATAAAAAATAAAAAGCAGCAGTGTGTGAACTTGCCCTTACAGTGGAATAGATAAAAACGAAGCAAGTTTTCATAGACTTCTATTTCTGCATTTAGAGTTGGACGGGTGAAACATCCACAGTCTTTCTTGACCTGAATCAAGCTCAGAGTGACAGTGTTTAAGGTAAGAATATTAAGGAAGACTGCAGATGGCTTAATAGGATAGAAATGGAGATCTAAATTATAAAGCAGGCATTATACTATAGATTATATAGCCAATAATGTTCAGAAAGGCTTTTATAAGGATACACTTAAAATAAGACAATAAGAGCATTATATAAATTATAAAACAAATACTAAGGTGGTATCAAAGGCTTGTTCAAATTTTATGTCTATCAAGTTTATAATGGAAAGGAACTTGCTACACCTAAGTTCTGTTTTTAAATAGGGACTTAAAACACTTGTAAACATCTTTCTCAGAGCTGCATGGACCCTTACACTGAGTCAAATAAATTGACATAGTGGTAGTACATATGAAGTTTGGTACTCCTGAGTATTTAGGTTGGTGCAAAAGTAATTGCAGTTTTGTCATGAGTTTTAATACATCTTTATTCTGGAGTCTTTGAGACACCGTTCTCTTCTGCATCTCTTTTTATGTCCCCTTGTTGTTGTCCAACATACAGGCTGCTCTTCTTTCGTGGCGTCATTCCCTTTTCTCTGAGTCCACACTCTTCTTCAGTTATTACCACAAAGCTTTAACAACAACTTTGCTGTTAATGATACCTGAACTTTATATTTCAGACCCAGATCACTTTCTTCAACCCAAAAGTACAACTGCTGTCTAGATAGTGCTTGGTTAGCTCTGTTTTGTGGGCACCTGAATTCAATGTCATAACACTTAAAGCTTGTTATGTCTTCTGCGTTTCCTGTTTTGATTACGGGTAGCATGATTCTTGCTGCTCAAACCAAATCTTGAAAACCTTTTTAAAGGACTGTCCCTCCTCCACCTCCTTCAAATGGCCATTAGCTTCTGTTAGATTCCACTCAAATATATCTTGGAGTTGTTATCAGTATGTTTCTTTAAAAATGTTAATTTTGTTAAATTTTAAAAATTAATGTGCAAAAATCACAAGCATTCTTATACACCAGTAACAGACAAACAGAGAGCCAAATCAGGAATGAACTTCCATTCACAATTGCTTCAAAGAGAATAAAATACCTAGGAATCCAACTTACAAGGGATGTAAAGGACTTCTTCAAGGAGAACTACAAACCACTGCTCAGTGAAATAAAAGAGGACACAAACAAATGGAAGAACATACCATGCTCATGGATAGGAAGAATCAATATCGTGAAAATGGCCATACTGCCCAAGGTAATTTATAGATTCAATGCCATCCCCATCAAGCTACCAACGAGTTTCTTCACAGAATTGGAAAAAAATGCTTTAAAGTTCATATGGAACCAAAAAAGAGCCCGCATCTCCAAGACAATCCTAAGTCAAAAGAACAAAGCTGGAGGCATCACGCTACCTGACTTCAAACTATACTACAAGGCTACAGTAACCAAAACAGCATGGTACTGGTACCAAAACAGAGATATAGACCAATGGAACAGAACAGAGTCCTCAGAAATAATACCACACGTCTACAGCCATGTGATCTTTGACAAACCTGAGAGAAACAAGAAATGGGGAAAGGATTCCCTATTTAATAAATGGTGCTGGGAAAATTGGCTAGCCATAAGTAGAAAGCTGAAACTGGATCCTTTCCTTACTCCTTATACGAAAATTAATTCAAGATGGATTAGAGACTTAAATGTTAGACCTAATACCATAAAAACCCTAGAGGAAAACCTAGGTAGTACCATTCAGGACATAGGCATGGGCAAAGACTTCATGTCTAAAACACCAAAAGCAACGGCAGCAAAAGCCAAAATTGACAAATGGGATCTCATTAAACTAAAGAGCTTCTGCACAGCAAAAGACACTACCATCAGAGTGAACAGGCAACCTACAGAATGGGAGAAAATTTTTGCAATCTACTCATCTGACAAAGGGCTAATATCCAGAACCTACAAAGAACTCAAACAAATTTACAAGAAAAAAACAAACAACCCCATCCAAAAGTGGGCAAAGGATATGAACAGACATTTCTCAAAAGAAGACATTCATACAGCCAACAGACACATGAAAAAATGCTCATCATCACTGGCCATCAGAGAAATGCAAATCAAAACCACAATGAGATACCATCTCACACCAGTTAGAATGGCAATCATTAAAAAGTCAGGAAACAACAGGTGCTGGAGAGGATGTGGAGAAATAGGAACACTTTTACACTGTTGGTGGGATTGTAAACTAGTTCAACCATTATGGAAAACAGTATGGCGATTCCTCAAGGATCTAGAACTAGATGTACCATATGACCCAGCCATCCCATTACTGGGTATATACCCAAAGGATTATAAATCATGCTGCTATAAAGACACATGCACACGTATGTTTATTGCAGCAGTATTCACAATAGCAAAGACTTGGAATCAACCCAAATGTCCATCAGTGACAGACTGGATTAAGAAAATGTGGCACATATACACCATGGAATACTATGCAGCCATAAAAAAGGATGAGTTTGTGTCCTTTGTAGGGACATGGATGCAGCTGGAAACCATCATTCTTAGCAAACTATCACAAGAACAGAAAACCAAACACCGCATGTTCTCCCTCATAGGTGGGAACTGAACAATGAGATCACTTGGACTCGGGAAGGGGAACATCACACACTGGGACCTATCATGGGGAGGGGGGAGGGGGGAGGGATTGCATTGGGAGTTATACCTGATGTAAATGACGAGTTGATGGGTGCAGCACAGCAACATGGCACAAGTATACATATGTAACAAACCTGCATGTTATGCACATGTACCCTAGAACTTAAAGTATAATAATAAAATAAAATACAACTCAAGAAAAAAAAAGACAAGTTCAAAGAAGAAAAATAACAATTATTAGAAATAACAATAACAATAAAAAGAACAATTATCTTCTTCCCATTCTTACCACTTCCACCACTACCATCCTGGTTCCATCATCTTTCACCTGAATTATTCCAGTATCACCGCTTCTGCTTTCTGTTTCTACCTTGCTTCTTTGTGGTCTAGTCTCCGTACAGCAGACAGAGCAGCACAGACAGAGACTTTAAGGCAGGATGTATTTGGCATCTTTCCAGACCACAAAAAGGGTCCAAAGGGATGGTGGTAGGAGATGAGGTCAGAGGAGTTGGGGGGTCAGGATAGAGAGAGTAGGACAGTTGTAAAGGACCCTATAGACCATTGTAAGCAGTTTGGTTTTTTTGTCTGAGTGAGACAAGAAGTGGTGAGAGGATTTTTAAACAGGGAATAATTTGACCTGACTTATATTTTTGTATTTTTCTCAAGTAACTATAAACAACAACAACAAAAAATATACAAGAAACAGTGACTGAAATTATTTCCCATAGTGCCTTTTGGCTATCAAAGAGGAATGTAAATAAAAAATATAGTTAAACAGAGATACTCAGTAAGTGGAATAAAGCAATGCTCAACTTAGATTAGGGGACAGTTTTAAAGCAAAATAGCCATTTCCATTGTCCTGTAATGTGCAATAATGTCAGACTATGAAAGACACTAACCACCTAAAGTTTATGACAAATGGAAAATTAGGATAAAAGTTTATTTCTTTCAATTTAAAAGTTCTTGTAGCTTTGATGACACTATTGAATGTTCATCTATCAAATGGTAAGTGAGCTTCATTTAAAACATCTCACCTAGATCAATGCTAACAGATATTATTGTACCATATAATTAGATAAAAACTAAAAAAAAACTGAGAAAGCATTCATAGAAAATCAATAAAAATATTATTTATTTATATTATTTACATAAAAAGGCTAGGCCAAGAACACATATTAGAATAAAATTGTCTTTCCCAAAGGAAAATGAATAGACCTGTTATTTGTTATCTTAATATGATTAATGTAGTAAAAATTAGCCTAAGAGTTTGAGTTATAAATTTTGATTGCTATGTAGATTAAACTAGTAATTACCAAACTTAATTCAAATTCTCAAATCTTTTGGATTATGAAGACATAGCCTCAGATCAAAGTGGGTAAATATTTTGATTAAGCAGTTACTCTAATAATATCTTAAGCAATTTTCTCCAAATAGTATAGAACACTATTTGAGATTCTTATTCTTTTCTTATAATACACTGTCTTAAGTGATCCACTCAACACTATAACTCAGGAACATTTCTTTTTAAACATCATTTTGGGCTACCTTTAGAATAAAGCAAGGCAAGACAGATGCGTAAGTTCACTTCCTTGTCATATTTTGGCTGTGAAATAATGTGCTGCTTGATATTCAACCCACTATTTACATTTCAATCTTCGGGATCCTGTAAGACTCAACATTGACTCTCATTTCTCTAGGACTTTCTCATGCTAGTTCTAGAAAATAATTTACAGTAGGAGTTTCTGCCGACTAATAACTGCACTGTCAGTAACAGATAGCATGAAGATGATCTGGCAAGTCTTTAAGTAGCCTACATTGGTCGTGTAGTAAAATGCCATTTGGTGCCATTCAAGTAAATTTTTATTTGAAGATCTGATTTTTCAACACTTTGTCCATTCACCTTACTAGTTTAGTGCTACTTCTGCCTATTGTCCAAAGGGTCCCTTGCTTTTTTATGTTGGTATGTTCAATTTACTGAATAGTTTTTGGCTTGTAATTTAACCATTTTTGGAAATAAAAAAATAATATCTCCCTGTAGAAACAATATGAAACTAAGGAAACTCACTGGGCCTTAAAAAGTTTCCTCGATCCTCAACATTGTGTTCCCAGATGGATGTCACATTACTCATCCTGAATGTGTCCTTAGCTTCTCGAATCGGATTTATATATCTGTGGAAGTTGGGCATGTTCCCACTGCTACTGTGAATAGTAAGTTTTGAAAATTTAGCCAATAGCATCAAGCTGTTTGGTTATATAAGCAAGGATAAAAAGATACTTTGAAAGAAATAAGCTATTTTATTATCACATTAAATATGTATGTTGTAACATAAAATATCTGAAAGTTTTACAATGTACATACACAAGGCCCTGGAGATGTCTCTTTATAGTACGGAACCTCATAAACTGTTCCTGTGACCAGGAATATCCATCTTCCCTTTGTGGTCTGGGGAGGCCACTGAGTGTAAGGCCGTGTATAATGCAAACAGTTCTTTCCTCAAGGCATTGCTCTCTGAAATAGTTCATTCGAATGGCTACTTTCATTTATGTAGTCACTGTACTTTTTTTGATGGATCGTGATGATGCTGAGAGATGCTCTGAGAAAGATAAGACACTGTGGCAGAGTAGTTTAACAAATGTAGAAATTTCCTCTGCATCACAGAATGGATGCTGGATTCAGGCTATGACTCCGTGTTCAGATCAATCTGCATGTTTTGACTGATTTGTCCAGTGGAACTGAAAAACTACCCCCATCCCCCACACATTAAAAACAAAAAGCTCCCCTTTTAAAAGAGTTATGTCTAGAAATACTGCTTTCTTTGTGTGTTTGTATAGAACCTTGGCCTACCAAGGATATCGAACACTGTTTTTATTTCTTTACAGCAATCTATGCATAAAAATGTTTTATAGGTATTTTAATTTATAGATCAGGTAAAATTTGACTCATCAACAGTTCAATCATGCTACTTTTAATTGGGCTTAAACTAAAAATTTTAGTTACAGATAATGGGAATAGGTAAACAGTATCATAAATTTGCTTATGTCACCATATTACCTGCTACTACTTGTTGCAAGTTATAATTACATGAAAGAGGACAATGTCTATCTGTCTGATTTTGCTAAACCACTGGAAAAGGGTTAAATAGAATGAAAGTCATCACTTTCTCCTGAAAGTTGGACTCATTCTAATCATTTGATGAGTCTAATTCTATGATCATTCGTAGGTGGAGGTAAAGCAAGAATATAAACTGGAAAAAGAAAAAAAGAATACTGGATCACATGTGTAAGAAAACACTCAAGAGAAAAATATTTATCTATTGATGCTTTTTCTAAATAATTTCTGACAACAATTTAACCAATTACTTACCTCCTTCCCTGGACCCCAGCCGCAGAAACATAGTTGACTAAAGTTGAACAATTGTTTTGCTAAATAAACATTGTTAAAAAGTTAATGTTGGAGAAAAAAAGAAGTCACTCCAGTCAATTTCAATACTTTTATATACATATAAATGCATTTATAAACAATATATAGCATTATTTTTTTCTGTGCTTTGAATGTACAAAAAAGCATACATAATTTATTTTTCATCAGTATTATGTTAACATTTGTGTTTGTCGATATATATTACTTTTAATCTTTCTCAAATGAAAAACAATTTTTTTAAAGAGTTAGTGCTGTTTTTCTGGAAATAAGGTGCCAAAATTCCTATCTCATTCTAACAGTAACTGTCTCATCATCTCTATAATAAAATAATTGCTCAGTTCAGTCAACTCATTGGGGAAAACAGTCAAACTATTTCAAAAAAGCAGATAAAAACCTGCAGCAGGCCTTGACATTCTGTACGAAGAACAAATCTGGGCCCCTCCTGCAGTTCCCACTTCTCCAGGACCCTGAGTTCTCTTGTTCTTCTAACTTCCTACTGAGGCTTCATCACTCAGTATCTGTCATTGGTCTAATCTGTTCCTTTTCCTTCTGTGACCAACATTGCAGTTTAGATTTGCTTTACAACCTCCTCACCATGGCGAGAGTTCTTCCTGTTCTGTCCTGTAATTTGGGACTCAGAGGAGGCCCAGAAACTCCTGGGCTTCTTCTGCTTCTGCTATTCCCACCCCTTTCCCCCTTTGAATTCTTAGCCAAATATATAAGTACCAGTGACAGTTTTGCAATAATTGATGCTAAGGTTATTTGGACATGGAAATCCTAATATTTCTCTCTCTCTTATCAATTCCTCAATGGACAGTAACTTCGAGTGAGCATTTTTGCATGTGAAAATCAAACCAAGAGAAAGAAAGAAGCAGATAAATGAGATGTGTGTAAAGTACCTAACACAGTACTTATCATGTGGAAAGCTCTCAACAAATGGAAGTTATGAGGATCTAAATATAATTAAATGGTAGAGCTTATTTTCAAGTTTTGCTTATTTTTATATGTAAAGCTTGGATTTAGACTAGTAAAAATCAGGAAATTTCTTTTGTTTAGGCTAATGAAAAACAGGGAACTGCTTTTTTACTCACTGCTCTTTTTTTCCTTATTATTGGAAGTGATCCAGAGGCCTAAGAGTATGTCCATGCCAAGTTCAAGAAGACAGAGGGAAGAGAGGAGTGAGAGGCAGGGCAAGAAGTGGGGAACGAATTGACTCTGTACCTGCAAATGCCTAGCAGGTCCCATGGAGGTTAAAGTCACTGATGACAGCTGCTGCATAGAAAAGAGAAAAAATTGTTGGACAAAGGACAGGGAAAATTTGTTCTTGATTTCTTTTAAAAAATGTATGAGAGATGGAAAATATACTGTAAATATAATACTTTAACTCATATTCTATGGCTTATTTTTAAAAGAACAAATATTATCTGGAGCTAAGAATAAAAAAAGAATTCATTTTCATAACTATCACAAAATTTTGTTATAATTGCATACTTTCTGAGTGACCTTTAAGATATGATAATGTTTGAAGTTGGCTTTCCCACTGGATGAGCTGCAATTGTAAGGCAACAGTCATAATAGCTCAGGTCACAGGTGGAATAATTGAATGTCATTAACAATGACATTTGATTATGTTTCTTCATTTTTTCAGATTATATGTCAAGTTCTGTGTGAACTGAGAGACCATGGGGATTCATTATTGCTGGAGTTGATGGTATTGCAGTTTTACAACCATCTAATAAATTAGCATGTAATACTGAGAGATTTCATCTTAAACTTAGAGGATTGCTTTGTTTTAAAGAAGATCTTTGCAAGGAGAAGCAATGGAAATCATTCAGAAAATGCAGGAGATAAAAATCCTATCCAAGAAAATGGATCTTGGATCTTTGCATTCACTTGATTTGTCAGAATATTATTCTGTGCTAAAAAATAAAAAGGATTAAATGTTAAAAATCACTGAGCTGCAATTCTCTTGAGTTCACCAATTTTGTACTCCTCTGTTTCCAGTTTCTTTTCACATACTTCATTCTCCGTCCTGATTAACCTTGTTCTTTTTGAGCTCATTTCTGATACCAAAAGAATTCATAAACATAAAGTTCTATAAGACTAAGAATTCTCTTAGAAGTACAGATTTGCATGAACATCAAAGAAAAAAAAAATCACATTTTCCCCCCATTTGGTTTAATTATTATTTTATTAGGTCAGGCATGACTTAGGTTAGAACCTTTGTGGTGTTTCTTTTTTTTTTTTTTTTTTTAAATTCCATTTAGTTAAATGTTGACACAATATTTTTGGAATTCTATATATTTTGACTTTTCCATTAACCTAGGTCTATTTTGGAGGAGGGAAGGGGGTAGGTCATCGTTTCTATTTAAAATTGGAATCAACTGCAAATGGCTAGAGTATGTGTGTGTTTCTCTCTCTCTCTCTGTGTGTGTGTATGTATGTGCATGTGTTTGTGTGTGTGCATATTTTCATGTGTGTGTTGGCATTGAGTATACCAACAACTGGCTATAATGAGGGTTTGTAGTTCATCCTTAATGAAATGTATATAATTTCTAACTTTATAGAGGTAATTATAGAGTACTTGGCATTATTGTTAAATCTATTTCTTTAATATAGAACAATGCATTTCTCAATTCTTTACTAGTAATTAGTTTCCTTTAGGAAAAAATAAAGGATAGAAATTAGTGTCATCAAAGGTGCAGATGAATATATAATGTGACATTTTACATTTTATTTATCGACATTTAGTCCTCTGAAAAGTGTCTAGGCCTGATTAATTTGCTATTAAATGAGAAATGGGCTGTTTTCAAAATAGCTACAACATTGTATTGCACTGACATGACTTCATGCTTGTCTTATCAACAGCAAGAGATATTAGGAGGATTCATAATGCACATGGAAATGTCAACTATGGTACTCTGATGTTTCAATGAATGTTTGCTACTTGAATCATCGCTCAGTGGTTGCTTTTAGTTCGGGATTACATCTTTAACACATTTGATAAAAGCTCCTTATGGTTGTTTGGGGGCTGTGGGGTTTAATATATTTGGAATACTTGTCTGCTCATCCACATCTTTTATTTTTATGGCAAGTAGATTAGATTCAGTGCCATTATTACTCTGCCACTATATTCAAATCAGTTAATTATGTTGTTTTCAAAAGAATTTTAAAAGAGAATATAAAGTTGGTTATGTTTATAGCTGTATGAAGCCATGCTTTCAAGCATGTTGCTGTTTGATCCTGAGTGACTAACACCAAATAAAAGTGAAGGTGATTCTGAAGTAAAAGCATAATAGGTGTTATGAGTGGCCTAGGTGGCTACTTGGCAGATGCCTCTGAAACATTCACATCTGTGTCAGTGGGCATTTTTGAAGCAGCTGAAGGCTGGGATGGCATGATCAGAATATGTACTACAGCTGTACACTTTGGTGGCGGGAACATTGTTGTCTTCTTAGATATCTCTATAGCCCAACAGATATTAAGATGTAGAAGCCATTATATATGTTTAGAATGTTTTGAATTTTTTTCATTTGAAATCCTATTTTTTTAACAATTCAGAGAGAAGGGGAGAAAAACATTGACAAACTAAAGGAGTGACACTTGATCCAAATATTGGTTATATATATGGTGTTTTAGGCATATATAATATATAGTTTTCTGTAAATGAACATTTATTGTACAAATCTTTCCTTGTGAAGGTAAAGTAATAGATCTATTTGAAACGAAAACATGTTTAACATTTTGCCACAGTTTCTTTCAATTTATCTAATTTGTGGCGGCACCATTTGAATGTAAGTTGCAGATATCATGAACCTCCACCTGTAAATACTTTAACATCTGACTTATATACCATAATATCATTGTCACACCCTAGATGATAAATAACTCAACAATATTATCTAATATACATTTATATTCACATTTTTGTAATTGTCCCCAGAATGTTTTTGAGAGCTGAAACAAATGTTTTCATATATTTTGTCAAGTGAATCAAGTTCTGATATCTAAAATGTAATAATTATATTTTCTTGAAATAGTCATTGGCCATTGAATAGGTTTGGGTTTCCATGGCCCCAAGCTGCCAACTGAACCCACTAGAGTAATTTGCTGGAATGAGAAATGCTGACTGCCAAAACTAAAGAATGTTAATCAGCAACCAGGCTGACCGTGATTTCCAACGTGCTAATCACTTGGAAAAATTGCCTCTCCTTGGCTCAGTCTATAGATAATTACTAATTGAAAAGCAGCTAGAATGAGAAGGTATATTAGCATGTTAATAGGTCTTTGTGCCCAAAGGCTTTGGATTATAAATTATGAAGACTGCATTGGCCAGATGGGCAGGATTAATTAGCATGCTAGTATTACCTGGCATCCTATGGTGGTTGAGAGTAAACAGTGACCATAACCATTTCAGCATAGTTTGCTATTAAATTGCTTGCTTTTGGTAGCTAGGAATAGAGTTTTATTCTGTAGTTAGAACACTAACCAAGAATCAGTAATTCTGGATGCTAATAACTAGCAAAGCATTTAGTTCTTTTGTGCTTTGGCTAAAATCAATCTTCCTGTGCTCGATTTCCATCTCTAATAAATGAGAGCTTTATGACAGAGAAAAAAGAACTAGCACTGGAATTCCAGAGGCTTATATTCTAATCTTGATATTGGAGAACTCATTTAATCTCTTCATGCCTCAGTTTCCTCATCTGTAACATAAAGAGGCTTAACTAGAAATTCTTTAACATCCTTTCCCGCTTTGAGATTTTATGGAACAATGTAGACTCATGCCCAGTAACAGATCTGGAGAGGAGAAATAGGCTAAAAGCCAATAGGTTTCACAAGAGCAACTGAAACCAATATTTCAAATGACGATAATACCTATAAAGAAACATACCAGCGATGACTTTATATTTCCCAAATCATGCAGACTGCCTTATTGACTTCCTGTCTGGATACCGTCCAAGGTAAGTAGGTGATTGTTTTGTTTGTTCTTTTCTAGAACTGACTCATACACAGGTACTGTAAGAATCCTAGAAGTGGAAAAAGATTCCAATCTCAGCTTATCAGGGAGCATTGAACGCTCTCTTAAGCTCAATAGGAAGAAGTGAGGCTACTTTCAGGTTTCTCTCTCCCAATGGCTTCAACTGTACTAAGGTAAAAACTATTTGACAGAGTGTAATTTTTCTGCAATTGTGACATGAACAGTCCAGTTTGTGTCAAAAGAATACTTCCCTCAATGAGTATGTGGCTTTGATTAGAAATATTTCTAGTGTTAAACATAATAACTTTTAATGAGCACTTACTATTTGACATAGAACTAAGTACTTTCCAAGGGTTATTATTATTATAATGAATCCTCACAAATATTATGACATTGGATTCTCAATAGCCTCACCTAATAGACACTCAACTAAGGTAAGGGACAGAGCTGGGATTTTAACCCCGGAGCATGCTCTGTTTTTTTCTGGTGCTGTGTCTCAAGTTACAGAGGCTTGAAGTCTTTTCTAAGTAATACCTACAGCTCCTTGTCTCCCAGAAGAGACCTGTTATTTAGGGAATCCTTAAAGCTTTTGTCTTCCCTGCTTGTGACTACTTCTATTGCTTGCAGCATATTCCTCAGCAACTACTTGGTTTTCTGGGCAGAGTGTTGGAAATTATGTGGTAGAATGGATTTAAGAGTTGGAGGGTTGGTTACTGATATGATTTGGCTCTGTGTCCCCATCCAAATCTCATCTTGAATTGTAATCCCCAGGTGTTGAGGGAGGGACCAGCTGGGAGGTGATTGGATCACGGTGGTGGTTTCCCCCATGCTATTCTCGTGATAGTGATTGAGTTCTCAAGAGAGCTGATGGTTTTATAAGGGGGGTTGGGGGGGGGGGCGGCTCTTCCCCCTTCACTTCCTCACTCCCTCCTGCCATCTTGTGAAGAAGGTATCTGCTTCCCCTTCGCCTTCCACCATGATTGTAAATTTCTTGTAAGAGGACTCCCCAGCCATGCAGAACTGTGAGTCAATTAAACCTCTTTCCTTTATAAATTACCCAGTCTCAGATGGTATTCTATAGCAATGTGAAAACTGACTAATACTGTTACCAAGGTCTATTATAGTTCCGAGCATCTTCAACCCACCTGCCACTCATAGCATAGATTTGGGTTGCGATAAGCAGTACTTTAGTGCTGGCAGTTAGCCTCATTTCAGCGTGATGCCCCTCACCTGTCACTTTGTCGTTAACATTTAGTTGGTGGAATTGATAAAGCATGTTCCAAAATAAGGTGTGTTGACGTGTTAACTTCTATAGAAAGTCACAATGAGAAAAGAGACATCTCTGCTTATGACCTTTGTTTGGTCAGAAGCTCAACGCCATCCTCCTGCCATGTATTGTTGGCTGCCCAGAGTACCTTTCCCTCCACCCGGTTGAACAATGACTCACTAGGCAGCATGACACTTAAGTAGCAGAACTCCGTTAAGGTTTCAGTTTTAAAGACTTTTTTCTTCTCAATCAAAATTTAATCATCTAAAAGACTGAAGGAAACTTAAGAATTATATTTAAAGAACTATTTTGATATTATATTAGTGGTATGTCTATAAAATACACAGTACTGCACTGTTCATTTTCAAAGTGCCCTGGGATCTGACCCCAAAATGGCTCTGCTTCCATTGCTCTATAACACTGATAACCTGATTATTAGTGGTAATAATAATACTAATAATTAACATTTATCAAATATCTCCCGTGCGTCAGGCACTGAGCCAACTATTTCACAGGTGTTATGTCCACTATGTCACTCAACCTTCTAACAACCTGATTAAATACTAATATTATCCTCATTTTTAAAAACAGAATTTCTTTTTGAAAGAAAAATAAATTATCAAAGCACTATACACACATGCTGAACAGTAAAGAACTTTCAGTGAAAAGCACCTTTTCATGCTGCCGCTCTCTATCCTGAGTTCCACCCCCATCCCCAGAAGAAACCCTTTTAATTATTTCTAATTCTTTGGGTATTTATCTTCAAAACTCTAGATATATGCTAATACTTCTGCTTAATGAATTTACTTGACTCTCTCTCGTACCATTCCATTTATATGAAAAGTCCAGAATATGCAAATCCAGAGACGGAAAGCAGATTCCTGGTTGCCAGGGGGCTGGGATATGGGGGAATGAAGAGTGACTGCCTGTCTACTCAATGGGTGTGAGGTTCCTTTTAGAGGAGATGAAAATGCTCTAAAATTAGGTAATGGCAATGGTTATACAACATTGTGAATGCACTAAAAGCTACTGAATTGTACTATTTTAAATGGTTAAAATAGTGAGTTTTATGTGATGTCTATTTTTCTTCAATAAAACATGAGATGTCTCTCTGGTTAGAAAGTCACCTACATGACTGTTTTACTTATCAATGTTTCATATTTATGTTTTTATTTTTGATTCTTTTCACCCTGTTTTTATTTTTATTTATTTTTAATCTGATTTTTAACCACAAAGCAACAAATAAATGTCAGTGCTATTTTTAAATTTAATATATGTGTTTATAACTAAAACATAATTGTACATATTTTGGGGTACAATGTGATGTTTCAATGCATGTATACATAGTATAATAATCAAATCAGAGTGATTATTATACCCATCACTATAAACATTTATTTCTTTGTGATGACAACATTCAAAATCTTCTCACTACCTTGAAATATACACTACATTGTTATTTGCTATAGTCACCCTACTGTGTAATAGAACACCAAAACTTATTTCTCCTGTCTAACTGTAGCTTTGTACCAGTTGGCCAACCTCTCCTGGTATTCCTTCCTGCTTTTCCTCCTCAACCACTGGTAACCATTATTCTCTCTCTGTCTATGAAATCAACTTTTTAAGATTCCACATAAGAGTGAGATCATGTGGTTTTGTCTTTCTGTGTCTGGCTTATTTCACTAACACAGTTACCTCCAGGTTCATTCATGTTGCCACAGGTGACAGGATTTCATTCTGTTTTATGATTGAATAGTATTTCTTTTTAGGGTTGAGGAAATCGAGGTAAAAGAGGCTGACTTTCCAAGATCACATAAATAGTAAACCTTGGATTTAATCCTATGTAGTCTAACTCCACAGACCACACATGTAACCACTCTTCAACACTTCCCTCCAAGGTATCAATTTTGGTGGCTGGAATTATGTATGTGAAAAAGCAGTTAGACCTTTGAATAATCTTTCAGTTGTCTAGAGACAGAAAATTCCTCTCATACATGTGAACTTTTACTTTTAAAATGCTATTGCATTATAACACCGTGATCACCCAAATTATCATTAGACATTATATGCCTCACTACACATGCAAATAGGAGTGTACTAACGATTGAAGAAATGCTATTAGGGATTTACGAAAGTAGAACCAATCCAGTTTGGTGCATGAAGGGTTACAATAGCTTCTTTCTGATGCATCTTTAAAAATGTGATTTTGGAATTAAGCAGTTCCCGGTTACTGTTAGATTTATGCATGACCCTTGACTGCTAATAGTACGAGCCAACTGTATTCTATTAGTGATCTTAACAGCAAAGTGAGGATGTACAATTGATTGTTGGTGTTGATTTATATGTCTAATAAGCAGCTGGAAGTAAAGCATCTCTGTTCCATTTCCAAAAATGATAGAAATGGCTTGCTTTTATCATTGCTAAGAAACAGTGGGAGAGAAGAGATTCACCCTTCCCTCCCAGAGCCAGTGAATCAGTGCTAGGAAATGATGTCAAATATCATCAAAGGCCCAGTGTATTTAAGCAAGGAGGAGAAAATGGTGTCTCAGAAGGGGAATGTTTTTCTCAAAAGCTCCCAGCACCTTTGTTTTGATACTGGGACTGTTTTGTTGTCTGTTTCAATATTTTTGTTTAACATTCAGTAATTCAAGCAAACATTTATTCAGCGTTAGACTCCTACAGTGAAATCACTGAGCTAGGCTTGGTGGGAACAACAAAGGGTAATAAAGACATAGCTACTCTTGAGAAATTTATGTCAGATTGGCAGGCGAGGTATACATACAACATGGAACTCCCAGGATTCTTTGATTCATGATAGAATTTAACCAAGGTCTGCACTCTATTTTTTTTTTTTTTTTTTGAGATGGAGTCTTGCTCTGTCGCCCAGGCTGGAGTGCAGTGGCCGGATCTCAGCTCACTGCAAGCTCCCCCTCCCGGGTTCACGCCATTCTCCTGCCTCAGCCTCCCGAGTAGCTGGGACTACAGGCGCCCGCCACCTCGCCCGGCTACTTTTTGGACTTTTTAGTAGAGACGGAGTTTCACCGTGTTAGCCAGGATGGTCTCGATCTCCTGACCTTGTGAT
The DNA here is from genome assembly GCF_024542745.1 of Macaca thibetana thibetana. NCBI lineage: Eukaryota > Metazoa > Chordata > Mammalia > Primates > Cercopithecidae > Macaca > Macaca thibetana. The sequence goes on from NC_065584.1 coordinate 69,046,380, forward strand.
CCGCCCGTCTCGGCCTCCCAAAGTGCTGGGATTACAGGTTTGAGCCACCACGCCCGACCAAGGTCTGCACTCTAATGCAGATGACAAGTGCTGGGAGACTCTATAAACAGTTTTTCTTTTGCCATAATTATATAACATAGTTTCTGTCTTGATTTTTCCCACATTACACAAAATACCTCCCCTCAGCACATCTGTTTTCAAACACAGATACTCCTTTTGAAATGCGTTTTTGGCATTTCTTTTTAATAGCATGGATATGGATGATGTTTGGGTCCACTTTTACTAGCTTTTGGACCTTCACTGAGTTATTTAATTTCATTAAGTCTCAGCTTTCTTATTTGTAAAATGAAGAAAATAATACTAGTTACCTTATACAGTTTTTATGTGAATTAGAAGAGATAGTGTAAGGCACTTAGCACATTGCCTAATACGTGATACTTAGTGATAGCTTTTATTATGACTACATTAAACAAATTGCTAACAATAAAAAAAAAATAGATTACTCCTGACTCCCAAACTCAGCATCTGATATCGTTTTTGTGTATTCCAGTCTTTGATCATATATGGAAATTCTTAAACATAGTTGCAATTTCTCCATTAACTCAAAACGTTGATCTTGCCAATGGCAAGGTTTCATCTAATGTACTTCCTCAGCCCTGTGTGCACAGTGGGAATTTAATAATTATTTGTTGACAAAATAAGTCCTCTTGTGACTCTGTCTTCAGTTACCTATAGCTCTCTCCTGGCTTTCTCAGACAAATTTCCTGAGGGGTTGCTTGTACCTTTGAACTCCCAGACATTTCATAAACTGAGATTGGCCTTTGGCACCCATCACTGTCCAAAGCAGCACTTATCGAAGTCATGGTCCCTTCCTTGCCCCTAATTCTGAAGGACAATTTCAGTCTTTACCTTTTTATTGACCTTGGAGGCACTTGGAGTGCTGTTAACTCCTCCCCCTCCTCCTGGAAATACACTCTCTGGGTTTTCCTGTCCTGTGTCTATCCCCTAGTTTTACCTTCTCCACTTTTACGGCCAAAGTGACTGTTATGAGTTAAATTTGTTCCTCCAAGATTTATATGTTGGAGTTCTAAGTCCCAGTAACTCAGAATGTGACTGTTCAGAGATAAGGTCTTTTTATTTATAAGATAATTTTGAGGTAATTTGGCTAAAACAAGGTCATTAGAGTGAGCCCGAATCCCCTGCGACTGGTGTCGCATTAGAAGAGGAGATTGGGACACAGACACAGGGAGAAGATGACTAGTCCCAGCGAAGGAGAGAGGTGCTGCTTTTCTTACTTATGGCTCCTTCTGTCTGCAACACTCTTGCCCTCCCTCCTCCCCTTCCCCCACACCTTCTCTTGGCTAACTCTGTGGATCCTTCGGGTCTCAGTTTGGAGGTGCTTGGAGGGCTCTCCTGAGCTCTGCTGTGTTCTCGTAATTCCCTATATTTACTTCTATCTGGTGCTTATTGCACAGCTATAATTGCCTGGCTATTTATTTGTATTTCCTTCCTGGGCTGTAAACTCCTTGAAGGCAGGGAAAACATTCTCTTCACTTATATCCCTAGAGATGGACAGGATACCTGATGTACAGTAGGGTCTCGAGATTTGTTGGATGAATCAATGAGATTTTATTGCTTAGCAGAAGAAAAAATTATTTTCCTAATTGTGGTTGTGGTTTAATAACACAAAGACTTGGTTAAGAATACAAATGTTAAAGTTACTTTAATTCTGTAGATCTGCCTGATTTTGAAAATTGTCCATTACAGAAGAAACTTATTCTTGGTGCAAAAATGTGCCACTTCATCTACTTCTCTTGAAGATAAAATTCTCAGCCTCTGACACTTTTGTTCTGTGAAGTACCCACTGCTGCAAGAAAAATTCAAAACAGATAGCATATACGTGTGGAAGATAATTTTATTATCTTTAATTATATTTTATGCCTGTTTTTCATCTATGTAAAACCCAATTAGAAAAGAATCAGATATAAATGTGTTATTTTGGAAGCAATCAACTCGCCTTCTGAAGCTACATAAATAAGAAAGCATTAGAGAAATGGGTCCAAAAAGAGTTTAGTTTTCATGTGGTAAACTTAATTGTTATTCTTAGTATCTTGAGGAACCAGCAAACAACAATCGCTGACTTAGAACATGTATTTTTTGTGTGTGTGCTGGTGAAAAGAGAGTGGGTGACTTTGTGCTTAAGGCAGCTCTAGAAGTGTCCTTTTGTGGTTGCCAATTCTGCAAAACTATTTGGGACTCTGGATATGTAACTCTGTCAAAACCTGGGTATTAGAAGTTTGGCACTGCATGCCTTTCAGAGGAGAAGGCTCTGCTTTGGGTATAACTGTATGGCTCTAAAGAACGGCAATGAGCAAAGAATGAGAAATAATTTAATCCACTATTGATTAACATGTTTGTTGTTAAAAGCTAATTTTCTGTAACAGCAGAGATGCAGCCCAGGGTTTCTGGAGACTTTTAAAAATACCTCCAGGCACAGTCAATGTTTAAATTTTCTAAAGTATCCCACACACTGAAGAGATTTGTAAGCATCCAACTAAAGAGAATCAAAATTAGAACTTAGCAAAAATGTACAGATCACTGGTATATATTAAATTTTAATTAGAAAAATGGAGACTCCTACAAGTAAATTTCATTGTATTAGAGGTTATCTCACATTTTTTGAAGTAATAATAAAGAAAATCAGGGAAAACAAATCTTTTCAGTTTGAAATTAACAACAAAAACCAAAGAACCAACCTCTAAAAGCTCTTTTAAAAACTCTATTTAAAAAAAATATCTGTCTAGGTGAGTTTTTTTGATCCATCTTGTTGGCCATGCTTGACTGATGGATGGTACCTGTGAAAACTGACGCACTCTTTGGTGTATGCATGTTCTCAGAGCAGAGTTATATCAGGGCTCGATGCTAAAGCATGCTGTAGTTACTATTATCAAATGCTGAATCTCATTTTAGCTATTATAAAAGACTCCTAGTATTAAAACACTGGGTTTATAGATGATAGATGAAAAATGTGTTTTTCAAACCATGGCCTTTGTGGTAGAACATGACTTGCTTACTACGGAAATATCTCCAGCTGCCTAGAAATGTTGCCTAGCAACCCCTGGAAACACAGAAAACCTAATATCTCTGAGTTGCTTGTGAGTAAAGCGATTATTAAAAAATATCAGTTAGAGAAAAAGGACTGCAAAGTTTGTTATTGGGCCTGCCAACAACTGCTCCTTCCGAGTTTGACAGCGTCTCTGTGCCCTCTTTCTCATGGACTTTCAGATGTTTCTTATGTGTTTCGCATGAATTATCTAGTTTCTAAGTCTCAACAGTGCAGCGAAGAGGGTGACTTGTAGAGGTCATGCCTGTGCTGTCAGAGAACTCAGCCCCGTTCCCCCAGCCCTCAACTGGAAACTGTTCTTTGCCTTGGTGAGCAGCAGCCAGCCAGCCACGGCAGCTTTGATAGCTGTCGGCTTCCTTCAGACCCAGCAATTTCTGGGTGGCTGGGAATGATTTGTAGTTGCTGCTGCCCTGACTGTTCTGTTCATTGGCCAAGGCTGGGGCAGCTTGCTCTGGAAGAGCACCCTGAACACCCGTCCTCTGATCATGCCCTGGCTCTGCCCACAGACTCCACTGAAGGGGATGGCACAAAGTCTCTTACCTCTATACCAGGCAGACCTGTGTTCTGTGTTGTAAGCAAAGTAAGATGGCAGACTAGGTTCAGGCTCGACTCTCTTCAAAGTCTCTGCTATTCTTTTTCTCACAGGACTCAAAAATTATTTAGTTGGGCAGATGCATTCTGTGTCTTAGTCAGTTTGGGCTGCTGTACAAAATACCATAAATTGGGTGGCTCGTAAATAATAGAAATTTCTCACAGTTTTGGAGGCTGGGAATTTCAAGATCAAGGTGCTGGCAGAACTGATGTTTGTCTTCTGGTCCATAGAGAGTCACATTCCTCTAAAACCTCTGTATGGTGGCAGGGGTGAATGAGTTCCTTTGGCCTCGTTTATATAGACACTAATCCTACTCCTGAGGGTAGAGCCTCCCAAAGGCCTCAGCTTCTAATACCTCCTGATACTATCACCTTGTGAATTAGGATTTCAACATGAATTTTTGGGGAAAACAAACATTCAGAATATAGCAATGGGTTCTTGATTCATGTGACAGAAAGTGAATCATTCTGAATTAAATAAATGAGTGATATTCAAGCTGAAACTGATAATAGCTTTAAGTGTGAACACAGTTTCCTGGTCAGTCTTGAAAAGCCCATCTCCATCAGAATTCGAACTACTCTTAAGAACTTTAATAGGAATAGTAACCAGCTCGTACTTCAAATTTCTACAGTGTTATAGTCTATAGAGTATCTGGACATTTGCATTCTCATGTGATCTAACTGCTTGCTTGCAAGGGTTACTGTTAGCTCCATTTTATAGCAGTAGAAGTTGATGTTCAAAGAGGTAAGATGACCTGTGACAGCAAAGGTAGAGAGATTCCAAACTCTGAAGCTTGGGCCAAGTCAACATCTTTGCTGTGGTTCCAACCCCAGTCAGTACAGGACCTTTTTGATGGATGCAGAACCAAGTGAGATAGTTTCTCCCACTAGCCCATTAGCAGGTGCTGCTAATGGGTTCCAATCCAGGGCTTTGATCTTGAACTTCTCAGCTTCCAACAGGAGTTGTGTGAGCTCTATTTTCTAGAAGTAGAAACTGATATTCAAAGAGGTAAGATGACTTTTTCAACGTCATTAGTATGTCAGTTCTTCAACTAGGGATTTCTGATTTCCAGGCCAGTATTATTGTTAGTAAGCATTTAAGATGAGGTTCACCTATCATAGAAAGTAGAGACTTGAACAGTGTAAAGATCCACAAATTGGAGGCGTGGACCTCCTTCCTATGGTAAAGCTAGATATGATTTACTTGACTTGCCCTAGTGAGCCCATACCTTTCATGGAATGTGCACATATGCCATTAGTGACCACCTTTCAGTCATAGCATAACTCCTGGGAACTGAAGCCTGCTTGCTCTAAACCCACCAATTAGAACTCCTTGAGGAACATCTGTTAGGGCAATGCCCTGAACCATATGAAAGACAGGTACCATAAGTCCCTCACTCTCTCTCTTGCTCCCTACCCACTGATTGAGTGTGCATGTCCTGAAAGCTCCCCTTTCCCATTGGCCCTACAAGATGTGCTGCCCTCTTCCATCTGGGATTTGTAGGTAAGAAACTGCTTCTGCTATTTTATGTTTTGCTGTGCTGCTTCCTCTGTGTCTCACCTGACCAATACACCTGAACCTAACTTCTTTCCTGGCCAGGACTCTCCTAGAGGGTGGCTATCCACAGGTCAGACAAGAGTCCCACAAGGGTGTCTGCTAGAATGAAGATTTTCCTGTGTGAGAGACACCTGGTCATGGGTTGAACATTTGGGCATTAGGCTATCTATGAGAATAAAGAAGTACCCTGTGAAAGCACACTGTAAATATCCACGACCATCTACCCTGGAGTCCTGTGAGTGCAGCACTGGAATTTGTACCACTTTCCGGAGAGAGACCTCAAGACCAAATTAGAGGAAAATATAACAATTGTATACTGGAAATTTGCTGAGAGAGTAGATTTTTAAATGTGTTCACGCATACACATACGGGCAATTATGTGAGATGATGGATATGTTAATTTGCTTCACTATGGTAACCATTTTACTATATATAAGTATATCAAAACATCATGCTATATACCTTAAATATATGGTAAAATAAAGAGTTGTTTAAAACAAATGAAGAAATTCACTATGAGAATGAAAACTACAGGCCAATTTGTCTCATGAGAATTTGTGCTAGTTATTTACTCATCTTTCTCAGCTTCACATCTGCCCAATTATGCTATATTTTATACTACTGGGGCTTGAAGTCTGCAAACTATACATTTCCCAGCTTCCATTGCCAGCTGACTTACCTTTCAATTATGCTAATGGGAATCTAAAGTTCCCATTTGAAGATCAGAAGTGGACCGAGAGAAGCTTCCTGCTTTTGACACTAATAATGTGGCGGTTGTTGTTTGTTGCTATGACAACAAGTTAGAGAGGTTCTGAAGTCCCGACGCTTGGACCAAGTCAACATCTTTTCTGTGGTTCCAACCCCAGTCACAGGAACTTTTTGATGAATGCAGAACCAACTGAGATAGTTTCTCCAACAGCACGGTAGCAGGTCCTGCTAAAGGGCTCCAATCCAGGGGCTTTAGCAGCTTCTAATCTTTAGGTGTCAGTCCTTCTTCCTCCTTTCTCCTACAGCACCTCTCCTTCTTTTTCTTCTTTAGCCCTTCCAAAACATGTACAACCAATTTCCTATATTAAAATCCCCTTATTAAAAAAAGTTATGATTCAGATAGTTGTATGATCTCATTTGTCCAAAGTCACATAGCAAGGAAGTTTCAGAACCAGATTTGAAACCAGGCAGACTGACTATCATGCAGGGCTCAAAAAAATTATTGTGTTTATTTAGAGTACAAACCATAATAGGGGATACTATATATAGTAAAATGGTTACTATAGTGAAGCAATTAACATATCCATCATCTCACAAAGTTACCCTTTTCACACACCTGTTAGGACGGCTATTACTAAAAAGTCAAAGGATAAATGTTGAGGCTGTGGAGAAAAGGGAACAGTTGTACATTGTTGATGGGAATGTAGCTTGGTGCAACCACTATGGAAAACAGTATGGAAATTTCTAAAGAAATTAAAAACAGAAGTACCATATGGCCCAGCAATCACCCTCTGGCCATATACTTGACGGGAATAAGATCACCACCTTGTCAAGATATATGCACTCACATGTTCTTGTAGGGCCCTCACCTCAGTACTTTGCTGCCTCCAGGACATGGCTGTGAAGGAACACATGTGGCTGACTTGGAATAGAGTCCCTCATTTTAAGGATTTATTTGAGCTCAATTGTTTTAAATAATTAGGGTGGATTATGTATTAATTTACTTGGATTCAAGTATAATAACATCAAGACCTGGACCATATTACATTTCTTCTCCTGTTCAATACTTCTCTTAACTAAAGTGGGTCCCTTCCTCCCCATCCATATATCTCTATCTAGCTATATATCTATATCTAGCTATATTTCTCCACTGATATGCAAGACCTTGACATAGACCCATACATAGATGACAAAGAGATTATATTTTATCCCTTTCTGGTCACCTGTAGTAGGAGCCTTCTGTTAGCCTGCTTATCAGCTTTGGCTCAATCAGTCATGGACTCATTATAGTCTCAGGAAACCCTCAGCCCAAATAACTTTTACTAGATCGTCATAGCCCAGGATTTATAACACCGTGGTCGAAGGACGCTGGCATCATTATCATTTGAAGATCTTTTTATCTTTCAGACTTCTGAGTGTACACCCCAACCTAGTGAGCCCTAACCTTATGGAATGTGAAACCCTGCAATCTGCTTTCTTATCAAACTGCCCAGGGAACTCCAGAGCAAACTGAAGTTTGAGAATCACAGAGGGGCATCTTATATCTCTTCAAAAAATTAATTGCATGCATATGCAGGCTTCCTCCCTTCTCCATTTCACATCTTCCCTCTTTTCTGCTCCGTGGTACCTGGAGGAGAAACCTTAAAGACCTTCCTCACTTTTTCTCCATTTATCTCTTGCTTTTTGCTGTTACCAGTTCTTGCTGCCTCCTCCTTCTCATAGGAAGAACCACAGTTATGCAGGGAAGAGCTATTTGCTCCTTGAATGTTTGAAAAGTTTACATGGCACTTATGTATCTTTCAACTTGGTAATTGTCCAAAATGGTCACTGAAGAGGCACTGTGCATACTTTACGTGCTGCTGAATTACAATTCCACATACATCATCGGTCATTTCCCGTTCTGGGCTGAATGTATCTCTATCAGTGAGAGTCACCAGACCCTGAATAGGAACATTCACTGAAGAAGGTGTTCTTGTCGGCATTGGTAGAATGAGAGAATGAGTATAGGCCTGCAGCACTTTGAGACTCCATCAAACTGGCCTCTCAATCTCTCCCCACTCATTTCATTTTTGTTTTTGCCTTATTTTACACCCCAACTGCCATAGGCACTACCCTTACCCGTTCATGAATCAATGCTTTCTTGCAAGCTTCCTCTAACTCTTCTGATATCCATGGTAACCCAGCCACAGCTAGCAGAGTGCCACAAAGAGGTCAGCTCATGTGACCTCTTGGGAGGGCTTGACTTTATCCTTACAATCTTTGTGTGTGGCTGTTTACATAGAAACTGACAGAGCTAGAAAGAAAGAAGTAGGCAAGTTATAGTGTGCAGGGCCTTGCTCCTCTGCCACCATTTGAGTTCAATCACTTTATACTTCATCTCTGATTTCACTTAAAATCCTTACATGCCTTGCAGGGTTTAGCTGGCTGTTCACAAATACCTGGCATACGCCTTTTCCCCTCTACTCATCCACACAAACATTTTCTGGAGTGTGCTTTTGCAGTTCCTCTAGAGACTCCTGGTGGATGGAGGTGGAGTGGGGAATGGTACTGAGGTTAACTTGGGTCAAATTGCATATTCTCTTCCTTTTGGAATATCCCAGTAAGGAGTCATTTAGGAGAAAAATATGGTTAATTTAGCCCAATTCAAAATTATTTCATCACAAAACACTAACATAGGGTTCTATGGAACATAAGCCTGTAGAATTCCCTGGGGGATTTTGTCATGTAACTGCAGACTAACCCTAATCTTTGTTTGTATTCTTTCCTCCTTGGATACACTATTGGGCATTGGTACCTCTATTAGAACAAAGATAGAAAAAAAAAAGATTAAATGGACTTTGCTTAGAAAGGACTAACAAGCTTTTTCAAATGCCTTCCAAAATGAGTATTCCTTCCTTACCTCACCCTGATATTGTAGGTTATTTCTTATGTTGTATGAACTACTTTTCCTAACCATCACCCCTCTTGTGTTCTAAAACATTTGCTCTACTCCAACCACCTGCTGCTTCATGTACTATCTGCTTTCTCACTTCTGTGACCTTTATTCATTTTCCCGTGCTTACACTGCCCCCTCTTCACCTCTGTCTCTTTCATGAAACTTTCTTGGCTGACACCTCCCCTTCTCTGTGCTCAATTAACCAAAGAATTCATTCAACATATGCCAATTATGTGAAGGACTGGGTTGGGCTCTCAAGATACAGTAATACTGAAGGCAGACCTGGGCTCTGTTACTATGGAAATGGGATTCTCTAGCTTCTGAACCCCACCTCACTTTACTTCCATTACCCTTACAGTAATTGCTTTTACTCATTACCTCTTTTTATAATTTTAATTTTGAAACATTTTCAAATGTACAGAAAAGTTAAATAGTATAAATGACTCAAATATATCCTTCCCCCAGAGACTCCATTTTAGCCTCCTTTATAACAATGGGATATGATCTAGGACAGGACCTTACACCCAGCTGTAATGTGGCTCAAACTTCAAACCTGAAGCAATTCTTTAGTTTTTTTACTTTCCATGACCTTGAAGAGTTATGAAGATTAAAGGCCAATTTGGGTCTGTTTGATGTTTCCTTATGATAACACCCAAAATTTTTGGCCAGAATGTCACAGAAGTGATGCTGTGTTCTTACTTCATCCTCTCTTGGCAGCTGTTTGCCTACTTGTCTCATTGCTGGAGAAGTTAACACTGATTCATTAGTTAACATGATGTCTGACATTTTTTTTTTCTGCTGCAAACCTATCTATCTTTCCCTTTGTAACAATAGGTATTTTGTGGAGAGTCACTTGGAGACTGTGTAAAATCTACTCATCTCAATTTTATCTACCAGTTTTAGCCTCCATTGATGTTTCTTGCCTGAGTTAATTGTTAGCATAACAGTTTGCCAAATGCCATTATTAGTTGCCATTCAGTAGTATGTAAAGATGTATGTATGTGTATATGTACATATGTATTGATATAAGTGTGTACTTAGAGACTTACATTGATGAGTTATGATCCATTACAACGATTATTTATTTTGATGTTCAAAGTTGTCCCTGATTTGACCAGTGACAGCTTCCTAAACCTGATATACCAAGATGTGCACAAGCACGTCTTCTTTCCTTGCCGCTAACCACCCTGGAATCAGCCATTTATCTAAGATGTCCTGTTTTTGTTTTTTTAAATGGAGAAGTGGCATTCAAAAGTCAAGATCTGTGTGCTTGGTGTGCTTTATTGCTATTGAGATGTTGCTGCCCCTAGGCCCTCTCAGTGGTCAGAGAAAGGAAATCTATGCAAGTATATACATACATGCATACACACCTACATAATATATACATATCTCCACACATAATGTGTCATACACATGTGTATATACACATTTTCATCTCTCTATATCTCTGTATCTATCTAGGTATACACTGAAAACCATGAGTTCGTCCAGACAAACTTTAATTCCAATCTAATGCTGCAGGGGTTGTTTCTCCTTCCCTCTTCTCAAATTTGTACCTCATGTTCTCTGACAGTGAAAAGCCTAGTTATCATTATTCTTGATATCTTTACTTATTTACTCAATTCTCCAATAAGTAATTTCCTGACCTTGCTGGGGTGCTGCCCTGCTCTGACCCCTTCCTTGTGTGGTCCCTGGCTGTTCACACTGGGATGCCTTACTGCCAGGGATAGTGGAGGGAAGGCAGCCCCATCACCTGTGTGTGGTGTGTGTGTGTGTAAAAAATAAGACTTAAAAAATCGTAAATTGACAAGTTATGAAATGCCTCTCCCACCTCTTTTTCTTATGCTTCTCTATGTATTGAAAAATAAACTTGTTACTTTCCTTTAAAATAAACCAAATGAACCAGTAAACATGATAACTTTATTTGAGCAAACATATTTTATCAACTTTCGAGTTTACCTTCTTAGCTTAACACCAAAGGACTTACAGTCATTTACACACATTTTGTTCCTACCCCAGGACTCCAAGCTCCTTGAGGACAGAGGCTGGCTTCTGTTTGTTCTTGAGTCAATGGGACACCTTGCACCAGTGTCTAAAGTGGAATGTGTGTCCAATTTGTTAAATTGATTATATTTCGCCTATCAGAACTGACCAGCTGTTTTGCAGAATTGATTGCACTCACTCATTATTCCAACATTTCATACAAGTAGCTTCAACTCACAGATATATCTCACCTGCAATGTATTAAGAAGCTTGGGGGGGGGGGAAGCAGAGGTCACAAGTTTATTCACTAGAAATCTTTTGCAAACTGAATAATGTCCTTAAAAAGGAATAGGAAGAAAAAATGGTATGAACAAAACAAAGGAGGCATTATGGAGATGCTTGTTTTATAAAGTTAATGAAGATGTTTACTTTTCCTAACACATGAAATACTGTGCAGCAAATAGATTCTGTTTGAAATGGAAATGGTCAATTGATTGGTAATGGAGATATATACAAAATGTTTACATTGAAAGTTATAAAATGCAATGATAGACAATGGTAAAAAGTGTTGTAAGCTTAGTGATAGACTTGTTTTAGGTATAATTTGGCTTGAGAATATACGTTTCACACTGTTGGGATTGTGTCTGGTGTGTAGCGGTCTTCACCGGGCTTTCAGTACATGTTTGTATTACATGCAAGTTACAAGGGCTTCAAGGCCCTGCTACAGGATTTCCCCTCCGCCAATAGTTCTCATGACTGTGTATGTAAATCAGTCATTCTCATTGCCATTGCCATTGCCATCTTCTTAACATGACTTCAGAACGAATCTTCCTTGAAGTCTTTCTCCATTACCACTGGCTGTTTTTGCCCCTCTTCTGGCCTAATAAATTAGTTTTTGGACCAATTTAATTTGTTGTCTATTTCAGATAGATTAAAAAAAGACGATTGACATCAGACAGCACATCAGCCAAGGTTAAAAATGCAATTTCTGGTTCATTAAACACAACAGAGGAGGTCAATCTTTAATAATTGTATAATCTACTAAGCTATGTTCTCAGAAGACTTCTGGTAGACTTGCTTGTGCCAAAATGTGCACATTTGAGAAAATATGACCTCATTATGCTTTTAAAATACACACACACACACACACACACACACACACACACACAAATCAATTTGAGATTTACTTTAAGAGATCCACTGAGAAATAATAATAATTTTGGTCTAATTAAGGCATGAATTAATTTTCTTCTTTTTACTGGCATTAGCAGGAGTGCCTAGAATTGAAGATGGAGGCCAATCTGGCCTGTAGGTTTATAAAAGATGTATTTATTTCATGGTTTTGATGATTATGAGAGCAAGCAACACATTCCAAGTCCTGCTTATAGGAATGGGCTTTCACAGAAAATTATATGGATAAAGTGTCTCTCCAAAATACAGTACTGCTTCCCATTCTTTCCCAATTGAGTTTTCTCTGATTACTAAGGCAAGTCACATCTTATGATAAACAGTGGGGGCCATTATCCATAGAAGGGGAGAAGTAAGGCTGTTTGTCCTCAGTTATTTATTTATTTATTTTTTGGGCAGAGCTAGCTGAGGTTTTATTTTGAAAACACACACACACACACACACACACACACACACACACACACAGAGCAATTGAATTGTTTTGTAGCTGGAGGCATGGGCAAGGGGGTTCCCCAGGCAGTAAACTCCCCTGCCAGTGGGCTGAGGGCTAGGGCTGAGCCTCAGGTGGGTCTCCTGTTCCCTGTGCTCCCCTGCACAGCGGCCTCCCTCCAAGGCTCTGGGGCAGCCGCAGGAGGGGTAGGCTGGAGGGGCTGCTGCAGCTGTTCACTTGGGCAGGATATCAGAGGATTCCGACACCAGCTTCCCATCGCGGGTCTCGATCTTCTTCACAACCATGACCCTGGTGGAACTGGTTTGGCTGAAGGAGCTGGAGCCTGCAACAGAGCCAAAACTGGAGCCCAGGCCATAGCTGAGGCTGGGAGTTGTGAGGTCCCCCTAGGCCGAGCTCAGCCCACCTGCATAGCTGCTGGTGGTCTTCCTGTGGATACTCATGTTCTGCATCCCAGACTCCAGCTGGTTCTCCTCGCCCTGCAGCAGGTTTCTGTAGGTGGCAATCTCGATGTCCAGGGCCAGCTTGATGTTCATCAGCTTCTGGTACTCGCACAGCTGCCGCTCCAAGTCCTGCTTGGCTTGCTGCAGGGTACCCTCTAGCTCGGACACCTTGGTGTTGGCATCTTTAATGGCCAGCTCCCCGGCTGTTCAGCAACTGTGATGGCGGCCTCCAGGGAAGCCCTCTGGCCTTTGAGGCTCTCAATCTCAGCCTAGAGCTGGCTGATGTTCTGGTTCATCTCGGAGATCTCAGTCTTTGTGCACTGCAGGTCATCCCCGTGCTTCCCAGCCAGCGTCTGCAGCTCCTCATACTTGATCTGGTACATGCTCTCAGCCTCAGCCCTGCTTCACTTGGTGACCTCCTCGTACTGCACCTTGACCTCAGCGATGATGCTGTCCATGTCCAGGAAGCGGCTGTTGTCCATGGACAGGACCACAGACGTGTCCCAGATCTGGGACAGCAGCTTCCGGATCTCCTCTTCATACAGCTGCCTGAGGAAGTTGATCTCATCAGTCAGCCCTTCCAGGGGAGACTCCAGCTCTAACTTGTTCACATAAGCTTCATCCACATCCTTCTTGATAAGGACAAATTCATTCTCCATCTCTATATGCTTATTGTTCTCATCCTTGTACTTGTTCTTGAAGTCCTCCACCAGCCCCTGCATGATGCCAGGCTCTGCCTCCAGCTTCAGCTTCTCCTGATCCAGAGTCTCCAGCTGCCGCCTAAGGTTGTTGATGTAGCTCTGGAACATGTTGTCCATGTTGCTCCAAGCCATCTTCTGCTGCTGCAGGAGGCTCCACTTGGTCTCCAGCATCTTGTTCTGCTGCTCCAGGAACTGTACCTTGTCGATGAAGGAGGCAAACTTGTTGCTGAGGGTCTTGATCTGCTCCTTCTCCTATGTGCGCACTGCCTGGATGTTGGGGTCCACCTTCAGGTTAAGGGGGCTCAGCAGGCTCTGGTTGACTGTGACAGTGGTGATGTCTCCCATGCTGCTGGCCCCACCATAACTTCCACCCAGGCCACACTGGAAGCTGCTGCTGCCCACTTGGGAGAAGCTCGAGGAGCTGATGAGGGCACTGGGCCCACTCTTGTAGGAGTGGCTGCTGAAGGCCCCTGGCAGAGAGGTGACACCTTGTAGGACTTCTGGGTCACCCTGATGGACATGGTGGAGGCAGGAGTGGAGGCAGGTGGGCTGAACCAGGCAGAGATTCCAGAAGGGGCGGATAAGCTGCTTCTTGGTCTAGTTATTTCTTTTAGTATTCTTAACTTCCCTCCTGGTTCCTAACATGCTGGGATACACAGCCTGGGCTGGTGAGCATTTAAAGTTCCTTATCTGGATTAGGGTGCTAAAAATATGTGTCTACTCCAATGTCCAGTGATTATACATCAGAAATATGGTGAACAGCAATATTAATTTAGTTGGGAAAAGCGTGTTCCTTCAGGGTAAAAAAAATTCAGATTGGGAATCTTAGCTCAGCTACTTCCTAGGTGAGTTTGTATTGATTGATTTGAATCTGCCTACTAGGAAATAAGCAAGATTTTTTTTTTTTACTTCTTTGAGTCACAGGTTCTTGTCAATCAATTAAGGGCAATACTACCACGCAGAATAGTTGTGATCACACGAGATAATGTCTACAAAGTGCTTCACACGGTATCTGATATGGAGTAAGCATTCAGAAATGATAGAAATTATTATAATTACATAATACATTTGTGGAAGAGGAAGAATTCCAACTTTTATTATCTGCTCATATCCCATTCTCCAAATGAGACTGCAGAATTTCTAAGTCAAAGGACAATACAGATTATTAGTGTGGAAAAAATAAGCTCGTATATCAAAATACAGGATGTTAACTGAGCACAGTGGTATGCACCATAGTCATAGCTACTTGGGAGGCTGAGGCAGGAGGATCATTTGAGCCCAGGAGTTGGAGACTATAGTGTGTTATGACTGCATCTGTGAATAGCCACTGCCCTCCAGCCTGGGCAACATAGGAAGACCCATCTCTAAAATAAATACATACATACATTCATATGTACATAAAAAGGGAAAAAACACCCTAAGAAGTTATTGGTATCAATTAATCATCTTAAGAGAAGACCAGAAAGGTGGAAGGATGCAGGCTAATAGATGGATTTAGGATATTTACTGCCTGTGTCTCCTACTTACTCTAGATGGCCAGTAGAGCTGCTCTTCCCTTTCAATTTTAGTATCACCTCTTCTGGGCCTGCCTTGAATCTTCCATAGGGGATTCTTTTGGATTATCATTTTATGGCTTAATTGACCTTCATTATTAAAAAACAAAACGGAAACAAAACAATTCTGAACAGAGGCCATCAGTGTGCTATGCAGAGCATCATGTTTTCACAATCAACTTACTCATTTGCTCTAAAGTTCTTCGTAGTTTGAGTTCTGAGATATCTAACAGGATGAAGTTTGTTAGAGAATGAAATGAACAGAATGACATTTTATAACAGAATGGCATTTCATAACAGAATGAAAACAACCAAAATGATCATTTCAACAAGCTTCCTCTAATTGCCTTTAGAGAACGTGGCTTCCTCTGCTTACTTGAATATCTAAATAAAGGACAAAACACTTATAATTTTAATATTAAGAATATACTCAGGGCATGTAATTTTGGTCAGAGTGACACCTGATAATTTCAGAAATGGTCAGAGCATATCCTTATGGTTTCACAGTTTAAAACTTTTTTCCGTAAAAGTTTGTTGAATAGAAATCTTAGACACAGTAAATGATAATGTTAAAAACAAATAAGTTATTAGAAAAGGCTATGAATCAGTGTAGTCTACCCAAGGTCATATCTGTTAGTAGGCCTACTGGGGGCTCAGGAGCTATTTAGAATGCACCCAATTGTTCTCAGAAGGCCAGATGTCTCCTATGTCCTGTGAGTCTCCAAGTTCTCCTTTAAACCACATATCTAGCTACTCAGAATGGGGTGTGCTTTGCAGACATCACGCAAAGGTGTAATTGGCCAATAAGTACGTTGTTGTCCCTCTCCCTCATCATTCCATTGTCCTTGTATCTCTTCTCTTCCTTAAAGAAAAAAAATATACATAATTGTGGTCAATACTATAGTCACTCACATAATAGAAGTATATAGTACTCAGACAGAGAATATATGATATATGTCCTGGAGTTGTAAAAGGAAGAGGAAAATCAGAGAAATGTGGTGTCCTGGAATCCAAGAGGAGAAAGCATTTTGAGAAGATGGTAGTCAATAATGTCTACTAGAACAGACAGGCCTTGAAAACTAAGGGTTAAGAAAACACTACTGGATTTGGTGAGGTCATCGGTCAGCCTTGACAGATTTCAGAATAAAAGTTGTTTGGGAAGCCTGCTTTTATTTTATTTTATTTTATTTTATTTTTATTTATGAATATGGGGTGGGAGGGGCTGGTTATGACAGGAATTTTAAGGTGTGTGTGTGTGAGAGCATGAAAACACTGTATTTAGAATATCCTTTAAAGAACTTTGTGAAAGGAAGGCTACATTGAGGATGGTGGCTGGAGAGAGATGTGGTAACATCAGTGAAACACAGCTTTTCAGCCAGTAACACCTGAATATGTTTGAAGACCTGGAGGCTCAAACCTATGTAAGAAGAAGTTGAGGAGACAGGAATGGGCAGATACAAGAATTAGATCCTCTAGGAGTAAGGAGTGACTCTTACTTTATATTTTTACTTTGTAAACATTCAAAATATCAGCATTTATTAGAAAAAGTCAAGAATGGTGATATAGTCTTTGTAGAATGGTAGCAGGTATGTAAAGGACCTTTAGCTACAACTTGATGACTAAAAACGAATGCTGACAGTACTGAGCAGGACCTAGTCTACAAAGTTTGCCTGTCAGGAACACATTTTAAACAGAAGCTAAGCTATTGTTCCTAGTAATAGGAAGAACTTGTTAAAGTTTCAGGTTAGATTAGTTCTCTGAGGGTGGAGCCTATTATGGATAGTCTACGTCAACCTGTCATGTTCTGCTGCCCAAATATGGTAAATTCTCCCATTGGAACGTAGAACTGAAAAACGGTGTCATAAATAACAATTCCAGGCTGTCAGCGTGGAGCGATCACTGCTCCCACCCTCCTGGTTCTACTCTTATTCTAAAGGCCAAATAAATTCTGAGAGTATTTATGTTCTATTCAGATTAACAAATTGAGATTTTGGACTTTTTCTCTAGTTGCCTGTTCCTTTACTCAAAATTAATTTGTTACAAGGCACAGTGAGTTAATTAGTATGATTAGCTCCCTTGTCTTCGAGCTTGCATTTTTAAGGACTTCAAAGTCAAGGTACTGCTTACACAGATGATTATTTGCAGACAGTTAATTCTTGAGTTATTGTCTTGGGATGGCCATTATCATATTATTAGCATGCCTTTTATATTTCTTGATTTTTAAAGAAATGTTTCATTTTTATATTCTAGTTTAGAACTTTCATTGTCAGTAAATATTACCAGTGAGCTTCCGTTCTGTCAACATTTTCGTGTCACATATTTTCAAAATATGAGATTTCAAATTCCAAAATAATTTGTTTCTATAAGTTTAGGGAAGTGGTGGTAGTAAGCATTTCATTAATAAAGTTGTTGTTATAATGAGTAATCAATGTGTATTCAGTGTGTACCTGTTGATAATTTGAAGCAGAACAAAAGAGGGGAAAAAGAAAAAGAATGCACCACTAGGGGCCACTCTGATCTTAAAGCTTGAACCAATGAATGACAATTGCAACAATGACAATGGTGGTGACATCGATAGACACTTTATTTACAATAAAATGGAGGTAGTTTGTGTGAATATAATATTCTAAATTTAGGACATGAAATTTTAAGCTTGATGAGATTTTGTCTGAACATGATTTTTTTTTCAGATGCTTTGCAAATACTTTGTATTAGTTGATATTACTAAATCATTTATGAAATTAGCAAATGTGGAAGTATTGCTAACTTTTGTAAAGGAGAAAGGTGTGGTTTGATGATCCTAGGATTGAGGGTCATCAATTTAGCATTGACATCAACTTTCACTATCACAGTAATAAAGCTATTGAACTATTCTTCTCTGGCTTGGTTATCCAGAAGAGATATCTCTTTCTCAGGAGTGTCATAAAAGATACTTGGTTAAAGTGTGAATAGTGTCCTGATTACAGTAATTGTTAAATATTATTATGTAAAGTGAGGTAATGATAGTAAAAGTAAATGAAATGAATGAATGAAGCAGTTACCTGGTGATCAAGCTACAAATAAAACATCAGTCCTGTGTGGTAATTAAAAATTCTCTCTTTACAGAGTATTTCCAAATAAAGAAGTCAAAGACAATTTTCCCGAATTGTTGATATTTGGCTTTCAATAGTTACTGGTTCACAAAAAGCCACTTGATAACCAGACTAATCTAATTGACCTAGGATAGCAGTGAGAGAGCTATAAGGGGCTCTCTCTTCTTCACCTAGAAGACCTTACTGAACAAAATCTAGCAGATCCTTGAAATTGTTGGCAAAGCATAAGGATATATACATATGTGTAGGTTCAGCAATACACATATATCTCATTGGAACTTCAAAGACACTCATGATCAAAAAAGGGTTATATCCACTCTTCTAGGGTATTTGATAGTGGCAATGGCTAACATCATATCCAAGGGCTTGATTGAAGGTAAAAATCAGTGAGAATGAACATCAAAAGCAACTTTCAGTGGGAAAAGTGACAAAGGGTCAACCTAAGGTCTCAACAGGAACTTTGGTTGTCCTATGTAAAGCAATAAAGGCATTCCTTAGGACAACCTATACATATATGAGGGCCAACAATTTTTTGTTTAGGTTTTTAAGCTCTATTTTAAAAATCACATCTTCCCTCAAGTGCTGCAAACAAAAAATAATTTCAGTCCTTTTACTTTCAAAATTGTGGTCCCCTTCTCTCTACCTTTCCTGAAACCAAAGGCCTGCGTGTGATCTTTGAACGAACTCACCCAACCTAGCAAAGTCATGATGCATTATTCCATAATGGGTGGGCCAGTGGGAGGGCTACCGTTACAGAATAATTTTTCTTGGACTAGAAAGGTTTCCTAGGAGAATGAAGACAGAAGTTAAGAATATTGAAGAACTGGAAGAATTCATGCACTCGGTTACAATAAAGAGACACTGCCTCCTGGAGGCCTGTATTGGGATGGCCGTGGTACAGTGTGAGGAAACAAGCAGGGAGTAGGTTACATTCCCAGCCTAGATGGAATCAAAGCTTACTCCAGCCATGGCTGAGAGTGTGTCTGGAGACATAGCTAAGACAGAATTTATATTTTCTGACTGACTGACAGTGAAAAATGAATGTTTTCACACTGGGGTAACTAAAATTTGGGGCAGTCATCTTTATTCACATCTGAATAAAACACCGATTCACGACTGGCTTCAGGTTGCTTAGTCAATCAGTTATGCGGCCAGAACTGCTGCGTCTGAGTGTCTACCTCTCAGCTGGGCAGTTCCTTTTGGTTGTTTTTATTAGGTCTCAGTGTTACCTCCCCTGTGTTTTTCTTCTGTTATGTGCTCCAACAGGACAGAATTATTGGATCTGTACCGTCTTTGGAACGTAACTATTTTCCTGTCTCACATGCTGCATTGATATATCCAGGTTTCCAAACATATGTATAGTTACAATTACACTGTGAATTTAAACTACTTAAATCCTATTTTAATCTACCAAAGATTAAAAATGTTAATAACAGCACATGAAGATTATATTTTGGATTATAATTTAAGAGAGTGTACCTGTGATGGTTAATACTGAGTGTCACCTTGATTGAATTGAAGGATTCAATCAAGGATTAAATTATTGATCCTGGGTGTGTCTGTGAGGGTGTTGCCAAAGGAGATTAACATTTGAGTCAGTGGGCTGAGAAAGGCAGACCCACCCTTAATCTGGGTGGGCACAAATCTAATTAGCTGCCAGCACAACTAGAATATAAGCAGGCAGAAAAATGTGAAAAGAGAGACTGGCCTAGCCTCCCAGCCTATAGCTTTCTCCCATGCTGGATGCTTCCTGTCCTCAAACATTGAACTCCAAGTTTTTCAGTTTGGGAACTCGGACTGGCTCTTTTTGCTCCTCAGCCTGCAGATGGCCTATTGTGGGACCTTGTGATCATGTGAGTTAATACTTAATAAACTCCCTGTCATATATATGTCTATTCCATTAGCTCTGTCCCTCTAGAGAACCCTAATATAGTACCCACTTAGACTATTAAATAATTAGTCATCTTAAGGAAAAGAAAATAGCAACACATACTTAAATTGAGTTGTACTATTCTAAGCACTTTACATATATTTATTGATTTTTATCACCATAACAGACCTTATGAAAGAGACACTATGGAATAATAGACTTTATATATAATCTGATCTTATTTTTAAAAAGGGAAGCAAATGCCTTGACATGTATTTGGAAATAGTACCTTTAGTTTGGGCTGCTGGGTTTCTTATTTGGATTCTTGACTTAAGGCCTCTGGATTTGCAACTGTCAGCTAACAGCTGACAACTCTCTCACCTGGTATGTCAGTCAGATCCAGAAAATAACAATAATTTGCAAATAGCTCTTTAAAAAGTTAGGCTTTTAGGACACAAAATTCTTCAGCTGGCATGGCATTTGTCTGATGAGTAAGGAGAGATGACTTGAGACGCTTAATGAGAAAAAATGTGTTGAGTCCAGAAGTAAATATAATAAGTTCTAAAAGAAAAATCGACCTTGTAGTAAATGGTCTTAGAAATGTTAAACGGGGATCACAGGATAACCTGTTTAAAAAATGTGACTTATGCAATGGATTCCCAAAAGGTTTGTATACACATACGGAGAGAGAATGGCCATATGGGATGAAGAGGGAGGGGATGCAGGCAGTGAAGGCTCGGATTCAGGAGGCTAACAATGTCAGAGAACTACTAGTACAGCACTTGTAGGCTAATTGTTGGGTGGGGGAGACAGAGAATGCAAGGAACTCAACCCAATATTTGGTATAGTAACAGGCCCTGTATGCTTGAGCTACGGTGTTGATCATTATATTCAGTTAGTCAGAATCTTTTAAAGTAAGGTTTCTACTTTACCATTTTTTAAAGATGTGAAGAAATCAGAGCGTGACCTGAGACAAAAACACAATATTTATTCATCAAGTCATTTGTTCAACCTACTTTTTGCCACACATTCTGTTTGGCATTGGGGATACAACAATAAACCCTCATGAGGCTTATATATGGAGTTCATGGAGTTGCCACGAACTGAGATTAAACAACTGTAGGAAGAGGTTTGGTTTGGAGTAAGGAGAAGACTAGACCTCAGTTTTGAAGATGTTTAGTTTGAGGAGTTTTTTTTTTTTTTTTTTTTTTTTTTTTGAGATGGAGTCTCACTCTTTTTCCCAGGCTGGAGTGCAGTGGCACGATCTTGGCTCACTGCAACCTCTGCCTCCTGGGTTCAAGTGATCTCCTGTCTCAGCTTCCAAAATGGATGGGACTACAGGCATACACCACCATGCCTGGCTAACTTTTGTATTTTTTTTTTTTTTTTTTTTGAGACGGAGTCTTGCTCTGTCATCAAAGCTGGAGGTGCAGTAGCGATCTCAGCTCACTGCAAGCTCTGCCTCCCAGGTTCATGCCATTCTCCTGACTCAGCCTCCCCTGTAGCTGGGACTACAGGTGCCCGCCACCACACCCAGCTAATTTTTTTTGTATTTTTAGTAGAGACGGGGTTTCACAGTGTTAGCCAGGATGGTCTCGATCTCCTGACCTCGTGATCCGCCCGCCTCGGCCTCCCAAAGAGCTGGGATTAACTTTTGTATTTTTTAGTAGAGACAAGGTTTCACCATGTCGGCCAGGCTGGTCTTGAACTCCTGACCTCAGGTGATCTGCCCGCCTCGGTCTCCCAAAGTGTTGGGATTACAGGCGTGAGCCACTGTGCCTGGCCAGTTTGAGGTTTTAGTTAGATATCTAAGTGAAGATGCTGACCAGAGAGTTAGGTACATGAAAAAAGAGTTTAGGAAGAAGCCTAGGCAGGAGATATACATTTGGGAGTTTTGGTAATCACTAGTGTCATTCACCAAATATTTCCATTTCATCTTCTAATATGGTTTTATGTTAGAATTGTATTTTCCTACTCATTATGGCCCTGTGACTTGCTCTGTCCAACTAAAATCAAGTGGAAATAATACGTGTTACTTCTGGATGGAAGCTTTAGTAATTAATGCACAATGTCACATTCTTATCTCTGTCACAGCAGCTGGCAGTACTCTTTATGGTAGCTGCTCTATGAGCTGTGTCCCAGAGAAAGGACAACATGGGATAGAACACCCAGGCAAACCACAACTGAAAGGGAGGGAGCATGAGTGAGAAATCTTTCTTAAGCTACTGGGACTGGAGGTTGGTTGTTGTTAACCCAGGAAGACATAGCCTGTTCTGACTTGAATGGGGATCACGATAGATGGATAGAGGGATGAAGCTAGAGATGTAGACAGATAATAGGAAAGAGAAGTTCCAGGGCAAGGGAGCCTGGGAGTTTTCCAACATTAAAAGGTTGGGGAGTAAAGGAACCAGCCAAGACTGAGAGGAAGCTTTTGAGACCATGTGGTGTCCTAGAAGTCAGGTGAAGAAAGTGCTTCAAGAAGGAAATAACATTTAACCACATCAAAGGCTGCTAAGTCAAGCAAGATGAGGAATCTGAATTTCCACTGTGGAGCTCATTGGAAAGCTTGGCAGGAGCAGTTTTGATGGAGCAATCAGGCAAAAGCATACTCCGAGTGGGTTTAAGTGAGAACAGGAAGAGAGAAATTGGACAGAGCAAGTCTATTCATTTGTTTCAAAGTGTGGATATGGGGTCATACAAGGACAGGAAAGTGGGATTGTGAGTGCCTTAAATTATAGATATATTGCATGTTGAGTACAGATGGGAAAATAAAACATGTAGGAGGAAGGGGCAATTGTGGGAGTTATATCCTTGAGCAGGAGAGATGGAATTAGATTTAAGTGTTCGAATGGAGGGGGTCAGCTTTGTTTGGAAATGGGTGGTCATGAATTTAAAGTGAGATTAATCAGTACAATTATGTGTTTTCCTTCAGACACATTCAGCTGTGTGGGTGCAGGTGTGGAGTAGATGAAGCGCTGGATTCAACAGGCTTGAAAATGATGACTTGATTACCATTTTCAAGTACAATCGTCCCTCAGTATCCATGGCGGATTGGTGCCAAACCCCCATACCCCCCACCCCTCCAGGATGCCAAAATCCTCTTATTTCAAAATGGCATAGTAAAGACAGGTTGGTGGTGCATGCATATAATCCCAGCTACTCGGGAGGCTGAAGTAGGAGGATCACCCGAGAGTTCAAGGCCAGCCTGGGCAACATAGTGAGACCCCATGTCTAAAAAAAAAAAATTAAAAAATGGCATAGTATTTGCATATAACTTACACACACCTTTGTGTATACTTTAGATAATTTCTAGATTAGTTATACCTAATGCAATGCAAATACCACGTAAACAGTTATACTGTATTGTTTAGGGACTAATGACAAGAAAAATCTATATGTGTTCAGTACAAATGTATTTTTTTCCTGAATATTTTTCATCTATGGTTGGTTGAATCCATGGATATGGAACTCAGATATAGAGGGCTGACTGTACGTTAGCTGTTGTTCTCAATGTTTTTGGGAAATCAAATGAGAGAAATGGCCTTTAATTAAAAAAATAAAAAAGAAAAACCCTGAGATATTTAAGAGAAGACCCATTCCTGGTCAAAGAACCAATAACAAAACAAGGATGAAATTTTTATTTCTGAAGAAGGTTTTTGTTTTGGTTTGTTTTTGGTGGATTTTCAGTAAGAGTAGATTCTCTCTGGCTAGAAAGTCCCTTCAATAAGGAAAAGTAAGTAATTAGACTTACTGATCCAAACACCTGTTGATTCTGATCTTTTGACAGTAACCAATAGCTCTGACTTTGTGTCTTTTATCCTCTCCCTAGAATATTTAATCATTTTTTGTCACTAGCTTTGTAAAAGGGCACTAAGTAAACAAGATAACAATATAAGCAAGTGGTTTTTGAGCCCAACTCATGCTAGTTATTGGCACACATTGAATATGACATCTGGATGGGAAATCCATACTGAGATTAAGGCAATGAAGTGAGAAAATGAAAAATTCATCCAGGAAGTGAATGTCCATGGCCAAATTACCAATGTTTATATATGTATATAAAACAACTTAGCATCAATTTGTTGCAGTAGTTATAACAGGCCTTGGCAAGGAGCTTTAGACCAGAAGAGGATTTAAGTTTATTATAAACTAGACTGTTGTGATGTTCAATGTGTTAGGGTTTCATCTGGAACACTGAATCAGTGTTCTGATGAGGGGAAGGAGACGTGACTAAAATTAGCAAACTTGGGTCTAGTTGGCTGCACCAAAGCAGAAGTCAGCTGTGTCACACCTGTTCTGCATGACTGACTGTTTATATAAGATAATATCAGGCAGAGAATGCTGGGAGAACATTACCAAAATCATACAAGGTCTAGCGTTTCAAATGTGTCTGTGAAAATGGCTGATTTATGACAAGGAATATGCTCATAATAGGATATTGAAAGAAATAACCCAGATATCAATTTTATGCATAGCATGTTCTCAGCTGCTTTTTTTTTTTAAGGTATAGGAAAACGGGCTAGAAGGAAATGAATGTTAATTGTGTCTTTTTGTGATTGAAGCCTGGAGCATTAAACCTTGAGACAAAATATTGAGGCAAATCTTGGTCAGGCACTTAGGAGTACTGAAAGCAAACACTATTTCTGGGTTTGTTTCCTTTTTGATTGCCTGTTTTGTTTGTGTTATAATTGTATAATATGTGACCTGATAATAGGGATTTAATATATGGCTATTGCTTTTTATACCATATTAATGCTGGAAGAATATACTTTTAGACATGCGTACTGTGAATTCTGTTTTAGGGAACTCAGAGATATGTTTATACATATAACATATTTATTGAACAACTGCTATGTGTCACTCTTATTAGGCACTGGACATTTCAGATACGGTCCCTAACCTCATGAAGCTTGCAGAATAAAATGGAGAGTATATTAGTTTTCTGTTGCTGCATAATTAGCAGCTTAACACAACAAACATTAATTATTGCACAGTTTCTGTGGGCAGGATGCAGGGTATGGCTTACTGGGTCCTTGGCTCAGGGCCTCACATGGTTGGAATAAAAGTGTTGCTGGGCTGCATCCTTATCCAATGGCTCAACTGGGGAAAAATCTGCTTTGAAGCTCACTTGCGGTGTTGGTAGAATTCACCTCCTTGTGTCATGATTGAGGGCTCTGGCTTCTTGCTGGCTGTTGGCTGGAGGTTACTCTCAGTTCCTAGAGGCCACCCTCGGCTCCTAGAGGCCACCCTCAGCTCATTGCCATGTGGCTTTCCCAACATGACCCTTTAATTATTCAGAGCCAGCTAAGGAGAGAGAATCACTAGTGAGTCTGTTACCGAGAGAGCTGTATATAATATAATGTAATCACAAGAGTGACGTTCTATTGTCTTTGCATATTCTGCTGGTTAGAAGAAAGCCACAGTTCTATATACAGTTAGCCACTGCTATGGGCAAATGGGGCTTATTCTGCTGGGAATGCTCTGAGAGGTCTCATAAAATGCACCTTAGAATGGAATGCAGCTGTCATTCAGGGTTGGTCAAGGGTTGCCCATGGGGGAGAATTCTGACTTCAAGGCATGTAGATGGCTCAAAATGACTGAGCAGGTTCCCAAAGGCATCTCTCATGGGGGCAGCAGTGAAACCCTGGGTGAAAGTGATAGCTACCTAGAGCAGCTGAGGTCAGGTATTACCAGGTTACAGGTTTGCAGTGCTGGTTCCCACAGCAATGGCTGGAGTAAAAAGGCAGATTGAGAGGGTGTGTGGTGGGACTAAGAAGTGTTTGATGTACATAAGGTGGTGAGAGGCAGATCTGTCTGACTCTATTGCCATCAGCTGCTACATGACCATTCTCCTGCACGTTGTTTAACAAATTCACTTTTTTTCATAAGTACTATATTTCTTCTTTGCACTGAAATTCTTAATTTAACTCTCATTGCTTTGGGTAAAACTATTTACAGCAGTGATTCTCAAAATGTAATGTGCATACAGATCACCTGGGGATCTTGTTAAATTGCTGATTCTGATTCAGTACATCAGGTGTGGTCTTATAGGCTGCATGTCTAACAAGCTCCCAGGTGATGCCAATGCTGCTGATCTGCAGACCACACTTTGAGTAGCAAGGTAGCTAGGGAAAATATAAATGAAAATGTATAGTAAGGTAAAAAATAATTGAAAAATATAAATGTGTAATTAGGTTGTGTATTTGAATGAACTGAATAAAAGGCAGGCATAGTGATGCCTTCTGAGATTGCTATCTCAACAGAGCCTTTGACAAACGTATTTGCTTTCCCTGTGGTCAGAGGTTTACTAAATGCTCTGTGTATTTTGAATGATGATTTGAATAATATTTTTATATAAAATCCTCTCCCAGAATGGTTCAAAGTGCTCTTTGAGGGAACTAATTTTTTTTACATAGGTAGTATTATAATAATATAGTAGTAATGTGAAAAATCAAATATATAGTTCCTACAAAACATCATTTTATTGCTCTGCATGTACATCCTCATTAAAAATTGCATTCCCTAAACCAAAATAACAGTATCATTAGGGTACAGTGAACTTATTCGAGTTTTGTCTCTGCTTCCTAAAGGGAAAAACATTGAGTTTCAAAGTCCTGCATCATCTGCTAAGAAGTTTTGTTCTGGGAACACTGTGTTTACTACTGATTGATCCAATTTGATTAGATTTTCATTCTGGTATTTCTTCCAAAGAAGAAAAAAATGAAGTAATCTCAGGGATCCTATATTTATGTAGTTCTCTAAAAGACATGATTAACTTCTGCAATATGGTTTCTCAAGAAGCACTTTGAAAGAAAATATGTGAAAGCATACCTCTAAGGTTTCAAGCTAAATTGAGATTTGATATGGTAATATATGATACTGCAGATAAGGAACTGACTTAAACCATGAAGACTTAGCAAACCCAATAATGGTTTAAAAATTATTTAGATGCTTTTATTATTTTAGGCTTTCTATTTATTCACTCCATGTTCAACAAACATCTATTGAGCATCCATTGCAAGCATTGACATAGTCCTGGTTATGCAGTGAGGAACAAAATAGAGTTCCTGATCTCATGGAAGCTACACCAGGGGAGAAGGCAGACCTTAAGCAAATAGTCATACAAATGCACACATCATTACTTATGTGGTGAGTGTTATGAAATAAACTGCAGAGTTTTAGAGGAAGGAGTGTGCTCCTCATGTTCGAGGAATTAAAGAAGCCCAGGGTGCTGGAGCAGGGCACCAATAAGGAAGATACAGGAAAATGCTTATATAGCACACCCAATGTATCAGGAGGAGCCATCAATCAACTCAAGTCCTTACTACCACCTTGTGAGGCCAATGTCAGTATTATTCTCATTTTATAGGTCAGAGGCATAGAGGGTATGCCGATTGCCCAGTTTTCCTGGGTAGTGTGTTTCAACACAAGATATCTGGTTTAGAGTCTTCCTCCTCTGCCCTGCATTGCTTCTCTGCAGGGGAAAGGCAGCAGGGCTCAGCAGATCACATACATTGGCAGCTTGCTCTTTTCTCCTCTCTCTGTGTGTAATAATATGCAACTTCAAAGCTTTAGGTGTTATGTGAAAGAACAGGAGGTTAGTTGACTTAATTAGATAAAATAACCATGAAATAAAATAGTAATAGTTCATTACCTCATAAGACAACATATAGAGCTGATAAGTAAGCACCCATAATGCATAACCATGTTGTCATTTCAAAAGATCTCTCCATGAGGGATATATGGAAGAAAATAACCATAAACTGTTTTCACATCTCAGCATGGGTGAGTCAGGTCTTCATTTTCTGACCGGGATAGTAACATGCTCTGATGGTGAATATTGCATGTCAACTTGATAGGATTGAAGGATGCAAAGTATTGTTCCTGGGTGTGTCTGTGATGGTATTGCCAAAGGAAATTTACATTTGAGTCAGTGGACTGGGAGAGACAGATCTATCCTCAATCTGGGTGGGCACCATCTAGTCGGCTGCCACTGTGGCTAGAATAAAGCAGGCAGGAAAAGATGGAAGGGCAGACTTGCTGGGTCGTCTGGTCTTCATCTTTCTCCTGTGCTGAATGCTTCCTGCCCTCGAACATCAGACTCCAAGTTCTTCAGCTTTTGAACTCTTGGACTTAGACCAGTGGTTTGTCAAGGGCTCTCCGGCCTTTGGCCACAGACTGAAAGCTGCAGTGGCAGCTTCTCTACTTTTGAGGTTTTGGGACTTGGACTGATCCACCACTGGCTTCCTTGCTCCTCAACCTGCAGGCAGCCTATCTTGGGACTTTACCTTGTGATCGTGTGAGTTAATTCTCTTTAATAAACTCCCTTTCATATATACATATATCCTATTAGTTCTGTCCCTTTAGAGAACCCCGACTAATACACATGCCCTTTCTATAATTCCTTGAAGATGTGTAAGTGATGTGTAAGTGATACAACCCATTGAGGAGACTTTTTTTTTTTTTGTATTTTCTTTTTTCTTTCTCTCTTTCTTTTCTTTTCTTTTCTTTTGAGACGGAGTCTTGCTCTGCTGCCCAGGTTGGAGTGCAGTGGCGCCATCTCGGCTCACTGCAAGCTCCGCCTCCCAGGTTCATGCCATTCTCCTGCCTCAGTCTCCGAGTAACTGGGACTACAGGCGCCTGCCATCATGCCCGGCTAACTTTGTATTTTTAGTAGAGACGGGGTCTCACCGTGTTAGCCAGGATGGTCTCGATCTGTTGACCTCATGATCCGCCCACCTCGGCCTCCCAAAGTGCTGGGATTACAGGCATGAGCCACCGCACCCGGCCTTTTTCGTATTTTCTAAGGCAGGAAAATGATGTAGTAAATGTTTAGATGTTATAGCAGGATTCTAAGAAATGAAATTTTGAGTAATTTTCCTTTTGTCACTCAGAGTAGTTTAGTTTTGCTATAGATTTACCTTAAGCTTTAAATAAAAGTGCCTATAAACTTAAAAATATTTATTGCAATTTTCATTTAATTTCCTACTTAAGCCAGATACATTTCCCAGCACTGAAAGCAAGCAGTTGGATAGATTTTTGCTGTCATAGTTTAGTAAGTGGCAATGCTGTGGAAGAGAACAAAACAGGTGCAGGGATGCTAATCACACGAAGGAATCCAGACGCCCCCATGCAGTTAGCTATCTGATGGGAAACTCAGAAAAAGACAGATATGAAGTTCTTACATTTCATGATCTAGGCTTTTCGAGGCTTTACCTTTTGTGACTGGCTTTTATCAAATGGCATGGTTAATAGTGGGCAGAAAAAGATAAGAAAAAGCATCAACTAACCATAAGCTGGATAATACATCTTTGAGAAACTAAAAGTTGGCTGTTTGGAGCATTGATTGTTATAGAATCAAAGGAATGTTAGAAATACTGTCACCTGACTTTTTCCCTTTTAAAGATGAAAAGCAAGGCTGAGACATAAGTGAATTTTCCAAGATCATAGCAGATCAAGCTGGTAGCAGAGCACGAGATAGAGCCACACTCTCCTAACTCATAGGCAGTGACCTCAGCATTGAGATTAGGGGTGTGCTTCTGTGTGTGTGTAACAATGTGCTTTAGGTTTCCTAAGACAAAGTTCATGAAACTAGAAACACAATATGCAGTTCTCCAGGAAACATACATATCCAGAGCACATAGAAAATCCCAAACTTAGAGTGCACATGGCTTCTGAAGCAAAGATAAGTCAATATATGGGGATAATGTTTGAGCTACTGTGGTCTTAAAAATAATAAAACACCTTCACTCTTGGTAAGGCAGCAAACTAGGGTCCTTTTTGATTTAATCAGTTATTTTTAAAGACTAAAACACGATTGGCGGAGCAAGATGGCCGAATAGGAACAGCTCCAGTCTCTCCAACTCCCAGCGCGCGCGACACAGAAGACCGGTGATTTCTGCATTTTCAACTGAGGTACTGGGTTCATCTCACTGGGGAGTGTCGGACGATCGGTGCTGGTCAGCTGCTGCAGCCCGACCAGCGAGAGCTGAAGCAGGGCGAGGCATTGCCTCACCTGGGAAGCGCAAGGGGGAAGGGAATCCCTTTTCCTAGCCAGGGGAACTGAGACACACAACACCTGGAAAATCGGGTAACTCCCACCCCAATACTGCGCTTTAAGCAAACAGGCACACCAGGAGATCATATCCCACACCTGGCTGGGAGGGTCCCACACCCACGGAGCCTCCCTCATTGCTAGCACAGCAGTTTGTGATCTACCGGCAAGGCAGCAGTGAGGCTGGGGGAGGGGGGCCCACCATTGCTGAGGCTTAAGTAGGTAAACAAAGCTGCTGGGAAGCTCGAACTGGGTGGAGCTCACAGCAGCTCAAGGAAACCTGCCTGTCTCTGTAGACTCCACCTCTGGGGACAGGGCAATAACAAACGCAGCCGAAACCTCTGCAGACGCAAAGGACTCTGTCTGACAGCTTTGAAGAGAGCAGTGGATCTCCCAACACGGAGGTTGAGATCTGAGAAGGGACAGACTCCCTGCTCAAGTGGGTCCCTGACCCCTGAGTAGCCTAACTGGGAGACATCCCCCACTAGGGGCAGTCTGACACCCCACACCTCACAGGGTGGAGTACACCCCTGAGAGGAAGCTTCCAAAGCAAGAATCAGACAGATACACTCGCTGTTCAGAAATATTCTATCTTCTGCAGCCTCTGCTGCTGATACCCAGGCAAACAGGGTCTGGAGTGGACCTCAAGCAATCTCCAACAGACCTACAGCTGAGGGTCCTGACTGTTAGAAGGAAAACTATCAAACAGGAAGGACACCTACACCAAAACCCCATCAGTACATCACCATCATCAAAGACCAGAGGCAGATAAAACCACAAAGATGGGGAAAAAGCAGGGCAGAAAAGCTGGAAATTCAAAAAATAAGAGCGCATCTCCCCCGGCAAAGGAGCACAGCTCATCGTCAACAACGGATCAAAGCTGGACGGAGAATGACTTTGAGAGATGAGAGAAGAAGGCTTCAGTCCATCAAATTTCTCAGAGCTAAAGGAGGAATTACGTACCCAGCGCAAAGAAACTAAAAATCTTGAAAAAAAAGTGGAAGAATTGATGGCTAGAGTAATTAATGCAGAGAAGGTCATAAACGAAATGAAAGAGATGAAAACCATGACACGAGAAATACGTGACAAATGCACAAGCTTCAGTAACCGACTCGATCAACTGGAAGAAAGAGTATCTGCGATTGAGGATCAAATGAATGAAATGAAGCGAGAAGAGAAACCAAAGAAAAAAGAAGAAAAAGAAATGAACAAAGTCTGCAAGAAGTATGGGATTATGTAAAAAGACCAAATCTACGTCTGATTGGGGTGCCTGAAAGTGAGGGGGAAAATGGAACCAAGTTGGAAAACACTCTTCAGGATATCATCCAGGAGAACTTCCCCAACCTAGTAGGGCAGGCCAACATTCAAATCCAGGAAATACAGAGAACGCCACAAAGATACTCCTCGAGAAGAACAACTCCAAGACACATAATTGCCAGATTCACCAAAGTTGAAATGAAGGAAAAAATCTTAAGGGCAGCCAGAGAGAAAGGTCGGGTTACCCACAAAGGGAAGCCCATCAGACTGACAGCAGATCTCTCGGCAGAAACTCTCCAAGCCAGAAGAGAGTGGGGGCCAATATTCAACATTCTTAAAGAAAAGAATTTTCAACCCAGAATTTCATATCCAGCCAAACTAAGTTTCATAAGTGAAGGAGAAATAAAATCCTTTACAGATAAGCAAATGCTTAGAGATTTTGTCACCACTAGGCCTGCCTTACAAGAGACCCTGAAGGAAGCACTAAACATGGAAAGGAACAACCGGTACCAGCCATTGCAAAAACATGCCAAAATGTAAAGACCATCGAGGCTAGGAAGAAACTGCATCAACTAACGAGCAAAATAACCAGTTAATATCATAATGACAGGATCAAGTTCACACATAACAATCTTAACCTTAAATGTAAATGGACTAAATGCTCCAATTAAAAGACACAGACTGGCAAACTGGATAAAGAGTCAAGACCCATCAGTCTGCTGTATTCAGGAGACCCATCTCACACGCAGAGACATACATAGGCTCAAAATAAAGGGATGGAGGAAGATTTACCAAGCAAATGGAGAACAAAAAAAAGGCGGGGGTTGCAATACTAGTCTCTGATAAAACAGACTTTAAACCATCAAAGATCAAAAGAGACAAAGAAGGCCATTACATAATGGTAAAGGGATCAATTCAACAGGAAGAGCTAACTATCCTAAATATATATGCACCCAATACAGGAGCACCCAGATTCATAAAGCAAGTCCTTAGAGACTTACAAAGAGACTTAGACTCCCATACAATAATAATGGGAGACTTCAACACTCCACTGTCAACATTAGACAGATCAACGAGACAGAAAGTTAACAAGGATATCCAGGAATTGAACTCATCTCTGCAGCAAGCAGACCTAATAGACATCTATAGAACTCTCCACCCCAAATCAACAGAATATACATTCTTCTCAGCACCACATCGTACTTACTCCAAAATCGACCACGTAATTGAAGTAAAGCACTCCTCAGCAAATGTACAAGAACAGAAATTATAACAAACTGTCTCTCAGACCACAGTGCAATCAAACTAGAACTCAGGACTAAGAAACTCAATCAAAACCGCTCAACTACATGGAAACTGAACAACCTGCTCCTGAATGACTACTGGGCACATAACGAAATGAAGGCAGAAATAAACATGTTCTTTGAAACCAATGAGAACAAAGATACAACATACTGGAATCTCTGGGACACATTTAAAGCAGTGTGTAGAGGGAAATTTATAGCACTAAATGCCCACAAGGGAAATCAGGAAAGATCTAAAATTGACACTCTAACATCGCAATTAAAAGAACTAGAGAAGCAAGAGCAAACACATTCAAAAGCTAGCAGAAGGCAAGAAATAAGTAAGATCAGAGCAGAACTGAAGGAGATAGAGACACAAAAAACCCTCCAAAAAATCAATGAATCCAGGAGTTGGTTTTTTGAAAAGATCAACAAAATTGACAGACCACTAGCAAGACTAATAAAGAAGAAAAGAGAGAGGAATCAAATCGACGCAATTAAAAATGATAAAGGGGATATCACCACCGACCCCACAGAAATACAAACTACCATCAGAAAATACTATAAACACCTCTACGCAAATAAACTGGAAAATCTAGAAGAAATGGATAATTTCCTGGACACTTACACTCTTCCAAGACTAAACCAGGAAGAAGTTGAATCCCTGAATAGACCAATAGTAGGCTCTGAAATTGAGGCAATAATTAATAGCCTACCAACCAAAAAAAGTCCAGGACCAGATGGATTCACAGCTGAATTCTACCAGAGGTACAAGGAGGAGTTGGTACCATTCCTTCTGAAACTATTCCAATCAATAGAAAAAGAGGGATACCTCCCTAACTCATTTTATGAGGCCAACATCATCCTGATACCAAAGCCTGGCAGAGACACAACAAAAAAAGAGAATTTTAGACCAATATCCCTGATGAACATCGAGGCAAAAATCCTCAATAAAATACTGGCAAACCGCATTCAGCAACACATCAAAAAGCTTATCCACCATGATCAAGTGGGCTTCATCCCTGGGATGCAAGGCTGGTTCAACATTCGCAAATCAATAAACATAATCCAGCATATAAACAGAACCAAAGACAAGAACCACATGATTATCTCAATAGATGCAGAAAAGGCTTTTGACAAAATTCAACAGCCCTTCATGCTAAAAACGCTCAATAAATTTGGTATTGATGGAACGTACCTCAAAATAATAAGAGCTATTTATGACAAACCCACAGCCAATATCATACTGAATGGGCAAAAACTGGAAAAATTCCCTTTGAAAACTGGCACAAGACAGGGATGCCCTCTCTCACCACTCCTATTCAACATAGTGTTGGAAGTTCTGGCTAGGGCAATTAGGCAAGAGAAAGAAATCAAGGGTATTCAGTTAGGAAAAGAAGAAGTCAAATTGACCCTGTTTGCAGATGACATGATTGTATATTTAGAAAACCCCATTGTCTCAGCGCAAATTCTCCTTAAGCTGATAAGTAACTTCAGCAAAGTCTCAGGATACAAAATTAATGTGCAAAAATCACAAGCATTCTTATACACCAGTAACAGACAAACAGAGAGCCAAATCAGGAATGAACTTCCATTCACAATTGCTTCAAAGAGAATAAAATACCTAGGAATCCAACTTACAAGGGATGTAAAGGACCTCTTCAAGGAGAACTACAAACCACTGCTCAGTGAAATAAAAGAGGACACAAACAAATGGAAGAACATACCATGCTCATGGATAGGAAGAATCAATATCGTGAAAATGGCCATACTGCCCAAGGTAATTTATAGATTCAATGCCATCCCCATCAAGCTACCAATGAGTTTCTTCACAGAATTGGAAAAAACTGCTTTAAAGTTCATATGGAACCAAAAAAGAGCCCACATCTCCAAGACAATCCTAAGTCAAAAGAACAAAGCTGGAGGCATCACGCTACCTGACTTCAAACTATACTACAAGGCTACAGTAACCAAAACAGCATGGTACTGGTACCAAAACAGAGATATAGACCAATGGAACAGAACAGAGTCCTCAGAAATAATATCACACATCTACAGCCATCTGATCTTTGACAAACCTGAGAGAGAGAACAAGAAATGGGGAAAGGATTCCCTATTTAATAAATGGTGCTGGGAAAATTGGCTAGCCATAAGTAGAAAGCTGAAACTGGATCCTTTCCTTACTCCTTATACGAAAATTAATTCAAGATGGATTAGAGACTTAAATGTTAGACCTAATACCATAAAAATCTTAGAGGAAAACCTAGGTAGTACCATTCAGGACATAGGCATGGGCAAAGACTTCATGTCTAAAACACCAAAAGCAACGGCAGCAAAAGCCAAAATTGACAAATGGGATCTCATTAAACTAAAGAGCTTCTGCACAGCAAAAGAAACTACCATCAGAGTGAACAGGCAACCTACAGAATGGGAGAAAATTTTTGCAATCTATTCATCTGACAAAGGGCTAATATCCAGAACCTACAAAGAACTCAAACAAATTTACAAGAAAAAAACAAACAACCCCATCAAAAAGTGGGCAAAGGATATGAACAGACATTTCTCAAAAGAAGACATTCATACAGCCAACAGACACATGAGAAAATGCTCGTCATCACTGGCCATCAGAGAAATGCAAATCAAAACCACAATGAGATACCATCTCACACCAGTTAGAATGGCAATCATTAAAAAGTCAGGAAACAACAGGTGCTGGAGAGGATGTGGAGAAATAGGAACACTTTTACACTGTTGGTGGGATTGTAAACTAGTTCAACCATTATGGAAAACAGTATGGCGATTCCTCAAGGATCTAGAACTAGATGTACCATATGACCCAGCGATCCCATTACTGGGTATATACCCAAAGGATTATAAATTATGCTGCTATAAAGACACATGCACACGTATGTTTACTGCAGCACTATTCACAATAGCAAAGACTTGGAATCAACCCAAATGTCCATCAGTGACAGACTGGATTAAGAAAATGTGGCACATATACACCATGGAATACTATGCAGCCATAAAAAAGGATGAGTTTGTGTCCTTTGTAGGGACATGGATGCAGCTGGAAACCATCATTCTGAGCAAACTATCACAAGAACAGAAAACCAAACACCGCATGTTCTCACTCATAGGTGGGAACTGAACAATGAGATCACTTGG
Source organism: Macaca thibetana thibetana (assembly GCF_024542745.1). Taxonomy (NCBI): domain Eukaryota; kingdom Metazoa; phylum Chordata; class Mammalia; order Primates; family Cercopithecidae; genus Macaca; species Macaca thibetana. Next base: position 69,082,336 of record NC_065584.1, read on the forward strand.
ACTCAGGAAGGGGAACATCACACACTGGGACCTATCATGGGGACGGGGGAGGGGGGAGGGATTGCATTGGGAGTTATACCTGATGTAAATGACGAGTTGATGGGTGCAGCACACCAACATGGCACAAGTATACATATGTAACAAACCTGCACGTTATGCACATGTACCCTACAACTTAAAGTATAATAATAATAAATAAATTTAAAAAAAAAAGACTAAAACACCTTACAGATAGTCTACATTTTGAAAAATATTAGGGTACTTTAATGAATTTATTATTCCTTTGTCCTCTCTTGGCCATGTAGAACCAGGTATGATCTCCTACTAGCATACTCCTGTGAGAAGCCCTCTCAGAACCTTTACAGAACTGTGGCTACCCAGGGGCTGTGGTGGGAGAGTCTGCCCAGGGCACAGAGAGCATAGCTGCTGCTGTGAGCTTGGACATTTAAGCCATGTCAATGAGAAGATACTACTCCCTGCTGGGGCCGACCACACCAATTCCTGCTCTCCCCTTAATGCCAAGGCTCCAAGAGACTGTTCCACCAGGTCCAAAGGCAGAGGAAGAGGGAGGGGATGGAAGCTGCAAGTAGATAATATTTGCTTCTTTACTGATCTTCAAATTGGCATCTAGGAATATAAGAAAACCATCTAAGCAGTGAATAGTACTAATACGAGAAATAAGATTTTCTGTTACAAGTTAAATATTAATAAAAGGAATAAAACCATAACCAAATAGCTTTCCTTTCTTTATTCAATAGAAAATCAAGTATAAAATACAATGGAGAAAAACCACTTTTACAGTAACAATAAAGACTATGAAATATCTAGAAATACATTTTACCTCAAACATATAAAACCTATATAAAGAAAAATAAAGCTTTCCTGAATTATGAAAGAAGACTTGAATAAATGGTGGGGCATGCCATACTCTTGGTTGTAAAGATTTTACTTTTCCCTGAGTGAGCTTATGTTTATAATACAATTCCAATAAAAATTCAATAGGATTGAATACATACACACATATTTCAAAATTTGACTTTGGACATGATACATAAGGCCTTTGGACTTTGGTATGAGAATAAACTGGTCAATGTTTCTTGAATACATTTGGAAAATGTGAATAATCTTAAAATGTTCAGATCTCTTAATATTTCCAGTTTGGATACTAGATACATAATTGGAAGTGTTAATAAAACTCCATGTTTAAGAATGTTTGTCAAAGCTTTATAAAGAAAATTGGCCTGGGCAACATAGTGAGACTTTGTCTCTACTAAAAATGAAAAAAAAAAAAAAAAAAAAAAAATTAGCTATGTGTGATGGTGTGGTGCATGCCTGTAGTCCCAAGCTACTTGGGAGGCTGAAGTGGAATGATCACTTGAGTCCAGGAGTTAGAGGCTGCAGTGGGCCATGATTGCACCACTGTACCCCAGCCTGTGCAATAGAGTGAGACCCCTTCTATTAAAAAAACAAAAAAATCGAAGTTGGCAAAATCAGTGAGGCAACTGGCTCAAACACATTTTGACGCAAACAGGTAGAGTATTATGCAGCTCTTAAAACCTCTATTTAAATACTAATTAATGACATGAAACCATAAATAAATTTAAAATTATATAAATTTTCTTAATTAAAAATATATCTATTGTATATATACTTATAGGCAAAGAACACATGTAAGTGAAGAAAATTTATTGAAATGTTTCCAGTAGTTATCTTAGGATGGTGAAATGGTAAAATAGATGCGGGTCCAACTTCTAACTGTGAGATTCTGGTTAAATTTTGTTGTTATTCCAGGTCTTAATTCCTTCATATATAAAATGAAGAAAATAACAATACAGTTGCTGTGAGGGCTAAATTTGCTAATATATGCAAAACGTTTAGCATAGTGCTTAGCATATACCAAGTATTTAATAAATAGTATTTATATCAATAATTAACGTTATATAATTTCAGATTTTATAAATTTTAGACCTTACAGATTTATTAATTTTATAATCAGAAAAAGATGATGACTATTACACATTTCAAAAAGAGGAAGTTGAGAAATTTAAGGCACAGTGAAAACCAAGTGCAAAAAAGACATGGGAAGTGGCCGGGCGCGGTGGCTCACGCCTGCAATCCCAGCACTTCGGGAGGCCGAGGTGGGCGGATCGTGAGGTCAGGAGATCAAGACCATCCTGGCTAACACGGTGAAACCCCGTCTCTACTAAAAATACAAAAAATTAGCCAGGCGTGGTGGCGGGCGCCTGTAGTCCCAGCTACTTGGGAGGCTGAGGCAGGGGAATCGCTTGAACCCGGGAGGCGGAGCTTGCAGTGAGCCAAGATCACGCCGCTGCACTCCAGCCTGGCAACAGAGCGAGACTCTGTCTCAAAAAAAAAAAAAAAAAAAAAAAAAAAGACATGGGAAGTGAGCAGAGAACATAAAATATACGGCATGAAGTAAGACGAATTTGGCCTTAAGTAGTCCAATTTAAAAAGGAAATTATAATTTAACAGTTATTGAATGTGTTCTCTGTGCTAGGACTTTTAAGTATTACGTACATGTTATATACATCATTTAGCTCTTGGTATCACTCTGTGAGGAAGGTACTATTATTACCATTTTACAGATGAGGAAAGTAAGGTACAGAAAGTTGAAGTAATTCATTCAAAGTTGTAGAGCAAGCAAGCAGCGGAGCTAGGCTATGAAGCAGTCTGGATCAGTCTAACCACTCACACTGGACTGCCTTCTCACGTGATGAGTTCTACATGATACAGGTAAGATAAAAGAAAATGAATTGCTTAAGATAAGCACAACAATTTCTGATAGTGAGATAAGAAACATTGCCCCTGAATGGCCTCATGAAGATGACACTGCTCAATTTAATGATGAACGTTCTCCAGGTGTCCTTACAACAGAAACACTGACAGGTTTCATAGCACTGTTTATTATGGTGTCTCTCAATGTGAGTGAGTGACCTTACATTAAAGCACAATCATTAAAAATCTTTATCTTGGAGAAGGGCCCATGAGTAGAGAGCAGACTTGATAGGTTAATGGAGAGAGACTGGCATACTGAAAAATCTTTAAAATAACTCTCTTTTGTGTTGAAAAATCTTTAAAATAATTTTGAGGAATTGAAGAATGATTGAGGGCTTTACCACAAACTTGAAACTCAAACAAGGACTTCTAAAGAGGTAAGAAATCTCATAAAACACAGGAATAAGATCACAATCAGTTTCTACTCTTCTTTGAAGTTTAGATATGAAAAAAATTAAAAAATGTAAGATGTTGACTAGAGTAACAAAAAGATTATATACAGTTGTGATACTGAAAGTGACCTTTTTGGTTCGCAATTGGGAAAATGGTATTCATTAATTTGGTGTAGCATATTGAATAATTCAGTTGTCATATATAGAGTTTAAGTTTGTCACAGGTTGGACTTTCCAGAAGCAGATGTTGAGACAGAGTTTCGGTGCAAGGTGTTTATTAGGGATCAAGACCTATGAAAGGAATGGGGAGCGAGCAGAATTGTCCATGTTGGGACACAGTGGCCTGACATTTATATTCATGCCTTGCTCAATTACTGGACGCAAGCTGCTCTGAAAAGGGTGTAATCTGGAGTGAAGCATCTCTCTGCAGCTGAGGCTGATTCTGAAGGAGCTGACACCTGGAGGCCGTCTGCTGAGTGCGTTCCCCACAAGTGGGCCACAAGCCCTTCCTTTAAGGGTTCCCTTAATCTCTTAGCAGACATTTTGAGCGTGGGTGCCTGTTCAAACCAAAGATTCCTGCTGGCTATACTAGTGTGTGGTCAGTTTCCAGGGGAATTAGCAGGTAAGCACTGGAAGAACAATGCTTAGAACAGAGATTGGCAAATGCTAAACAGCTCATGGGTCAAATCCAGCCAGTGACCCATTTTTGCATGGCCCATGAGCTAGAAATGTTTGTTACATTTTTAAAGGATTGCACGAAACATACAAAGATACCTCAAGGAATATGTGACAGACTGTATGCGACCTACAAAGCCTAAAACATTTACTATTTAGCCCTTTATAGGAAAATTTTTCCAGATCCTGGCCTAGAATCACGACCAGTCTTAGTTTCAAGTAAATATTCTACACCAAGTTTTGGCAACTTGAGAAATGAGAACTAGAAGTTATTTTTTACTGTACTCTTTAGAAGGAAGTAATTGGTCTGATCATTGATTGTGGCAGGAGATATTTCTTAGATGGATAATCAGAGCATGAGGACCTGCCCAGATGAGGCCTCTTGAATTGGATCCCTAGTTACTTGGGGCTTTCTGTTCTCCTGCTCTGGAAAATGATGGTAGATCAAGTATTTTTAAAGCATATTTCTTTTAACATTTTCAACTATAGCTGCTATTTCTCTTTAGGTTATTTTATTAAAGCAACCAAGCGTTTGATACCGTGACTACAACTTCACTGAACAAGAACCTCAATCTTGTAAAAATGTTATTTGCTCCATGGTAGAATGTCACTGATACGACTTTGAGTTTCATATCAGTTTCATTGAACTTCAACTCGTTTAAGCAGAAAGGATCCTGCTGAAATCCCTGTTGCTTGACAACCCCCTAAGTGCATGCTGGATGTTGACCGTTACTTTAGAGAGGACTCCTTAGTTGATCATTTGGTTCAGTGATCTGTGTTATAATTTTTTTCTCTTTTCATGCTTTATTACCCATTTAAAATACTTTCATTAGACCAGAGAGCTGTGTATATTTTGTTCTTAGATTTTTTGTTCAGCAAGACGCTATTTCCTTTTAGAGTACATTTCACATAAAGGAAAATGAAATGAGCATGGTAAATTTTATTTATAAACTGGCATTTTCTGCCAGCTGGATTTCAAGAGCATTCACAGACTTGCACATTTATGTATTACCTACGTGAAAGTGTAGGTGCCAGAAAACAAGCCAGTATAAGCTTTCAAAATAGGAGAAAATTTACTGTATATAAAAGGTTCATCCAGCTGTCTGAACAGTTGTATAAAAAGGTCAGCTTCTGTAGGAAGCAGAGCGTGTAGAGGTGGATGAAGTAGTTGAGATGTTTCAACTTTAAATCCTGTATAAGGATGACAGACAAGATGAAGGCAAGAGACAAAAGAATAATGTTTTGAATGTTTCATAGAAGAATAAGCTTCTTCCTGCTTGTTAAACATAAAATGATTGGAAAGAAAGATTTTGTTACTGAGCTATGGTCAACTATAGAGGGAGACGATGATTCCAGTGCTCACATTCATTGCAAATGGCCTTCATGCATCCTCTATTGTTTTCTTAGAGCTAAAAACAAACAAGTGGCAGATTATGAGTTCTAAAACAAACAAAATCCTAGTAGATTAAGAGTTCATTATTAGCAGAGCTATCTGGCCAGGTGTTTTGTTTCTTTTTCCTTTTTTTTTTTTTGAGATGGAGTTTCGCTCTTGTTGCCCAGTCTGGAGTGTAATGGCGCGATCTCGGCTCACCACAACCTCCGCCTCCCAGGTTCAAGCAATTCTCCTGCCTCAGCCTCCTGAGTAGCTGGGATTACAGGTATGTACCACCACACCCAGCTAATTTTGTATTTTTAGTAGAGACGGGGTTTCTCCATGTTGGTCAGGCTGGTCTCAAACTCCTGACCTCAGGTGATCCTCCTCCCTTGGCCTCCCAAAGTGCTGGGATTACAGGCGTGAGCCTCTGCACTTGGTCTTTTGTTTCTTAAAATTTGCATATTATTTTAAAAATGTACCTTGCATTGACTTGAAGAAATTTTTAATTTTCCTCTTTTGTGTAAACAACTCAATTATTTGTGATAAATGGGTCAGGGAAAACATAGGTAACAAATCCAAGAAAAGAAAATTATTGGTCTTTAATGGATAATCCTCAATAATCTTTAATAGACCTCTGGCACCAACCTGTGGATCCTGGCTGCTGACAACAGTTAAATATACTGTGACTTGTTTTTTTCATTCTCTGTTAAAAACATATTGATAAATAATAAAATGGCTAGAAGAATAGTGACAGAGGGCCTGGATAATTAATCAACTAACTTGGTAACCAGTCTTCAAAATTTGAGAATTCATTATGCAGTGAGTTATTAGTTTTTAAAATATTATCTGTTGTGTAAGTCATAATCTAATTTTAGATCCTAATCCAGTCTTTACTTCCAGAGCAAGTTTATACTTTGGTAACACAAATTCAGTCTTACCCAAGGAGAAGCTATTGTCTCAAACCGTTTATTTCATGAAAATACAGATTAATTTTAGATTGCCCAGGGAAACAACTACTGCCATTCTTCTTCTAATAATACTTTAGTGTATGGGGCCTGTTGGGAGAGGGTGGAGGTGGGGGAGTGCATCAGAAAAAATAGCTAATGCACGCTGAACTTAATACCTAGGTGATGGGTTGATAGGTGCAGCAAACCACCATAGTACATGTTTACCTATGTAACAAACCTGCACATTCTGCACATATACCCTGGAACTTAAAAAATAAAATTGAAACAAAAGAAAAAAATACTTTAGTGTAGAACTCAATATATATATTGAGGCATTTTCTATGTATAGTGCATTGTCTACCAAAGAGATAATGAAGTTTAGGTGCCTACCAACATGGGCTTCTTAAGAGTATCTGCCAATCCCTGCATGGATTTTGCATGTGTTTGCATGTATTTATCAATAAGAGAAACAAAGCTTATTGTGTGTCTTTTAATTTTACTTTCTGTGGGTACATAGGTATATATATTTATGGCATACATGAGACGTTTTGATATAGGCATGCAATGAATAATAATCACATAATGTAAATTGAGGTACCCATCCCAAGTATTTATCCTTTGTGTTACAAATAATCCAATTATATTATTTTAGTTATTTTTAAACATACATCAAATTATTGACTATAGTCACTCTGTTGTGCTATCAAATACTAGGTTTTATTTATTTTTATTTTTGAGACAAGAGTCTTGCTGTGTTGCCCAGACAGGAATGCAGTGGCACGATCTCGGCTCACTGCAGTCTCTGCCTCCTGGGTTCAAGCAATTTCTGGCTAATTTTTGTATTTTTAGTAGAGATGGAGTTTCACCACGTTGGCCAGGCTGGTCTGGAACTCCTGACCTCAAGTGATCCACCTGCCTTGGCCTCCCAAAGTGCTAGGATTACAGGCATGAGCCACTGTGCCCAGCCTATTCTTTCTTTCTATTTTTCTGTGCCCATTAACCATCCCCTCCTACACTGTATGCTCCCACTGCTTTTCTCAGCCTCTGGTAACCATCCTTCTGCTCTCTATCTCTATGAGCTCAGTTGTTTTGATTTTTCCCTACAAATAAGTAAGGACATGTGGTGTTTGTCTTTCTGTGCCTGGCATATGTCACTTAGCATAATGACCTCCTGTTCTATCCATGTTGTTGCAAATGACAGGATTTCATTCTTTTATGACTCACTAGTACTCCATTGTGTATACACCATATTTTCTTTATCCACTCATCTGTTGATGGACATTTTAAGTTGCTTCCAAATCTTGGATATTGTGAAGAGTACTGCAACAAACTTAGGACGGCAGATTATCTCTTCCATATACTGATTTCCTTTCTTTTGGGCCCATACCCAGCAGTAGGACTGCTGGATCACATGGTAACTATATTTTTAGTTTATTGAGCAACCTCCAAACTGTTTCCCATAGTGGTTGTAGTAATTTCCATTACCACCACCATTTGTATATCAGCTGTGTGAGAGAGTTCCCTGTTCTCCACATGCTTGCCAGCAATTGTTATTGCCTGCCTTTTGGATAAAAGTCATTTTAACAGGGTTGAGATAATATCTCATTGTAGTTTTTATTTGCATTTATCTGATGATCAGTGATGTTGAGAACCTTTTCATATGTCTGTTTACCATTTGTATGTCTTCTTTTGAGAAATATCTATTCATATCTTTTGCCCATTTTTTGATTGGATTATTAGGTGTTTTCCTATGGAGTTATTTGAGCTCTTTATATATTCTGGTTATTAATCCCTTGTCAGAGGGGTAGTTTGCTAATATTTTCTCCCATTCTGTAGGTTTTCTCTTCACTTTGTTGATTGTTTCCTTTGCTGTGCAGAAGCTTTTAACTTGATGTGATCCCATTTGTCCAATTTTTTGCTTTGGTCATCTGTGCTTGTGAAGTATTACTCAATAAATTTTTGTTCACGTCAATGTCCTGGAGACTTTCTCCACTGTTTTCTTGAAGTAGTTTTATAGTTTGAGGTCTTAGATTTAATTTTTAATCCATTTTTATTTAATTTTTGTGTATGGCAGGAGGTAAGAGTCTAGTTTCATTCTTCTGCATATGGATATCCAGTTTTCTCAGCACCATTTATTGAAGAGACTATTTTTCCCCCAGTGTATGTTCTTGGCACCTTTGCCAAAAATGAGTTCACTGTAGGTGTGTGGATTTGTTTCTGGGTTCTCTATTTTGTTCCATTGGTCTATGTGTCTATTTATATACCAGTACTATGCTGTTTTGTTTACTCTAGCTTTATAGTATAATTTGAAGTGAGGTAAAGTGATTCCTCCAGTTTGTTTTTTGTTTTTGTTTTTGTTTTGTGTGTGGGTTTAAGGTAGATTTGGCTCTTCTGGGTCTTTTCTGGTTTCACATAATTTTAGGATTGTTTTTTCTATTTCTGTGAAGAATGTCATTGGTATTTTGATAGAGACTGCAATGAATCTGTATATCACTTTGAGTAGTATATGTCAGACCTCTGAGCCCAAGCTAAGCCATCATAACCCCTGTGATCTGCATGTATACATCCAGATGGCCTGAAGTAACTGAAGAACCACCAAAGAAGTGAAGCAGTCAGTTCCTGCCTTAACTGATGACATTCCACCATTGTGATTTGTTCCTGCCCCATCCTAACCAATCAATCGACCTTGTGACATCCCTCCCCTGGACAGTGAGTCTCATGATCTCCCCACTCTGTACTTTGTGACCCCTGCCCCTGCCCACAAGAGACAACCACCTTTAACTGTAATTTTCCACTACCTACCCAAATCCTATAAAACTGACCCACCCCTATTTCCCTTTGCTGACTCCTTTCTCAGACTCAGCCCACTTGCACCCAAGTGAATAAACAGCCTTGTTGCTCACACAAAGCCTGTTTGGTGGTCTCTTCACATGAATGCATGTAACAGTATGGACATTTTAACAATATTGATGCTTCAAATCCATGAACATGGAATATATTCCCTTTTTTTTTTTTGGTGTTCTCTTCAATTTCTTGCATTGAAGTTTTACAGTTTTTATTGTAGAGATATTTCACTTCTTTGATTAATTTTAATCCTAGGTATCTTATTTTATGTGTAGCTATTAAAAATGGGATTACTCTCTTGATTTTTTTTTCAGATAGTTACATGTTGGCATGTAGAAATGCTACTGATTTTTGTATGTTGATTTTGTAGCCTGCAACTTTACTGACTTTGTTTATCAGTTCTAATAGTTTTTTTGGTGGCGGAGTCTTTAGGTTTTGACAAGTACAAGAACATATCATCTGCAAACAAGGATAATTTGATTTCTTCCACTCCAATTTGGATGCCCTTTCCTTCTTTCTCTTGTATGATTCCTCTAGCTAGGACTTCCAGTACTATGTTGAATAACAGTGGTGAAAGTGGGCATCCTTGTCGTGTTTCAGATCTTAGAGGAAAGGCTTTCAGTTCTTCTCCATTTAATATGATACTAGCTGTGGGTCTGCCATATAGGGCTTTTATTATGTTGAGGTATGTTCCTTCTCTGCGCAGTATTTTGAGTTTTTTTTTATCATGAAGAGATGAATTTTATCAAATGCTTTTTCAGCATCCATTTAAATGATCATATGGTTTTTGTTCTTCATTCTGTTGATATGATGTATCACATTGACTGATTTGTGTTTATTGAACCATCCTTGCATAATGGGGTAAATCCAACTTGGTCATGATGAATGGCCCTTTTATGGAGTTATGGAATTGGGTTTGCTAGTATTTTGTTGAAGATTTTTGCATCATTGTTCATCATTGATAGTGGCCTGTAATTCTCTATTTTTTTGATGAGTCTTTGTGTGGTTTTCATATCAGGGTAATACTGTTCTTGTAGAATCAGTTTGGAAGTATTCTTTCCTCCTCTATTTTTTGGAATAGTTTGAGTAGGACTGGTATTGGTTCTTTCTTAAATGTTTGGTAGAATTTAGCAGTGAAGTCATTGAGTCCTGGGCTTTTCTTTACCAGGAGACTTTTTATTATGGCTTTGATCTCATTACTCACTATTGGTGTATTCAGGTTTTGGGTTTCTTCATGGTTCAATCTTGGTAGGTTGTATGTGTCTAGGAATTTGTACATTTCTTCTTGGTTTTCCAATTTATTGGCATATAGTTGCTCATAGTAGCCACTAATGATCCTTTGAATTTCTAGAGTATCCATTGTAATGTCTCCTTTTTCATCTCTGATTTTATCTATTTGGATATTCTCTCTCTCTTTTTTCTGTCAGGCTAAAGGTTGGCCAATTTTGTTTAACTCTTGAAAAAAACTTTTTGATTCATTAATCTTTTGCATTGTTTTCTTCATTTCAGTATCTGCTGTGATTCTTACTGTTCTACTAATTTTGAATTTGTTTTTCTCTTCTTTTTCTAGTTCTTTTAGATGTATCATTAGGTTGTTTATTTGAAGTTTGTCTTCTTATTTGGTGTAGGCACTTATAGCTATAAACTTTCCTCTTAGTATGCTTTTGCTGTATCCCATAGGTCTTGGTATGTTGTGTTTCCGTTATCATTTGTTTTAAGACATTTTTCCATTTCCTTATTAATTAATTCACTAACCTACTGCTCATTCAGGAGTATATGTTTAATTGTCATGTATTTGTATAGTTTCCAAATTTCCTCTTGCTATTGATTTCTAGTTTTATTCCATTGTGGTTAGAGAAGATGCTTGATAATACTTCAATTTCTTTTGAATGTTCTAAGCTTGTTTTGTGATTTAATACATGGTCTAGCCTTGAGAATGATCTATGTGCTGAGGAGAAGAATGTGTATTATGGAGCCATGGGATGAAATGTTCTGTAAATATTTATTAGGTCCATTTGTTCTATAGTGCAGATTAAGTCTGATGTTTCTTTGTTGGTTTTCAGTCTGAAAGATCTGTCTGTCCAATGCTGAAAGTAGGTTGTTGAAGTCTCCAGCTATGTATGTATTGGGACTTATTTCTCTTTATAGCTCTAATATTTTGCTTTATATAGCTGGGTTCTCTAGTGTTGGGGGATGTATATATTTAAAATTATTATAATCTTTTGCTGAACTGACCCCTTTATCATTATTCAGTGACTTTTTTGTCTCTTCTTACAGTTTTTGTCTTTAAATATATTTTGTCTGATACAAGTATTCCTGGTTTTTTTGGTTTTTATTGGCATGAAATATGTTTTCCATCCCTTCATTTTCAGTCTATGTGTGTCTTTATCAGTGAAATGTGTTTCTGATAGGCAACAGATTTTGGGGTCTTTTTAAAATCCATTCAGCTAGTCTATGCCTTTTGATTGAAAAATTTAGTCCATTTACATTCAATGTTATTATTTTTTAGTAAGGACTTACTCATTATCATTTTGTTATTTTTTTTCTTGTTCTTTTGTGGTCTTTTCTCTTTATTTTACTCCCTGTTTTCCTTTTAGTGAAGGTGATTTTCTCTGGTGATACGGCTTAGCTTCTTGCTTTTTATTTTTTGTGTATTTGCTGTATGTTTTATGGTTTGAGGTCGCCATGAGGCTTGACAATACTATCTTATAACCCGTTATTTTAAACTGACAATGACTTAACACTCTTTGTGTAAGCAAACTACCAACCAAGCAAAGAGAAAACTAATAAGATAGTACGCCTTAACTTTGTACCCCCCACTTGTTAACATTTTGTTGTCTCCATTTATATCTTATTATACTGTTTATGTCTTGAAAAATTATAGTTATTAGTTTTTAGTGGTTCCTTGTTTAGTCTTTTTACTTAAGAGTGGGTCCCAGCACTTTGGGAGGGTAAGGTGGGTGAATCACCTTAGGTCAGGAGCTTAATACCAGCCTGGTCAACAGGGTGAAACACTAGCTCTACTAAAAAAAAAAAATACAAAAAAATTATCTGGGTGTGGTGGTGGGTAGCTGTAATAGCAGCTACTTGGGAGGTTGAGGCAGGAGAATGACTTGAACCTGGGAGGCGGAGGTTGCAGTGAGCTGATACTGCGCCACTACACTCTAGACTGGGTGACAGAGTGAGACTCCATCTCAAAACAAAAAACAAAGAATAGTTTATACAACATAGTTACAGTATTATAATATTCTGTGTTCTTCTGTCTACTTACTATTACCAGTGAGTTTTGTACCTTCAGATGATTTCTTATTGATCATTAACATTCTTTTCTTTCTAATTGAAGTATTTCCTTTAGAATTTCTTGTAGGACAGGCCTGATGCTGATGAAATCCCTCAACCTTTTTTTTTTTTTTTTTTTTTTTTTTTGTCTCAGAAAGTCTTTATTTCTCCATATTTGAAGGATATTTTTGCCAGATATGCTATTCTGGGGTAAAATTCTTTTTCCTTCAGAACTTCAAATATGTCATTCCACTTTCTCATGGCCTATAAGATTTCCCCTGAAAAATCTGCTGCCAGATATACTGGAGCCCTGTTGTATGTGATTTGTTTCTTTTCTTGTGCTTTTAGGATTCTTTCTTTATCCCTGATCTTTGGGAGTTTGATTATTAAATGCCTTGAGGTGGTCTTCTTTGGGTTAAATCTACTTGGTGTTCTGTTAACCTTCTTGTACTTGGATATTGATATCTGTTATTATCCCTTTGAATACACTTTCTACCCCTATTGCTTTCTCTACCTCCTCTTTAAGGCCAATAACTCTTAGATTCGCCCTTTTGAGCCTATATTCTAGATCCTGCAGGCATGCTTTATTGTTTTTTATTCTTTTGTTTTGTCTCCTCTGTATTTTCAAATAGCCTGTTTTCAAACTCACTAATTATTTCTTCTGCTTTGACCAGTTCTGCTCTTAAAAGACTGTGATGCATTCTTCTGTATGCCAATTGCATTTTTCAGCTCCAGAATTTCTGCTTGGTTCTTTTTAATTATTTTAATCTCTTTGTTACATTTTTTTGATACAATTATGAATTCCTTCTCTGTGTTATCTTGAATTTCTTTGAGTGTCCTCAACACAGCTATTTTGAATTCTCTGTCTCAAAGGTCACGTATCTGTTTCTCCAGGATTGGTCCCTGGTGACTTACTTAGTTCATTTGGAGAGATTATAGTTTCTTGGATGCTGTTGATGCTTAGAGATATTCTTTGGTGTCTGAGCATTGAAGATCTAGTTATTTATTGTTGTCTTCTCAGTCTGGACTTGTTTTGCTTGTCCTTCATGGGAAGACTTTCAGATATTCGAAAGGACTTAGGTCTTGTGATATAAACTGTATCTGCTTTAGAGGGCACGCCAATCTCATTAATGCTGTGGTTCTTGCAGACTCATAGAGGTACTGCCTTGATAGTCTTGGACAAGGTCCAAAAGAATTCTCTAGATTACCAGGCAGAGACTGTTCTTTTCTGTTAGTTTCTTCCGAATGGACAGTCTCTTTTTCTGTTCTGAGCGATCTGGAGCTGCTGGTGGTATGACAAAGCACACCCTGTGTCCACCACCACTAGGACTGCACTGGGTCAAACCTGAAGCCAGAACAGCACTGGGACTCACCTGAGGCCTGCTGTAACCACTCCCTACCTATGACTATACTTGGTCAAGGCCCCGAGGCAAAGCAAGCCTGGCCTGTGTCCTTTCCTTTATGTTGGTGAGTTCTCCCAGGCCCTGGGCATGTCCAGAGGTACCATCCAGGAATCAAGGACTAGAATCAAAAACCTTGGAAGTCTACCTGGTGTTCTATTGTCCTGTGGCTGAGTTGGAACTCAAGCCACAAGATGGAGTCTTTACCACTCTCCCCTTCCATTTGCAGAGGCAGAGGGCCCTCACCCCATTGCCCCTGCTACAATAGGCCCACAGGAAGTACTGCCAGACTACCACCAGTATTTCCTTAAAGCCCAAGGACTCTTCAGTCAGCTTCCTGACTGAAACTGAATTGTGGTGAATGCTTCCTGGCCTGGGATTCACCCTTCAGGGCAGTGGGCTCTGCTCTGGCCCAGGGCAGGTCTAAAAATGCTGCCCAAGAGCTAAGACTTGGAATCGGAGAACCGAAGAGCCCACTTACTGCTTTATCCTCACTGTGACTGATCTGATATGTAGTGTGCAACACCAAGTCCCCTTTGCTTTTCCCTCTGCTTTTCTTAAGTAGAAAGAGTCTCGCCCCATAAACACCACAGCTGGGAATGTGCTGAGTCTCATCTGAAGGCAGTGAGAGTCAGAGTCTCACCCAGGGTCCTCAATGTATTACCTGGGTATTGCTGATGGTTATTCAGGGCCCAAGGACTCTTTAGTTAGTAGGTGATGAATCCTGCCAGGACTGGGTTCTTCCTTTTAAGGAGCAGATTTCCTTTGGCCCAGGGTGTGTCTAGAAATGTCTTCCAGGATCTAGGGCCTGGAAAGAGGGTGCCTCATAACTCTGATTGTTGCTATATCCTGCTCTGGCTGAACTGGTATCCAAGATGTAAGACAAAGTCCTCACTCTTCCCTCTCCTCTCCTCAAGTGGAGGGAAGGAGTATCTTTTGGAGCTGTGAGCTGCACAGCCTGAGGTTAGGGGAGGGGTGATGCCAGGACTCTCTCAGATATGCTGGCTTCTGTCTCAGTAGGTCATATTCCCCCTACCCCAGTCCACTGGCTGGGGCCCAGTTCAGCACTAGGACTCATCTAGGAGTTGCACTCTTTGCAACCTAGACTGTGTTTTAAGTTTAGTTAGAGCCCCAGAGCACTTTTGCTTGCAGTGGCAAGGCTTGTGGGAACTCAAGTTCAGACCACTGAGATCAGTGATTCTCCTCTGGTTAGGGCTAGTTTAAATGCTCCCTCTGTAGGTAGTTGTCAGCAGAGTTTGGTGTGGTCTTGTTTTCTGTTATAATAGGGCATCACTGAGTTCAGTGCCTCACAAATCCTTTGATCTCCCTCTCTCCAGCATGCCAAAATGCTCTCTGCACCACAGTGCCACTACTGGGAGATGGGTGAGGGGTGGTATCATCAATTCAAGACTGTTTTTTCTACCTCTTCCATGCATCTTTCAGTGACATGACTTTAAAACCAGATATTGTGAATGCTCACCTGATTTCTGATTCTTACGAAGGTGCTTTTTGTATGTAGATAGTTGTTAAATTGGTGTCCTGGGTGGTGGTGGGGTGGATGATTAGTGGAGCCTTCTATTCTGCCATCTTGCTCCCACTCCACCTTGTGGCACTTAAATATATTGCTTAATTAAAATGATCAAATGAAGTATCTTGGGGACATGCCAGTTAAAAATATTAATTGATAACAATTATTATCAATTACTCATATTCAAAGTTAGTTCTAGACTCTTTGGCATGACATTTAAAGTCTTACAATACCTCATCAGCATCTTCCAGATTATACGTATATATCTACTTCCACTTCCGTGTAAATTGCATCAACTTTAGTTGAGATTTTGCTGAAAGGAAGTGCCTTCTGGGATTCCTGGTACTTAGTATGTTAGTATATAGAATGTGGCGCCAACTTAAGGAATGTGTGTGCTTGACAGAGGTGATTTGCAATTCAGAATGTTGAGTGAAAAAAGCCTCACTGGACTAGCTTCTGTTTGCAGCTGCTCCTGTCTATATTGGTAGGATTGTGGTCATGTATGCTGGGACCTTTTGATCTAATGTTTCCAAAATTTGAACCTTGAATGTACTATGCTGGTCTTCTACTCTGTGATGAAATAGCTAATGCCAGTCAGAGCCAGTTTACACGATACTCTACACAGAATATTTGTTGTTATTCTGCAAGAGGATCATACCCACATTAACATCAAAAGTATTTCTTCTACTACTGTGGCTGTCATTATTTTAGAGTAAAGATAAAAAGTGAAGGTGAATGGATATAATTTCTCAAATTTTTAAGCCTCAGCTAGTTCTACTGAACTTATTCACTCATTTCAAGAGGTTGAGAAGGAAGGAAATTCAACTGAAACAAACTAATAGTAATACTTCTTCAACATTTATCGTCCTTGGCATTTGCTGCTCAAAGATCAAGGATAGCTTTGTTGGCATTATTTTGGTTTTTAGGTTAAAGAGGAGATAATTTAGAGATTTGTTCTGTGAGCTCCTTTTTCCTTTTAAAAAACACAGACAAAGGAGGACAGAATAGAATAACAAACTCCCATGTACATCTTAATTAAAACAATATTAAATTCATGGGCCATTTTCTATCAATTTTCTTATCCTGGGTTATTTTGAACCAAACCCCAGATATAAATTAATTTCATTTTTAATTATTTCAGTATTTATGTCTAAAGCTACTTACCCTTTTATTTTAAAAGGGAATGGCAGGCTATGAGGTCTTATAAAACAAAACAGTATTTTTAATTAACTTTTTTTTTCCCCTTGGGTCAGTACCTACTAGTTTGTTTTCTGGGTTTTGTGGTTATTGTATGTGTAACTTTATAAGAAACTGCCTAATTCTTTTCCAAGTGAATGTGTCATTTTGCACTCTCACCAGCAATGTTAAAGAGTTCCATTTGCTCCACATGCAGGCCAAAACTTTGTATGGTCAATCTTTTTAATTTTAGACATTCTACTGGGTATGTAGTTATAGCTCAGTATATATATAATTTGCACTTTCCTAATGAATAGTAATATTGAGTGTCTTATTTTCCTTTTATGTATATATTTGTGGAAGTGTCTGATCAACTCTTTTAGTCAATTTTTATCAGATTGTTTGATTCTTACTGTTGAATTGGAGTACCTTTTTTACTTATCTGAATACAAGCCCTTTATCAGAGATGTTTTGAAAATAATTTCTTCCAATCTATATCTTGTCTTTTCATCTCTTAAGAGTGACTTTGAAAGAGCAAACATTTTTAGTTTGATAAACTCTAATTTATCAGTTTTTAAAATAATTTATCCATTTTGTCATCAAAAAAATCTTTATCTACCTTTATGAAGATGTTTGAGGTTTCTTCTATAAATTTTACAGGTTTTACTTTAAGATCCAGGTGTATATTTCATTTTGAGTTATTTTTTGTAGATGATATGGGGTAATGGTTGAGATTGATTTTTCTTTTTATGTAGCTATTTGCTGAAAAGACTTCCTTGTTCCCATTGTATTACTTTGGCACCTTTTTCTTTTAAAACTAATTGAGTATATCTATGTAAATCTACTTCTGGGCTCTCTATTTTGTTTCATTGACCTATGTGTTTTTTCCTCATGCCAATACCACACTGCCTTGATTACTATAGCTTTATTGCAGCTGTTGTAATCAGGTAGTGTTGGTCTTCTAAGTTCATCTTTCTTTTTAATCATTTCTTTCTGGCTATTCCATGACTAGCTTATCAGTTTCTGCCAAAAAAGTATATTTCAATTTTGATTGGTGCTGTTTTGAATCTATTGATCAATTTGGGGAACAATAACATCTGAACCATGTAAAGTCTTAGAACAATATTCTATATCTCTCCATTTATTTAGGTCTTTATTTCTCTCATTTGTATTTTCGGTGTAGAGATCTTGCCATGTTTTGTTAAATTTATTTCTAAATGTTTCATTGTTTTGATGTTATTACAGATAGTATTTTTTTTTTAAATTTTAAATTCTAAGATTTTTGTTGTTAGAATATAGAAATATAATTGATTTTTATTGACTGATCTTGAATCTTGGGACCTTGCTAAACACTTATTCTAGTAGCTTTTTTTTTTTTCTTTAAGTGAATTACTTAGAATTTTTGACACAGATGATCACATCATTTGTAAATAAAGACAAGTTTATGTCTTACTTCCTAATCTATATGCCCTTTATTTCTTTTTCTTTCCTGATTGCACTGTCTATAACCTTCAGTATAATGTTGAATAGAAGGGGTGAGAGCAGGCACTGTGCCCCATTTCTAAACCTTAGACAAATTAATGTTGTCTTTAACCATTAAGTATGATGTGAGCTGTAGGTTTTTACATGCCACATGGTATGATGCTCTTTACCATCAGAATGAGGACATTCTCTTCTATTACTAGTTTGTAAGAATGTTTTTCATAAATGGTTATTAAATTTCAACAAATGCTTTTTCTTCATCTATTGAAATAAATAATGTACTTTTTCTTCTTAGTCTATTAGTATGGTGGATTACATTATTGATTTTCAAATATTAAACAAATTTTGCATTCCTAGGATAAATCTTACAATGATTATGGTATTTTATCTTTTCTATGGATTTCTGGAATAGGTTTGCTTAATTTTGTTTTAGAATATTAATACCTATGGCATGGCTGAGGGTGGGTCCTACAAAAGCTAAAAGCACATTGCTTCTGAGTGTCCTGCTTCTGTAATTGCTGCTCTACTTGTCGAATGTATCTACCCTGAGTCTTTTCTCCATAATTGTGCCCTTAACCAACCTTGCAGGGCCATGCAGCCTCCTGCTGTATTACGTACTCCTCAAGACAAGAGTTCGGTTGCAGTCTGTGTATCCCCAGCTCAAAATCATGTTTTTGGAATCCTGGAGGTTTCTATGGCTGGCTTTTGCACCCGATCCTTTAGGTCTTGAGCAACTGGAACCACCCTCAGAGTTAGAAACCACAAGTAAAACCCAACTATTTAAAAAGCAACTGGAACCACCCTCAGGGTTAGAAGCCACAAGTAAAACCCAACTATTTAAAAAGTCCTAGTTGACTTCTGTATCTGTGAAACATAAAGTTGGCTTCTAGGAATCTCCCACTTCCTCTTTTAAAGGCAACAAAATTTTGAATTCTAGCAAAACTGCTGGCCTCTTCCTCCCTATTTCCTGACCCAGTCCCAGTTGTCCAGTAATATCCTGTGCTTTGGTCACCCAAAAACCTATCCTTGTACATAATTTTATACTATAGAATAAAGATTGATCCCAGGCATTTTTCTCCTGTTATCACTTAGATAGCTCTATAGATGGAAAATAGGAAAGAAGGAAGGAAAATAAGAGTATTAACATTTATGTTCATGAGGGATATTTGCTGTAGTTTTTCTTTTGTATAATAATTTTGTCTGATTTTGGTATTATAAAAATGCTGGTCTCATAAAATGAGTTGGAAGCATTTTCTCTCCCTCTTTTTTTCTGTATATATTTGTGCAGAAGTGGTATTTTTTTCCTTAAGTGTTTGGTAGAGTTCACCGGTTGAAGCCATCTGGTCCTGAAGATTATTTGTGGGAAGATTTTAAATTACAAAATAAATTTCTTTAATGGATATATATGGTTATTAGAATTGTCTATTTCTTTTGATATCAATTTGGTAATTTTTATCAAATTGTTATTTCATTTCATCTAAATTATTAAATTTACCATTGTTTTTTAAAAGAATACATTATCATTTGAATGTAGGATTTGTAATTATGTTCCTCTCTCATTTTGATACTGACAATTCATGTATTCTTTCTTTCCTCACTTGATGTACTAGAGGTTTATCAAATTTATTCATTTTTTTAATGAAATTGACTTTTGATATCATTGATTTGCTCTATTTCTTGTTTTGTGTTTAATTGATTCCTGCTGTGTTCCCTTTCCTTCATTCTGCTTAATTTCATTTAATTTGTACTTCTTTTTCTTATGCGGAAGCTTAGATAATTATTTGAGGCCTTTATTTCTCCTTTCTGATATAAGTAATTATTGCTATGAGTTATAAATATGTTGTGTTTTTATTTTCATTCCATTCAAAATATGTTCTAATTTCCTTTGATTTTTTCTTCATTGACGCATATTAATTATAGTGTTATTGTAAATTTCTGAATATTTGGTGACATTCTAGATATTATCCTTTAATTAATTTCTAGTTTAATTTCACTTTTAGTAGTGTAGTTAGCTATACTTTTAGCTAGTGTAGTTTAGTAGTGAGCTTGTAGGCACAAGCCTCAGCTATTCTGAGGATGATGTGGGAGGATTTCTTTAGGCCAGGAGTTTTGAGACCAGCCTGGGCAACATAGCAACACCCCATTTCTAAAAAGGAAACATTTTGGTGAGAAAATAAATTTAATAATCTTTTCAAATTTATTCATGTTTGTTTTATAGCAGAAAATATGGTTTACATTGGTGAATATTCCATTTGTACTTGATAAAATGTTTATTATATTGCTATTGAGTAACGTGTTCTAAATTGTCAATTTAGTCAAGTTGATTATGTTGTTCAAATCTTACAATTTTTATTTATTTTATGTGTTCCATTTATTACTAATAGTGGAGTGTGTGGAAATATTCAACTTTATTTGTGAATTTTTCCTTTTAGTTTTATATATTTTGAAACCCTGGTGTTACGTGCATGAACATTTGTATTTGTTATATCTTCTTGATGGACTGACCACTTAAAAAAAGAATGCTTCTTTTTATCCCTAGAAATATTTATTGTGTTAAATGTACTTTATCTGATATTGATATATAACCACATCACTGTTTTCTTGGTGTATCTTTTTTCATAGTTTTGCCTTAACCTATTCATGTCTTTATATTTAAAGTAGATTCCTTATAATCAGCATGTAGTTGACTCCTTCCATTTTTATCCAATCTGGCAACCTCTGCCTTTTAATGTGAGTATTTAGATCACTTAAATTTAATTCAGTCGTTAATATGATGGGTCTCAATCTACTAATTTTTAATTTTTAAAAATTCATCCCACTTGTTTTCTCTTTCCTTTTCCCTCTTTTCCTGCCCTCATTTGATTTGAATATTTTTGATGACTTTTTCTTTATAATGGCCTTATAGTTATGACTCTTTATTTTCTCATGGTTGCTCTAGGGTTTACAATGTGAATCTTTATCTTAGTGCAGTCAACCTTCAAATAGTGTTATGCCACTTCATATAAAGAACCTTATAACAGTATACTTTCTTTTACTTCTTCCTATCTCCTGTGCTATTGTTATACATTTTACATTCACATATGTTATAAGCTTCACATTGCTATTATTTTGGTTTGTAACAGTTATCTCTTAACATGATTCAAAATGAGAAATAGATATTTATAATTCCCACATACTTATTTCAGATGCTCTTTATTCTTTTCTGTAGATCTAAATTTCGCCATAGTATTCTTCTCCTTTAGCCTAAAAAACTTCCTTTGACATTTCTTATAGTGCATGTCTGCTGGCAATGAAGTTCATCAACTTTTGAGTTTTGGAAATAAAATGTCTTTATTTTTCCTTTTTTTCGAAAAGATTTTTCTTTGAATATAAATTTCTAGGTTGATAGTTTTTTAAATTTTTGTTTTAAGCACTTTAATGATATTATTTTATTGTCTTCTGCTTTGTAAAGTTTGTTATGGAAGTCTTGGAAAGACTTTTATTGAAAAATTTTCTCTGTATATAGAAATGTATATAATGTGCCTTTTGAAATGACCCATTATATTTTCTCTTCATTACTGATTTTTAGCAATTTGAGTGTGATCTTCATTGGCGGGATTTTATGTATGATTATTCTTCCTGGGATGAGTTGAGCTGCTTGGGTCTGTGAATATATATTAAGAACTTGAAGGGTCTGAGATTTTACCCTACTTTCCAAGCTAACAAGTTAGCTTACTACAGTTTCATGGAGTACTTAATTACTCACAGTAATAGTAGTAGCTAGAGTATCAACACTTCTCTGATCTTCAGTTACTACAAGGTTATGTGAAGAGGTCCAGGTGAAATTTGAACTTCAGTTAAGCTACGTTACAGACAAAGACTCTAAACTTAGGGAATCTGAATCTTTTATAAAGGGCAGTATGCATGTCTTCCTTTTACTCTAGATAGGAAAATAAAGGTATCTCTTATCTTACATTATCTTCCAAGACTGTAAACAAATCTACCCCTTTTTCAGAACAAGACACTATTTTTGCATTCCAAGGCTATTGGCAATACAAACATATTTCAAAAGATAGTTCAGGGCAAAAATAGAATGTCTCTGCTTATAATATGTGTAGTAATGTGAGAGACACATGGAAAACAATTTCCCTCTGGTATATAGTTTTTATCAATTTTGGAAAATTTTTAGCGATTGTTTTTAAAGATATTTTTTAGCCCCTTATTCTAGTACTCCAGTTGCATACATTTTAGATTGCCTGATATTATCCTATAGGTCACTTTCGTTTTGTTCATTTTCTTCAGTCTTTTTTATTGACTGTATTTTGGGTAGTTCTTACAGTTATATTTTCAAGTTTATTGGATCTCTGTGTCTGCAGTGTATAAAATGCTATCAGTCCCTTTCAGTGTAATTTCATTTTAGGGATTTTTTAATCTCTAAAGATTCCATTAGTTGTGTATTTTATGTCTTCTATTTATGTTCTCATTGTATGGATGCTTTCCTCTATCTTGAACATATGAAGCATATTTATAGTAAGTAGTTTAAGATCTTCATTAGTTAATTCCATTATCTCTGTTATTTTTTGAGTATTTCTGTTGTTTTTCTGATTATTGCTCATATTTTTCTCCGTCTTCACTTGCCTTGAAATTTGTTTACCACCTGATGTCCAGCATCTGAAAATTGTTCTATATATTTAGTCTGGTTCTTTAGTTCCTTATGGTAGAAAAACAAGTGAAATCCTTTTTACATCATAATGGCTGGAAGCAGATTTCTTTCATTTCTTCTTAATCTATTAGCTGAAATCTAAAAATGAAACTGCCCTTAATCAACACCTTGGTTATCTTGAGTACAGTTTATGTAAGAAAGGCGTGATTCTTTACTTACTAGTTTTCAAAATGACATTTGTTTCCTAGCACCCAGAGACCAATATATTTTTAAAGTATTGTTATAAACTCAAAATAATATGTTTGATGTGTTTTAAAATGTTGCAGTTATCATTCTGATGAATGCCCACATTATCTCATCTTTGGTCATTAGTAGGCTCTTCAATTTGGCTCTTTGCATCCTTTTGATACAACTTTAATAATCTTTAAATACTTCCTTTCTTTCTGTTATGACAAGAGCCGTGCTTTTTTTGTACTTTCTCTATCCAAGAAAATCTGGAGTCAGGGATTTTTGCAAGGAAACTGCTTCTTTTTAGTGGAAATTGATATTTAGAAATCCAGTAGAGATGCTAGGAGACTCTTAGATTCCTGAAATCATATTTCCATGGGTTGTATCCAATCTAGGACACTCATGTGAGTATAATTTGAAGGTAGATGAAACTACCATCCCCATAGATAATTATTCTACATGTTTATAAGGGAGCAGCAGATACTATCTATCAAGTTCTGGAAAATGGTACTCAGATCAGAGGACATTATTAAGTAATAAATTGTACAAGTTTGACTGGATAATTTAGACATGAATAATTTTTTAGACAAAAGAAATCAGAAAGAGAGTACCCAGAATAAAACTGAAATGAAGAGACAACTACAGTAAAAATCTGGAGGGGTTGGGTGGAGTGGAAGAAATCTAGTTTTAAGGAATGCAATTGAAAGTACAGATGTCTAATAGAGAGGATGGATGCATTTAGAATGGTGAATAAAAAGAAGAACTGGAGAGTCCCCAAGGCCCTGGAGCTCTTAGCAGGAGGCAGACATTAACTGCACTTGGGAAGCCTCATTGTATTCATCAGGGCAGCATAAGAAATGGATTTAGGTGAATGGGCTGATGACTAGTGACATGAAACTACACTAATGTGACTCGTGTGTCCTCATTATAGATCCGTAACTGACAGAGAAGGAATACTCTTATTTGATAATCAGGGTGTCCTCTTTTTTGAACAGTGCTGGAATTTTGTCCCTCTGATTTCTAATTTTATACACTACAGTCCAATCCTCTTATGATTTAGAGATCCAGTATAGATGCTAGGAGAGTCTTAGATTCCTAAAATCATATTTCCATGGGTTACATCCAATCTAGAACTGCTCATGTGAGTCTAATTTGAAGGTAGACAAAACTGCCATCCCTATAGATAATTATTCTACATGTTAATAAAGGAGCAGCAGATACTGTCGATCAAATTCTGGAAAACAGTACTCAGATCAGAGGGCATTATGAAGTAATAAATTGTACAAATTTGTCTGGATAATTGTACAAGTTTGATGGAAACTGGAGAGCCACAACCAGTTTCTACCCAGGGACAGTTCCCCTACTGGCCTGAAGCCTGTGCTATTCAACCCAGTAAATTAAACACTGGGGAATGAATGAATAAATAAATAAAGTGTATACCACCAGGGAACAAGGTAAGCTTCAAGAGACCTCTGCTATTCCAACCCCATGGGAGACTGTGAACTTGCCCACACATTGAGCACATTGCTACTATAATCAATATCTAAGAAAGCCATCATATAAAGACTATATAATCAAGGAACTCACATAGAATCTTCACGCCTGAAAACATTAGGAGCCAAATTAGGCTATAATAAATTATAAACATTAAAGTCACATCCTTAAGGGGAAAAAAAAAGAAATTAAACCAGTCACATAAAAAATAAATTCAAGAATAATTAGAAAAAATAGTCTACACAAATGAGAAGGAACCAGAAAATGATTCTGGTAATATGACAAAACTGGGTTCTATAACAACCTCAAAAGATCACATTAGCTCTCCAGCAATGGATCCAAACCAAGAAAAAATCTTTGAAATGCCAGATACAGAATTCAAAAGGTTAATTATTAAGCTACTCAAGGAGACACCAGAGAAAGGTAAAATCCAATATAAATTAAAAAACAATTCAGGATATGAATGAAAATTTTTCTAAAGAAATATATTTTTTAAAGAAAAGCCAATCAGAACTTCTGGAAATGAAAGGCATGTTTAGGGAATTACAAAATGCACTGGAAAGTTATGAAACAAAAGGTTGATATGCACCAGGATAGAACCTCTTGAAAGCATAAAACTTGAAGGGCCTATAAAACAGTAACACAATGGAAAACACAAAATATCCAGGTAACAAGTAACATGATGACTGGAACAGCACCTCAAATCTCACTATTAATGTTGAATGTAAATGGCCTAAGTGTTCCACCTAAAAGATAGATTGGCAGAATGAATAAAAAATCACAAAACAAGTATCTACTGTCTTTGAGACTCACTAACATGTAAGGATTCATATAAACTTAAGGAAAAGGAGTGAAAAAAGACAGTTCCATGCAAATGGAAACCAAAAGTGAGCGGGAGTAGCCATTCTTAGATAAAGCAGACTTTAAAGTAAGAATAACAATAATAAAAAAGGAGACCATTATATAATGATAAAAGGATCATTTCAACAAGAAAACATCATAATCCTAAGCTTATATGTACCTGACACTGGAACTCCCATATTCATAAAAAACCTTTACTACTAGACCTAAGAAATGAGATAGACAACACCACAATAATAGTGGGAGACTACAACACTCCACTGACAGCATTAGACAGATCATCAAGACAGAAAATCAACAAAGAAATGATGGACTTAAACTACACTCTAGAATGAATGGACCTAATAGATATTTACAGAACATCCTACCCAACAACTGCAGAATATACAGTCTTGTCATCAGCACATGGAATATTCTTCAAAGACCATATGATAGGCCACAAAAATGCCTCAATACATTTGAACATATCAAAATTATATAAAGTATCTTCTTACACCACAGTGGAATAAAAATAGAAATCACTTCAAAAGGAACTGTCAAAGTTACAAATACATGAAAATTAAGCAATCTGCTCTTGAGTGATTTAAGGAGCTTACCTCAAAATAATAAACACTATCTATGAAAAATCACAGCCAACATCATACTGAATGGGGAAAAGTTGAAAGCATTCTCCCTGAAAACTGGAACAATAGAAGGATGCCCACTTTCACCACTTCTATTCAATGTAGTACCAAAATCCTAGTGAGAACGATCAGGCAAGAGAAAGAAATAAAGGGCATTCCAATTGAAAAACAGGAAGGCAAACTATTACTGTTCACTGATAATATGATCCTATACCTAGAAAACCCTAAAGATTCCTCCAAAGGATTCCTATATTTGATAAGCAAACTTAGTAAAGTCTCAGGTTACAAAATCAATGTATGCAAATCAGTAGCACTGCTATACACCAATAACAACCAAGCAGAGAATCATCTCAAGAACGCAATCCCTTTCATAACAGCTGCAAAAATTAAATAGTTAGGAATATATTTAACCAGGAGGTAAAAGATCTATAAAAGAACTGCAGAACTCTACTGAAAGAAATCATAGATACAAACAAATGGAAACACATCCACACTCATGAACTGGAAGAATCAATCATTGTGAAAATGACACTGCCTAAAGCAATCTACAGATTGAATGCAATTTCTATCAAAATGCCAACATTTTTTTTTCATAAAATTAGAAAAAAAATCCGAAAATTTATGTAAAACCAAAAAAGAGCCTGAATAGCCAAAGCAATCCTAAGCAAAGAGAACAAATCTGGAGGCATCACATTACCGGACTTCAAATTATACTATAAGGCTATAGTTACCAAAACAGCATGGTGCATGTATAAAAGTTGACACATAGACCAATGGAACAGAATAGAAAACCCAGAAATAAAGCCAAATACTTACAACCAAATAATCTTTGACAAAGCCTACAAAAACACAAATTAGGAAAAGAACAGCCTATTTAATAAATGGTGCTGGGAAAACTGGCTAGCCACATGTGGAATAATGAAACTGGATCCTATCTTTCTCCTTATACAAAAATCAACTCAAGATAGATCAAACACACAAGACTTAAAACCTTAAAAACTGTAGAAGATAATCTAGGAAAAACTCTTCTGTATATTGGCCTAGGCAAAGAATTCATGACTCAGATTCCAAAAGCTAATGCAATAAAAACAAAAATAAATAAATGGGACCTAATTAAATTAAAAAGCTTCTACCCAGCAATAATAATAATAATAATCAGAGTAAACAGACAACCCACAGAATGAGGGAAAGTATTTGCAAATCGTGCTTCCAACAAAGGACTAATATCCAGAATCTGCAAGGAACTCAAATAAGCAAGAAAAACCCAAATAATTTCATTAAAAAGTGGGCAAATGATATGAAAAGACATTTCTCAAAAGAAGATACACAAATGGCCAAAAAAATATGGAAAAAATATTCAGCATCACTCTTCATCAAGGAAATGCAAATTAAAACCACAACAAGATGCTATCGTGTTCCTGCAAGAATGAGCATTACTAAAAAACAATAAATGTTGGTGTGTATGTGATGAAAAAGGAATACTTATACACTGTTCTTGAGAATGTAAATTAGTAAAACTTCTATGGAAAACAATGGAGATTTCTTGAAGAACTAAAAGTAATCCCAGCACTTTGGGAGGCTGAGACGGGCGGATCATGAGGTCAGGAGATTGAGACCGTCCTGGCTAACACGGTGAAACCCCGTCTCTACTAAAAAAAAAATACAAAAAACTAGCCAGGCGAGGTGGCAGGCACCTGTAGTCCCAGCTACTCAGGAGGCTGAGGCAGGAAAATAGCGTGAACCCGGGAGGCGGAGCTTGCAGTGAGCTGAGATCTGACCACTGCACTCCAGCCTGGGCGACAGAGCAAGACTCTGTCTCAAAAAAAAAAAAAAAAAAAAAAAAAAAAAAAGAACTAAAAGTAGATCTACCATTCAATCTAGCAATCCTATTACTGGGTGTCTACCCAAAGGAAAAGAGGTCATTATATCGAAATGTATCTGCACACATATGTTTACTGCAGCATAATTCACAATTGCAAAGATATGGAACAAACCTAATTGCCAGTGATCAATGAGTAGATAAAGAAATACACCATGAAATACTACTCAGCCATAAAAAAGAGCAAAATTATATTTTTTTGCAGCAATGTGGGTGGAGCTGGAGGACATTATTCTAAGTGGAATAACACAGGAATAGAAAAACCAAATTCTGTATGTTCTCACTTGTAAGTGGTAGCTAAGCTGTGGGTACACAAAGGCATACAGAATGATAAAATGAACTATGGAGACTCAGAAGGAGGATGGTGTGAGGGGGTGAGGGATAAGAAACTATACAATGGGTACAATGTAAACTACTTGGGTGACGGGTGCACTAAAATCTCAGAAGGATGCACTAAAATCTCAGACTTCACCACTATACAATTCATCTATGTGACCAAAACCACTTGTACCCCAAAAGCTATTGAAATTTAAAAAGTAAATCCCAAAGGATTACTTTATAAACAGAATGCAACTTATTCCAATCCCATAAAATTAATCTGGCTACCTATACCCTAATTTTGAAGTCTTGTTTCCTTGCTCAGACACTGAATCTCAAGGAGTTATTTCATCCCATTATATATCATTTTTTAATAGGACCAAATTTAGGTATTTAAAAAATATATATACAAAGAAAAAATATTTAATTTGTGATATATCTTTAGAAAGGGGAAATATATTCAAGTTGTTTGAAATTTGGAAACAAAGCTATTATTTTATAAGTTAAGTACAAATTAATGTAATCACTTAATGTAGCCATTTCTGATATCTATAGATTCATTATTTCTCTTGGTTAAGACCTGAGTTTCGGCCTGGTGGACCTTATGTTAAGCAAAATAAGTCAAGTACAGAAAAATAAATGCCAATGTTCTCAGTCATATGTGGGAGCTAAAAAAATTTTTGAGCTCACAGAAGCAGAGAATAGAATTGTGGGTACAGACACTGGGAAGGGTAGATTGGGGAGAGGTTGGTTACTGGATACAAAATTACAGCTAGATGGGAAAAATGTGTTCTGGTGTTCTATAGAACTCCAAGGTAAATTTGGTTAACTATAATTTACAGTATATATTCAAAAAGCCAAAAGAGAGGATTCTGAATGTTCCCAACACAAAGAAATAATACATGTCTGAGGTGATGGATATGCTAACTTCCCTAATTTGAACATTACACATTGTACATGTGTATCAAAATATTACTCTGCATACCATAAATATGTTCAATTATTACATGTCAACTAAAAGCAATGAGGAAAAAAGAATAAATGAACAAAAAGCTAACCAAAAAGCAAACAAACAAACAAAAAAAAAAAACAAAAAAGAAGGGCTACCCAAAATAAATTGGGCAAGGAAATAAACAGGCAAAAACCAGAAAATGAATCTAGGTGCCAGCAAGTATATAAAAAGGTGCTAGAATTCCTGTGTAGTTAAGAAATTGCAAATCAGAATATACAATAATATATCACTTCATGCTTATCAGGCTAACAAAATTAAAAAGAATATAATACCTATTGCAGGTGCAGATGTGGGAAAAATGTACACTCACACTTTGATGGTGGAAACGTGAATTGCCACAGCTGTTTTGGAAATTAGTTTGGCAATATCTATTACAAGTAAAACTACACAAAACTTCAAATTTGGAAATTTATCCCCTAGAGATAAAAACTTTGGCCTATTGGGACATCTATAAGAATATTTATTGCTGCATTGTTCATAGTGGCAAAAGAAAACAAACAGAAGAGAAGGAACAAAATGAATACCCAGCATGGAGGAATAGGGGAATATTTTGTGATATACCCCTATCATGAAATACTATACAACCCTGAAAACAAACAATCCAGTTGATTGGGAGGGTTTTTGTGACATATTGTGAGCAAGAAATATAAGATGTGTGTATTACACAATCTGTTTCTGGTCAAGTAAACTATTTATATGGAGGAAAATATAGATGGATATATGCCAGATTGTTAATTAAGATTACAGGGGAGATGGATGGGGTAATATGGGTAACAAGGAGAGAATAAGAAAGAGGTAAACAAAAAGGAAAAGAAGAAAGAGCAAGCATAGGCTCTGGATTTGAACAGTCTAAAAGTCTCTCTAAGAGATTTTCTTCACCTATAAGGAAAGAAAAGTAGAAACTTCTGCAGAGAGTTGAGTACCTGGCACAAAGTAAATTGTAATTGTTATTGTCAAAAAAAGGTAAGCCCATTGATTAATATGATTTTCAAATTTGGAACTCCCATAATTGGCTACCCTCATTCTTAGCTACCTTTTATCATTTTACATGATTACATTTGCATTATTTGAATATACAGATTTTTCTCCCACTGGATTGTACTTTCCTTTCAGGATGGAAGTCTTATTTTATTTTTATTTTTTATTTATTTATTTATTTATTTATTTATTTTATTAAGGGGTAAACAAGCTTTATCCCACGTAATTGCCAATGCAGACATAATAAGCTAATTATAGAATAAGCAAATTAATATAATAAACAAATTGCAATAGGAAGGGAAGAAGGGAAAACAGATATATATTATATATTTACACTCACCAGACTATGGAAGATTCACCACCAGATGGGGAGGCAACAGCCTGAGCTCCTGAGTTGGCCACTTGTCCGTGCACAGATAAGGAGAGGTCTGATGAAGCTTCGGTGCAGTCTGGGACCCTAGCTCATATATATATATATATATATGTACACACACACATATATACACACACACACACACACACATACACACACTTCAAGTTCTAGGGTACATGGGCACAACGTGCAGGTTTATTACATAGGTATACATGTGCCATGTTGGTTTGCTGCACCCATTAACTTGTCATTTATATTAGGTATTTCTCGTAATGCTATCTATCCCCCAGCCCCCCACCCCCAACAGGCCCTGTGTGTGATGTTCCCCTTCCTGTGTCCAAGTGTTCTCATTGTTCAATTCCCACCTACGAATGAGAACATGCGGTGTTTGGTTTTCTGTCCTTGTGATAGTTTGCTCAGAATGATGGTTTCCAGCTTCATCCATGTCCCTGCACATGAACTCATCATTTTTTATGGCTGCATAATATTCCATGGTGTATATGTGTCACATTTTCTTTTTTCTTTTTTTTCTTTCTTTTTTTAAATTAAATTTAATTTTAAGTTCTGGGATGCGTGTGCAGGGCATGCAGGTTTTTATTTATTTATTTTTTATTATACTTTAAGTTCTAGGGTACATGTGCACAATGTGCAGGTTTGTTACATGTGTATACATGTGCCATGTTGGTGTGCTGCACCCATTAACTCGTCATTTACATTAGGTATATCTCCTAATGCTATCCCTTGCCCCTCCCCTCACCCCACAACAGGCCCTGGTGTGTGATGTTCCCCTTCCTGTGTCCAAGTGTTCCCATTGTTCAATTCCCACCTATGAGTGAGAACACGTGGTGTTTGGTTTTCTGTCCTTGTGATAGTTTGCTGAGAATGATGGTTTCCAGCTGCATCCATGTCCCTACAAAGGACATGAACTCATCCTTTTTTATGCCTGCATAGTATTCCATGGTGTATATGTGCCACATTTCCTTAATCCAGTCTATCATTGATGGACATTTGGGTTGGTTCCAAGTCTTTGCTATTGTGAATAGTGCTGCAATAAACATACGTGTGCATGTGTCTTTATAGCAGCATGATTTATCATCCTTTGGGTATGTACCCAGTAATGGGATGGCTGGGTCGAATGGTAGATCTAGTTCTAGATCCTTGAGGAATCGCCATACTGTCTTCCACAATGGTTGAACTAGTTTACTCTTCCATCAACAGTGTAAAAGTGTTCCTATTTCTCCACATCCTTTCCAGCACCTGTTGTTTCCTGACTTTTTAATGATTGCCATTCTAACTGGTGTGAGATGGTATCTCATTGTGGTTTTGATTTGCATTTCTGATGGCCAGTGATGATGAGCATTTTTTCATGTGTCTGTTGGCTGCATAAATGTCTTGTTTTGAGAAGTGTGTGTTCATATCCTATGCCCATTTTTTGATGGGGTTGTTTGTTTTTTTCTTGTAAATTTGTTTGAGTTATTTGTAGATTCTAGATATTCGCCCTTTGTCAGATGAGTAGATTGCAAACATTTTCTCTCAGTCTGTAGGTTGCCTGTTCACTCTGATGGTAGTTTCTTTTGCTGTGCAGAGCTCTTTAGTTTAATTAGAGCCCATTTGTCTATTTTGGCGTTTGTTGCCATTCCTTGCTTTTGGTGTTTTAGACGTGAAGTCCTTGCCCATACCTATGTCTTGAATGGTATTGCCTAGGTTTTCTTCTAGGATTTTTATGTTTTTAGGTCTAACATTTAAGTCTTTAATCCGTCTTGAATTAATTTTTGTATAAGGTGTAAGGAAGGGATCCAGTTTCAGCTTTCTACATATGGTTAGCCAGTTTTCCCAGCACCATTTTTTAAATAGGGAGTCCTTTCCCCATTTCTTGTTTTTGTCAGGTTTGTCAAAGATCAGATGGTTGTAGATGTGTGCTATTATTTCTGAGGGCTCTTTTCTGTTCCGTTGATCTATATCTCTGTTTTGGTACCAGTACCATGCTGTTTTGGTTACTGTAGCCTTGTAGTATAGTTTGAAGTCAGGTAGCATGATGCCTCCAGCTTTGTTCTTTTGGCTTAGGATTGTCTTGGCAATGCGGGCTCTTTTTTGGTCCCATATAAACTTTAAAGTAGTTTTTTCCAATTCTATGAAGAAAGTCACTGGTAGCTTAATGGGGATGGCATTGAATCTATAAATTACCTTGGGCAGTATGGCCGTTTTCACGATATTGATTCTTCCTGTCCATGAGCATGGAATGTTCTTCCATTTGTTTGTGTCCTCTTTTATTTCGTCGAGCAGCAGTTTGTAGTTCTCCTTGAAGAGGACCATCCCATATAAGTTGGATGTAAGTTGGATTCCTAGGTATTTTATTCTCTTTGAAGCAATTGTGAATGGGAGTTCGCTCATGATTTGGCTCTCTGTTTGTCTGTTATTGGTGTATAAGAATGCTTGTGATTTTTGCACGTTGATTTTGTATCCTGAGACTTTGCTGAAGTTGCTTATCAACTTAAGGAGATTTTGGGCTGAGACAATGGGGTTTTCTAAATATACAATCATGTCATCTGCAAACAGGGACAATTTGACTTCCTCTTTTCCTAGTTGAATACCCTTTATTTCTTTCTCCTGCCTGATTGCCCTGGCTAGAACTTCCAACATTATATTGAATAGGAACGGTGAGAGAGGGCATCCCTGTCTTGTGGCAGTTTTCAAAGGGAATACTCCAGTTTTTGCCCATTCAGTATGATATTGGCTGTGGGTTTGTCATAAATAGCTCTTACTATTTTGAGATACATCCCATAAATACTGAAGTTATTGAGAGTTTTAGCATGAAGGGGTGTTGAATTTTGTCAAAGGCCTTTTCTGCATCTATTGAGATAATCTTGTGGTTTTTGTCTTTGGTTCTGTTTATATGCTGGATTACATTTATTGATTTGCATATGTTGAACCAGCCTTGCATCCCAGGGATAAAGCCGACTTGGTCATGGTGGATAAGCTTTTTGATGTGCTGCTGGATTCAGTTTGCCAGTATTTTATTGAGGATTTTTGCCTCAATGTTCATCAGGGATATTGGTCTAAAATTCTCTTTTTTGGGTGTGTGTGTCTCTGCCAGGCTTTGGTATCAGGGTGATGCTGGCCTCATAAAATGAGTTAGGGAGGATTCCCCCTTTTTCTATTGATTGGAATAGTTTCAGAAGGGATGGTACCAGCTCCTCCTTGTACCTCTGGTGGAATTCGGCTGTGAATCCATCTGGTCCTGGACTTTTTTTGGTAGGAAGACTATTAATTATTGCCTCAATTTCAGAGCCTGTTATTGGTGTATTCAGGGATTCAACTTCTTCCTGGTTTAGTCTTGGGAAGGCAGATGTGTCCAGGAATTTATCCATTTCTTCTAGATTTTCTAGTTCATTTGCATAGAGGTGTTTATGGTATTCTCTGAGGGTAGTTTGTATTTCTGTGGGATCGGTGATGATATCCCCTTTATCATTTTTTTTTATTGCATCTATTTGATTCTTCTCTCTTCTCTTCTTTATTAGTCTTCCTAGTGGTCTATCAATTTTGTTGATCAAGAAACCAGCTTCTGGATTCATTGATTTTTTTGGAGGGTTTTTGTTTCTCTATCTCCTTCAGTTCTGCTCTGATCTTAGTTATTTCATTTCTTCTGCTAGCTTTTGAACGTGTTTGCTCTTATTTCTCCAGTTCTTTTAATTGTGATGTTAGGGTGTCAATTTTAGATCTTTCCTGCTTTCTCTTGTGGTCATTTAGTGCTATAAATTTCCCTCTACACACTGCTTTAAATGTGTCCCAGAGATTCTGGTACATTGTGTCTTTGTTCTCACTGTTTTCAATGAATATCTTTATTTCTGCCTCATTTTGTTATTTACCCAGTAGTCATTCAGGAGCAAGTTGTTCAGTTTCCATGTAGTTGTGCAGTTTTGATTGAGTTTCTTAATCCTGAGTTCTAATTTGATTGCACTGTGGTCTGAGAGACAGTTTGTTGTGGTTTCTGTTCTTTTACATTTGCTGAGGGGTGCTT
Organism: Macaca thibetana thibetana; assembly: GCF_024542745.1. Taxonomy (NCBI): domain Eukaryota; kingdom Metazoa; phylum Chordata; class Mammalia; order Primates; family Cercopithecidae; genus Macaca; species Macaca thibetana. Next base: position 69,116,656 of record NC_065584.1, read on the forward strand.
TATTCTGTTGATTTGAGGTGGAGAGTTCTGTAGATGTCTATTAGGTCTACTTGGTGCAGAGCTGAATTCAAGTACTGGATATCCTTTCTAACCTTTTGTCTCATTGTTCTGTCTAATATTGACAGTTGGGTGTTAAAATCTCCTGTTATTGTGTGGGAGTGTAAGTCTCTTTGTAGATCTCTAAGGACTTGCTTTATGAATCTGGGTGCTCCTGTACTGGGTGCATATATATTTAAGATAGTTAGCTCTTCTTGTTGAATTGATCCCTTTATCATTATGTAATGGCCTTCTTTGTCTCTTTTGATCTTTGATGGTTTAAAGTCTGTTTTATCAGAGACTAGGATTGCAACCCCTGCTTTTATTTTCTTTCCATTTGCTTGTTAGGTCTTCCTCCATCCCTTTATTTTGAGCCTGTGTGTGTCTCTGCATGTGAGATGGGTCTCCTGAATACAGCACACTGATGGGTCTTGACTCTTTTTCCAATTTGCCAGTCTGTGTCTTTTAATTGGGGCAGTTAGCCCATTTACATTTAAGGTTCATATGGTTATGTGTGAATTTGATCCTATCATTATGATGTTAACTGGTTATTTTACCCATTAGTTGATGCAGTTTCTTTCTAGCATCGATGGTCTTTACAATTTGGCATGTTTTTGTAGTGACTGGTACCAGTTGTTCCTTTCCATGTTTAGTGCTTCCTTCAGGAGCTCTTGTAAGGCAGGCCTGATGGTGACAAAATCTCTCAGTATTTGTTTGTCTGTAAAGGATTTTATTTCTCCTTCACTTATGAAGCTTCATTTGGCTGTATATGAAATTCTGAGTTGAAAATTCTTTTAGGAATGTTGAATATTGGCCCCCCTCTCTTCTTGCTTGTAGAGTTTCTGCTGAGAGATCCACTGTTAGTCTGATGGGCTTCCCTTTGTGGGTAACCTGACCTTTCTCTCAGGCTACCCTTAACATTTTTTCCTTCATGTCAACCTTGGTGCATTTGACAATTATGTTTCTTTGGGTTGCTCTTCTCGAGGAGTATCTTTGTAGTGTTCTCTCTATTTCCTGGATTTCAGTGTTGACCTGTCTTGCTAGGTTGGGGAAGTTCTCCTGGATAATATCCTGAAGAGTGTTTTCCAGCTTGGTTCCATTCTCCCCATCACTTTCAGGTACACCAATCAAAGGTAGATTGGGTCTTTTCAGATAGTCTCATATTTCTTGGAGGCTTTGTTCATTTCTTTTTATTCTTTTTTCCTCTAAACTTCTCTTCTCACTTTATTTCATTCTTTCGATATTCAACCACTGATACCCTTTCTTCCACTTGATTGAATCTGCTACTGAAGCTTGTGCATGCATCACATAGTTCTCGTGCCATGGTTTACAGCTCCAGTAGGTCATTTAAGGTCTTTTCCACACTATTCTAGTTAGCCATTCGTCTAATCTTTTTTCAAGGTTTTTAGCATCCTTACAATGGGTTTGAACATCCTCCTTTAGCTTGAAGAAGTTTGTTATTACCGACCTTCTGAAGCCTTCTTCCGTCAAGTCGTCAAAGTCATTCTCCATCCAGCTTTGTTCCGTTGCTTGTGAGGAGCTGCGATCATTTGGAGGAGAAAAGGCACTCTGATTTTTAGAATTTTTGGCTCTTCTGCTCTGGTTTCTCCCCATCTTTGTGGTTTTTATTTACCTTTGGTTTTTGATGTTGGTGACCTACAGATGGGGTTTTCGTGTGGATGTCCTTTTTGTTGATGTTGATGCTATTCCTTTCTGTTTGTTAGTTTTCCTTCTAACAATCGGGTCCCTCAGCTGCAGGTCTGTTGGGGTTTGCTGGAGGTCCACTCCAGAACCTGTTTCCCTGGGTATCACCAGCGGGGGCTCAGTTGGAAATGCAGAAATCACCCATGTTCTGTGTTGATCACACTGGGAGCTGCAGACCAGAGCTGTTCCTATTTGGCCATCTTGGAACAGGAATCTCTTATTTTAATTTTAATAACTTACATGCGTTGGATGCTTACTCAGTACCAGGCACTATGGTAAGCATTTACAATGATTATTTAATTCTTGCAGCAGCCCTTTGAGGATAGGGATTTTCTTTGACACTTATTTGAAATATATGAACATTTAGGATTAAAGCACTAATATAATTTGCCCAAAGACACACATCTAGAATTCAGACCTGGGCTGTCCAATATCAAATCCATAATGTTATCAGCTATGATAAATTGATGGGGATATTAATGAGAATAATAACTCTAACCCACTGATAGGTTAAAGGTAGATAGATAGCTAGAGGTAGAAGGCGAGGGAATGAGAGCTACAGCAAGAGAGCAAGAGAGAAAAAAAAGGGCCAATGTGTATAGATATTGAAGTTATCTATACTGACAGAGACTATATTTAGAGAAATAAATATACTAATTTATAAAAAATGAAATGATGTTATTTCTTTTAAAACATGGCTAAACTGAAAAATTGTTATATAGCCATATCTTATAAGTATTTAATCATCTATCTATCATCTGTGTACCTTACTGACACAAACATATGTTTCACAAATAGAGAAAGGTATGGCAAGTACCATACTTACTGTATGGACAGTAAGTTACTAACAGTGGTTATTGTTAAATGGGACTAGTGTGGTTTTTTTTTTTTTTTTTTTTACTTACTTTTTCTGAGTAAATACCATGGATATGTATTGAAAGTTATAGGAAGAAAAGTATAATAGAAGATGTTTTTAATTTAAAGAGCCATCAAAATTAAATATAATCCTTCCTTCTGGCAGAGAAATTTAGGACTACCTCTGGGGAAGTCATAGTTAGGGCTGGCACTGGGAGATTAGGTCACACGACTTAAAAATATGCAAAAAATTTCAGCAGAGAAGATAATATTTCAATGCAATATTTTTAAAAATCAAAATTAATACCAAAAACACCTGATAAAAAGTGTTGAAATTTTAAATAAAGATAGGATAAGACAGGTTTGAGGGTAAGGTGAGATGAGTTGTGCATCTATAGGGTTGGATCCTGTGTTTATGATTCACACTGACAGCAGCAATTTCCATAAATTTTATTTCTCTATGCCAAGAACATTGCCTGCACAATTAACTCTCCAGGAATAAGTCTTTGGTTCTACTTGGCTCTAGGATGTTTACTAATGTATCAAAAAGAATATTACACTGAATTTCCAGTAGCTCTGTCCTTGAATGAATAAAGGTGTTTCAGAACTGACTGTGTAATAACAGACTTGACTAGTCATTTTTAGAATGTATAAGATATTTATCCTCGAACATTTTTTTCTATGAGAATCTCCTATATAATAGTTTTGTGCATCATAATTTCTTGTGAAAGGATAGAACAAGAGGAATTAAAAAAATTAATAAGTGTTTGATTTTACTGAGTGAGAGGCTTAACCAACAAACATTTATTTCTTGCAGTTCTAGAGGCTAGAGCAGTATATATTGAAATGGTCTTCATCAGTGAGTCAATTTTTAGTCTATCTTTTTGGTAGTTTTACATGGAGAGGATAAAATAGACCCCAATCCCTGTGTTTCTCCGGGAAACATATTTAACAGCTTTTGAGTAGCAGCGATTTCTAATCTTTAGAGAGAAGTCAGTATGGTGCTCCTTTAGAGCTGCTTTCTGATGCAAGAAAAGAACCTTGAATCACCCACATTTCATTTAGAAGGAAGAAAGGTGAAGGAAAAAACTCATGACAGAGGAGAGAATTAATATTTTAAGGATAGTTTTTAGATTCATTGTTTTTGGATCAGAACTGTATGAAATTTTTCTCCAGCTATATTAGCATGAAGGTGTTTATATTCCTGAAAAGATATAGGTTATTTTGGGATAGTCATTTTCTTTTCCTTTTTAAATTTTCTTTTCTTTTTTCTCTTTTGCCTCAAAAAAAGCTTTTCAAAATGTCGTCCTTCTCACTCCCTAGTAGAGAATTTGTAATTTATTCAGAGTTACTTCTCTTCTCTGAGCGAACCCACACCAAAAATAATGTATCTTGGGCTATGTTTACATAATATTAGAATAAGAAAAAAGTGAAAAATACTGCAACTACCCTCATGCCAACAACAACAAAGAATTCTTGATTAGAAAGTTGCTGAAATCCCTTTCCTATAATAAAATAAAAATCTGGATTTATTTTAGTAATGTTTTTCCCAACTCACTATTCCCCTGATAATCTAATCAGCAGTGTCAGACTGCCAGTTTAGTAATCCAAAGGTTATTTCCATTAATTAGTTTTACATCCGGATGGCTTGACTCTCTTGCTGCCATATGAAAACTAACAGAGATGAATATGTTGTGCTTAACAAAATAAATAACTCTGCTGTGTTTGAAAAATAGAGTCAATTTGTCTTCTTTCTTTCAGTGGCAGATGCAGGATGACAGCTAAATGAGTGATCAGTCCATTTCAGAGAAAAATGTATATCAATACTGTCAATCATTGCCATTGAACACACATACGTAATTTGATAGGCTAACATACTTCTATAGGCAAGTGATATAAAAGCTACTAAAATTATGGTAATCTCCATCTATGGTGAGAAACTTTGAGACCCTGATCATTTACTTATGTAAGCACTGGAGGTATTTACAAATTACTTCCTGGGGAAAGTTTTGGCCTTGCCGTTGGTCACTTTCTCATTTATCTTCTATTCTGTACCATTTCCTTGGTGGCATCCTCAACTTTCCTCCGGTCAGGTGACTGTTACAGACACAGAGAATGCCATAACATCCAGGTCCCCTCAGCTATTGAGAATGTGTGCACTCTCCTGCTCAACTTTCACTTATCCAACACAAATTTGTTGCAAGTCTATTGTCTTGATCAGTTCAGGCTGTTTTAACAGAATACTGAGTGAGAGGCTTAACCAACAAACATTTATTTCTTGCAGTTCTGGAGGCTAGTAAATCCAAGATCAAGGTGCCTGTCTATCAGGTGTCTGGTGAGGGCCTGCTTCATGGTTGCAGACATTTGTCTTCTCATTGTGTTCTCACATGAGCAAAAGAGAAATCATCCCTCTTGTGTTTTTCCAATAAGCCCAATAATGAGGGCTCTACCATCATGACCTAATAACCTCCCAAAGACCCCACCTCCTAATACTATCACATTGGGGGTGAGGATTTTAACATGTAATTTTTGGAGAACACACAAACATTCAGTCCCTAACACCTTCATGTACCAGGATCTATGCTGGGGACTAAGGCTACGTGGGTGAACAAATGACTGTCAAGATCTTCTTTGAAAGAAATAAAACTTATAGAGAATTTATGGGAAGGTATACAGGCCGTGTGCTCTTCCACATTAGTGGCTCCAAATCTTTTTGAAAAAACTTTTTTTAGTCACAGACCTCTGAGAATTGGATAAATCTAAATAAGTATTGTTCCCTGAAAAATTCAGATCTGCGCAAACATAATTGAATTTTGTGTTCAATTTATATGTATATGTATATTTTTCTGCAGAGGGATGGATGACTGTGGACTCCAGGTCATGAAACTCTATTATAGCTGTTCTCATTTCCATTCACTTAGGAGCAGACCACTTGGCCCTTAGGCCTTTTTTCCTTCCAATGAAATTGGAACTGAACTACTCTAAGGTGTTTTGCTAGTTATGAGATATTACAGTTTTGATGGACATTGACAATCCACCCTGGAAACTGATGCTAATATTTACTATAAGGACATTTTTAAATAATGTGCTCATTGTAGTTAAACTTGTTTTTTGAGGAGCACAACATACATTTTTCTTCAGAACTAATCTGAAGAAAATTTGCTTTTGGTGCAACTGGATTGCTTTTATTTTTAAATTATGGACATGGTAAAATTATTTGTTATCCTTTTTGGATTGTTTGCTGAAAAGCACGAAGACAAATTTGTGATGTATCTCTACCAATTGTTCTGTTTTTATTTTTATCTCCTAACTTTATACTTCATAGTTTTAAGAAACAATTTAAATCAAATGTGTTGACTTTGAAAGATGTCTGTGATATAATGTTAGGTGAAAATGAGTTACTGAGTAATGCAGAGGGTAGGATACCATATTTTGGGAAAACCTCTTTCATATATTTCATTATGAGGAGAGAGATAAATTATACACATTGATTATCAAGGGAGAGGGTTACAACTGAAGGAGGATATGGAGAGACTACTAACTTTTTGTCACTTTGATATTCAATTTATGACAATAAGCACATATTATTTGGTAATTTAGAGAGTACCCTTTCCAAACCATCTCCACTCTCTAATGAATTAGAATTCCTGTCCTTCTAGTAAGGAAGACAAATGTGTCAACCAGCAATTACAATGTAATGGGATAGGTGGAGTGGCAGGAATAGATGTGTCCAGAAAAATACTCATGGGAGAGTAGTTAACTTAGGGAGATGTCACAGAGGAAAACAAGCTCTTGAAGAATGAATAGCAGCTTGCCAAGCACATCAGTGGAGAGAGGGCATTCCTGGAATGGAAAGAAGTGTGTCATGGAGGCAAGGAACAGTATAGGTGTCTGGAGATCTGAGCAGGCCATGCTCTCTCATTGACTGAAACAGCCAGGCCCTCAAGCCACTAGTTATCCTCAACTGATCCTTAAAACTAAGATTAAATTGTATTTCCCTGGCAAGACAACCTGGACTTCTCCACCCTCTCAGATGTGGTTCAGTTAACACTATTCTGGTAACTTATATTACCTAAAACCTACCTGATCAATAAGGAAATAAGTTGATTAGGGCTTGAATATGTAGTCTCCCCATTCCTTCTACCACACCATCACCTACCCTGATGCTGAAGTTTTAATTGCAAATTTCTTCATATGCCATCTTTTCCGAATCTGAGTTGGAAGACTAACTCAGTGAAGAGTGTACAATGGAACGACAACCCAAATATTTGCGTTTAAAACTCCTGCAAAATACTAATTAGACAGTCATGACATAGCACTGAAAAATTACTTGCCTACTTTTCCTACAATAAAAACTCTTGTTTTAGAAAACAAAGTTGATCCAAAAATGGCATTGTGGTTTGCCATGAGTGTGAACCCACACTGGCGTATGCATGAACATTTGGCATTTCCTCCTGGAATGCTTGGACCTCTTAACCCTGCTCTTTGCCCTGCCAGGAGAACTTTCAGCTGCAACAGGGCTGACGTGATCAGCACAAAGGGAGAAGGAGCCTGTGTCCCAACAGAAGATAAGGACAGGGATGGACGGTTTCTCTGGACTTCCTGTTTGTGGGAGCGGCATGTGATTTCCGCCCTGCCTGGTGTCTTTAGAGTTCCATCGGCAGGACGTCTGTTGAGGGTCACCTCAGCAGCAGCCAGTCCCAGACCTCCTCTGCCATCTGAAGCCAATAATGAACTCCATCAAGCCCTCTTGGTTTGCTGTGGGTTAAAGGAATAGTTATATCACAAGCACAGCCTGGCCAATACATAAATGACTGGTACTGTTTTGAGTAAAAGGTCCTAATACTACAGATATTAAAAAAGTGATTCAGTCAGGGAAAGTAACTAAATGGCAGGGAGCATGGAAGACACACACATTTGTCTATTATTTCCTTAACAAAGCACTAAGGTTTTTCTCTCCATCACAGAATTGGACCCTAGAGCCTACATGTTTATAGCAGTGAGGATGCCCTGAGGAGTGTTCAGGAATTCTGACCAGCAGTAGACAGAACATTCAGCATTGCATTAGCACCCCTATTGTCACAATAGGTTAAACCTAGTATATTATCTTATTTTCTTGTATAAGAGACATGGTTGTGATTGTTACTTTTGCTTTCAGAAGAGGATAATAACAAAAATCCATTGTGTGTGTGTGTGTGTGAGAGAGAGAGAGAAACTGGAAGATAAGGATCTAAAATCCCTCATCCCAGTGTTCTCAAGTCTGGCTGCACTTGGGTAGAATCACCTAGGTAGCTTGTTAAACACATACGGGCCTGGGTCCCAGGTCCAGGAGATTCAGATTTATAGCTGGGGCTGAGAATGACTGCTGTGGTTAGTGAGAAAACCTGTTAAAAAGCCACCCCAGGGGTGTACTGATTTTTTTTTCTTTGTTAAGAAGATCTGTGAAGGAAGCAAGGAGTAGCTTGGTGTGGTGGAAATATCATTGGATTTGAATTTGGAAGACTTGAACCTCCTTCTACCGCTTCCTAACTAGCCATGTAATCTTTGACCATTCTGAGCTCAGTTATTTCTTCGATAAAATGACAATATTAGTGCTTAAATGGAAGAATACGGTCATCAAAGGGGATGATGTACGTGGAACTGCCTTGTCAACAGAAATGCACTCTGCTAATGCCCAAAGCAAAAGGATGTGAAGAGGGAGCAGAGATGAGGGTGATACTGCCACAGAACGAGGAGCACCAGGAGCTGCCAGGAGCTGACAGAGGCAAGCTAAGCTTCCCCTTAGAGTCTTCGGAGCGCCTTTGGAGGGAGAGTAGCCCTGGAACACCTTAATTGTAGACATTGGCCTTCTGGAGTTGTGAGAGGTTTATGGTAATTTGGATGGCAGTCCGAGGGCATGAGTACAGATTTTGCTAAGAGAGGCTTTAGGAGAGAAAGCAGGCAGTGTAGACTGACCGTCCCCACAGCGCAGGCTGCCTTGGGGTCTGACTTCTTACTTCTCTCAGTTCTATTTTTGAATTCAGAGTTTTCTGATTGCCATGGAACAAGAGCTAAAGCTCTTGTGTTGAGTTGCACTTGGGGGTGAGCACAGGGTGAAATGGGGAGGGGTAGGGTAGGCACAGATGTATTATGGGGGTTTCATCTGTAATTCAGAAATTTCTTGAGATGTGGAGGAATTGAAGGAAACACAGGCATAAGAACTATCCAGGTCTGGTGAAGTTTGGTTCTTGCTTAATTGTAAAACTGAAAACTAATTAAAAATCGCCATTGGGAATATCATTTGCCTCAAATAGTTAGCATAATAAAGTCCTCAAAAAGTGTCCTATAATCATCATGTTTGCAGTATTGATTTACTTAGTAAATTATTTTGTAGAGAGAATACAAACTTCGGTCCCAACCTGGTTAATTTATGGGAGTCTAATTTAGTTGCTTCTAAATTATTGACACTTTATTGTAAACAATGCAAATTGCATATTTGCTTTTATGCTTGCACTCAACTTTATTGTAGGTCATATAAATGGAATAAATTAAGAGAAAATATCTTGGGACAAATAATTATGTGCTTAGCTATAGTGGTGGTTTGTGAGTAGCCTAAAGAGTCATTTTTGCTGATCTGAAATTTTTAAATTCGTCTGTATCATTTATGGAAAATTTTAAAATGTTGAGTTATTTTATTTTTAGATGCTTTCTGTGTTGTCAGTGATTACATTTTTTAAAAAGCAGACATCCTAAATGAATAAAAGTAAGCAGAACATTCCCAGAAAACTGAAGCCCTCCTTTCTATTTCACTGTAGCATTCTATGAACAGCTATAAGCATTTAGAGGCTATCTCTAAAATTCAAATAGTCCTTTAGTTTCATTTGAGGCATCAAGTACAGAAAAAAGAAATTCTAGCACTCTTTCCCATGTTTATGTAGAAGCTTTAATATCTCTTTGCAAGGGGAGGAGTCTAAATGAGTTCATGAAGGTTTTACTATTATTGTGACATTTAAAATACATTATGACAATTCCTCTTTGTTTCCTGTAGTAACGTAAGCTTCGTCATCTTGTTTCTATTTTATTTTATTGCCCTGGGTATTCCATTTGTTTTTTTGACACATGGCAACTTTTTTAGTATGGTCCTACTGGATTGCTAAATTTAAAGCTGAGCTGTGTGAGTTAAAATTATTGTTGATAGAGTGGGTAATAGGTAGATGAGAGAGAGAGAGAGAGAGAGAGAGAGAGAGAGGCATAAGGATCGAGGCTCTTTTTTGATGGTTTAAAATCTTCAGATTTTTAACAAACTGAATCAGGTAATGTAGTCTCTATTATGAGGGCTGCTCATTAGTTACTCTGTTCACTTTATTGATTCTATTTATTTACCTGATAAGACAAAGAAGATAAAATGCAGTATTACTCATTGAACGTGCTTTATAAACATTGAGCTCAGCTGTAGCATGTGGCTCAAGGTTCATTAATCAATCTGGAAAATATTGATTAAACCTCAGACTTCTCACTTTTTAGAATCAACAACCCAAAATGAGGCCTAGATATGCTAAGAAGGCCTATTGTTGGTGAGAGATTGTGAGACATATGCCTTGTATCATTTGAAGTCAGGATCACCAGAGAACCCGGGAATGTCATTGTAGATTAAAGACTAGCATTTTCTGGGAATGAGTTAGAAAATTTAATTTCTACAAGTCTTTGGAACAAGATTTTAAACAGTTGTGCAAAAAAGTTGTGCACACTGTTAAATCTGCATTATAAATGTAAGTGTTCTTACAAGGTCTTATAAAGCAATGAAACATTTGAATGCCTTAAGGAAAATTTCTTTTTGCAGAGAGGCCTATAGACTCAGTTGGCCTTAATAAGCAACTCCATAGAGACAGACTGTAGGAAAATTGGAGGTAAGGTAGTGACTCCTGCTGGATACTTGCTTAAGCCTTCTAACTTGGATGGATGGTTGGCAGCTGTCTCTGGCTCTGCCAGGTGCTGGGGTTGTGGTAGGTGACAGTGGGATCAGAGCTAAGAGAGTGCTACAGGTTGCACTGAGGTCGATTGCTTTCAGAGGACCAACTAACTTAATAGTTATGTTTACATTCCAGACAGGCCAGACTCCTTTTACTGAGTTCATCGTCTGCGAGACTGCTCATTCTTCTTCTCCAATTTACAGTGGTTCATCTCAACGTACAATTGCTGGATCACCAGCATGAGCTATTTTGGGAATTTGATAAAAATGCAAATTATTGGGCCCCAACTTCTGATCTACTGAATCAGAAGCTCTGAGTTGAGCCCAGAAATTTGTGTTTTAACAAGTTCTCATGGTGATTTTGATCCATGCTGGAGTTTGGGAACCCTGGATTTATATTATTCTCTTTCTCAATTTACTTTCGAGATCTAGATAAGTCTTTTATTTTTCTTAGAAGCCTCTCAGATATATTATACAGCATCTAGCAAATACCTAGTGTGTAAGAAGTGCTTGATAGTTTTTCTACGAACATTAAACACTTCTGTACAGTTTCTGCAGAAAAGGAGAGTGTCTTGGTTCTACTCTTTGGCAACCCCTGCCCCAGCCTTGGTGCCTCTGATTGCCTCTGCTCACCACTAGAAGTGCTCCAGTATTTTGAATCACACAAAATCACAGGTGTTCCATAATAGCAACAAAGCATAGAAACTACTCTCAGAGAGCTGCAAGTAGATTGTGGTGGCCACATAAAGACAATTTTATGGTGGTGTTCAGGTCATATGTTTGTTTGTTTTTGAGACGGAGTTCCATGCTTGTCACCCAGGCTGAAGTACAATGGTGCAATCTCAGCTCACCTGCAACATCTGCCTCCCAGGTTCAAGCGATTCTCCTGCCTCAGCCTCCCAGGTTGCTGCGATTACAGGTGTGTGCCACTGTGCTGTACTGTTTTTTTTTTTAGTAGAATCAGGGTTTCATCATGTTGGTCAGACTGGTCTGAAATTCCTGACCTCAGGCCATCCACCTGCCTCGGCCTCCCACAGTGTTGGGATTACAGGCGTGAGCCACCACACCCAGCCCAGATCATATGTGTATGATGATAATTCTTTCTTAATAATTTACCTAATATTAATATTTTAACCAAATTCTAATGAGACAGCATGTTTTTATATATTTATTGGTAATTTGCCTTTCTTTTATGTGAATTTCCTATTTCTATTAAGATTGTCTTTTTTTTTCTTTTAACCTATTTCTTGGAGTTCTGTTATGTATTCTGATGTTTAATCTTTAGTTGTATGTGTTACAGATATTTTCCACCAAACAGTAATTTGTCTTTTAACTTTATTAGATCTTTTATTGTCTGTTGAAAATTAGGTGATATTTTGTGTCTTATCTAAGAAATACTTCTCTACTCTAAGTCCCAAAGATATTCTTTTAAGCTTGGCTGCTCAGATTTAGCAATTTGAAAAGTCAAAATTATGTAATTATGTCATGAAGAAGGGAATTAATTGTACTTTTTCCTTCTAAAAACTGGCCACTTCAATACTATTTATTCAATAGTTTAATCTTTCCCCCACTGATTTGAATGACAGTATCAACTGCAATTATTTTGTATCCTTATTCTCATAAATACATGTTTATTTCTAATCACATGTTCCAAATTTTGGTTCAGCAAATACAGTGACAATGAAGGTACAATTAGGCTGATGAAAGAAGGGCAGTGGGTATGTAGAGAAAGAAAGATTCTAGTAGAATCAAATCCTTAACCTAAAGGTAAGACACTGAAACCATTCAGGCCTTTTGGTTTGAGTAAGAGGGAGGGCAGTACACTTGTAGTTTGAGGGGCTGTGGGATAATTTCATTATAATTACTTCAGATAAAGCTGTGTACAATGGGGTTGTAAAAGAGTGAGGATTGAAATTCCAACTCTGGACGTGTTACTTAATTTATCTGAGCCAGCCATAAAATGAAAACAATAATATTAAAGTCAGATTCTATGTATTTGCCAATATTTGACCCTTTTGACCCACAAAGATGGGAATTTGCATGTTTCAAGCTAATATCTACCTCAAAGACTTGTTATGAGGATTTAAGAAGTCAATATGTAGAATGCTTGGTGCACAGTTGTCACTCAATAAATATTAGACATATAACATTCAATAGATATTGTTGAATAAAATCATCAAAAAGGCAATCACATTATTTATATAAATATAAGGCCAGTCCTTGGTAATCTCTCCCTAACAGCTACTTCCACACTATGAAATTTTTCCCATCCTGATTACTGAATTATTTTTCAGTGTATTCATAGTTTAGGAGGGGTCTGAGGGTTTTCTTTGACTTTATATTTACTACTTTATGGACATACAAATATTAACATTTCACATGCATATTTTCATTATTTAAAGTATTCATAATTTATTGTTGGTGCTTGGCTTGAAATGGATTTTGAATTGCAATAACACTTATTCCTATTGTGCTTTGGTTTAAGCAGAGAGAAAAACAACTTAAGGCAGTCATCCTTTAGTATATTAGAAAACATTATTCATGTTTTAGTTTAGGCTCTCTCGCATATTACAAAGCCCGATAAATGACTATAGAATGGCTTTAACCCCTCAATAACAGTTATGTTTCCACTTTGGAGCATCTCTAATAGGCAGAGGACCATCAAATCTATTTAAGTGGCATACATTCTACACACTGAAATTTTATCTCCAAATACCAGCGAATAATGAGAAATGGTTTTCAAGGAAGAAGCAAGCAGTGATCATGTTATACAGGAAACAATGTAAAAATTTATGACTAGTTGCATGACTAGAAAAAAGGCAAAAAGAACTAGACACATTGCAGGTTTTTGTTCTTTAAGAAAATCGTCATTGTAACATTATTACCCTTGGGTGTCAGCATCGACCAGGGGTGCTGAAAATCTTGTTTTCATCTTGAATCTTCATCTTGGAGTCACAGCTGTCTTAAGATTTTTCCTAGCTCAGAGATAATGTCCCGTTTTGGGTCAAAAGATCACATAACTTCTTAAAATTGCCAGCAAAATCCATCTGGAGAGTGTCATGCCTACCTTTTGCTTGGCCAGTGGTTCACTGATACTGGTATTGTCTCTTCATTTCTTTCCTTTCTCTGCCAGCATAAAAACGTTCTTGCTAGAGAAGGAAGATATGTAGTGTGTCTCATGCCTATCTCTCTTCTGATTCATCTTTCTTCCCCTGATGCACATTGTAAAAAAGTCTCAGTGATTTGGAAGCATAACATTTTGGAATCTCATACTCTCTTTTTGAAAATTTTGTTTTACTTCTAACCAGAAGAAGGTAGGTGGTGCAGGTGGTGGTAAAAAAAAGCAAAACACAAGGTAACCTCCATGATTCCTCTTTATTTCACTGGTAAAACAAGGAGGTTTGGGTTATATTATGAATATATGGATAAATATTTCATGAGGTTCTTGCTGGCTCCAATAGTTCATGTTACTATCTAACTCCACTTTATCTTAAAAGAAAGAGAAAGGCAGCTCTTCTCAGAGTTTTCTTTCTGTGAATGTGAAAACATCACTGTTTCTTTTAGTAGCTGAGGATACTCTCACCAGAAAAATGTTTACAACTTGACTCTAATCAAGAAACATGGAGTGGAAAAGTCATTAGAATTCCTTTTGTATTCTCAGTACCTGACACATTTAAAAAATGCCTGTTACATTTTTACTTGAATTAGTTGGAGAGAAGTCAGAAAAGTCTGTACCTGGAGTTCTGTACCTGGAGCAAGCTAGTTGCACAACCTTAGCCAGGTCACAAGAACTCCCTGGGTCTTAGTTTTATCACCTCTGTGGTGAGGAGGCTGTTCGAGGTGACCACTAAGGTCTTTCCTAGCTTTAAAATTCTGTGAAACTGGATTACAAAATAAATTGCTCTCTGAAAGCACTGTTTACACTTTTCACAGACATTTATGAGATGAAAAACAGTTATGTTTTAGCACAACAGTTTAAAGTGGTTGTTGCAATAAAAGCAGCAATAATGATTAATCAGATTAACCAGTTTTTACCTGGAATCTCACAGGAAGGGAACATCAGTACCTTAATTTGTTTTCTCTTGAAGCGCAGAGATGGTTGGGGGAGGAATAAAGGAAGGTAGGAAGAAGAACAGGTAAAATGTGTTGGTGTCATGTTGAACAGCTGGAGGAACTAAAAAGGATGAAGGCAGCCCCTGGGCGTGGTGTGCGAGGAGGTTGGAAGGAAGAGTAGGACACTTCCCAGGGCTTTAGCCAGGTCACCATTAGGAAAAACCTACCAGTGTGTGTCTAGGTGTATATGGGCTAGTTACTCTTCCCTGTGAGTCTGTGGTCACTAATTTTTAGCAGTCGTGATCTAGTTGTTTATACTTCCTGGATTTGATTCCAGTTTTTTGGGTGCATTCTTAATGTCTTTGTGCCTCAGCATCTTCACCTTTAAGTTAGGAATAATGATGAAGATTAAATGACAATACATGTAAAATACTAAGATAAGTGTGCAATGAATATTAGCTATTAATAGCAATAAGCATTCAAACATTAGCTGTTATCTTTATTAATACTGTTAATACTACCACCCAGTCATTAGAAGAGAGAAGCTAGCTAATTGCATAAGTGTAAAATGAATAAAGTGTTGAGAAGATATTTGCCACCTTATGATCATCAAAAACTCCTCAAACAACTCTCCCACTAAAAAAAAAAAAAAAAAAAAAAAAAAAAAAAAAATCTTTCCTCTCACATGACTTTAATTCAGTTTATGGCAAAGCTTTCCCTTGAGCAAAGCATTGCCCTTTTGCTGTGGTCCTCTTTCAGAATGAAAATATTCACTGAGGGCAGCATATTAAGCCCTTAAGATCTCATTATAAAATATATCTAAATCTCTTTTCTATATGACAGTTGACAGAGGGAGAACCTTAAATCTGTAAAGAGAAGGCTGTTTGGTCCTGAAAGAGAAAAGGGAAAGTGGGGGTGAGTGGGGAGGCTAAAGGAAAGCAGGAGTCATGAAAACACATGTGCCCTGTATTTCAGAGTTCTGTTCAGCAGAAGAGTGGACGGTACTGTCTTAATTGTGAAAATTTTGGTAGGGGATCATTTCTGGAACCCATAGTGATAGCCTGGGGGTTTAGGAATTTTATATCTAAAATGTAATCTTCATCTGTAACATCATTATATTTTCAAAACTATAAATTCTGCAAGTCATCTTCCTTTGGATATTTTGGTGATATCACCAGTCTTCTGTCACTTCTTGTGTATATTTAATAGAGATACAATGGGGCTTGCTCGGTATGGATCTGAGAGTGAAATAAGCTATGAAAGATAAAAAAGATGAGGACCAAAATATCACCCACAGGACTCTGTATGAAAAGCATGTGATTATAGGATCCTGCAGAGTTAGACAACCCTTGAGAATGATTAATTCTAGCCATAGGAATTACAGAAATATGAATATTGGCAATGAACAAGGATATAGAATATTTAAGAAGCTGAGATTAGAATGGAAAGTCTTTATATAAGAAATTGAATTAAAATCTGATTAACCAAAGTCAGTGCATTCTGGAGTTAACATAATATGATGCATACATATGAGCAATTGAAAAGCTAACCTTTAGCAGAAAGGGTGGATACCAGTCTCTCTTCTCTCTAGTGTCACCTTTACATCCCAGAAAACACATCCTGTTTCTTAGATTGAACCCTTCATGTTTCCCCTTATACAATTCTAAGTCCATTTCTTCTATGATGTTTTTCTTCTGATTTATAAAAATGAATGTTCCTTTTGCTTTTGACTTTCCAAAATCCTTTTTTAACTGGACCATGCCAAGTACTGTCACTTTATTTATCTGTGCTTGTCATTCTTATGTGTGATTTATCTCCCCATCAAGAAGATACAATCTTAGAGAGGAAACTTACATCTTTGCATTCTACTGTGTTCATTTCTGTGATGTGGGCATCATAGATGGTCAGGAAATATTTGTGGTTAAGCAAATCATCCAACTTTTACAGTAAGGAAATTTAAGAACCCAACTTAAAGAAATTTATCAATCTGGCTTATTGGTGTTTGAAAATAAGGAATAATAATAATAATTGGTGATTGAAAATAAGGACTGTCACTATATTGACCAAGCAATTGCTAATATTTACCAAAGTTCAAATATCTCAGTCTAAAAATCTTATTTTAAAGCAAAGCCAATAAGAAAACATTTGAACACATTGGCTCATGCATCATAATTATACTTGTGCTGTTTATTTTCTTTCAACTAAAAAATATTCTGCTGTTGGCAAAGTGCTAGGATTTTCAGTGTGTAAGAATGAGTTCATTCACCAATAAATATGGCTATTTACTTTTTAAAGGATCTTTTTTTAATAAGATTTATTTTTTAAAATCCTCAGAACACTAAGCTTTTAGAGTTTTAGATGTAAAACATAGTTTATTCTTATTTCTCTTAAAACCTTATTTCTTTCACAAAATCTGGTGATGTTTCCTAATTATCTGGTTATTATAGGTTAGTGTTTAATTTCTACCTAAATATTCTTGAATCTGAGGCTTGATTTTAAACAATTAATGTAAGTGCTAGGCAAATCATTGCAGTTGGGAGAAAGCCTCTTGCAGGACCAGAACTGAAATGTGATCAGCACCTGGGCCATTCTGCATGGACTTTGGCTGCTCACGGAGCCTGCTTAGTGGGGGAAGGTCTTTTGCCCTGCTGGCCAGGGTAAAGATGGGCTGCTGAACTGCCTATTCATGCTGTGGCTGGAAACTCTGCTGTGGCTATTTGTCTCATTTTTAAATGAAATTTAATGAAGTCCAAAAGTATCTGAGGTCCTTTGTTAAAAACACTTACCCCACATGGGTAGGTTTAACATTCTGACTTGGAATAGAGGGGAGAACTGAGGCTCACCATCTTCCCAGGAGCCAGGCTGGGAGAGAAATTTTGGCCCAGGAGATGTAATTGCCACCATGGAGTGGGGGCAGTGTGGACACTTTCTCCCCAGACTGTGCCATTTTGCCTTTTCCCAAAGACCTACACAACATAAGATTTGGGGGTAGCAAAACTTTGAGAGCAAAAATTTAGTGGGGGAGGGACAAAGAATACATGAGTTTACAGTGGTAGGGTTTTACTTTGTTTCCTCTTTCTACTTTTGATGGAAATTTCACATTAAACTATTTAGAACAGATTATATGGTGATTTATATGTTACAATATATAAAACTTACTCTATATACCTTTGAAAGTCCTATCGTGTTTTTAGCAGCATTATTTTCCTGCAATGACACCTCAATCGAATCCAGCTCTGAATTGATTGTGACTTTGGATTAATCACACCACGTCCTCTGTCCACATGTATTTATGCCATAGCTCTCCCTTGCACTGTGAGAGCATCTATTACAACCTTTCAGAACTCCCAGATCATGTAGGGAAAGGACTTCTTTCTCCTACAGTTGCTCAGTCAACCTCTAGCACTTTGTGGCTTACTGGAAGTGTAAAGTGTGGTCCTTTACTCCACTCTGTCATCCCTCTTCCAGTCTCTTGAAATAAACATCCACACATCCTTGGGCATGCTTTCCTCTTCCACTTTCTAAACACAGCAGAACAATGATCCTTGTACATTTTAAAGTCTATGATTTATACCTGATATTCAATCTTTTTGTCTTGATTGACATTCAAATATTCTTTACATAATTTGAAAGAGTGTAATTTAAATAGAAATATGCTGTTTGGAACTCTGTATATAATGTTTAATTTTTAGAAAATTCTTATGTATTTGTATTCCATGCTGATAGCTTAAGAAGCAAAAAAATCATGACAAATAAGGTAAGGTGTGGAAAATTACTTAAAAACTCTCAGAAATGTGGTATATTAGAGGAAGCCGGAAGCACTCCATCAAGTTTGCTACCTATGAATGTTGCTATCTGTAGAAATTGCCTATTTGATGCATTTCAGAGGCCAGATTCATTAAAATAGCCATCTAAAATGTGACAAAAATTAGTCTAAGTCTAAAACATCATATGCTATTTAATAAACATTCATTGAATATGTATTGGGTATTGTATTAGGAACCAGGGATATTTAAAGAATCATCATACATGGCCTCTACCCTAAATAGTTCACAGTCTACCTAGGGACATCAACAGAGCAGAATTAACCATTCTGGTGTAACAGAACAGAAATTCTAAACAAACTTTCTTATAAAGCCCTGGGAATGCTTTATAATGAGAATCTTCTTTACAAAGTCAAGATGTTTAACACGAGCAGATGTAGGCCACATCATGATTTAGAGCTGGGTTAAATAAGAAATCATAGCATTTGGATTTTTCTCTCTTGTTCTTCGTGCTGGGGCTACAGAAAACTGAATTCCCAGACAATCCGTTGAGATGGAATTTGTTCCTTTCTGTATCAAGCTGGAAGGCAAAGGCCATTCTCCATTGCAGGTAAGGTCCTGCAGCCTATAAGTAAGTTGAAGTTCAAATGTTACCTGGGTATCTTGTGTTTTATATGGCAACTCTATTCCTGGGGAACTCAACAGATGATGATAGATGCTATGGAGGAAAATGAAGCAGAGAAGGAAGACAAGGAGAACTGGGAATGTGTGAGGAAAGAGTTGCCATTTAAAACTGGGTGGACAAGGAAAGCCTCACTGAGGCAATATTTGAGCAAAGACTCACAGAAGGTGAGGCAGTAAACTATGTGGATATAGGGGGAATAGCATTCCAGGCAGAGAGAAAAGCAAGTACAAATGATGCTGAGGCAGGAGTCTGTCTGCTACTTTCAAGTAATAGCAACAAGACTAGTAAAGTTGCAATGAAATGAGCCAAGGGGAGAACAATAACATATGAGGTTGGAGAAGTAATAAGAGCCCGATGGTAGAGAGCTTTGTAGCCATTATAAAGACCTTGATTTTAACTCTGAGATGGGAAGCCATAGGTGGGCTTTGACAAAAGTGGTGACATGATTTAAATGTATGTTTTAAAAGCATCACTTTGGTGGTTACATTAAGAATAGGTGAAGGGGGAAAAGTGAAAACTGGGAGACTAGTTAAAGCTATTGCAGTAATTTAGGTAAGTGGTGGTGGTGGTTTGGGAAGATGGTGACAGGAGATGGTGGTGAAAAGTGATTATATGTCACATATTTATAGGTATGTAGATCTTTAGCTATCAAGAAGGAAAGAGGGCGAGAGAGAAACATTGTAAAATCAACAGGGTTTGTTGATAGATTGGATGTAGGGTATGAGGAGTGAAGGATGACTCTAAGATTTATACTGAGGAAGTGAAAGGATATAGTTGCATTTACTGAAATGAAAAATTTTGGAAACAGATATCTGGGGGAAGCCTGGAGTTTGCTTTGAAAAGGCTAAGATTGAGATCCTGTTAGACATTCAAAGGAGATGTTGAGGGGAATAGGGCATATGACTATGAAGTTCAGGTGAGAGGTCTGGCTGGAGATACAAATTTGGGGTCATTGCTTCTGTGGATGGTACTCGAAGCTATGAATCTGGATGAGTTCATTAACAGAGTGACTGTAGGTAGAAAAAAAGAGAAGTCTAAGGCAACTGATTATTCAGTAGTTAGGAAGATTTAGAAGAAACAGGAAAAGAGATTGAGAAGAAGTGTCCATGTAGGGAGAAAATCAGGCACATGAGCCCTGGAGCCACATAAAAAAAAAATGCTACTCAGAAATGTCAAACTCTTCTGATAGTTCAGCTAACATGAGAACTGAAAATGGATGATTGGATTTAGCAACATGGAGGTCCTGGGTGAATAGGTGGTGAAAACAGAAGCATGAAAAGTATGATTTGGAGAGAGTTCAAGAGAGAATAGGAGAGGAATAGAAAGAGCAAGTATAGACAACTCATTTGAGGGACTTTTCTGTAAAGGGTAGAAGAGCAATGGAATGGTAGATAGAGGAGAAAGTGGTATAAGACATGGAGGAAGAAAGACGGAGTGCCTATTTAAGATAAAGAAATGATGGCCTGTTTGTCTACAGACAGAAATGACATAGTGGAAAGAATTGATGGAGTAGGTAAGAGGGAAGGGATCGAGTACACAACGGCAGGGTTGGCTTTGATAGGAGTAGAGACAGTCCGTCCATAAAGGGAACAGAAGGAAAGACAGGGCTAGAAGTAATAGTTGGGTAGATGTGGTAGAACAAGTCCTCCTCTGATCACTTCTGTTTTCTCGATAGGAACTGATATTATCTGATAAAAGAGAAGAAGGAGAGGAACTGTTGGAAGTTTGAGAAGAATGGAAAAAACATATAATTATTTAGAAGGGTTGGAGAGTTAATATGGTTTGGCCCTGCGTCCCCACCCAAATCTCATGTTGAATTGTAATTCCCAGTGTTGGAGGTGGGCACTTGTGGGAGAGGATTGGATCATAGCGGTGGTTTCTAGCAGTTTAGCACCATCACCCTGGTGCCGTCTCCTGATAAGGTTCTCACAAGATCTGGTTGTAGCACCTCCCCCTTTGCTCGCTTCTTACTACTCCTGCCATGTAAGATGTGTTGGCTTCCTCTTTGCCTTCTTTCATGATTGTAAGTTTTCTGAGGCCTCCCAGCCATGCCTTCTGTACAGCCTGCCAAACTGTGAGTCAATTAAACCTTTTTTTTGTTTGTTTTTAAATAAATTACCCAGTCTAAACTGGTAGTTCTAACTAACAGGTAGTTCTTTATAGCAGTGTGAGAATGGACTAATAGAGCGAGTGAATATTCTGAAGAAATACAGTAGATTTCCTGGGTGAAACTCTGAACTCGTTTGAGGTTATCAATTATGAATTTAAAATGAGACCAACATTTCAAACATTTAATGCAGTTTATCTTTATATACATTTAATTCCTTAGGTACAGGTGACCAGTAGATGGAATATTAGATCTAAGCAGGATTGGAGTTTTCCAAACAGGTACAACTAAACAACAGAAGACCAGGAGAGCTCAAAGTGGATACACCAGAGTGATTACAGAGCTAGGCCTTGAAATCTAAGCTGGATATGTTGGGAAGTGAGAATATGAAAGGAGGAAGGGACATGGGAGACCAATGGATTGTTGGTTCTGGAGGGGTCATCATTGACAAACTACTATTGAATGCCTACTTTGGCTAACTAAGCACTTTGCTGGTACTGGCACAGAAATAAGCACCAAGGCACACAGAATTGTAAGCTGGCATAACCAGTGAGGCGATATAGTATATAAAAGGTAAAAGGGTGGTATAGAGAAAGGAATAACCAGAGTCAGGGCCTGAGGGCAAAGGAGGAAGAACAAAATCCAGAAACATAAGACCGTGGTTGATCTCAACAACCTCAAATATATTAGGACTCATAGAAGCATAGGAAATGGGATAAAAATTATCCTTCATCTAAACAGAGCTAATATAACCCAAATTCACAAATCCTCCCTGTTTAGTGTTACTAGACACAGACATTGTGCTAGGCTCTGTGGTGAGCATTAAGCTATAGGGAAATCTAAGTTCCTACTAAGGGAATTCTCATTCTAAGTGATCCTTGGGTGGGCTTCTTTCCCTTTCCTCCCTCCTTTCTTGTTTTTCTTTCTTTTTTTTTTTTTTTCTGAAACCGTCTTGTAGAAATGTTGAGGAGGAAATCTCTAGAAATATCAAAGCAATATTTTGAGAAATGTTTCCATTCATTGCAAAAAATAGTTACTAAGCACTTATTATGTATCAGAGATTCTGCCAGGCTCTGATATACAGAGAGGGAAAGCTCTCTCGAAGTCATCATTATTAAATGAGACTATGTGAAGAGAAGCAGGTGAATTTGATTGGGACATCAGGGAAGGTTTCAATGTGATTTCGAGTTGAGTAGTGGAGGCTGTTTAAAGGTTGTACTTATGGATAAGAGTGAGATATTACAGTGGACAGGGGCCTGTTCTTCTGCCTTCTCTTGGTGTGACTGATGATGGACTTCTATCTAAAGTAATTCTCATCTCCTGGTATCTGTAATTCATTACTCTCATCTTCCTAAGGACCTATTGATCACCTTGTGATGACTTGAGTTCTTTTGAATGCAAGTTTTTGCCTCTAAAAAAAAAAGATAGTTTTCCTTGGAAAAGGACATTAACAGACATTTCCCAAAACAAGAAATACAGGTGGCCAAGAAACACATTAAAAAATGCTCAACATCACTAATCATCAAATAAATGCAAATTAAAACCACTTTGAGGTATCATCTTACATCAGGGAGAATGGCTGTTATTAAAATGCCAAACAACAGACGTTGGTGTGGATGTGGAGAAAAGGGGATGCTTATACCCTGTTGATGGGAATGCACATTAGGTCAATCTCTATGAAAAACAGTATGGAGATTTCTTTTTTTTTTTTTAATTTCAACTTTTATTTTAGATATGGAGGTACATGTCCAAGTTTGTTACATGAGTATATTGTGTGATGCTGAGGTTTGGGGTATGTGTCCTTTCATCCAGGATACACCATATTACCCAAAAGATAATTTTTCAATCCATGCCCACACTCTCCGTCCTTACTTCCTCTAGTAGTTTGCAGTGTCTGTTGTTGCCATGTTTATGTCCATGTGTGGTCAGTGTTTTGTTCCCATGTACAAAAGAGGACATGAGGTATGTGGTTTTCTGTTTCTACATTAATTAGCTTAGGATCATGGCCTCCAGCTGCATGCATCCAAGTTGCTGCAAAAGACATAATTCTTTTTTATGGCTATATTGTATTCCATGGTGTATATGTACCACATTTTTGTCATCCAATCTGCATTAAATAGTATCTAGGTTGAGTCCATGTTTTTGCTACTATGAGTATCATAGCAATGAACATAGGAGTGTGAGTATGTTTTTGGTAGAATAATTTATTTTCCTTTGGGTATTTACCCAGTGATGGAACTGCAGGGTTGAATGTTAGCTCTGTTTTAAGTTCTTTGAGAACTCTTCAAACTGATTTCCACAGTGGCTGAATTGATTTACATTTCCTTCAACAGTATATAAGCATTCCCTTTTCTCTGCAGCCTCTCTGGCATCTGTTGTCTTTTGACTTTGAAGATTTCTTCAAGAACCAAAAATAGAACTACTATTCGAGCCAGCAATCTCACCACTGGGTATCTACCCAAAGGAAAGAAAAATATTGTATAAAAAAGACACCTGCACCTGTGTGTTTATTACAACACTATTCACAATAGCAAAGTTGTGGAACCAATCTAAGTGTCCATCAGGGGTTGATTGGATAAAGAAAATGTGGCATAGATTACCGTGGAATATTATGCAGCCGTAAAAAGAATGAAATCATGTTCTTTTCAGCAACATGGATGGAGCTGGAGGCTGTTATCCTAACAGAACGAACTCAGAAACAGAAAAATACCACATGTTCTCACTTATGTGGGAGCTAAATAATGGGTATACATGGACATAAAGATGGTAATACTAAACACTGGGACTCCAAAAGGGGAGGACCAGAGGCTGCTGAGGGATGAAAAATGACCTTTTGGGTACAACGTTCAATATCTGGGTGATGGGCACACTAGAAGCCCAATTCCCACCATGATACAATATACCCACGTAACAAGCCCATGTACCCCGAAATCTAAAATGGTTCAAAAAGTTTTAAATATTTATTAATAATATCTAGGTAATATTAACTTAGTTTATTTATAAGCCTCTTAGATGTGATTCTCAGTTTTTGTTTTCATTAACAATGTGTGAACTTTACACCTGCCCGTTACATGTTTTTTTGATGTTGTCCCATGTGAGGACAAACTGCTCTAGCTAAATAGTATCTGAGAGCTACTACAGGACACCATTTGTATATAAGAAAATAGTTTTAGAAGAGTAAAGCCATTTACAACCCTATTTTCTACCTTTTAGAGGCAAACAAAGTTTATGTCATACACTTTAGTATTGAATTGTTCTGAAAGCAGTTGCTCTGTGAACAGTTTATTATTATTATTATTTAGATGTAATATTCCCCTATATGCTTTTAGGGTATAGGGGACTTTTTTAAACAAAAAGTCATTTCACAACGGGAGATTATTTGTGACTTATATTATGTTTCTTTCTTTTTTTTTTTTTTCGAGATGGAGTTTCACTGTCTCCCAGGCTGGTGTGCAGTGGCACAATCTGAGCTCGCTGCAACCTCCGACTCCTGGGTTCAAGCCTCCTGAGCAGCTGGAATTACAGGCACCTGCTACCACCCCGGCTAAATTTTTTTTTTTTTTTTTTAAATAGAGACGGGGTTTCACCATGTTGGCCAGGCCGGTGCGAACTCTTGACCTCAGGTGATCCGCTCGCCTCGGTCTCCCAAAGTGCTAGGATTACAGGCGTGACCCGCAATGCCTGGTCAATATTATGTTTCTTTCTCTTTTTTTTTTTTTGAGACGGAGTCTCGCTCTGTCGCCCGGGCTGGAGTGTGGTGCCGCTATCTCGGCTCACTGCAGCCTCCCCCTGCCGTGTTCAAGCGATTCTCCTGCCTCGGCCTCCCGAGTAGCTAGGACTACAGGCATGTGCCACCACGCCCAGGTAATTTTCATATTTTTAGTAGAGACGGGGTGTCACCAGATTGGCCAGGCTGGTCTCTGAAACTCCTGACCTCTTGATCCGCCTGCCTCAGCCTGCTAAAGAGCTGGGATTACAGATGTGAGCCACTGCACCCAGTCCAATATTATGTTTCTAAAATCCGCTTTTGATCCCATAAAAGTTAGTTCTTCACTTCTTTTCCGGTAGGGAAAATGTTTCAATCCTAACTCATTTTGCTGCTGCTGTTGGACTTTTCATTTTATTCTCCTCTAAACATGGGTGAAGGTGACACTAAAGTTTATTATTTTTTTAAACAAATATGATGAAAGTGGTGTGGATAAGCACTTAACTCACATATTCTTTGAAAGAGAAAATACATTTTTTCCTGCCACAAGATGTTATTAAAAGATTAAATATATACAAGTGTATATTTATTTTAATAAAAATAATTTAGTTTCTCAAATAATTATATGCATTTGTATTATGTACTATAGAAAAATAAATGGTACAACTGGCTCTGGATGGATATTTAATCATTCTTCTCTGGCTACATAAAACTCTGTAAATGAGTGGCAAGCAGATGGTGTCTCATTATCTCCAATGGAGAGACTTAAATGCAGCCTGTAAGCCTTTGAAGAGTCTGTTTTTGTATCTAAGTGAATAACTTTTGAGATTGGCTTTTTTTTCCTCCTTTTTTTTTTTTTTTTTGTAGTGATGTGTTACTAGGCTGTACTAACTCTGAAAATCAAATTGATTCCTATCTATATACTTAGAAAAATGATCACTTTGGGAATAAGAACATATATTTCACAGTGTGGACTAAAGTCACAATAAATAGCATATGAATAAGAATTTGAAAACTGGAGTCAATAATGAATATGCCTATAATAGACATAGACAAATTAATCATTGCAGAAGCTTATTCAGGTGGATATGACAGGTTTTTGGATGTCAGGGATCAAGCCCAGGAAGGGCAGAGCCCATGTCTTATTCATTTCTTAATGTCTTACTACCCCCTCAACCTTGCACAGTTCCTGCCATCTAGCACCATATCCATCTAGAAGAAATTTTATTAATTTTGTTGAATGACTGAAAATAATTTGTTTCAGTTAAATTGATTTTACATTTGAACTTTTGGTGCATTAGTCTCTTAGTACATCTTGAAATATGCTTATACTTACATTTATAATGACTGCAAAGCTTAACATTTTTAAGGAATTCTACTTTGATATAAAATGGTCTTTGATAAAAGTGTTGCTTGGAAGCATTTCTAAGACTTTTAATATAAACAAATGAGCAAATAAAATAATTCCTGACATGTTCCAGTGCTAATAGAGGATCCAGAATATTCAAGATTTACAAGGATATTCAGATCAATAGCATCAGATCTATTCCACAGTATGTAAGTTAGTTCAGACTACCACAACATAATATCATAGACTGTGTGACTTAAACAATAAAAATTGGAGGCTGGACAGTTCAAGAGCAAGGCACCAGTGAATTTGGTTCTCGGGGAGGGCTTTCTTCCTGGCTTTCACATGGTCACTTGCTTGCTGTGTGCTCACATGACCTTCTCTGGTGTGTACTCACATGGTCTTCCCTGACCCATGCATGCAGAGAGAGAGAGAGAGTCCTCTCTGGTGCCTTTTTTTGTTTTGTTTTGTTTTGTTTTGTTTTTAAAAAGAACACATTCTATCATGAGGGCTTCATCTTCACGAACTTATTTAATCCTAATTACCAAAGTCTGTCTCCAGATATCATCACATTGTGGGTTCAGGCTTCAACATACAAATTTGAGGGGGAGAGGACACAAACACTCAGTCTATGACACACACATAACTAATTTCTTGTTCATCATTGCTTATCTGTAGCCACTATCCCAACTCTGCTAAGTCAGCTTCTTTTGTTTCTGACATTGCTGCTGACCCAAAAGGTGAGCTCAGAGAAAGAAAGAAAATAATTGGAGTGAAGAGAATGAAATAAAATCATAGTGGTGAAATGATTTTAAGTTAGATCACTGCTGGGAATATAACCAATGAAGCAGTCAGAATGTTGTTATTTTAACAACTGAAAACAATTGAAGTAAAATCCAAAATCATGTGAGATTTAGTCCGACAAAGATGTCAATCACTGTCCTGAAGTGGATTTGGGTGCTTGCCAAGGGACTCCTGGAGCAGCCTGGCTGAAGCCACTAGGGCAAACAGCAGCTTCAGAGAGGGACATCATGGATACACAGAATGCTTTCCTGAGAATATATTAGAATCATGTGGGGTCTGGTGCTAGAAGGTGTCTGTCCCTATACCCCGGGGGTTATTGACTCCTGAAGGATTCCAAATCAATGTCTTTGTGAGGTTATTCACTTGTTATGGTAACAGTTTCTCAGCAGCTGCTCTGTTTATTTCAAGCAGATGAAGGCTGGGTAGCTTTCTTTTAAACACCTTGGGCCACTCTGTCCAGGGTGGGAAGACAGCTCATTAGCTAAGATTTTTACCCTGGCTCTGTAGTGATGACATAACTATTGTGATCCTGGAGTGTGGCTACAAGGATGTGCAGCTTCATTCAGTGGGAAATTACACATTGCTTTAAAATGGTGATAGAGTTAGTGCAGTAACTTTTCCACTAGATAAAAATTCTGATTATCTTTGTCAGTCTCAATAGTCCCTTCAGACCTAATATGAAACCTGAATACCATTTTCTAACATAGTTTGAGTTTTCTTTCCAAAAATATCATTTGTGCAAGGTATGGTACCAGAGAAAGGCCAATGATGGGACAAAGATTAAATAATTAAGTTAGCTGTTTGTGCTTTGGGGATTCTTCCTTGAACTACCTTCAAATTCTTAGAGTCTTTTTCTATTTGATTACTTTGTTTCTGGAATTTAAAGCCTACAGTCATGGTTAGAAAAGCTAACTGGTAATTTAGCTACTGTGGTATTAGCCACACTGATAATTAGCTTTGTTAATGGGAACTTTTTAAGGTCAGGAATTACATATTCACCAGTGTATCTTTAGCACTTAACATTTTAATGAATGGAATAATTATAAGTGAACTACATTTTTCTAAAAACAGAGGCAAGGTTGATATTAAGAAGAAAAGTCAGAGGATACATAACGTATTCCCGACTCTGAGATATATGAAAAAAACCCCACCCTTTCAAAATTGGCATCAATGATATGCCATGTTCATGTCAAAGGTTCAATGAGAAGATAATTTTTCGCTTCTAATTTCCCTTTAGTTTTCCAGAATGGAGTGATTCTAATAAGAAAGGATACCATATGTTTCATGCTTAATAGAATTTAAGAAATTGTAACATGCACTTTAAATATACTAAAGATAATAATAATAGCAATAGCTAGTACTTATAGCTACTTGTTAGGCACTGTTCTACGTGCTTTTTATGGTATTATTGCTTAAATCATGTCATCTCCATATTGTAGATAAAAAACTAAAGCACAGAGAGGAGGGCATGCGCCCAAGACCACTCACCTGGTGGATGTGGAGTCAGATATTAAACAGGCTTAAGTTCTGGCTCTAAATCCCTTCACAGTGCTGACTTCTCTGTTCTATACTACCTCCAAAGCTACCACTGGCCTTTGATACCTTTGTGCAAATCAGAAAAAGAGTTGCATCTTCCTCAGTTGAAAAGAATACTCAAGAATAACAAATATTAAAAACATAAAGCCATTCTGTAGGAATTAGGCGAGTTGAATCATTAAACAGAAAATAACATGTATTAGTTGGAGTTCTTCACAGAGACAACTTATTGCAAATATATGATATATCCAATATCATATATATATGTCCAATAAGGTGTGTGCGTGTGTGTGTGTGTGTGTGTGTGTGTGTGTATTAGTCCATTTTTACACTGCTATAAAGAACTACCAGAGACTGGGTAATTTATAAAGAAAAGAGGTTTAATTGACTCACAGTTCTGCATGGTGGGGAGGCCTCAGGAAACTTACAATCATGGTGGAAGGCAAAGGGGAAGCAAGGTACGTCTTACGTGGCAGCAGGAGTGAGAGAGAGAGAAAGGGGGAAGTGCTACACCTTTAAACTATCAGATATCCTGAGAATTCTCTCACTATCATGAGAACAGCATGGAGGAAACAACTCCCTTGATCTAATCACCTCCCACCAGGTCCCTCCCCTAACATGTGGGGATTACAATTCAAGATGAGATTTGGGTGGGGACACAGAGCCAAACCATATAATTCTGCCCCTGACTCCTCTCAAATCTCATGTCCGTCTTCCATTGCAAATTCAGTCATGGCTTCTCAACAGTCCTGAATTGGAGCATTAACTCAAAAGTCAAAGTCCAAAGTCTCATCTGAGACAAGGCAAAGTCCCTTCCGCCTAGGAGCCTGTAAAATAAAAACAAGTTAGTTAATTCTAAGATACAATGAGGGTACAGGCATTGGGTAAATGTTGCCATTCCAAAAGAGAAATTGGCCAAAACAAAGGGGCTACAGACAAAGGGGCTACAAAGGGTCCCATGCAACTCTGAAACCCAGCAGGGCAGTCATTAAATCTTATACCTCCAAAATAATCTCCTTTGATTCCCTGTCTCACATCCAGGGTAATGCAAATGGTGGGCTCCCATGGCCCTGGACAAGTCTGCGCCTTTGGCTCTGCAGGGTTCAGTCCCTGCAGCTGCTTTCACAGGCTGTCATTGAGTGCCTGTGGCTTCTCCAGGCACAGAGTAAAAGCTTTTGGTGGATCTACCATTCTGGGGTCTGGAGGACGGTGGCCCTTTTCTCACAGCTACACTAGGCAGTGCCCTAGTAGGGACTCTGTGGGCTCCAACTCCACATTTCCCATCTGCATTGCCCTAGTAGAGGTTCTTCATGAGGATTCCACCCCTGCAGCAGACTTCTGCTTGGGCATCCAGGCATTTTCATACATCCTCTGAAATCTAGGTGGAGGCTCCCAAAGCTCAGTCCTTGTCTTTTGTGCACCCAGAGGTCCAACACCATGTGGAAGTCACCAAGGCTTGGGGCTTGCACCCTCTGAAGCAATGGTCTAAACTGTGGCTTGGCTTCTTTTAGCCATGGTTGGAGCTGGAGTGGTTGGGACTCAGGGCTTCATGTCCCAAGGTTGTATAGAACAGCACAGGACCCTGGGCCCACCCTATGAAACCATATTTCCCTCCTAGGCCTCCCTGTGATGGGAGGCGCTGCCATGCAGCTCTCTGAAATACCTTGGAGACATTTTCCCCATTGTCTCAGCTTTTAACATCTGGCTCCTTGTTACATATGAAAATTTCTTTAGCCAGCTTGAATTTTTCCCAGAAAATGGGTTTTTCTTTTCTACTGCATGGTCAGGCTGCAAATTTTCCAAACCTTTATGTTCTGCTTTTCTCTTAAACATAAGTTCCAATTTCAGATCATCTCTTTGTAAATGCATATGACTGTATGATTTCAGAAAAAGCCAGGTCACATCTTGAATGCTTTGCTGCTTCAAAATTGCTTCTGTCAGATACCCTAAATCATCTCTCTCAAGTTCAAAGTTTCACAGATCTCTAGTAAAGGGGCAAAATGCCACCAACCTCTTAGCTAAGGCATAGCAAGAGTGACCTTTGCTCCAGTTTCCAATAAGTTCCTCATCTCCATCTGAGACCGCTTCAGCCTGGACTTCATTGTCCATGTTGCTATCAGCATTTTGGTTAAAACCATTCAACAAGTCTGTAGGAAGTTCCAAACTTTCCTACAACTTCCTGTCTTCTTCTGAGCCCTCCAGACTGTTCCAACCTCCTCCTGTTACCCAGTTCCAAAGTTGCTTTCATATTTTCAGGTATTATTATAGCTATACCCCAAACTCCTGATACCAACTCTTTGTATTAGTCCATTTTCACACTGCTATAAAGAACTACCTGAGACTAGGTAATTTATAAAGAAAAGAGTTTAATTGAGTCACAGTTCCATATGGCTGTGGAGACCTCAGGAAACTTACAATCACAGTGGAAGGTGAAGGGGAAGCAAGGCACGTCTTACATGGTGGCAGGAGAGAGGGAGAAAAGGAGGAAGTGCCACGTTTTTAAACCATCATGTCTCATGAGAATTTACTTTCTATCATTAGAAAAGCATGGGAGAAACAACCCCTGTGATGCAATCACCTCCCACCAGGTCCCTCCCCTTACATGTGGGGATTAAAACTGGAGATGAGATTTCAGTAGAGACACAGAACCAAATCATATCAGTGTGAACAAGGGACTGGCTCATGTGATTATGAGGGGCTGACAAGTCCCAAAATCTGCAGGGTGAGTTGGCAAGCAAAGACCAAGGACAGTCAATAATTTTCAGTCTGAAGGCTTGTGGGCTCAAGACCCAGAAAGAATTGATCTTTCAGTATGAGTCTGAAGTCAGGCAAAAACATGATGTTCCAGTTTGAAGGTAGTTAGGCAGGAGGAATTTTTTTATTACTTTAGGGAGAGTAAAACTTTCTGTACTATTGAGGCTTTTACTTGATTTGGTCAGGTCAACTTACTTCTGGGAGACAAACTACTTTACCCAGTCTTACCAACTTAAATGTTTTCTTTGTTTTTTTAAAAACAATTTAATTTAACTTTTAAGTTCAGGAGTACATGTGCAGTTTTTTATATAGGTAAACTTGTGTCATAGGGGTTGTATAGATTATTTCATCACCCAGGTATTAAGCCTATTAATAAGCCTATTAAGCTTGCTAGTACCCATTAATTTTCCTAATCCTCTCTCTCCTCCCAGCCTCCAGCCTCCAATAGGCCCCAGTGTGCATTGTTCCCCTCTATGTGTTCCTGTGTTCTCCTCATTTAGCTGCCACTTATAAGTATTAGGTTTTCTGTTCCTGTGTTAGTTTGCTAAGGATAATGGCTCCAGCTCCATCCATGTTCCTGCAAAGGACATGATCTCATTATTTTTTGTCTGCACAGTATTCCATGGTATATAGGTACTACATTTTCTTTTTTTTTTTTTTTTTTTTTTTGAGACGGAGTCTCGCTCTGTCGCCCAGGCTGGAGTGCAGTGGCGCGATCTCGGCTCACTGCAAGCTCCGCCTCCCGGGTTCACGCCATTCTCCTGCCTCAGCCTCCTGAGTAGCTGGGACTACAGGCGCCCGCCACCGCGCCCGGCCAATTTTTTTTTGTATTTTTAGTAGAGACGGGGTTTCACTGTGGTCTCGATCTCCTGACCTTGTGATCTGCCCGCCTCGGCCTCCCAAAGTGCTGGGATTACAGGCGTGAGCCACCGCGCCCGGCCTGGTACTACATTTTCTTTATCCAGTCTACCACTGATGGACAGTTAGGTTGATTCTATGGCTTTGCTTTTGTTAATAGTGCTACAGTGAACATATGTGTGCATGTGTCTTTATGATAGAATGATTTGTACTCCTTTGGGCATATAACCAGTAATGGAATTGCTGGGTCAAATGGTAGTTCTGTTTTTAGGTCTTTGAGGAATTACCATACTGTCTTCCACAATGGTTGAACTAATTTACATTCCTACAATAGTGTATAAGCATTTCTTTTTCTCCACAACCTAGCCAGCATGTTATTTTTTTGACTTTTTAATGATAGCCATTCTGACTGGTGTGAGATGATGTCTCACTATGGTTTTGATTTGCATTTCTCTAATGATCAGTGATGTTGAGCTTTCTTTTATATGATTGTTGACTTCTTTTGAATGTTTGTGTATCTTCTTTTGAAAAGTATCTATTCATGTCCTTTGCCCACTTTTTAATAAGGTTGCTTGATTTTTTCTTGTAAATGTAAGTTTCTTATAGATGTTGGATATTAGACCTTTGTCAGATGCATAGTTTGCAAAATTTTTCTCCCATTCTGTAAGTTGTCTGTTTACTCTGTTGTCAGTTCCTTTGCTTTGCAGAAGCTCTTTCATTTGTCAATTTTTGTTTTTGTTGCAATTGCTTTTGGCATCTTTGTTACAAAATTTTTGCTCATTTCTATGTCCAGAATGGTATTGCCTAGGTTGTCTTCCAGGATTTTTATAGATTTGGGCTCTACATTTAAGTCTTCAATCCATCTTGAGTTACTTTTTGCTTAATTTCAATCTTCTGCATACAGCTAGCCAGTTATCCCAGCAGCATTTATTGAATAGGGAATTCTTTCCCCCATTGCTTGTATTTGTGAGGTTTGTAAAGATCAGATGCATATAGGTGTGTAGCCTTATTTCGGGGTTCTCTATTCTGTTCCCTTGGTCTATGTGTCTGTTTTTGTACCCATACCATGCTGTTTTGGTTACTGTAGCACTGTAGTATAGTTTGAAGTCAGGTAGCATGTTGCTTCCAGCTTTTTTTTTTCTTTCTTTTTCTTTCTTTTTTTTTTTCCCCCGCTTGGAATTGCCTTGGCTATTTGGGCTCTTTTTTTGGTTTCACATGAATTTTAAAATAGTTAATTTTTTTCTAGTTCTGTGAAGAATCTCAACGGTAATTTAATAGGAATGGTATTGAATCTATAAATTGCTTTGGGCAATATGGCCATTTTAGTGATATTGATTCTTTCTATCCATGAGCATGGAATATGTTTCCATTTGTGTCATCTCTGATTTTTTTGAGCAATGTTTTGTAGTTCTCCTTGAAGAGATCTTTTACATTGCTAGTTAGCTGTTTTACTAAGTATTTTATTCTTTTTGTGGCAACTGTGAAAGGGAGATCATTCCTAATTTGGCTCTTGTCTTGACTCTTGTTGGTGTATAGGAGTGCTAGGATTTTTGCACATTGATTTTTTATCCTGAGACGTTGCTGAAGTTGTTTATCAGCTTAAGGAGCTTTGGGGCTGAGACAGTGGGATTTTCTAGATATAGGATTACGTCATCTGCAAACAGAAGTAGTTTGACTTCTTCTCTTCCTATTTGGATGCTCTTTATTTCTTTCTCTTGCCTGATTGCCCTGGCCAGAACTTCCATTACTATATTGAATAGGAGTGATGAGAGACAGCATTCTTTTCTTGTGCCAGTTTTCAAGGGCAATGCTTCCAGCTTTTTCCTGTTCAGTATGATGTTGGCTATGGGTTTATCACTGATGGCTCTTACTATTCTGAGATGTTCCATCAATATCGAGTTTATTAAGAAATTTTACTTTGAAGGGGTATTGAATTTTATTAAAAGCCTTTTCTGCATCTGTTGAGGTAATCATGGTTCTGAACCTTTGCTGGAGAGGTGACATGGTCATTTGAGGAAAGAAGGCATGCTGGCTTTTTGAGTTTTCAGGGTTCTTTTGCTGGTTCATTCTCATAGTTCTGTTTATGTTATAAATGCACCAAACTTTGCATCCCAGGGATAAAGCCTACTTGATCATTGTGGATAAAGTTTTTGATGTACTACTGGATTTGATTTGCCAGTGTTTTGTTGAGGATTTTTGCATCAATGTTCATTAAGGATATTGGCCTAAAGTTTTCTTTTATTGTTGTGTCTCTGCCAGGTACTGGTATCAGGATGATGCTGGTCTCATAGAATGAGTTAGGAAGGAGTTCCTCCACCTCAATTTTTAGGAATAGTTTCAGCAGGAATGGTACAATGTCTTTAGTTTCAGAGAGCTCATTATTGTTATGTTCAGGAGTTCAATTTCTTCATGATTTAGTCTTGGGAGAGTGTTTATGTGTCCAGGAATTTATCCATTTCTTCTAGATTTTCTTCTAGTTTATTTGCATAGAGGTATTTATCATGTTCTCTGATGGTTATTTATATTTCTGTGGGGTCAGTGGTAATATCCCCCTTGTCATTTCTGATTGTGTTTTTTTGAATCTTCTTTCTTTTCTTATTAGTCTAGCTAGGAGTCTATTACTTTTTTCACAAAAACAACTCCTGGTTTTGTTAATCTTTTGAATGGTTTTTCACATTTCAATCTCCCTCAGTTCAGCTCTGATTTTGGTTATTCCTTGTCTTCTGCTGGCTTTGGGGTTGGTTTTCTCCTGGTTCTCTAGTTTTTTTGTTGTAATGTTAGGATGTTAACTTGAGATCTTTCCGACTTTTTGATGTGGGCATTTAGTGCTATAAATTTCTTTCTTAACATTGCCTTAGCTGTGCCTCAGAGATTCTGAAATGTTGTATCTTTATTCTCATTAGTTTCAAATAACTTCTTGATTTCTGCCTTTATTTCATTGTTTAACTAAGAGGCATTCAGTGCAGGTTATTCAATTGCCATGTAATATATGGTTTTGAGTGAATTTCTCAGTCTTGATTTCTGATTTGATTTTGCTGGGCTTTGAGATACTGGTTGTTATACTTTCATATTTTCTGCATTTGCTGAAGGATGTTTTATTTCCAGTTATGTAATCTCCTCTAGACTATGTAACATGTAGTGATAAGACAAATGTATATTCTGGGCTAAGTGTGGTGGTTCATGCCTGTAATCCCAGCACTTTGGGAGGCCAAGGTCAGTGGATCACCTGAGGTCAAGAGTTCAAGACTATCCTGGCCAACATGGTGAAATCCCATCTCTACTGAAAATACAAAAATTAGCCAGGCATGGTGGCAGGTGCCTGTAATCTCAGCTACTCGGGAGGCTGGGGCAGGAGAATTGCTGGAACCCAGGAGGCAGAGATTGCAGTGAGCTGTGATCGCACCATTGCACTCTCCAGCTCAGGCCAACAACAAAGAGATGTCATCTCAAAAAAATAAATAAAATAAAAAGAAAGAAAAGAAAAGAAAAATTTACATCCTGTTGTTTTAGGTGACAAGTTCTGTAGATGTCTATTGGTCCATTTGATCCAGTGCTGAGCTCAGGTCCTGAATATCTTTGTTAATTTTCTGTCTTGATGATCTGTCTAATGTTGTCAGTGGAGTGTTAAAGTTTCCCACTATTATTATGTGGGAGTCGTTAAAGTTTCCCACTATTATTATGTGGGAGTCTAAGTCTCTTTGCAGTTCTCTAAGAACTTGCTTTGTGAATCTGGGTGCTCCTGTGTTGGGTGCATATATATTTAGAATAGTTAGATCTGCTTGTTAAGTTGAACCCTTTACCATTATCTAATGCTGTTTACCTTTTTAAATCTTTGTTGGTTTAAAGACTGTTTTATCTGGAACTAGGATTGTAACCCTTGCTTTTTTCTGTTTTCGGTTTGCTTGGTAGATTTTTTCCATCCTTTTATTTTGAACCTCTGTGTGTCATTGCATGTGAGATGGGTCTCTTGAAGACTGCATACCAATGGGTCTTGTTTTTTTTTTTTTTTTTGGCTTGCCATTCCATGTCTTATAATTGGGACATTTATCCCATTTACATTCAAGGTTAGTGTTGATATGCATGGATTAGATTTTGTCATCATGACACTAGCTGGTTATTTTGCAACATGTTTATGTGGTTGCTTTGTAATGTCACTAGTCTGTGTACTTCAGTGTGTTTTTGTAGTGGCTGGTAATGGCCTTTGCTTTCCATATTTCTTGCTTCCTTCAGGAACTCTTACAAGTCAGATCTCGTGGTAGGAAATTCCCTTGGCTTTTGCTTGTCTGAAAAGGATATTATTTCTTTTATACTTATGATTCCTAGTTTGGCCAGATAAGAAACTATGGGTTGGAATTTATTTTCTTTAAGAATGTTGAATATTGGCCCCCAATCTCTTCTGTCTTTTTAGGTTTCAGCCGAGAGGTCCACTGTTAGTCTGATGGGCTTCCCTTTGTAAGTGACCTGGCCTTTCTCTAAGTTGCCTTTATCATTTTTTCTTGCATTTTGTTCTTGGAGAATCTGGTAGAGAATAATTAATGTATTTCGGTGGTGATCTTCCTTTGAGGTATTTTACTGGGCTTCTCTGCATTTCTTGAATTTGAATATTGTCCTCTCTAGCTAGTTTGGGGAAGTTCTCATGGATGATATCCTGAAACATGTTTTCCTGTTTGATTTTATTCTTCCCATCTCTTTCAGAGACACCTATGAATTGTAGATTTGGTTTCAATACATAATCACATATTTCTCAGAGGTTTTGTTTATCTTTTTCATTCTTTTTTCTCTACTGTTGTCTGACTTATTTCAGAAAGCCAGTCTTTAGTCTCTGAGTTTCTTTCCTCTGCTTGGTCTATTCTTCTATTAATACTTGTGATTGTGTTATGAAAATTCTTGTAGTGTGTTATTCAGCTCTAATGGGTTGGATACATTATTTTTTATATTATTTTGTCTATCAGCTCCTGCATTGTTTTATTGTGATTCTTCACTTTCTTGGATGGGGTTTCAATGTACTTCCATAGCTCAATGATCTTCATTTCTGTTTATGTTCTGAATTATATTTCTCTCATTTCAACCATCTCAGCCTGGTTCTGAACCCTTGCTGGAGTGGTGATGTAGTCATTTGGAGGAAAGAAGGCACTCTGGCTCTTCAGTGGTCAGAGTTCTTGTGCTGGTTCTTTCTCATCTTCGTGGACTTACGTTCCTTCAATCTTTGAGGTTGCTAACTGATATGGTTTGGCTGTGTCTCCACCCAAATCTCATCTGGAATGATAGTTCCCATAATTCCCATGAGTTGTAGGAAGGACCTGTTGAGAGGTAATTTAATCATGGCAGTGGTTACCCTCATGCTGTTCTCATAATAGTGAGTTCTTACAAAATCTGATGGTTTTGTAAAGAGCTTTTCCTCCTTTTACTTGGTACTTCTCTTTGTTGCTGCCATGTAAAGAAGGACACGTTTGCTTCCTCTTTTCCATGACTGTAAGTTTCCTGAGGCCTCCTCAGTCATGCTGAACTGTGAGTCAATTAAACCTTTTTCTTTTATAAATTACACAGTCTTGGGTACGTCTTTATTAGCAGCAAGATAACAAACTAATAGTGTAAATTGGTACTGCAGAGAGTGGGGTGCTGCTGTAAAGGTATCCAAAAATGGGTAAGCAACTTTGGAACAGGGTAACAGGCAGAGGTTGGAACAGTTTGAAGGGCTTAGAAGAAGACAAGAAAATGTGGGAAAGTTTGAAACTTCCTGCAGACTTGTTGAATGGGTTTGACCAAAATGCTGTTAGTGATATGGACAACAAAGTCCAGGCTGAGGTGGTCTCAGATGGAGAATAGGAACTTCTAGGGAACTGGGACAAAGGTGACTCTTTAAAATCTTATGCTTTAGCAAAGGGACTGGTGGCATTTTGCTCCTATCCTAGAGATCTTTGGAACTTTGAACTTGGGAGAGATAATTTAGGGTATTTAGTGGAATAAATTTTCTAAGCAGCAAAGCATTCAAGAGGCAACAGAGCATAAAAGTTTGGAAAATTTGCAGCCTGATGATGCAGCAGAAAAGAAAAACCAATTTTTGAGGGAGAAATTTAAGTCTTAAGCTGACTGCAGAAGTTTGCATAAGTAAAGAGGAGCTAAATACTAATCACCAAGACAAGGAAAATGTCTCCAGGACATGTCAGAGACCTTCACAGCAGCCCCTCCCATCACTGGCCTGGGGGCCTAGGAGGGAAAGATGGTTTCCTGGGCAGGGTCCAGCGCCCGCCTGCTGTGTGCAGCCTCATTTGGTAATGGTGTGTTTATCCAGTGCCTGTACCCCCACTGTATCTAGGAAGTAACTAACTTGCTTTTGATTTTACAGGCTCATAGGTGGAAGGGCTTGCCTTGTCTCAGATGACACTTTGAACTTGGACTTTTGGGTTAATGCTGGAATGAGCTAAGACTTTGGGGGACTTCTGGAAAGGCATGATTGTGTTTTGAAATGTGAGGACATAAGATTTGGGAGGGGCCGGGGGTAGAATAATATGGTATGGATGTGTCCCCACCAAAATATCATCTTGAATTTTAGTTCCCATAATCCCCTTGTGTCATAGGAGGGAACCAGTGGAAGGTAATTTAATCATGGGGGTGGTTACCCTCATGCTGTTCTCATAATAGTAAGTTCTCATGAGATCTGATGGTTTTATAAGGAGCTTTCCCCTTTTGCTCAGCACTTCTTGCTGCTGCCATGTGAAGAAGGACATATTTGCTTCCCCTTCCACCATATTTGTAAGTTTCCTGAGGCCTCCCCAGCCTTGCTGAACTGTGAGCCAATTAAACCTTTTCTAATTTATAAATTACCTAGTCTCGGGTATGTCTTTATTAACAGTGTGAAAACAGACTAATACATTGACTTGGTTTTTTTCTTTTTCTTTTACCATACTTGATCACCTTCAGGGGTTGATTGTGGTACAAAGTGGATTCAGTTGACTGGCTTCATTTCTGGAAGATTTTATGAGGTCAATGCTCAGCTACCAACTCCTGAACTGCATGCTCTAACTCTGGGGGACTTGTATTGGGCCCCAACTTTGTTTTCTGTCTCTTAAGTTTAGTATTTCACTGTGGTTGGTAGGACTGAGGTGCTCCTGGACCAGTGGTCACTACACTCCAATGGGTGATGTCAGCCAAAGCATTTCATACTGCAGTGACAGCAGGATCTATCCTCATTTGCACATGCCAGTAGCAGTGTTAGTTGTAGCTTGTTGGGGTACACACTTGTTGGATGTGGCAGAGTGCTAATGGGTGTCAAGATGCCTGCCTCCCTGTGGGTGTTTACCACAGTGGCAGAGGCAATGCAGCTGGGAAGGGGGTGGGCGGCCCCTGCTGGCAACTTTGTGCCTTTTGTGGTGGTCCCTTCACAACTTGGTCCCTCCACAACTTGGTCCCTCTTGTGGTGGTGTTGGCTCAGTGGTGAGGAGCTGGCAGATGCAGGTTTGAAATATTTCTCTGTGCACTACAAACAGGAGTGATTGCCCAGGGAAGAGGAGGACCTGCTGTTCTCTGTTCCTAGTTTCACTCCCATGGCAGTGTTAGTGCAAGAGTGGGGCACTAGCAGGGATTGGGCTGGCTGGCTCTGTGCCTGCAATTCTCCATCTGCAATGGCAGTTTGCAGGGAGAAGGGTGGAAGACTGCAGTCTTGCTGCAGCAGTAGCAGGTTGGGGTACACACATACTCACCTGTTGGCAGGGCAGGGAAAGCAAAACCTGCCTGTGCAGACATGCACCAGCAAAGCAATGTGGGGAGTTGCTTTTGGGTCCGGGCGAAGCTGCGGAAGGGGGAGGGAGCAAGAGGGCTGGTGCATAGCTGTGGGAGCCACCCCACTGGAGCTCCCTGCCAGTAAGGCAGGGTCTGCCAGTGCAGAACCTATGACACAGAACCCCAGGTCACCTGACGCTACTCTGTAAGCAG
Source organism: Macaca thibetana thibetana (assembly GCF_024542745.1). NCBI lineage: Eukaryota > Metazoa > Chordata > Mammalia > Primates > Cercopithecidae > Macaca > Macaca thibetana. The sequence continues at coordinate 69,156,746 of NC_065584.1, forward strand.
GAGTAGCCAGGCTGGAGCCCCAGGAAAGGCCAGCAGATCAGGAGTGCTCATGTTAGACTGGCATTATCTTATGGGCAACACCATCCTGCAGAGTTCAAGTCTGACAATTCCCCAGGACTGTCTCCTATGGGAGCAAGTTGAGCCTAGGGGGATGGCCATCCCTGGCCTTGCACTGCTACAGACGCACTTTCACCAAACACTCTGGGCTCTACATCAGCTGACTTACTGCCCCTACCACTTATATAAGCAGCTTTCCTTGCCAACTTGAGTGTTCCCGGTGGTCAAAAGATCTCTTTCTGCTGGGGTTTCAGAGGCCCATGGTGAAAGCAGGGTGCTCTTTGCCAGTTCAACTCACGTGTTCCCCCACAGCCACTGGGGGCCAGGAATGAGTCCAGATGCACAGTATCTCTATGTAGGGTTTCCAGTTTTCTCCCCCTTCAGCTCAGCTTCTGTGTCTTCCCTTCATCCACACTCAGTGCGTTTTTCTCTGAAGGTCTGTTTGAAGTGGGCTAGTTGTCTTGGTCCCTTGGTGGCAGCTGTTCCACCTGGCTGCATCAGTCATTCAACTTGCTCTTTTCCTTGAATGTTAACCTCAACCAAAAAGACCCTTAATCAGACTAATGTTTTACGAAATATCTGGGCACCTCGTGGCTCAATCAAGTTGCCACATAAAGTTAACCCTTGTAAGAGATTTAGAATTTTAAATCAAACTTTGGAAAGCTAACCACTGAGATAATATAATTTGTTACAAAACACACATCTTGTTTCTATGAAAATTAATTTATGGCAGGTTGAGTGCTTACTTTATATCCTTTCCTGTAGAAATGGTTTCTAGATTTGACAGTATTTTTTGTAATTGTAGGCCATAATCAATTAATAAATGATTATTTTAAGAAGATACTTTCTCCACTGATGATCAATATTGGCAAAGTTAAATACATTCTTAGAGCTATAAAAGTACTTAGAAATATGTATGGTAAATTAAGGCCAAAATATATTGTATTATTTTTTAATTAAAAAAATTTAACACATTGTAGCTGTGCATGTTTGTAAGGTATAATTTGGTCTTTCAATAACTTTAACATACTGATTTGATTTCCTTTGGATTTTTACCCAGGAGTGGGATTGCTGAATCACATGGTAGTTCTATTTTTAATTTTTTGAGAAACTTCCATACAGTTTTTTATAATGGCTGTACTAATTTACATTTTTGTCAATGATGTGTCAGTGTTCTTTGTTCTCCACATCCTCTCCAACACTTATTTTCTTTTGTCTTTTTGATAATAGCCATTCTGACTGAAGTAAGGTAATATCTCATTATGGTTTTGATTCGCATTTCCCTGATGATTAGTGATGTGGAGCATTTTCCATACACCTGTTGGCCATTTGTAGGTCTTCTTTTGAAAAACTATTAAGGTGTTTTGCCCATTTTTAATCTTTTTTTGCTATTTAGTTATTTTTATATTTAGGATATTAACCCCTTGTGAGATATATTTTTTGCAAGTATTTTATCTAATTCTATAGATTGTCTTTTTACTCTGTTGTTTCCGTCACTGTGCAAAAGCTTTTTCATTTGATATAATCCCATTTGTCTATTTTTGCTTTTGTTGCCTGTGCTTTCGAAGTCTTATTTAAAAAATCATTTCCCAGTTCAATGTCATAAAGCATTTTCCCCATGTTTGCTTCTAGTAGTTTTATTAAAGACTTACATTTAAGTCTTTAATGCATTTTGAATTGGTTTTTGTATATGGTGAGAGGAAGGAGTTTAGTCTCCTTCTGCATGTGGATACCCAGTTTTCCCAGCACCATTTATTGAAGAGACTGTCTTTTCTCCAGTGCATGTTCTTGGCGTCTTTGTCAAAAATCAACTAGCTGTAGGTGTGTTAATTTATTTCTGGCCTCTCTATTCTGTTCCATTGGTCTATGTGTTTTTATGCCAATACCATGCTATTTTGGTTAATATAACTTTGTATATGATTTGAAGGGTCTTCATCATAAATTCATTATAAATTATTTGCCTAGGCCAGTGTCAAAATTTTTTCTAGTATGTTTATAGTTTGAGGTCTTATATTTAAGTCTTTAATCCATCTCAAGATGGATTAATTCATCTTGAGATGGTCCAGTTTCAATTTTCTGTTTATGGCTAGCTAATTTTTTCAGTACCATTTATTTAATAGGATATACCTTCCCTATTGTTTATTTTTATTGACTTTGTTAAAGATCAGTTGGTTGTAGGTATGTGACTTTATTTCTGGGTTCTCCATTATATTTCATTGATCTTCATGTCTATTTTTGTACTAGTATTATGCTGATTTGGTTACTATAGACTTGTAGTATAAGAAAGGCAATGTGTTTTCTTGGGATTGCATTGACTAATTGGGCTCTTTTTTTGTTTCCACATAAATTTTAGAATAGTTTTTTCTAATTCTTTGAAAAATGACATTGGTAATTTGATAAGGATTTCATTGAATCCCTAGATTGCTTTGGGTGGTATGAACATTTTAGCAATATTAATTCATCTTATCCATCAGCATGGCATGTTTTCCCATTTATGTCATCTACAATTTCTTTCATCATTGTTTGTGGTTTCCATTGTAGAGATCTTTCACCTCCTCGGTTAAATTTATTCCTAAGTTTTTTTTTGTGTGTGTGTGTGGCTACTATAAATGAGATTGAGTTCTTGATATGATGTTCAGCTTGAACATTGTTGGTGTATAGTAATGCTACTGATTAGTGTATGTTGGTTTTGTATCCTGAAACTACTGAAGTCATTTATCAAATCTAGGAGTATTTTAAAGGAGTCTTTAGGTTTTTCTTGGTATATAATCATGTCACCAGTAAACAGAGATAATTTGACTTCCTCCTTTCCAAGTTGGATGCCTTTTGTTTCTTTCCCTTCCCTAATTGCTCTGGCTAGGACTTCCATTACTATGTTGAATAAAAGTGATGAGAATGGACATCCTTGTCTTGTTCCAGTTCTTCAGACAAATATTTTCAACATTCCCTTATTTAGTGTGATGTTCAGTATGGATTTGTCATATGTGGTTATTATTTTGACCTGTGTTCCTTTGATGCCTAGTTTCATAAGGAGTGTTTTTTTTTTTTTTTTTTTTTTTTTTTTTTTTTTTTTTTTTATCATGAAGGGATGTTGAATTTTATCAAATGGGTTTTCTGCCATCTATCGAGGTGATTGAATGGTTTTTCGTTTTAGTTCAGTCACATCACATTTGTTGATTTGCATATGTTGAACTATCCTTGCATCCCTGGCATAAAACCCACTTGATCATAATATATTATCTTTTTGATATGCTGCTAGATTCAGTTTGCTAGTATTTTTCAGAGGATTTTTGTATCTATGTTCATCAGGGATTTGGCCTATAGTTTTTTTTTTTTCTGTTTTGTCCTTGCCTGGCTTTGGTGTCAGTGTGATACTGGCTTCACAGAGTGAGTCAGCAAGGAATTCCTCCTCTTCAATGTTTTGGAATAATTTCAGTAAGACTAGTACCAGCTCTTTTTTGTATGTGTAGTAAAATTCAGCTATGAATCCATTTGGCCCTGGGATTTTTTTGTTGTTAGAAAATTTCTTATTACTGATTCAATTTTATTACTCATTATTGGTCTGTTCAGGAATTTTATTTCTTTATGGCTCAATCTTGGGAGATTGTATGTTTCCAGGAATTCTCCCATTTCCTGTAAGTTTTCTAATTTGTGTTCTTAGAGGTGTTTGTAGTGGTCTCTGATGATCTTTTGTGTTTCTCTGGTATCAGTTGTAACACTACCATTATCATTTCTGATTGTACTTACTTAATTCTCCTCTCTTTTTATTCTTGGTTAATCTAGCTAGCAGTCTTTTAATTTTTAAATTTTTTAATCCTTTCAAAGAAACATCTTTTTGTTTCATCGATCCTTTGTGTCATTTTTTTGGCTCTCAATCTCATTTCGCTCTGCTCTGATCTTTGTTATTTCTTTTCTTTTTCCAGCTTTGGGTTTGGTTTGCTCTTGTTTTTCTAGTTCCTTGATGTACAAGTGTATTAGTCCATTTCACACTGCTGATAAAGACATACCAAAGACTGGGCAATTTACAAAAGAAAGAGGTTTAATGGCAAGGATAAACAAGTCACATCTTATGTGGATGGCAGCAGGCAAAGAGAGAGAACTTGTGCAGGCAAACTTCCATTTTTTTTAAACCATCAGGTGTCGTGAGACTTATTCACTATCATGAGAACGGCAAAGGAAAGACTTGCTCTCATGATTCAATTATCTCCCACTGGGTCCCTCCCACAACATGTGGGAATTATGGGAGCTATGAGATGAGATTTGAATGGGGACACAGAGCCAAACCATATCATTCCCTTCCCCCCCCCCCCGCCAAATCTCGTGGCTTCACATTTCAAAACCAATCATGCCTTCCCAACAGTTTCCCAAAGTCTTAACTCATTTCAGCATTAACTCAAAAGTCCACAGTTCAAAGTCTCATCTGAGATAAGGCAAGTCCCTTCCACCTATGAGCCTGCAAAATCAAAAGCAAGTTAGTTCCTAGATACAACGGGAGTACAGGCATTGGGTAAATCCAGCCATTCCAAATGGGAGAAATTGGCCAAAAGAAAGGGGCTACAGGTCTCATGCAAGTCCACAATCCAGTGAGGCAGTCAAGTCTTAAAGCTCCAAAATGATCTCCTTTGACTCCATGTCTCATATACTCATGATGCAAAAGGTGGGTTCCCAAGGTCTTAGACAGCTCCTCCCCTGTGACTTTGCCAGTTACAGCCTCCCTCCTGGATGCTTTCATGGGTTGGCATTGCATGTCTGTGGCTTTTCCAGGCAAACGGTGCAAGCTGTCGGCGAATCTACCATTCTGGGGTCTGGAGGACGATGGCCTTCTTCTCACAGCTCCACTAGGTGGTGCCCCAGTAGGGACTCTGTGTGGGGGTTCCAACCCCACATTTCACTTCCTCACTGCCTTAGCAGAGGTTCTCCATGAGAACCCCACCCCACAGCAAACTTCTGCCTGGGTATCCAGGTATTTCCATACATCTTCTGAAATCTAGGTAGAGGTTCCCAAGCCTCAGTTCTTGAATTTTGTGCACTTGCAGGCTCAATACCCCATGGAAGCTACCAAAGCTAGGGGCTTGAATTTGCTGAAGCCATGACCCGAGCTCTAGGTTGGTCCCTTTCAGCCATGGCTGGAGCAGCTGGGATGCAGGGTACCAAATCCCCAGGCTGCACACAGCGTGAGGACCCTGGGCCTGGTCCACAAAATCATTTTGTCCTAGGACTCTGGGCCTATGATGGGAGGGGCAGCCATGAAGACCTCTGACATGCTCTGGAGACATTTTCCCCATTGTCCTGGGGATTAATATTCGGCTCCTCATTACTTGTGCAAATTTCTACAGCTGGTTTGAATTTCTCCTCAGAAAATGGGTTTTTCTTTTCTATCACATTGTCAGGCTGCAAATTTTCTGAACTTTTGTGTTCTGCTTCCTTTATACAACTGAATACCTTTAACAGCAGCCAAGTCACATCTTGAATGCTGCTTAGAAATTTCTTCCACCAGATACCCTAAATCATCTCTCTCATGTTCAAAGTTCCACAAATCTCTAGGGCAAGGGCAAAATGCCACCAGTCTCTTTGCTAAAACATAACAAGAGTTACCTTTGCTCCAGTTCCCAAGAAGTTCATCATCTTTATCTGATACTACCTCAGCCTGGCTTCCATTGTCCATATCATTATCAGCATTTAGGTCAAAGCCATTCAACAAGTCTCTAGGAAGTTCTAAACTTTCCCACATTTTCCTGTCTTCTTCTGAGCCCTCCAAACTGTTCCAACCCCTGTCTGTTACCCAGCTCCAAAGTTGCTTCCACACTGTTGATATCTTTTCAGCAGCACCCCACTCTACTGGTACCTATTTACTGTATTAGTCCATTTTTATGCTGCCTGTAAAGACATACCCAAAACTGGCCAATTTACAAATGAAAGAGTTTTAATGGAGAACTCAGTTCCATGTGGCTGGGAAGGCCTCATAATCATGGTGGAAGACAAGGAGAAGCAAATGACATCTTACATGGATGGCAGCAGGCAAAGAGAAAGAACTTGTGCAGGCAAACTTCCATTTTTTTAAGCCATCGAATGTCCTGAGACTTATCCATTATTGTAAGAACAGCACTGGAAAGGCCAGCCCCCATGATTCAGTTATCTTCCATCAGATCCCTCCCACAACACATGGGAATTATGGGAGCTGCAAGATGAGATTTAGGTGGGGATGCAGAGCCAAACCATATCAACAAGATTAGGTAGTTAATTTGAGATATTTCTGTCATTTGCTGTAGGCATTTAATACTATAAACTTTACTTTTAGCATTTTTAATTTTTTATTATTTATTTTTTTTGCTGTGTCCCAGAGGTTTTATTATGTTGTGTCTCTATTTTGATTTGTTTCAGAAAATTTTTTGGTTTCTGCCTTGATTTCATTGTTTACTCAAAGGTTACTCAGGAGCAAGTTGTTTAGTTTTCATGTACTCGTGTAGTTTTGAGAGTTCCTCTGGGCATTGATTTCTAATTTTATTCTACTGTTGTCTGAGATGATACTTGATATAATTTTGATTTTTTTTGGAACTTATTGAGATTTGCTTTATGGCCAGGCATATGGTTGATTTTGGAGAATGTTCCATGTGTAGATGAGAAGCTTGCATATTTTGTGGTTGTTGGATGAAATGTTCTAGAAATGTCTATTAGGCCCATTCGGTCTACAGTCTGGCTTAAGTCCAGAGTTTCTTTGTTGATTTTCATACTCAGTGATCTGCCTAGTGATGTCAGTGGGTTATGGAAGTTCCCCACTATTACTGTATTGCTATCAATCTGTTTTCTTAGATCTAGTAGTATTTGTTTTATGAATCTGGGTGCTCTAGTATTGAGTACATATATATTAAGGATAGTTAAATCTTGTTTTATTGAAACCTTTATTATTATATACTACCTTTTTTTGTCTTTTTAACATTATTGGTTTCAAGTCTATTTTATCTGATATAAGAATGGTTATTCCTGCTCCCTTTGTTTTCCTTTTACAGCATATATCCTTCTCCACCCAAATAAGGTTTGGCTTGTCCCCAGCCAAATCTCATCTTGAATTGTAACTCCCACGATTCTCACGTGTTATGGGAGGTGATTGAATTATGGGGGCATGTCTTTCCTGCATTGTTCTTGTAATAGTGAATGAGTCTCACGAGATCTGATGGATTTAAAAATGGGAGATTCCCTGCATAAGCTCCTTCCCCCCCTCCCCCAATTTTTTTTCTAGCCATGCTGGCAGCTGATTAGATTGTACCCACCCAAATTAAGAGTGGGTCTGCCCTTCCGACTCGACTGACTCAAATGTTAATCTCCTTTTGCAACACCCTCACAGACACACCCAGGATCAATACTTTGCATCCTTCGATCCAATCAAGTTGACACTTAGTGTTAACCATCACACACTCCTTTGTTTTGAGTCTTTGTCTGTCTTTAAATTCACTTTGCCACTTTGTAGCTTTTGTGTGGAATATTTAGGCTATTTACATTCAAGGTTAATATTGACATGTGAGGTTTTGTACCTGTCATGAAGTTTTTAGCCTGTTGTGTTGGAGTTTCAATTGTGTAATTGTTTTCTAGGATTGTGAGCTTTGTACTTATGTGTCCTTTTATGATGGCAAGTATCATCCTTTAGTTTCCATGTTTAGAACTTCTTTGGGCTTTTCTTGTTGGACCATTCTAGTATCAGTGAATTTCCTTAGCATTTGTTTGTCTGAGAAATAATTTATTTTCCTTAACTTATGAAGCTTAATTTGGTAGGATATAAAATTCTTAGCTAGGCATGGTGTCTCATGCCTGTAATCCCAGCACTTTGGGTGGCCAAGGCAGGACCATCACTTGAAGCAAGGAGTTCAAGACCAGCCTGGGCAACAAAGTGAGACCCTGCCTCTGCCAAAAAAAAAAAAAAAAAAAAAAAAAAAAAGAAAAAAATTGGAAAAAGGAATCTTGACTGACTCTTCTTTTCTAAGGAGACTAAAAATATGCCCCCAGTCTCTTCAGGCTTGTGGGATTTCTGCTGAGAAGTCCACTGTTAGTCTGTTGGGATTTTCTTTATAGGTGATTAGATACTTTTCTTGCCACTCTTGGGAATTTTTCCTTCCTATTGACTTTGGATAGTGTGATGACGATATGCCTTGGTGAGGTTCTTCTTGCAATGTACCTTTCAGAAATTTTCTGAGCTTCTTGTGTGTATATGTCTAAATGTCTCCCAAAACCAGGGAAGTATTTTGAATTATTTCCTCAAATAAGTTTTCCACACTTTAAACTTCTTCTTTTCCCTCTCAAATACCTATAAACTCAGAGGCTTGGATGACATAATGTATGTTGTATTGGGTCCTTTGGCTTTGGTTCTGGGTGCTTTCAGTGGCAAAAGGTCTGTATAAGTTCATTTGTTATAGAGAGCCTTTTTATAGTTACTTTTCCAAATGCTGGCTGGGTAGTGATGTACTTGGTGTGTGAACAGGCTCACTGCCTCCTGTGGGGCAAGGGTAGTGAGTCTCAAGAGGTGTATCTCATTCCCCAGTGCTGCACACTTGTGTCAAATTTTCTTTGGTGTTGTGCAGTTCAACTTGCAGTTCAATAGGTAGTGCTTATGGGCAAAAGCTGGATGCAGGCAATGCAGATGGGTACACACTTGATCTTCGTGTACTGGGAGAAGCTCTCTGTTTCTTCACACAATGAGCTGATCTGTGGAATGTTCAGTGGTCTGAGCTCTCTGCTCAGCCGCAGAGTGGGGGAACCAAGATAGGTGGGGCCAGACCAGGTGGGCCCATATGCAGGTCCCCCAGTAGCAGGTGTAAGCCTCAGCTCTGAGGTGGTCCAGTGGGCAGCTGCCAAGTGTACCATAGGTGTGCCTCTGCTGCCCTATGTTCTTTGCATAAGAATGGGGGAGGATGGCCTAAATTCCTAACCTATAAGAGTGGATGCTCCAAATGCCTGCAGATATATCTGGACATCAAGTGGAAAGAGTACAGCTGCACCAAGTTCTCTGCACCAGAAGGGAGGGACAGCTCAGTCTTGTAACCCAAAAGAATGAATGTGCCACATGCCTGGAAATATGCCCTGGCAAAGAGCAAAGATATCATTGTTGCAACAAGGTCTTTGCAGGGTATGATAGGGCCAGCTCAAGCTTCTAATTTGGGGTAGCAGATGCCCTTCAAATATGCCTGGGGAAGGAGAAGACAGCCATTGCCACAACAAGGTAGTTCCATGGGAATGGTCGGGTGACTTAAACTTCTAATCTGTAGGAGTGGGTGTGCCAAATACCTCCAGTTACATCTGGGTGTGGCAAAGAGGGAGTGCTCCTGCACCAAGTTCTTCATGTGGGAAGGGAGTGGCAGCTCAAGCTCCTATTCCAAGGGGGCAGGTGCACCAAAAACCTGAAGATATGTCTGGGTATGGAGTAGAGAGTGTGCCACTGCCACAAGATCTCTGCATGGGAAGAGAGAGGTGGTCCAAGCTAATAATCCAGGTGAGCAGCTGCTCTGAATGCATGGAAATATGCCTGGATGTGGAGTGGAGGAAGCACCACTGCACCAATATCTCCGCACAGGAAGAGAGTGGCGGCTTACCCTGCTAATCCAGGTGGGCAGGTACTCCAAATGCCTGGAAACCTGCCTGTGCATGGAGTGGAGAAACTACCACTCCATCAGATCCCTGCATGGGAAAGGAGGGGGCAGCTTAGGCTGCTAATCTGGGCAGATAGGTACTCCAAATGCCTGGGAATGTGCCGTGGATGGGGCACCACTGCATCCAGAGCTTTGCAAGGGAAGGCAGGCTTGGCTTATGCTCCCAATTCAGATGAACATGAATGGGGTCTGCCTCTCTCCCACTCCTTGCAAATGGTAGGGTACTCTTCCCTGAATGACCAAGGGTGTAGGCTGGGGCATCCAGCAATGACACATGCAGAGCAATTTCAGGTTGCAAAGCTGTCCCTGGCTGCAAGTCTCACTGTGCAGGAGAAACCTTGGCTTCAGCAACTTTTCTTCTGTTCCAGTCCTGCAATGGGAGAGAGCCCGACCCAGCACCTACTGCTGCTGGCATGCAGTCCACACTTGCTGCTTAATTCTGTCTATGAGAACCCTTCACCTGCTCCAGAACAAGTGCTCCAATTTCTGGCCTGAGGCTAAAATGCCTGCAGCAGCTGCTGCTGTCAGGTTGCCAAACAATGACTGACTTTGTGTGAATCCAGGTTAAAAATGGCATCCTCTTCTCAGTCCTGGGTCTGGGAAGATGCCTGCAGCTTTTACCAGCATCATTCCCTTTCTCTGTCTCACAGTATCTCCTCGAGGTAGTCCCAGGGCTTGGGAGAAAAAATGTGTTCTTCCTTAGCCTGGAATGCACGGATTCCTAGTGGAAAGGAGAGTTACAGAGGAAGACTCTCTGCCCTTCTCAGGTACTGGGGCTTCACTCACATTTATCAGGCAAATGTCATCATGGGGGCTGTTTGTGCACATTCTCTTCCCCAGGATCTGAAATGTACTTTGCTATTCTGGTGAATTCCTATTTTTCTTCTTGCATTAAAGCTCAGAGTTAATCTTTACACACTATTTTTCTATTTCCAAGTGGCTTTAGCATACTGAAAGCCTCTAGTCTGCCATCTTTTTGGCAGGGGTGGGAACCTTGTTTTGTTGATTATTTTCTCTGTGGTGAAGAAACTTTAATTTGATGTAGTTCTACTTTATTTTTGCTTTTGTTGCCTGTCATGGACTACACTTTGAGTAGCAAATATCTAATCCACTGAAAAAGGCATGATATTCTTTCATTATCATAAACCTTTCTTTTAAGGAGAATGTTATATCCAAGGTAAGAAAAAAATTGATTTTGAAATTTTGTTTTGGATCATAGCCACACTGCTAGTGAGATTTATAGGTGAATTAAATCTTATTTCCCCTTTTTATGGTAATTTAATGTTGGAGAAGTTGATTTCAGAGTCAAGAAACTGCAATTGGTTTAACATCAATAATATAATTTTATCAAACAGCATTGCTTCATGTTTTGTCAAAGAATTTCTTATTCCATTTAATTCTTTTAAAGGCACTATTGATTGAATTTTGGTTCCTGCACTTTTTATATTTAGCATTAATAATGTCTATATGGTAGGAGACAGCAACATTTTAATGGCAGTTAATGTTTGTACTGTCAGAATTTCCATAACAAAAACAATCAATTGCCATATTAAGTGGATGATTGCACAGTAATCTCTAATTTATGTCTAAGTAACACTTACCTTGTATATTACTAATGGAAAATGAATATTCATTACTTACATCATCATGAAAGTATTCATAGATTTAAATTAAGAATTCAGCAATACTGAATACTATTCTAATATAGTAAGCAATACTGTTCTAATATAGTTAACAAATAGATGACATGAACTATACCATATAGCATCAGATTTAACCTTTGCAGTAATACCAACAGAAGACTTTTTGCTCACATTGCCGGAGGCTTCTCTATCAGTACACTAGTCAGAAATGCAGTTCCTCATGTGAAAACACAGGTTATTTAGATGTTTGGCTAACAAGATCTTTGATTATCAGACTCGTTGGTCCTTTGTCAGGAAAAAGTTTCAATATACTGATTTTTGTTAGAAGATACGGTGCTGTCATCTGCTAAACACTTATCAGTATAAATAAACAAGTTGCCTGTTTTCTGAATCAATAATATTAAAACAGTCTGACAATAGTTCAAAATAGTAAAGCTGTCTGTGATGTGTATGCTGCCCTTTGAATATGGAGTCCTTATGTAGTATGTAAATGAATAATCCTACATGGCAGTGCTGGTTGCTTCCCTGAGCTTGTCTCATCCCAGGGCTGTTTTCTCATGGTATCCCATATTGAGATTGCAGTTGTACTGGATTGATCTCTACTCTCCAAATTAACCGCACGAAGTCAATTGTAGAGAACGATGACACTTGAAGTTTAGTGCAGTTACCACAAGCAGAAGGGATCAGTTCTATGCAGGTTTCTGTATGGATGCCTCTTGGAGGAGAAGCTGATGTGTGTAGGTCCTCTGTCCATGGAGCTTGTAGGTCACCTCTTAAGCAGAAAGAGGGGAATGCATGAAGGTCTTTGCATGACGGTCTTTGCATTTATCAGCCATCTTGTAGTTAGCAGACTGGGGCCTATGTCTCAGCTCCATAGATTTATCCAGTCATAACAGCAGATTTACCACCACGGTGCTCAAAACAAAGGAGATCGGACAGGGATTTCTTCTTTGCCTAAAGGCCACATTCCCTCAATATTTGTGCTACACTCAGCCTTGATTTCCATGTTACCTTAACTAGAAGTGCATGTGCACAACACATATGGCTTGTTTGGAAGGGACCTGTGGAATCATCTAGTCCAATAGCCTTTCCAATGCAGTAATACCCTTTCCATCGTCTTTAATCACGTATCATCTCTTTGAGTGTTTCCAGTAATAAGCTGCATTTTCAACAGTCCATTTCATTTCAGTCCATTTCAGGACCCCAGAACCCCAGATCTAATTACTAGAAACATTCTTCATATATTTGTTTTCTTAATTTTTTATTTAATAAATTATTAGTTAATTATAAGTTCATTATTAATTTCCTTGGAATATCATTATTCAATTCAAATTACTTTTTCTGAAATGGCATGAGCTTTGATCTCTTTAAAACATATTTATCAAAGCTGAAATCGAAGTTCATATATAGCCGTAAATATATAGAGGTAGAATATAGGTTTATGGAATTTTATAGTTTGAGAAAATTATATAATAGTTTACATAGTATTTTCCTTAACTTTTTCTTCACAGATGTTAAATATTGTATTCCCCTTTCTTAGTTTTAAATATCTGCAGAATCTCTTCTAGCATGTATCAAAATACCACTGAAAGTAAGTTTTCTATAGAATGAAACTGATTGTATAGAAATGTTCAAGGTCGTTTAGTCTAATTAGCAGTGAAGTCAATCAATATGCACTGAATGCAGTGGATGACTATAGAAATAATTAAGCTAATTGTCTTTAGGGAATGTATGCAGGTTTCTTTTCCAATTTGCCATGCTCTGTCTGAGACTGCCTTTTCCCCTCCCCTTTCTAGTTCTTTTTATGTTTCTTTTGCGAGATCAATAAAGATCCAGATCAGAATTTAAATTAGGTTCTTATGGGAACTCTTGACTCTATCCTTTCTTCTTCTCTTTTAACCAGGCCACCCTTGCCTTTTTTTCTTTATGAAAGATTTGGACTTAGCTTGAATAAATCATCATTGTGGTTCTACTAGCATGCTAATGAGACAAAGTGAGGGTGCATACTGGTTGGAAAGTTTTGATGGCCAACTATATGTGGGTTAGGCCATGTGTGCTGAGGATTGCTGTGTGCTGGGATGGCTGTTTGATCAATTTCGGTGCATTATTACCCTCATTTATATTTGGTGGGGAGGAATACTGGCAGATAATGTTAAAAAAAAGGGACAATTTCAATCAGGTTGCGTAGGGACTGGGGAGGTGCTCAGAGCACTCTTTCTACAGGGCACACAGAGATATCAAGGCCTGGGGTATTACTCATAGCTTTTCTCAAAAAGCTTTACCTACCTCTTAAATGCCTTATCTAAAATAATTATCATGAGACATTTAGTAGGAAATTTGGAATCGTGGTGAAAAGAAATCCTCATGGTTCCACTTTTTTTGTAATACTTCCTGGAGCCTTCAGCTATATTTTGCCTATATATAACAGCAAATACTTTGGGAAGAAAAAAATCAACACATATTAAATGAATGTCTGTAGAACATTCTTGCAGGGAAATGATCAAGTCTAAGAGAAAGTCTGTCTTCTAGTAATGTATAAACTAAGTAGAGGAGGAAGGATGAAAAAGTAATGCATAAAAAACTATTCAGGCCCAATGTGTTTTCTTAAAAAGGTTAAAAAAAAAAAAAAAAAGATGTGTGTGTGTGCGTGTGTATGTGACACCAAAGAAAGTTATGTACATTACAACAACACATTAGAAAAATAACAATGCTAAATATTGTGCCCCTTAACTTTGTCCGTTGTCTACATGTTCTGATAATGCCAGGTTTTTGTTCTATATCTTCAAACTACACTTCCCAGTTCATTTCTTTATCCTGTATATAATGTGTCTTTTTTTCTCTGTTTTTAAGATTTTTATTGATGGTGTTTAGCAATTTGGTTATATTCCTTAGCATTTTTAATGTTTCTTTTGATTGGCATTCATTAAGCTTGGATCTGTGGATTATATTTTTTTCCATAAAATTTAAAGGATATGAGGGCCATTGTTTATTCAAAAGATTTTTTCTGTTCACTGACCCTCTTCTTGTACTCCAATTACATATTTGTTAGAAGACCTGATATTTTCCACAGATCACTGATGTTCAATTTCTTTTGTTTGTTATTTAGTCTTCTTTTCTGTGTTCTTTATTTTGGACAGTTTCTATGGCCATGTCTTTAAATCACTTATCTCTTCTTTTGTAGTGACTATTATGATGTTAATTCCATTTAGTGTATTTTACACTTTAGATATTATGTTGCTTCATGCCTAAAAGTTTGATTTGGGTCCTTTAAAATATCTTCCATTTCTTTTCTCACATGCTCATGTCTTTCTTTCCCTTCTTGAAATATGAGACATTTTTAACATCCTCGTTCATTAGTTTCATCATCTCTGTTTCTGAGACTGTTCCTATTGATTGATATTTTCCCTTATTGTAAGCCATAGTTTTCTACCTTTTCCAATTGGCAATTTTTGAATGGATGCTAGACATTGTGAATTGTACATTGCTGGTGACAGATTTTGTTTTCCTTTTAATACTATTAGAGTTTGTTTTGGTTTGCAATGTTACTTTGTAGCAATTGGAATGTTACAAGGTTTGCTTTTAATTTTGTTAGAACTTTAATCTATGGCTGATATAGCCCTGCTACTTTGGCAATACACTTCTGAAGATTTTACTCAATGCCTCATCTATTATAAGATCTATTCACTCTGGCAGGTGTGTGCACAACCTATTCTCAATTCTGTGTGCTTAGGAAATTGATTGCTCTATTCCAGAGGCTTTTCTTTACTGTGTAGTTTCCTTAGCCACAGACTCAAAAGTACGCCTCTGCAGATTTGTGGAACTCTGTGTTTTTTTGTTTTTTGTTTTTTTGTAGCTCCCTCCTCTCCTGTGCTCTTTCTTATGTAATTCCACCTGTCTTGGTTTTCCCAAGCTTCCTTCTCCTCATAGCAAGATGCCCAACTCTGAATTTTCCCTTTCCCACACAGCCCTTCTTCCCTCCCTGTAGCCTGGAAACTGCCTCTTGGGACCTACGCCTGTGGAATAGTAGGGCTCATTTTACTTGTTTCCCTTTCTTCATGGATTACAGCATTGAATTGCTTTTCATCCAATGTCCAAAGATTGTTGTTTCATATACTTTGTCTGATTTTCTAGTGGCTATAATAAAAAGTTAAATCTTGTCCCTGTTATTCCATCTTGACTAGCAAAATCTCTACTGTGGTTTTTAAAAACATATTTTCTAGTAAGTTGTGCTGATTAGAAAATATACTCTCTCATCCTAGTCTTTTGCAGTTGTTGAGGCTTATTTTGGGGCCTTTATGGTATTTGCCTTTGTGATATGAATTATTGAAAAGGTGTATTAGGATTCACAGTATTATTGTAAATTTGTCTATTTCTCCTTATCTTTCAATGTTTTGCTTTTTATACTTATAATTTATGCTATTAGAACTATTCGTGTTTTGTTATTGGTTGATATTAAATTTACTATTGCTTTATTTTCTTAGTGAATTGAATCTTTTGAAACGCAAGTGACCATCTTTATTACTGGTAATGTTTTTTGTCTTAATGCCTATTTTCACTGGTTTTAATATAACTTTTTGTTTTCATAGCTCATCTTTTTCCACATCCTTGCCAAAACTTATTTTTCTTTTCTTTTCTTTTTTTTTTTTTTTTGAGACAGTGTCTTGTTCTGTCATCTAGGCTGGAGTGCAGTGGCCCAACCTCAGTTCACTGCAACCTCTGCCTCCTTAGTTCAAGCAATTCTCCTGCCTCAACTTTTCAAGTAGCTGGGATTACAGGTGCGTGCCACCACATCCACCTAATTTTTGTATTTTTAGTAGAGATGGGGTTTCACCATGTTGGCCAGGCTGGCCTCGAACTCCTGACCTCAAGTGATATGCTCTCCTCAGCCTTCCTAAGTGCTAGGATTACAGGCATTAGCCACCGCATCCAGCCTATTTTTCATCTTTCTTATAAAAGCCATTTTAACAGGTGTGAGGTGATATCTCACCATGGTTTTAATTTGCATTTCTCTGATGATTAGTGATGTTTAGCACCTTTTCATATATCTGTTGGTCATTTATATGAATTCTCTGCAAAAATGACAATTAAGATACTTGTTCATTTTTAAATTGGCATGTTTTCTTGATATTGAGTTGTTTGAGTTCTTTATATATATTGAATATTAGTCCCTTATCAGATGTATGGTTTGCAAATAATTTCTCTTAATCCATGGGTTGTGTCTCTACTCTGTTAAATTTTTTTTCCTATGAAAGAAGATTTTAGTTTGACATAATCTCATTTATCTATTTTTAGACAACAGAAGAAGCTTTTTAGTTTGACATAACCTCATTTGTCTATTTTTACTTTTGTTGCCTGTACTTTTGAGGTAATATTGAAAATATTATTGCCCAGGCCAATATCATGGAGCTTTTTCCCCATGTATTTTTCTTAACAGTTTCACAGTTTCAAGTCTTATATTTAAGTCTTTAATCTAACATTTTGAGTTGATTTTTATATATCATTTGAGAGAAGAGCCCAATATTCTTCTTCTCTATGTGACTAGCCAGTTTTTACAATACTATTTATGTAAAAGACAATTGTTTCCTTGTTTTGTATTTTTGGTATCTTTGTTGAAAATCATTTGACTGTAAATATGTAGGTTTACTTTGGAGCTCTTTATCCACTCTGTGTTGATGTGTCTGTTTTTATGCCAGTACCGTGCTGTTTTAATTCCTATAGCTTTGTAATGTACTTTGAAATCGGACTGTGATTTCTGTGGAAAATGCCATTGAAATTTTGTTGGAGATTGCATTGGATCTGTAACATGGCTTTGGGTAATTCTTTTTTATTTTTTGAGACCAAGTCTTGCTCTGTTGCCCAGGCTAGCGTGCAGTGGCATGATATCGGCTCACTGCAACCTCTGCCTCCCAGGTTCAAGCAATTCTCCTGCTTCAGCCTCCCAAGTAGCTGGGGTTACAGATGCCTGCCACTGTGCCGAGCTAATTTTTGTATTTTTAGTAGAGATGGGGTTTCACCATGTTGGTCAGGCTGGTCTTGAACTCCTGACCTTGTTATCCACCCACCTTGGCCTCCAAAAGTGCTGGGATTACAGGCCTGAGCCACCGTGCCCCTGCCTGGCTTTGGGTAATTCTATAGTTTGAATGTTTGTTTCCTCCAAAACTCACATTGAAATTTAATTGCCATTGTAATAATATTAGGAAGTGGGACCTTTAAGAGTTGATTAGGCCATGAATGCTCTCTCTTCATGAATAAATAAATGCTGTTATTTTGGGAGTGGGTTTGTTATAAAAGGATGAGTTCAGTTCCTTCTCTCTCTCTGTCACCCTCTCTTTGCCCTTATGCTATGTTATGACATCTCAAGAAGGCCCTTGTTAGATGCTGGTACTGTAGTCTTACACTTCCCAACCTCCAGAACTGTGAGAAATAAGTTTCTGTTTCTTATAAATTATCCAGTCTGTGATATTCTGTTATAGTAGCAGAATGCAAAGATATAAAATTGGTATCAAGAAGAGGGGCTGTTGCTGTAACAAATACCTGAAAATGTAGAGGCAGCTTTGAAATTGAGTAAGGGATAGAAGCTGAAAAAATTTAGAAGAGGAGGTTAGGAAAAAACCTAGGTTGCTGTAAATGAGGTATTAAGAGTAATTCTGGTGAGGGCTCAGGCAAGAAGAGCTGTAGTGAAAGCCTGAGACCTCTTAGAGGTTACTTAAGTGGTTGTCATCCTAATGTTGGTAGAAATGTGGGCAGTGAAGGTAATTCTGATGAGATCTCAGAAATAAAGATCAAGGTACTGGGGTACTAGACTCTGGAGGGATGATCATCATCTTTGTTATAAAGTGACAAAGAACTTGGCTGCATTGTGTCGATGCCTAGGCAAAGCAGTGAACTAGGATATCTGGCTGGAGGAATATCTAGGCAGAAAAGCATTGAAGGATCTATGTGGCTTCTCTTAACTGCATATAGTAAAATTCAAGGAAAGAGAAATGATTTAAAGGTGGAATTAATAATTAAAATGGAAGCAGAATGAAAAGATGTGGAAAATTGTCAGCCTGGCAATGTAAAAAATTTTTAAAGCATGTTTGGGAGAGAATCCTAAGGATGTTGCCAAGTGACTGCTGAAGGGATTGATATGGCTAGAAAAAAGTCAGGTGCTATTCACTAAGACAATGGGAGAATGACTCCAATGGCATTTCAGAAATCTTCGGACGAAGCCAGGGTCTTGAGGGCAAGGTTTCTGGAGAGGGGCCCAGGGCATGCATGGGGCTTCAGCTTTTACTGCCCTGTCCCTCCTCGAGTATCTGCTCCTCACATTCCAGAACAACACTTCTCCACTGCCCCAACTGTGGCTCAAGAAGGCCCAGGTGCTGGTCTGACCACCACTGGGGATGGAACAGCTGTGAATGTAGGCAGTGTCCACATGGTGCTAACCCTAGAGAGGTGCAGAGTACATGAGTTGTGGGACTATGGAGGTCTCGACCTAGGTTTCAAAGAATGTATTGAATAGTGTTGGGACCCAGATGAAAACCTGCCATAGAGAAATAGCTGCCAAATAGAGTCTCCACTAGAACTATGCTTACTGGAGCCCTGGGGGTGGGGCAGCCCACTCCAGAACAATAGCACGGCCAGTGTGCAATGCCAGCCTGGGAGACTTGCAGGTATGAGACTCTAACCTGTGGGAGCTACTGTGTGGGCTGAGCCCAACAAAGCCATAGGGCAGGGCTGTCCAAGGCCATGGGTCCCCACCTCCCATTCCAGTGTGCATAGAAGGTGGGACATAGAGGCAAGGAAGATTATTCTGGAGCCTTAGGATTTGATGTTGTTCACCCTATTTGGTTTTGGACTTACTTAGGACTGGTTATCCCTTTTTTCCTTGCCTTTTTCTCCCTTCTGGAAGGAGAATGTCTGTCTTGTGTCTATCTGACCATTGTGTTTTAGAGGTAGACAGCTTATTTGATTACACAGGCTCATGGCTGAAGAGCAAGTTGCCTTAGGATGAATTGTGCCTTGAATCTCACCCTATGATGTTGAAGATGAGACTTTGGACTTTTGAATTTGTGCTAGAACACATTAAGAGTTTTAGGGCTACTGAGATAGAATCAATGCATTTTGTATGTAAGAGGGACATTAGTTTTGGAGAGTCGGGGTGGAATACTATGGTTGGAATATTTGTCTTAAAGTGGGACTTTTAAGAGATGATTGGGCCATGAAGTCTACACCTTTATGAATGGATGGATGGATGTTTTTGTGTGTGTGTGTATGGGAGTGGGTTTGTTATACAAGGGTGAGTTTGGCTCCCTTCACTGTCTCTCTCCCCTCTCTTTCTCTCTCTCCCTCTCTTTGCTCTTATACCATTTTATGACATACCAAGAAGGCCCTTGTTCCATATTGCCAGCACCTTGATCTTGGCCTTCCCAGACCCCAGAACGAAAAATGCATTTTTGTTCATTATAAATTGCTCAGTCTGTATTCTGCAATAACAGCACAAAAGGAACTAAGAAATGTAGTATGGACATTTGAGCAATATTTATTCTTTCAATCCTTTAACACAGGATATCTTTCCATTTATTTGTGTGTTCTTCAATTTCTTTCATCAATGTTTTATAGTTTTCAGTATACATATCTTTCACTGTCTTGGTTAATTTACTCCTAAATATTTTATTTTTTAATGCTATTATAAATTGCTTTATTATTTTCTTTTTCTGATAGTTTATCGTTAGTGTATAGAAATGCTACATACTTTTGTGTGTTGACTTTGTGTTCTGCAACTTTACTGAATTCATGTATTTTTTTTTTTGGTGGAGTCTTTAGGGCTTTCTATATATATGATCATGTCATTTGCAAACAAATTCAATTTAACTTGTTCCTTTTCAATTTGGATGCCTTATATTTCTTTCACTTGTCTGATTGCCCTCTCTAGTACTTCCAGTACTATATTGAGTAGAAATGGTGAGAGTGGGCATCCTTGTCTACTTCTTGATCTTAAAGAAAAAGCTTTCAATATTTGTTGAGTATGATGTTAGCTGTAATTTTGTCACATATGGCCTTTATTATGTTGAGATACATCTCTTCTACACCTAATTTGTTGAGAGTTTTTTTGTGAAGAGATGTTGAATTTTGTCAAATGCTTTTTCTGCATCCAACTCTATTTTTCTTAATGTCAGCACTTAAAAGGACTTTTTACAACTTCAAGGGAAAGATACTTCTTTTAATGTTAAAATTACAAAGAGTTATCTTTTTTGAATTTACAGAAATTTACATTCCAAAGCTTCTAAAGAAGAGTCTCTAATACTAATACCTTTTTTTAAAATTTAAATGTAAATAGTTATACCTGGGAACTACTATGAACTGTTAAAAGACAGTTAATATGTTCTTGAAAATTCCCAACAGAACTCAAGCTTAAACTTTTACAAACAAGCTGTTAAGACCATTGTTCTGAAGAAAAACTTAAACTGTTAGACTTAGTGTATTCACTTTCCTTGCTCATTTAAAGTGAGATTTTGTGGTCACTCAGTGATGAAACTTTTTATCTGTATCATATTTTCTAAACGTATATAGACTTCAGGAAAAGAAGTGGACACATGCTTTTATCTGAATAGTTTTAAACTAGTGAATTAGTGTTTCATCTATATAACTTTTCAAATTTAATAGTTAACAATGTATACATTGATTTTTCCCAAAATTGTTTCTAAATTTCACGTGTATTTCTTAATAAAAGGGACTTTGATTTGACGAACATGTGCTAAAACTATAACCAAACTTCACAATGAAATGTTGTTTTGGAACATTTCTTCAAAAAATTACTTATAGCTAATTTATTAATAAATAAACGTGTCTATTATAATACATAATCAATATTAATAAATGATTATATATTTTTAGATTGTTTCTTGTCAGACTTTTCCTATATAATTTCTCCATGCAATTTCAACTAATAATTTGGAAGATAAAAGAATAAGTATTTTATCATTTCTCAGTCACTTTTAGTCCCTTCTACTTCACTTGCAGAATAAGAGGCAGCAAAGTTTTAAAAGGCCATTTCACATAGATGCAAATAGAGCTAAAATTGTAGAATATCGACACATAAAAAACAAACAGCAAATTTCAAAGACATTTTGATGACAGAAGCAAGTAGCTCTGTAGTCAACATAAATTGATGGTAAAAGATTAATTGAGATCTTTGATCCTTGATCATGAAAAAACACCAAACAAACCCTAGAATAAATATAGCAGAAGAGAAAGCATTCAAGATACCATTCTGGAGTTCATTCTTTTGCATATCATGACCTGTTGGGAGATGCTGAAATAGAGGCATAAATCAAAGTATCAAGTAGTCACATCTGTAAAGTTTGTGGTTTGTGCAATGTACAGTCTTCTGTAACCTTAATAACCAATGTCTTTGATTTTATTTGCTGGTTATCTTTAACTTGATTGATTTTCCTATGTGCATAGAAAGGCACTTTGGTAAAGAATCCTGCCGTCAGACTTTGTTGCCTCCTTGTGTCAGTCTTTGTCATTAAATCTTTAATTTATCAAGAATAATCCAACTTTCTGCTGTTACTAGCTTATATTTTCTAATATTAAAATTAGGAGAAATACTGCCAGAGTCTCCTAAGAACTCATCTCATGTCTTCCATTCTTTTTTAGGATATAAGAAATGACTATTCTGAGTTTAATATGCTTATCATAGCAAATTTGTTGAAATGATTAATGAATAATTGGGACCTCCTCAATATCATATCACTGATGCATTTTAAAGAAACAAGCAGAGATTCATTGAATGCTTGCTTTTCCTAGCAAATTGATTTGATATCAACTGTGACAGCTGAGACCACCACAGCCACAGATCCCCAAGAGAGTTCCTGTGGTAAGCAAGTATCTCCAAGACCTGTGGACTTACAACTTCTGGCCATGTCGACGTCTGACTGATTTTTTAAAAAAATTATTAATTTCATTTCTTATGTTTTGGTTGAAAGTATTAGGCTTTTTCTTTATTCTTTTAGTGTTCTTCTGAGAAATTACAAAATATAACATTGATTTATCAAAATTATTAGTGAATAATTTTGCTCCCTTCCTGGGTGAAGCAAGGAGCTTAAAACACTTAGCTTCATTTACATTCTTCCCAAGCTATGTGTTATTATTTTTTGTTTTGTCAATGTTTATTGAGATTTACTCACAGGTTTCCAAATTTCTTTTCTTATTATTTGTGTTTTTTGGCCTCTATATATTCCTCAACAATTATTTTCCTATTCTCTAAAAACATCCTTTACAAAGTCTTTTGGGTGCAGGTCTCTTAGTGGTGAAAACTTTCCATTTGTCATGTACCTAAAAATGTCTTCATTTTGCCTTTATTTTTGCTGGTTCTGAATTATTGGTATTACTAAATTTGATAATTGATATTTTTCATTAGTTTTAGAAAATTTGAAGCCAAAATCTCCA
This sequence comes from Macaca thibetana thibetana, assembly GCF_024542745.1. Classification (NCBI taxonomy): domain Eukaryota; kingdom Metazoa; phylum Chordata; class Mammalia; order Primates; family Cercopithecidae; genus Macaca; species Macaca thibetana. Next base: position 69,179,517 of record NC_065584.1, read on the forward strand.
CAACCATTGCCTGTTATCCATTCTTTATCTCCTCTTCTTCTAGATGTTGAAACTTAGAATCTCTCATGGAATTATCTTTCACATTCTTTTCTGTATTTTTTACCTTTTGTCTGAAGGTATGCTGCATTCTGGAGAGTTGCTTCTGACCTGTTTTCTGTCTCTTCACCTGTGCAATATATTGTTAATTTTGCCCATTGACTTCTTAATTTTATTTATGAATTATTCAGTTCTAGGATTTCAATTTGTTTCTTTTTCAAATCTGCTGTCACTTTTTGTAGTTGTCAGTTTCCTACTGAAATTTTACAGCTTACTTTTCTTCTCCTTGAAAATGTTAAGTATAGTTTTACTGTGTCTAACAATGCCTGTGGCTATACTGGTTATTTTTATTATGCCTTGTTCTTGCCCATGGTATGTTGCCATTTTTCAGTGTGTGCTGGACATTGTGTTTGAAAAAGTATTTGTTGAAGTAATTTAAAACTTAGGATGATATTATTTGCCTCTGAAGAGAGGTGCTAACAATCTGGATATCCTTACTCTAAGCTTCACAGCTTGAGATTTTAGGGGCCACTGAAATTTGGAGAGGGATGGAGCTGGAGGCCATTATCCTTAGCAAACTAACACAGGAACAGAACATGAGTTCTGATTGATTTTTAAAAAATCATTAATTTCCTTTCCTTTTAGTTGAAAGTGTTGGGCTCTTTCCTTGTTCTTTTAGTATTCATTTGAGAAATTACAAAATACATCATTAGTTTATCAAAACATGTGGTTAAATAACACATATTCTCATAAGTGGCACTAAATGATGAAAACACATGGATACATAGAAAGGAACAGCAAATACTGGGGCTTATTGTAGGGTGTGGAGAGTGGAAGGAGGGAGATGATCTGAAAAAATAACTAATGGGTACTAGACTTAATACCTGGGTGATGAAATAATCTGTACAACCAAACTCCATGACACAAATTTACCTACATAACAAACCTGCACATGTACCCCTGAACTTAAAAGTTAAAAAAAAGGAAGACTGCAGACTGGGCAAGGATTGGTTTATTTTTGTTTCACCACTACCCTGAGGCCATAGCCATTTGGGGGCTCAATACTCTGTACTGGGTGGGGCCTGAAATCTTTCTCCCTTAGCTCAAAAAGGCTTTCAGAAGTACCTATGGGCTCTCTCTATCAGATCAGCAAATGCCCCAAGGTATCCCTTTCCCCAAGTTTTAGATTTCTGTCCTGTAATTCCTTATTATACTGACATGCTTTTGATGCTTTTAAGAAGCGTTTTAAATAACATATTTATATCAAGTTTTGTGTATTTTTTTCCCAGAGGGTAGTCTGATTTGGTTTGAACTACTTTGTCTTCTCATACCTAAAGCAGAAATCTCTTCATCTCTTTATGTCTTCCATTCTGTTTTCTTGGCTTTGCTTCTCTTTTCTCTTCTCTTCTCTTCTCTTCGCTTCTCTTGTCTTCTCTTCTTGCTCTTGCTCTCGCTCTCTCTCTTGCTCTCTCTCTGTCTCTGTGTATATGTGTATGTGTATATGTGTGTGTGTGTGTCTAGTTTTTGCTCTCTCTCTCAAAATACTTCCGCAGTGCCTTTTTTTTTTTTCAGAAGAAGAATATATGGAAGGTAAACACTTGATTGGTAGTTTGCTTATGTATAAAATTCTTGATTTAAAGTCACTTTATCTCAGAATTTTTTTAGGCATTTTCCCACTGTTTTTAGCACTTATTGTTGCTCATGAGAAGACTAATATTATGTCTTTGGTTTGGTTGTATATACAGGAAACCTTCCTTCTGTTTTCTAGGAAAATTAGCACCAGATCAGTCCATATTATAATTCATTTAAAATGGATTATTGGGATGCTGTTTTCTGATAAGAAGAGATGATACCATGTTATGACATCTTCCAAGTTTATGTTTCACTTTCTAACACAATCATAAAGATAGTAACTTTTATAATAATATTACAAGACTTTCACCAAAGGCCTATCTTAAATCCTTTGATTGTTAAATGATGCTTATTTGAAGATCCGTTCTTGCCATGTTTTTTTTTTTTTTTTTTTTTCTGGTTGATTTTCTTCTCCTTCATCCTTAATTGACCTACCTCTGCTAATCCTCATTTAGCTAACTTTGTTGGTGACTTAAAAAGTTACGAACACTTTTATCTACTCTATGAAATCTTACATCTTTTCAAGATTTGCAATTTTACTTTGAAATAAAGTTGTGCTATGTATTTATCACACATCTATTAAAATAGGGATGGGGTATTTGAGTGAGTCAGGACTAATTTTACAAGTTCATTAATGAATACTTTTGAGGCATGACTGCTTTCCTCCACAATTTCATAGCTATAAAAATTCAGATAATAGGGCATGGCTGGCAAAATTGCTGAATAGGAACAGCTGCAGTCTGCAGCTCCCAGTGAGGCCAATGCAGAAGTGAGTGATCTCTGCATTTCCATCTGAGGTACCAGGCTCATCTCATTGGGACTGGTTAAGCAGTGGGTGCAGCCCATGGAGGGTGAGCTGAAGCAGGGTGGGGCATTCCCTAACCCAGGAAGCACAAGAGGTCGGGGGACTCCCTCCCCTAGCCAAGGGAAACCATGAGGGATGTGCTGTGAGGAACAGTGCACTCTGGCCCAGATGCTACGCTTTTCCCATGGTCTTCACAACCCACAGACCAGGAGAGTCCCTCAGGTGCCTATGCCACCAGGACCCTGGGTTTCAAGCTCAAAACAAGGCAACCTTTTGGGCAGATAGCAAGCTTGCTGCAGGAATTGTTGTTTTTGATTTTGTTTTTTTTTTTTTTTTTGCATACCCCAGTGGTGCCTGGAATGCCAGCAAGACAGAACCATTCACTCCCCTGGAAAGAGGGCTGAGCCCAGGGAGCCAAGTTGTCTAGTTCAGTGGAGCCCAGAAAGCTAAGATCCACTGCCTTGAAATTCTTGCTGCCAGCACAGCAGTCTGAAGTCGACCTGGGGAGCTCCATCTTAGTGCGGGGAGGGGCATCTGCCGTTACTGAGGCCTGAGTAGGTGGTTTTCCCCTCACAGTTTAAAAAAAGCCACCAGGAAGTTCAAACTCGGTGGACCCCACCGCAGCTCGGCAGAGCCATGTAGCCAGACTGCCTCTCTAGATTCCTCCTCTCTGGGCAGGGCATCTCTGAAAGAAAGGCAGCAGCTCCTGTGAGGGACTTATAGATAAAAATCCCATCTCCCTGAGACCGAACACCTGAGGGAAGGGGCAGCTGTGGGCACAGATTCAGCAGACTTAAACGTTCCTGCCTGCCAGCTCTGAAGAGAGCATTGGATCTCCCAGCACAGCATTCGAGTTCTGCTAAAGGAAAGACTGCCTCCTCAAGTGGTTCCCTGACCCCCGTGCCTACTGACTGGGAGACACCTCCCAGCAGAGGTTGACAGACACTGCATACAGGAGAGCTCCAGCTAGCACCTGGTAGGTGCACCTCAGGGATGAAGCTTCCAGAGGAAGGAACAGGCAGCAATCTTTGCTGTTCTGCAGCCTCCACTGGTGATACCCAGGCAAACAGGGTCTGGAGTGAACCTCCAGCAAATAGCAGCAGACCTGCAGAAGAGGGGCCTGATTGTTAGAAGGAAAACTAACAAACAGAAAGGAATAGCATCAACATCAACAAAAAGGATGTCCACACAGAAACTTCATCTAAAACTCATCAACATCAAAGACCAAAGGTAGATAAATCCACAAACATGAGGAAAAAACAGCACAAAAAGGCTGAAAATTCCAAAAACCAGAATGCCTTTGGTCCTCCAAAGGATCACAAGGATCACAACTCCTTGCCAGCAAAAACTGGATGGAGAATGAGATTGATGAATTGACACAGGTAGGCCTCAGAAGGTGGGTAATAACAAACTTCTCCTAAAGGAGGAGCTAAAGGAGCGCGTTCTAACCCAAGACAAGGAAGCTAAGAACCTTGAATAAAGGTTAGACAAATTGCTAACTAGAATAACCAGTTTAGAGAAAAACATAAATGACCTGATGGAGCTGAAAAACACAGCATGAGAACTTTGTGAAGCATACAGAAGTATCAATAGCTGAATCATTCAAGTGGAAGAAAGGATATCAGAGGTTGAAGTTCAACTTAATGAAATAAAGTATGAAGACAAAATTAGAGAAAAAACAATGAAAAGGAACGAACAAAGCCTCCAAGAAATATGGGACTATATAAAAAGACCAAATCTACATTTGACTGGTGTACCTGAAAGTGATGGGGAGAATGGAACCAAGTTGGAAAACACTCTTCAGGATATTATCCAGGAGAACTTCCCCAACCTAGGAAGACAGGTCAGCATGCAAATTCAGGAAATACAGAGAATACCACAAAGATACTCCTTGAGAACAGCACAAGTCACGTAATCATCAGATTCACCAAGGTCGAAATGAAGAAAAAAATGTTAAGGGCAGCCAGAGAGAAAGGTTGGGTTACCCACAAAGGGAAGCTCATCAGACTAATAGCAGATTTCTTTGCAGAAACCCTACAGGCCAGAAGACAGTGGGGACAAATATTCAACATTCTTAAAGAAAATAATTTTCAACGCAGAATTTCATATCCAGCCAAACTAAGCTTCATAAACAAAGGAGAAATAAAATCCTTTACAGACAAACAAATGCTGAGAGATTTTGTCATCACCAGGCCTGCCTTACAAGAGCTCCTGAAGGAATCACTATATATGGAAAGAAAACCAGTATCGGCCACGGCAAAAACAAAGAAAATTGTAAAGAACATTCATACTATGAAGAAACTGCATCAACTAACAGGCAAAATAACCAGCTAGCATCATAGTGACAAGATCAAATTCACAAATAACAATATTAATCTTAAATGTAAATGGGCTAAATGCCACTGATCAAAAGACACAGACTGGCAAATTGGATAGAGTCAAAACCCATTGGTGTGCTGTATTCAGAGACCTATCTCCTGTGCAAAGACACACATAGGCTCAAAATAAAGGAATGGAGGAAGATTTATTTACCAAGCACATGGAAAGCAAAACAAACAAACAACAACAACAACAAAAAACAAAAAACAGGGATTGCAATCCTAGTCTCTGATATAACAGACTTTAAACTAACAAAGATCAAAAAAGACCAAGAAGGGCATTACATAATGGTGAAGGGATCAATGCAACAAGAAGAGCTAACTATCCTCAATATATATGCACCCATACAGGAGCACCCAGATTCGTAAAGCAAGTACTTAGAGACCTACAGAGAGACTTAGACTCCCACACAATAATAGTGGGAGATTTTAACACCCCACTGTTAATATTAGATAAATGAGATGGAAAATTAACAAGGATATTCAGGACTTGAACTCAGCTCTGGACCAAGCAGACCTAATAGTCATCTACAGAACTCTCAATCCCAAATCAACAGAATACACATGCTTCTCAGCACCAGATAGCACTTATTCTAAAATTGACCACATAATTGGAAGTAAAACACTCCTCAGCAAATGCAAAAAACAAAACAAAACAAAAAACAGAAATTACAAAAGTTTCTCAGATCACGGTGTAATCAAATTAGAACTCAGGATTAAGAAACTCACTCAAAACTGCACAAGTACATGGAAACTGAACAACCTGCTCCTGAATGACTACTGGGTGAGTAAGGGAGAAATACATAAGAAATAATTGGTTTCTCTTTGAAACCAATGAGAACAAAGACACAACTTACCAGAATCTCTGGGACAAAGCTAAAGCAGCGTTTAGTGGGAAATTTATAGCACGAAATGCCCACAGGAGAAAGTGGGAATGATCTAAAATTGACACCCTAACATCACAATGAAAAGAACTAGAAAAGCAAGAGCAAACCAATTCAAAAGTTAGCAGAAGACAAGAAATAACTAAGACCAGAACAGAACTGAAGGAGATAGAGACATGGAAAATCCCTTCTAAAAAATCAGTGAATTTAGGAGCTTGTTTTTTGAAAAGATTAACAAAATAGACTGCTAGCCAGACAAATAAAGAAGAAAAGAGACAAGAATAAAAAAGACACAATAAAACACGATAAAGTGGATATCACCACTGATCCCACAGAAATAAAAACTACCATCAGAGAATAGTAGAAAGACCTTTACACAAATAAACTAGAACATCTAGAAGAAATGGATACATTCCTGGAAATATACATCCTCCCAAGACTAAACCAGGAAGAAGTCAAATCCGTGAATAGACCAATAACACGTTCTGAAATTGAGGCAGTAATTTATAACCTACCAACCAAAAAAAGCCCAGGACCGGACAGAGTCATAGCCACATTCTACACGTTGTGCAAAGAGGAGCTGGTACCATTCCTTCGGAAGTGATTCCAAACAATAAAAAAGGGAACTTCTCCCTAACTAATTTTATGAGGTCAGCATCATCCTCATACCTAGACCTGGCAGAGACACAACAAAAAAAGAAAATTCCAGGCCAGTATCCTTGATGAACATCAATGCCAAAATCCTCAATAAAATACTGGCAAACCGAATTCAGCAGCACATCAAAAAACTTATCCACCACAATCAAGTCAGCTTCATCCCCAGGATGCAAGGCTGGTTCAACATACACAAATCAATAAACATAATCCGTCACATAAACAGAACCAATGACAAAAACCACATGATTATCTCAATAGATGCAGAAAAGGCCTTCAACAAAATTCAACACACCTTCATGCTAAAAACTCTCAATAAACTAAGTATTGCTAGAATGTATCTCAAAATCGTAAGAGCTATTTGTGACAAACCCACAGTCAATATACTGAGTGGGCAAAAGATAGAAACATTCCTTTTGAAAACTGGCATAAGACAAGGATGTCCTCTCTCACCACTACTATTCAACATAGTATTGGAAGTTCTGGCCAGGACAATCAGGAAAGAGAAAGAAATAAAGTGTATTCAATTAGGAAAAGAGGAAGTAGGAAGTCAAATTGTCTCTCTTTGCAGATGACATAATTGTATATTTAGAAAACCCCATTGTCTCAGCCCCAAATCTCCTTAAGCTGATAAGCAACTTCAGCAAAGTCTCAGGATAAAAATCAATGCGCAAAAATCACAGTCATTCCTATACACCAATGATAGACAAACAGAGAGCCAAATCATGAGTGAACTCCCATTCACAATTGCTACAAAGAGAATGAAGCACCTGGGCATCCAACTTACAAGGGATGTGAAGGACCTCTTCAAGGAGAACTACAAACCGCTGCTCAAGGAAATAAGAGAGGACACAAACAAATGGAGAAACATTTCATGCTCATAGATAGGAAGAATCAATATCCTGAAAATGACCATATTGCCCAAAGTAATTTATAGATTCAATGCTATCACCAGCAAGCTACCATTGACTTTCTTCACAGAATTAGAAAGAAATACTTTAAATTTCACATGGAACCCAAAAAGAGCCCGTATAGCCACGACAATCCTAAGCAAAAAGAGCAAAGCTGGAGGCATCGTGCTACCTGACTTCAAACTATACTACAAGGCTGCAGTAACCAAAACGGCATTGTACTTGTACCAAAGCAGATATATAGACCAATGAAAGAGGACAGAGGTCTCAGAAATAATGCCACACATCTACAACCATCTGATCTGTGACAAACCTGACAAAAACAAGCAATGGGGAAAGGATTCCATATATATACACACACACACACACATATATACACACATACATGTATATATGTGTGTATATATGTGTGTGTGTGTGTATATATATATATATATATAATTTTTTTGAGATAGAATCTTGCTGTGTTGCCCAGGCTGGAGTGCAGTGGCATGATCTCAGCTCACTGCAACCTCTGCCTCTGGGATTCAGGTGATTGTCTTACTCCAGCCTCCTGAATAGCTGAGATTACAGGTGTGGGTTACCATGCCTAGCTAAATTTTTGTATTTTTAGTAGAGACAGGGTTTTACCATGTTAGCCAGGATGGTCCTGATCTTGTGACCTTGTGATCCTCCAGCCTCAGCCTCCCAAAATGCTGGGATTACAGGCGTGAGCCACCACATCTGTCCAGGATTTTCTATTTCATAAATGGTGTTGGGAAACCTGGCTAGCCATATGCAGAAAACTGAAACTGGACCTCTTCCTTACACCTTATACAAAAATTAACTCAAGGTGGATTAAAGACTTATACATATGACCTAAAACTCTAAAATCCCTAGAAGAAAACCTAGGCAATACCATTCAGGTCATAGGCATGGGCAAAGACTTCATGACTAAAACACCAAAAGCAATGGCAACAAAAGACAAAAGTGACAAATGAGATCTAATTAAGCTAAAGGGTTTCTGCACAGCAAAAGAAAATATTATCAGAGTGAACAGGCAACCTACAGAATGGGAAAAAATGTTTGCAATCTATCCATCTGACAAAGGGCTAATATCCAGAATCTATAAGGAACTTAAACAAATTTACAAGAAAAAAAAAACCATCAAAAAGTGGGCAGAGGATATGAACAAACACTTCTCAAAATAAGACATTTATGTGGCCAAAAAATGTGAAAAAAAGCTCATCATCACTGGTCATTAGAGAAATGCAAATCAAAACCACAATGAGATACCATCTTATGCCAGTTAGAATGGTGATCATTGAAAAGTCAGGAAACAACAGATGCTTGAAAGGATGTGGAGAAATAGGAACACTTTTACGCTGCTGGAATTGTAAATTAGTTCAACTATTGTGGAAGACAGTGTGGAGATTCCTCAAGGATCTAGAATCAGAAATATATTTGACCCAGCAATTCCATTACTAGGTATATATCCAATGGATTATAAATCATTCTACTATAAAGACACATGTACACGTATGTTTATTGCAGCACTATTCACAATAGCAAAGACTTTGAACCAACCCAAATGCCCATCAATGTTAGATTCGATAAAGAAAATATGGCACATATACACCATGGAATACTATGCAGTCATAAAAAAGGATGAGTTCATGTCCTTTCCAGGGACAAGGATGAAGCTAGAAACTATCATTCTCAGCAAATAACACAGGAATAGAAAACCAAACACCACATGTTCTCATAAGTGAGCACGGAACAATAAGAATACCATGGACACAGGGAGGGGAACATCGTACACCAGGGCCTGTTGGGGAGTGGGGGACTAGGGAATGGAGGGCATTAGGAGAAATATCTAATGTAGATGACAGGTTGATGGGTGCAGCAAACCACCATGACACGTGTATACGTATGTAACAAACCTGCATGTTGTGCACGTGTATCCCAGAACTTAAAGTATTAAAAAAAAAAAAAAAAAAAAAAAAGCAGATAATAAACCTCATAGCAAGGGCCTTATGTAACTGGTTTCCAAAGCCTCTTCCTGGAAGCGTCTAGGATATTCTTTTTATCTTTGATGTGTTACAAAATTTTGTGGAGGTATTTCTAAATATTGGTCTTTGTCATTCATTATGCTCAGCATTTACTTATTTTAATTTGGAACTATGTGTCCTTGGTGCTGGGACATTTACCTCTTCATTCTTATCTAATTCCATCTACCTACTATCTTTGAGAGATTTTTACAAATGTCTGGTCTGCTGATGGCTTTATCTTCCTTTCCTAGTGCTGAGATAACTGTCCTCCATCTTTCTTTGCTGTTATTTTTATAGACATTTTTGAGGAAGGAGATATAAACACCTATGTGCATAGTTTGCTATGTAGAAGCAGAAGCTTCAGTCATAGTATCCTTTACATTAGAAGCAGAATACTTTACTGAACGGAAATATCATCGTAAATCTCTATATAGCTACATATTTATCGTATTACATCTGATCTGTGCCAACCCTCTATTAGTGGATATTTAGGTTACTTATGGTTCCTTAAATCATTTTTAATTTTTTCATTAATTTTTTATGTTTCCAATTTTAAAATCTCTTTTCTCTAGATACAAAAAATCTACAAACAAAATACTACTATAACTCAAATTTATATTTTTTCTAATTGTATATTAGAAAAATATTCCATTTTTTTTCTGAATGTGATAATCATTTGAAGATCAATTAGGAGAGACTGATTCTTTTGAGGGCCAAATAAGAAGGAAATTCAACATAAAGAACTCTTGACAGCCAATCTGGAAAGAAATAAATACTCAGAGATAGGTCTTCATTTTCCAGTACAATGAAAACTGAACTGAAAGAGTAGAATGGTATAACTGTTGATATGGACAGGCATGCCTGCTAAAAGCAACCAACACTTTTCCTAGCATTAGGTAGTCATCCTCAAGAGCCGTTGAAATGGGAGCAAAGAGAGACATTCTCTATTAGGAAGAGTCAATACCAAAGGTCAGTGAAAGGCCTTTTTGGCTGTCTCTTAGGCATAAGAAATTTTTAAGAATTCATAGATGGATAAAAAATGTTTTAAACATGTGTTCCAAATCAATTATCCTAAGCAGTCTAACATTGGTCCGGTTTTTGAAGTTTTTCATCATTGATTTATATAACAGAAAGATGAGCCTAAAAGTGTATGTTGTTGTATGCTAAAGTCATGTTAGTGCAATTAGTTAGCTGCTAAATCTTTATTAATGGTGTGCCATTCAGAGCCTAGATTTTAGAAATAGAGCACCAAGGCCTATAGAAGGACCTCTCAATGGAATGTAGAGCATTGGTCCTCCAGAGAGTACCTATTTCTTTAAATGTTCCACTGCTCCCAATGAATCAGAAGTGTGGATGTTCTGAACTTCATATTGTAGCTGAGCTTTTTCTCCTAGTAGGAGCTGTACATAATGTGTTCAAGGACAAGAAATGACCAAGATTTATTCCTTTGTGTCACAGATATCCAAAGCTGAAATGTGGTATATAAAAAAGCTTTCATTGAAAGGTGGAAATTACTATAACTCTAAATTAATAATGAAAATTATTGAAAATGCGCACAATTCCAACTTTAAAAATTTTTTCTCTTCAACATTATTTATGGCTACTGTTCTCTTTGCGATTATGCTTATCTGTTAAGAAGTAACTTTTGGAGTCTAGTGTTTTATTCTTGAACCAGTGCAGGACTTGCCCCAAATGCTCTAATTGCAAGCACACTCAGGAATGGAAAGATCTGTAGGAATACTCTAAGGCATCCGCATCCGGCTAGGAGTCAAAAGCTATTGGCTTAGCTTCATTCTATCTCATCTGTAAAATTGGATTATTAATGTTGTATCTGACTAACTGGAAGATTGTGAAGAATAAATAGAAGTATGGGTATAAACATAGTATGTAAAAGCAAGATATTAATATTCTTACACATCCTTGGAAATTTATGGGATCTCATTTTGAAAAAGAGGAAGGAAATGTCTTTTTGTCCTCTCCTCTGTTGCTAGGTTATTGGGTATATTAGTCAGCTTGGGCCGCCATAACAAGATACCATAGACTGGGCGGTTTAGAAAACAGAAATTTATTTTCTCACAGTGCTGGATGCCAGAAGTCCAAGATCAAGTTTCCAGCCAATTCAGTTTCTGGTGAGGATGCTCTTCCTGTCTTGCAGATGGCCATGTTTTTGCTGTGTCCTCACATGGCCTTTCCTCAGTGTATGCACATGGAGAAGGAAAGAGAGTGAGCTCTCTGTGTCTTTTCCTGTAAGGACACTAATCAGATCAGAGCCCTATCCTCATTTAACCTTAATTAGTTTCATACTCCAGTTACAGCCACACCGAGGGTTAGGGCTTCAACACATGAATTTTGGTGGAAAGGGGTACACGAACATTCAGTCCATAACATCAGGGAAGATTAAGTTGTCTGGCACTACAGAGTCCTCAGCTGTAGGCTCATAAATAGCAGTGCCTCAAATGACGCATCAACACAGAAAAAAGGACTGAGCACTAAAGATTTGTTTTCCAGAACTTCTCAAGTAGCTTTCCCATGAAGGCTCTTCCGTTCTTGGTCAGTACTTGAAGAGAACAAAATATTTAATTTTTGAGATGCCACTATTCTTTTCATACAATTTCTGATGTTGTCAAAACATTTTGAACTTTATCGGACTCCTGAGATGGTGGTGTGTCCCTGCAGACAGGAGAAAATAGTGATTCTGGAAGTACAGATTATTCATAAATCAAGAGGTGCTCACTTTGGAGAAGTCTGCCAACAGGTACCAGGGTCTGTATGCCTGGCTTAAATTTGGAGGGCTAAAATGTCTTCTGCTTATGTTATTGACTAAAATGACTGATGTTTTTATGAAATAACCACTGAATGAAATAACCACTCCATCATGTGAGCCTCAAATGACAGAGCCATATTTTCCTGGAAAGACTATGCAACAATCTTTAAATAATTATATGTATATATATAATTTTAGGTGAAGCCTCTGAGGGCTAACAATTTACTCATATTGACAGGACATTTCTAGGGGGACAGTCAAAATAAGAAGGCCAATCTCTATTCCCTAATGGAAAATATTAGAAAATGATTATATAGAGACAATTTTTACTGTGATGTGTCATTTATTCTCCTGAGCATTTTTCTTTATGTTTTTGAAACAGAATGTTAAATGAGACTCTATCTTGGTTTTGGCTAAGGCCTCAAAGGTTGAGAACAAAACAAAATTTGCCAAGCATCTCCCTATTCCAAAGTGAGGTGCTAGACATGCCAAGGATGTGGTCATCTGGTGTGTGAAAGCACTGGGATAGGAGAAGACCAAGTGCTGGGGTTCTGAGCCTTCCAGAACCCCAGCAACTGGTCTTCTATCACAGTGTTTTCATGGAGGACAGCCCAATGTTTCGTCCTTACCTCAAGCCTGTGGGAGGCAGAACTTGACATAAAAAATTAAGGGACCTACTGGATTGACATCTTCCTCAGACTTAAGGGCTCTAAGGGTGAAAAGTCATTGGGCTGTTGTGGGGAAAAACTGCACCAGTGTAGTTTAGCACCAATGGCTGGGTAATGATGATTCCTCAGAGAGCCAGGCAGAAGAGAAATATTCTTAGAACAATCCTTCAAAGGAGCTGCAAGTGATGGGCAGTGGGGGAGGGCTATTGACTGGATTCCAACAAGATAGTATGTATGGTATGGGCCTCCAGAATGTTGGGGCTGAAATTAGGGCTTAAAAGAGGCCAGCAAGATATGACCTCTGTTCTGGGACATGCAATGGGAGATTTCCAGCAGAAGATATTGAATCTCTGAGAAACATACAGAGGTATCTTGTGATTAGAAACATCCACCAAGCCCAGAGCACAGCTTAAGGCCTATTCCCTGAAGGGTTCTGAAAACAAAGTGGAAACAGAGGAGCAGAGGAGCAAGGCAGGGAATTGAAGCAGGTGCTGGTGACCACTTTTGCCTTTTTTACTTCAGGCTTCCTAGGCTAGAGGGGGCTTGACCTGGGAGAAGTCTTAACTTTGAAAGGTATGTAGGGTTTGATGATTACACTGAACCACACATTTTAATTATTGAAAGAACAACTTCCTTCAGCTAAGAGTGACCTGAGAACTTGTTATTATTTGAGAGTAGCCATATAAAATGTATGGGATTTTCTTGAGATTCTAACCTTGGACAAAGGCAGAACTAGCCAAAAAAATAATGAGTTTAGTAGAATGTGTATGTGTGTGTGTCTGTATGTCTGTGTGTGTGTGTACACTGAGGGGAAGTGGCAACAGATAGTAGTAGTAGAACATTTTTCATTGGTGTCCTATAACATGTTGCTTGATCAAATAAATAGCTATATATTTGTAGTGCCTGGAGAAAATTTCATCTAATGCCTATCAGGTAATCTAGTACTTATAGATAAGTAATCTTTCACTAGAAACTGAATATGTTGAGTATCTGTTTAGTATCTTGTTCTCTAACCCATAATACAATGTCTGCCATATGCCCAATAAATATTTATTGGATGATCAGCTACTTGGAGGTAGTGGAGATAGATAGTATGGCTTAAGAGCTTAGGTTCTGCATTTAGATAAACCTGGGTTCCGTCAGGCATGGTGGCTCATGCCTGTAATCCCTGCATGTTGGGAGGCTGAGGCGGGTGGATCACCTGAGGTCAGGAGTTTGAGACCAGCCTGGCCAATATGGTGAAACCCCGTCTCTACTAAAAATACAAAAAAATTAGCTGGGTGTGGTGGTGCACACCTGTAATCCCAGCTACTTGGGAGGCTGAGGCGGGGAGAATTGCTTGAACCTGGGAGGTGGAAGTTGCAGTGAGCCATGATCGCATCACTGCACTCCAGCCTGGGTGACAAAGCGAGACTCTGTGTCTCAAAAATAAAATAAAATAAAATAATAAATAAAATAAAATACATAAAATAAATAAATTAAAAAATAATAAATAAATAAATAAATAAAAATAGATAAACCTGGATTCAAATCCTAACTCCACCATTTGCTTGCTCTGTGATTTTAGACAGTTTTTAAGTGTCTTTGTGCTTCAGAGTCTTGTCTTTTACGTAGATATAATAGTAGTTTACGGAGCTTTTGCAGAAGTACATAAGATAAGGTAACTGGATATAAGCACATGGCCTGACTCATGTAGTGATCAATTTGTAGCAGTCATAACTTATGTTTATAAACTGTTGCTACATTTTACCCTTTAAGAGCTTACACTCCATTCAAATATTGTCAGCTTAAGCTGAGTTTTACTCAAAAGAAACATGCTACTTTTAGGAGCCAATTAAAGTAGTTCCTTCCCTTCCTCCTTCCCTTTCTTCTTTCCCTTCCTTCTGCTTTAACCATATTACCTTGAGCAAGGTATGGTGAGTTCAGAACAGATTAGGAGAAACCAGAAAGAGTTTCACAGTTTTGTGCCTCACAGTTCCCTGGGGAGAAACACAGGAACACTCAGCAGAAGCACTGCAGTAACGAGGCAGAGTGAGAGAGGGCAACTGAGGGCAAGTGCCTTTATTGTGGTTTCTGCAGAAACCTTTCTTGCAGGGTTAGGGCAAGCAGGGTTAGGGTTAGCACGGTTAGGGTTGGCTAGCATTAATAATTTCAATGAGCTGTAGGGCCTAAGGGCTGACCCTGGGGAAATTAGGCTTTGTATATAATGGCCTGGCTCCTGGGGAAGTGGTTGGAGGTGTGGACTTAATCACCTATTCAGGAAGGGTAACTGACTGTCCTTTAGCCAGGGCCTCACAACTGAGTCAAGACACCAATTTAAAAACTGAGAGGGAAAGATGGCTGACTAGTCCCAGCCAGGTGGAACAGCTCTCACCAAGGGACTGAGATAATGGGCATGCTTTTAATGAATTTTCATAGGGAAGGCACCAAGAATGGATAGAGGGAAGACACAGAAGCTGGGCTGAAGTGGGAGAAAACTGAGAACGTTGCATGAGGCTACCATGCACTGGTACTCATTTTTAGACCACAACAGCTCCAGGGTAACAGGTGAGTTGAACTGGCAAGGTGCAACCTGCTCTTACCACCGAATTCTAGAATCCCAGCAGGTCAACTTCCTTGGCCACTGTTAGGGACAAACTGCCCCAGAAAGCTTCTTGGTACTGCCAACACTCCCCCAAAACCCCTCCGTACTGCCCACCCCTCCCCTTAATGCACTGCAACTCTTCTCCATGCCATTCACCCTTGCCCCTAGCCTCTTTACATTTCTAGCCCTTACCCAGGTGCTGGGGTAGAGCCAACAGACTTCACTTATCAGGCCTTGCTGCAGTAAACCCCAACTACAAGTCATCCAGACTACACAGGGGAAGGTTGTGGGAAGCACAAACTACCTACACCCTCCTGTAAGTTCCTTTATCTAGCTGCTACTGTAAATGTCACAAGGTGATATATGGCAAAGTTAACCAATAAACAGCCCCAGGGTCTCTCTCCCCCATATAAACCCCTCATTTTGTAAGCTCAGGGCTGCCTCCTCTGTCTGTAGTGGAGCAGCCGGCAGGTTCAATAAACTTATTTGCCTGACTTTGGTTCTATTTTTCCTTTCTCTCAGCTGACCTTACAACTACCATGGACACTTGAGTTGGCAGGGAGAGCTGCTTAAAGAATTAGTAGGGGCAGCAAGCCAGCTGTAGGGGCCTAATACGAGTCCTTCAGAGTTACAGCATGCAGTCCAGGAGTTGAGAACCAAGCACTGGCTCTCAACTGAGAACCCTAAAATTGCAAGATTTTAGAAGAAAATCTAAAAGAAGCCAGTTGGCTGAATTTACCTCATACCACAATCAATCCCTCAAGGTCATCAAATAGGATAACGGAGGAAAAAAAAAATCAAAAATCAGCAATGGAGTCCAGAGGGTTTGGTGTGGGGATGTCTGGAGTGAAGCATGGCTGGGAATGGCCATCCCCCTAGGCTTGACTTGCTCCCATAGGAGACTTCAGCCCTAGGAGAACTGTCAGACCTGATCTCTGCAGGGTGACTTTGCCCAGCAGACAGGGCTGGTCTGACCTGAGCCCTCTTTGGGGTCCCAGACTGGCTACACCTGCTTGCAGGGCAGTCTCAGGTACAATTGGAGCCCACACAGTAGCTTCTATGCTATCCAACTATGCCTGACTGGTGGAGAGCTCCAATGAGGCAGCCCCTATGGCCGCCGTGTACCAGCCTGCCTTCTTCCTCCTCATACTGCAGCTTTCCTCAGGGCTCACAGAAACTCCCACATTGCTTTGCTCGTGTGTGTCTGCATAGGCAGTTTTTGCTTTCCTTTCCCACCCCCAGCATTAGAGAGTGAAGTCTGCCTCCCCTTTCCCTGCTGGCTACAATTGCAAACACAGCCTTGGTGGGCACAGAGTCAGCAAGCCCCACCCCCACCAGCACCTTGCCCTCATGCTAACACTGTGCAGAGAACAGGGGATCCTCCCACAGCCTGAGCAATAACTCCTGCTTGTGGGGTGCACAGAAGGCACACAGTTCTGTGCCCACCAGTACTCCACCCCTGCACCAACACCACCTCCAGTGCCACCATGCATACAATTTGCAGCAGGGGCCCCTGCTCCCTCTCCCTACTTTCCCAGCCTCACCCCTTCCCCCTGCTGTGTTTCCTCCATCACTGTGGTGAGCACATGCAGGGAGGCAGGTACACCAGCACCTGTTAGCACTCTGCCACAGCTGCCACACCTTGGCCAAGAAACCAGAAAACAAAGTTGGGGCCTAATACAAGTCCCTCAGAGTTAAAGCATGCAGTCCAGGAGTTGAGAACCAAGCATTGGCTCTCAACTGAGAATCTTAAAATCTCCCAGAAAAGAAGCCAGTTGTCTGAATTTACCTCATACCATAATCCCTCAAGGTCATCAAATAGGATAATGGGGGGAAAAAAATCCAAAAATTCAGCAACCTCAAAGATTGAAGGTAGATATGTCCACAAAGGTAAGAATCAGTGCAAGAATACTGAAACCTCAAAAACCCAGAGTGCTATCTTTCCTCCAAATGACCAGATCACCTCTCCAGCAAGGGTTCTGAACTGGACTGCAAAAGCTGAAATGACAGAAATAGAATTCAGAATATGGATAGCAATGAAGATCACTGAGCTACAGAAACAGCCACTGAAACCCAACTCAAGGAAGCTAAAAATGATAAAACAATGCAGGAGCTGACAGACAAAATAACCAGTTTAGAAAAGAAAGTAACCAACCGGATAGAGCTGAAAAACACACTACAAGAATTCCATAATGCAATTATCAGATTAATAGTAGGGTAGACCAAGCAGAGGAAAGAATCTCAGAGCTTGAAGCCTGTTTTTTTTTTGAAATAAAATGATCAGACAAGAATAGAGAATAAAAGAATAAAAAGAAATGAACAAAACATCTGAGAAATATAGGAATATGTAGAGAGGCTGAGTCTATGACTCATTGATGTAACTGAAAGAGATGGGGAGAATGGAACCAGCTTGCATAACATATTTCAGGATATCATCCATGAGATCTTCCCTAACATAGCTAGAGAGGCCAATGTTCAAATTCAGGAAATACAGAAAACCTCAGTAGGATATTTCATGAGAAGATCATCCCCAAGATGCATACCTGATGCATCAGGTTTTCCAAGGACAAAATAAAAGAAGAAATGTTAAAGTCAGCTAGAGAGAAAGGTCAAGTCATCTACAAAGAGAAGCCCATCAGACTAAGAGCAGACCTCCCAACCAAAAACCTTACCAGCCAGAAGAGATTGGGGGCCAGTATTCAACATTCTTGAGAAAAGTAATTTCAACCCATTAATATCTGGTTAAACTAACCTTTGTAAGTGAAGGAGAAATAAGATCCTTTTCAGACAAGCAAATGCTGAGGGAATTCATTGCTATGAGACCTGTCTTACGAGAGCTCCTGAAGAGACCAATACATATGGAAAGGAAGGACCAGCCACTGCAAAAACACACTGAAGTACACAAATGCAATCACATAAATGAGTCTGCACAATAGCTAACACCGTGAAGACAGGATCAAATCCACACATATCAATACTAACCTTGAATATAAATGGGCTAAATGACCTAATTAAAAGACACAGTAAAAGCTGGACAAAGAACCAAGACCCACTGGTATGCTGTCTTCAAGAGGCCCATCTCACATGCAATGACACTCAGATGCTCAAAATAAAAGAATGAAGAAAAATTACCAAGCAAATGGAAAACAGAAAAAAAGCAGGGGTTGCAATCCTGGTTTCTAACAAAACTCCTTAAACCAACAAAAATCAAAAAAGACAAAGACATTACATAATAGTAAATGATTCAATTCAATAAGAAGACCTAACTATCCTAAATATAAATGTACCCAACACAGAAGCACCCAGATTCATAAAGCAAGTTCTTAGAAACTGTCAAAGAGACTTAGACTCCCATACAATAATAGATACTTTAACACCCCACTAATAATTAGACTGCCTTCAATAGGCAGAGAATTAACAAAGATATTCAGGACCTGAACTCAGCACTGGATCAAATGGATCTAATAGACATGTATAGAACTACCACCCTAAAACAACAGAATACACATTCTTCTCATCACAGCATGGCACATACTATAAAATTCATCACATAATTGAAAGTAAAACACTCTTCAGCAGATGCAAAAGAACAGAAATAATAACAAACTCTCTCGGACAGCAATGCAATCAAATATCAAGACTAAAGAATTGACTCACAAAACCACAAAATTACATGGAAATCGAATATCTTGCTCCTGAATGACTTTTGGGTAAATAATGAAATTAAGGCAGAAATCAAGAAGT